>NC_081356.1:93291241-93930616 GCF_030684315.1 Stegostoma tigrinum
TCTCTCGCTCTCTCCGCGCTGCGCTCTCTCGCTCGCGCGCTCTCTCTCGCGCGCGCTCTCTCGCTCGCGCGCTCTCTCGCTCTCTCGTGCTCTCTCGCGCGCGCTCTCTCGCGCGCGCTCTCTCGCGTGCTCTCTCTCGTGCTCTCTCGCGCGCGCTCTCTCGTGCTCTCTCTCGTGCTCTCTCGCGCGCGCTCTCTCGCGCTCTCTCTCTCTCGCGCTCTCTCTCTCTCGTGCTCTCTCGCGCGCGCTCTCTCGCGCTCTCTCGCGCTCTCTCGCGCTCTCTCGCGCTCTCTCGTGCTCTCTCGCGCGCGCTCTCTCGTGCGCTCTCTCGTGCGCTCTCGCGCGCTCTCTCGCGCGCTCTCTGCGCGCGCTCTCGCGCGCGCTCTCTCGTGCTCTCTCGCGCGCGCTCTCCTCATGCTCTCTCGCGCGCGCTCTCTCGTGCTCTCTCGCGCGCGCTCTCTCGTGCTCTCGCGCTCTCTCGCGCGCGCTCTCTCGCGCGCGCTCTCTCGTGCTCTCTTGCTCTCTCGCGCGCGCTCTCTCGCGCGCGCTGTCTCGTGCTCGCTCTCTCGTGCTCTCTCGCGCTGTGTCTCTCGCGCGCGCTCTCGCGCTCTCTCACGCGCGCGCGCTCTCGCGCTCTCTCTCTCACGCGCGCGCGCTCTCGCGCTCTCTCTCACGCGCGCGCGCTCTCGCGCTCTCTCTCTCACCGCGCGCGTGCTCTCGCGCTCTCTCTCTCTCACGCGCGCGCGCTCTCGCGCTCTCTCTCTCTCTCGCGCGCGCTCTCTCTCTCGCTCTCGCGCGCGCTGTCTCGCTCTCGCGCGCGCTGTCTCGCTCTCGCGCGCGCTGTCTCGCTCTCGCGCGCGCTGTCTCGCTCTCGCTCGCCCTCTCGCCCTCTCGCCCTCTCGCCCTCTCTCCCTCTCTCGCTCTCTCCCGATCTCGCTCTCTCTCTCGCTCTCGCGCGCGCTCCCTCGCGCTCTCTCTCGCGCTCTCTCTCTCGCGCTCTCTCTCTCGCGCTCTCTCTCTCGCGCTTTCTCTCTCGCGCTTTCTCTCTCGCGCTTTCTCTCTCGCGCTCTCTCTCTCGCTCTCTCTCTCTCGCGCTCTCTCGCTCGCGCTCTCTCTCTCGCGCTCTCGCTCGCGCTCTCTCTCTCGCGCTCTCTCGCTCGCGCTCTCTCGCTCGCGCTCTCTCGCTCGCGCTCTCTCACACACACACAACTCTCACTCTCTCTCTCTCACCCTCTCTCTCTCTCACCCTCTCTCTCTCTCACCCTCTCTCTCTCTCACGCTCTCTCACTCTCTCTCACGCTCTCACTCTCTCACACACACATCTCATGCTCTCACGCTCTCTCACACACACAACTCTCGCTCTCAGTCGCTCTCAGTCGCTCTCAGTCGCTCTCAGTCGCTCTCAAGTCGCTCTCAGTCGCTCTCAGTCGCTCTCACGCTCTCACTTTCTCTCACGCTCTCACTTTCTCTCACGCTCTCACTTTCTCTCACGCTCTGACTCTCTCTCACGCTCTCTCACACACACAACTCTCGCTCTCTCGCTCTCTCGCTCTCTCGCTCTCTCGCTCTCTCGCTCTCTCGCTCTCACACAACTCTCGCTCTCTCGCTCTCTCGCTCTCTCGCTCTCTCGCTCTCTCGCTCTCTCTCACGCTCTCTCACTTTCTCTCTCTCTCTCTCTCTCTCTCTCTCTCTCTCACACGCTCTCACACGCTCTCACACGCTCTCACACGCTCTCACACGCTCTCTCACGCTCTCTCACGCTCTCTCACGCTCTCTCACCCTCTCTCACGCTCTCTCACGCTCTCTCACAGACACAACTCTCACTCTCTCTCTCACTCTCTCTCTCACTCTCTCTCTCACTCTCTCTCTCTCTCTCTCTCTCTCTCTCTCTCTCTCACGCTCTCTCTCACGCTCTCTCTCATTCTCACACACACAACTCACACTCTCACAACTCTCGCTCTCGCACCCTCTCTCTCTCGCTCTCACTCTCTCGCACCCTCTCTCGCGCGCTCTCTCTCGCGCGAGAGTCAGAGCGCGCGCGCGAGAGAGTCAGAGCGAGAGAGCGCGAGAGAGTCAGAGCGAGAGAGCGCGAGAGAGTCAGAGAGCGAGAGCGCGAGAGCGAGAGCACGAGAGAGAGATAGCACGAGAGCGCGAGCACGCGAGAGAGAGAGCGCGCGAGAGAGAGCACGAGAGCGCGAGCACGCGAGAGAGAGAGAGCGCCGCGCGCCTCTCTCTCGCGCGCTCTCTCTCTCTCTCGCGTGCTCGCGCTCTCGTGCTATCTCTCTCTCGTGCTCTCTCTCTCCGCGCGCGCTCTCTCGTGCTCTCTCTCTCTCGCGCACGCTATCTCGTGCACTCTCTCGCGCGCTCTCGCGCTCTCTCTCACGCGCGCTGTCTCTCACGCGCGCTCTCTCTCACGCGCGCTCTCTCTCACGCGCGCTCTCTCTCACGCGCGCTCTCTCTCACGCGCGCTCTCTCTCTCGCGCTCTCTCTCTCTCGCGCTCTCTCTCTCTCTCGCGCGCTCTCTCGTGCTCTCTCTCTCTCGTGCGCGCTCTCTCGTGCTCTCTCTCTCTCGCGCGCGCTCTCTCGTGCTCTCTCTCGCGCGCGCTCTCACGTGCTCTCTCGCTCTCGCGCGCGCTGCTCTCTCGCTCTCTCGTGCTCTCTCGCTCTCGCGCGCGCTCTCTCGCTCTCTCGTGCTCTCGCGCGCGCTCTCTCGCTCTCTCTCTCGCTCTCGCGCGCGCTCTCTCGCTCTCTCGCTCTCGCGCGCGCTCTCTCGCTCTCTCTCTCGCTCTCGCGCGCGCTCTCTCGCTCTCTCTCTCGCTCTCTCTCTCGCTCTCTCTCTCGCTCTCTCTCTCGCTCTCTCGCGCGCTCTCGCGCGCGTTCTCGCGCGCTCTCTCGCTCTCGCGCGCGCTCTCTTCGCTCTCGCGCGCGCTCTCTCGCTCTCTCTCGCGCTCTCTCGCTCTCTCGCGCGCTCTCTCGCGCGCTCTCTCGCGCGCTCTCTCGCGCGCGCTCTCTCGCTCTCTCTCTCGCTCTCTCTCTCGCTCTCTCGCTCTCTCTCTCGCTCTCTCTCTCGCTCTCTCGCGCGCTCTCGCGCGCGTTCTCTCGCTCTCTCTCTCGCTCTCGCGCGCGCTCTCTCGCTCTCTCTCTCGCTCTCGCGCGCGCTCTCTCGCTCTCTCTCTCGCTCTCTCTCTCGCGCGCTCTCTCGCGCGCTCTCTCGCGCGCTCTCGCGCGCGCTCTCTCGCTCTCTCTCTCGCTCTCGCGCGCGCTCTCTCTCGCTCTCTCTCTCGCGCGCGCTCTCTCGCTCTCTCTCTCGCTCTCTCGCTCTCTCGCTCTCTCTCTCGCTCTCTCGCTCTCTTCGCTCTCTCGCTCTCTCTCTCGCTCTCTCTCTCGCTCTCTCTCGCTCTCTCGCGCGCTCTCGCGCGCGTTCTCTCGCTCTCTCTCTCGCGCGCGCTCTCTCGCTCTCTCTCTCGCTCTCTCGCTCTCTCGCTCTCGCGCGCGCTCTCTCGCTCTCTCGCGCGCTCTCTCGCGCGCTCTCTCGCGCGCTCTCTCGCGCGCTCTCTCGCGCGCTCTCTCGCGCGCTCTCTCGCGTGCTCTCGCGCGCGCTCTCTCGCTCTCTCTCTCGCTCTCGCGCGCGCTCTCTCGCTCTCTCGCGCGCGCTCTCTCGCTCTCTCTCTCGCTCTCGCGCGCGCTCTCTCGCTCTCTCGCTCTCTCTCTCGCTCTCTCGCTCTCTCTCTCGCTCTCGCGCGCGCTCTTTCGCTCTCTCGCTCTCGCGCGCGCTCTTTCGCTCTCTCGCTCTCGCGCGCGCTCTCTCGCTCTCACGCGCGCGCTCTCTCGCTCTCGCGCGCGCGCTCTCGCTCTCACGCGCGCGCTCTCTCGCTCTCTCGCTCTCGCGCGCGGCGCTCTCGCTCTCGCGCGCGCGCTCTCTCGCTCTCTCTCTCGCTCTCTCTCTCGCTCTCTCTCTCGCTCTCTCTCTCGCTCTCTCGCGCGCGCTCTCTTGCTCTCTCTCTCGCTCTCGCGCGCGATCTCTCGCTCTCTCTCTCGCTCTCTCTCTCGCTCTCTCTCTCGCTCTCTCGCTCTCTCGCTCGCTCTCTCGCTCTCTCTCTCGCTCTCGCGCGCGCTCTCTCGCTCTCGCGCGCTCTCTCGCTCTCGCGCGCTCTCTCGCTCTCGTGCGCGCTCTCTCGCTCTCTCGCTCTCGCGCGCGCTCTCTCGCTCTCTCTCGCTCTCGCGCGCGCTCTCTCGCTCTCTCTCTCGCTCTCTCGCTCTCTCTCTCGCTCTCTCTCTCGCTCTCTCTCTCGCTCTCTCTCTCGCTCGCTCTCTCGCTCTCTCTCTCGCTCTCTCTCTCGCTCTCTCGCTCTCGCGCGCGCTCTCTCGCTCTCGCGCGCGCTCTCTCGCTCTCTCTCTCGCTCTCGCGCGCGCGCTCTCTCGCTCTCTCTCGCTCTCGCGCGCGCTCTCTCGCTCTCGCGCGCGCTCTCTCGCTCTCGCGCGCTCTCTCGCTCTCGCGCGCGCTCTCGCTCTCGCGCGCGCTCTCGCTCTCGCGCGCGCGCTCTCGCTCTCGCGCGCGCGCTCTCGCTCTCGCGCGCGCTCTCTCGCTCTCGCGTGCGCTCTCTCGCTCTCGCGCGCTCTCGCTATCGCGCGCGCTCTCTCGCTCTCGTGCGCTCTCTCGCTCTCGTGCGCTCTATCGCTCTCGTGCGCTCTCTCGCTCTCGCGCGCGCTCTTTCGCTCTCGCTCTCGCGCGCGCTCTTTCGCTCTCGCGCGCTCTCTCGCTCTCGCGCGCTCTCTCGCTCTCGCGCGCTCTCGCGCGCGCTCTTTCGCGCTCTCGCTCTCGCGCGCGCTCTTTCGCTCTCTCGCTCTCGCGCGCGCTCTTTCGCTCTCTCGCTCTCGCGCGCGCTCTCTCGCTCTCGCGCGCGCTCTCTCGCTCTCGCGCTCGCTCTCTCTATCGCTCGCTCTCTCGCTCTCTCTCGCGCTCGCTCTCTCTATCGCTCGCTCTCTCGCTCTCGCTCGCTCTCTCGCTCTCGCGCGCGCTCTCGCTCTCGCGTGCGCGCTCTCGCTCTCGCGTGCGCGCTCTCGCTCTCGCGCGCTCTCGCTATCGCGCGCGCTCTCTCGCTCTCGCGCGCGCTCTTTCGCTCTCGCTCGCTCTCGCGCGCGCTCTTTCGCTCTCTCGCTCTCGCGCGCGCTCTTTCGCTCTCTCGCTCTCGCGCGCGCTCTTTCGCTCTCTCGCTCTCGCGCGCGCTCTCTCGCTCTCTCTCGCTCTCGCGCGCGCTCTCTCGCTCTCTCGCTCTCTCTCGCTCTCTCTCTCGCTCTCTCTCTCGCTCTCTCTCTCGCTCTCTCTCTCGCTCTCTCGCTCTCTCTCTCGCTCTCTCTCTCGCTCTCTCTCTCGCTCTCTCGCTCTCGCGCGCGCTCTCTCGCTCTCGCGCGCGCTCTCTCGCTCTCTCTCTCGCTCTCGCGCGCGCTCTCTCGCTCTCTCTCGCTCTCGCGCGCGCTCTCTCGCTCTCGCGCGCGCTCTCGCTCTCGCGCGCGCTCTCGCTCTCGCGCGCGCGCTCTCGCTCTCGCGTGCGCTCTCTCGCTCTCGCGCGCTCTCGCTATCGCGCGCGCTCTCTCGCTCTCGTGCGCTCTCTCGCTCTCGTGCGCTCTCTCGCTCTCGCGCGCGCGCTCTCGCTCTCGCGTGCGCTCTCTCGCTCTCGCGCGCTCTCGCTATCGCGCGCGCTCTCTCGCTCTCGTGCGCTCTCTCGCTCTCGTGCGCTCTCTCGCTCTCGTGCGCTCTCTCGCTCTCGCGCGCGCTCTTTCGCTCTCGCTCTCGCGCGCGCTCTTTCGCTCTCGTTCTCGCGCGCGCTCTTTCGCTCTCTCGCTCTCGCGCGCGCTCTCGCTCTCGCGCGCGCGCTCTCGCTCTCGCGCGCGCGCTCTCGCTCTCGCGCGCGCTCTCTCGCTCTCGCGCGCTCTCGCTATCGCGCGCGCTCTCTCGCTCTCGCGCGCTCTCTCGCTCTCGCGCGCTCTCTCGCTCTCGCGCGCTCTCTCGCTCTCTCGCTCTCGCGCGCTCTCGCGCGCGCTCTTTCGCGCTCTCGCTCTCGCGCGCGCTCTTTCGCTCTCTCGCTCTCGCGCGCGCTCTCTCGCTCTCGCGCGCGCTCTCTCGCTCTCGCGCTCGCTCTCTCTATCGCTCGCTCTCTCGCTCTCGCTCGCTCTCTCGCTCTTGCGCGCGCTCTCTCGCTCTCGCGCTCGCTCTCTCTATCGCTCGCTCTCTCGCTCTCGCTCGCTCTCTCGCTCTCGCGCGCGCTCTCGCTCTCGCGTGCGCGCTCTCGCTCTCGCGCGCTCTCGCTATCGCGCGCGCTCTCGCTATCGCGCGCGCTCTCTCGCTCTCGCGCGCGCTCTTTCGCTCTCGCTCGCTCTCGCGCGCGCTCTTTCGCTCTCTCGCTCTCGCGCGCGCTCTTTCGCTCTCTCGCTCTCGCGCGCGCTCTTTCGCTCTCTCGCTCTCGCGCGCGCTCTTTCGCTCTCGCTCGCGCACTTTCGCTCTCGCTCTCGCGCGCGCACTTTCGCTCTCTCGCTCTCGCGCGCGCTCTCTCGCTCTCGCGCGCGCTCTCTCGTGCTCTCTCGCTCTCTCGCGCGCGCTCTCTCGTGCTCTCTCGCTCTCTCGCGCGCGCTCTCTCGTGCTCTCTCGCGCGCGCTCTCTCGCGCTGTGTCTCTCGCGCGCTCTCGCGCTCTCTCTCACGCGCGCGCGCTCTCGCGCTCTCTCTCTCTCGCGCGCGCGCTCTCGCGCTCACTCTCTCGCGCGCGCGCGCTCTCGCGCGCGCGCGCGCTCTCGCGCTCACTCTCTCGCGCAGCGCGCGCTCTCGCGCGCACTCTCGCGATCTCTCACGCGCGCGCTCTCGCGCTCTCTCACGCGCGCGCGCTCTCGCCCTCTCTCGCTCTCTCCCTCTCTCCCTCTCTCGCTCTCTCGATCTCGCTCTCTCTCTCGCGCGCGCTCCCTCGCGCTCTCTCTCGGTCTCTCGCGCTCTCTCGCTCTCGCGCGCTCTCTCGCTCTCGCTCTCGCCCTCTCTCCCTCTCTCGCGCTCTCGATCTCGCTCTCTCTCTCGCTCTGGCGCGCGCTCCCTCGCTCTCGCTCTCGCTCTCGCCCTCTCTCGCTCTCTCCCTCTCTCCCTCTCTCGCTCTCTCGATCTCGCTCTCTCTCTCGCTCTCGCGCGCGCTCTCTCGCTCTCGCGCGCGCTCTCTCGCTCTCGCGCGCGCTCTCGCGTGCGCTGTCTGGCTCTCGCTCTCTCGCGCGCTCTCTCGCTCTCGCTCTCGCCCTCTCTCGCTCTCGCCCTCTCTCGCTCTCTCGATCTCGCTCTCTCTCTCGCTCGCGCGCGCGCTGTCTGGCTCTCGCTCTCTCGCGCGCTCTCTCGCTCTCGCTCTCGCCCTCTCTCGCTCTCGCCCTCTCTCGCTCTCTCGATCTCGCTCTCTCTCTCTCTCTCTCGCTCTCGCGCGCGCGCTCTCGCGCTCTCTCGCTCTCGTGCGCGCTCTCTCGCTCTCGCGCGCGCGTTCTCTCGCTCTATCGCTCTCGCGCGCGCGTTCTCTCGCTCTCTCGCTCTCGCGCGCGCTCTTTCGCTCTCTCGCTCTCGCGCGCGCGCGCTCTTTCGCTCTCGCTCTCGCGCGCGCGCGCTCTTTCGCTCTCTCGCTCTCGCGCGCGCGCGCTCTTTCGCTCTCTCGCTCTCGCGCGCGCGCGCTCTTTCGCTCTCTCGCTCTCGCGCGCGCGCGCTCTTTCGCTCTCCTCGCTCTCGCGCGCGCGCGCTCTTTCGCTCTCTCGCTCTCGCGCGCGCGCGCTCTCTCGCTCTCTCGCTCTCGCGCGCGCTCTCTCGATCTCTCGCTCTCGCGCGCGCTCTCTCGATCTCTCGCTCTCTCGCTCTCTCGCTCTGTCGCGCGCGCTCTCTCGCTCTCTCGCGCGCGCTCTCTCGCTCTCACGCTCTCTCTCTCTCGCGCCATGCGCTCTCTCGCTCTCTCGCACTCGCGCGCGCGCTCTCTCGCTCTCTCGCTCTCGCGCGCGCGCGCGCTCTCTCGCTCTCTCGCTCTCGCGCGCGCACTCTCTCGATCTCTCGCTCTCGCGCGCGCTCTCTCGATCTCTCGCTCTCTCGCTCTGTCGCGCGCGCTCTCTCGCTCTCTCGCGCGCGCTCTCTCGCTCTCACGCTCTCTCTCTCTCGCGCCATGCGCTCTCTCGCTCTCTCGCACTCGCGCGCGCGCTCTCTCGCTCTCTCGCTCTCGCGCGCGCGCTCTCTCGCTCTCTCGCTCTCTCGCGCGCGCTCTCTCGCTCTCGCGCGCGCGCTCTCTCGCTCTCGCGCGCGCGCTCTCTCGCTCTCTCGCTCTCGCGCGCGCGCTCTCTCGCTCTCTCTCTCGCTCGCGTGCTCTCTCGCTCTCTCGCGCGCGTGCTCTCTCGCGCGCGCTCTCGCTCTCGCGCGCGCGCTCTCTCGCTCTCTCGCTCTCGGGCGCGCGCTCTCTCGCGCGCGCTCTCTCGCTCTCTCGCGCGCGCTCTCTCGCTCTCTCGCGCGCGCTCTCTCGCTCTCTCGCGCGCGCTCTCTCGCTCTCTCGCTCTCACGCTCTCTCTCTCGCTCTCGCGCCACGCGCTCTCTCGCTCTCTCGCACTCGCGCGCGCGCTCTCTCGCTCTCTCGCTCTCGCGCGCGCGCTCTCTCGCTCTCTCGCTCGCTCTCGCTCTCGCGCGCGCGCTCTCTCGCTCTCGTGCGCGCGCTCTCGCTCTCTCGCTCTCTCGCTCTCTCTCGCTCTCTCTCGCTCTCTCGCTCTCGCGCGCGCGCTCTCTCGCTCTCTCGCTCTCGCGCGCGCGCTCTCTCGCTCTCTCGCTCTCTCTCGCTCTCTCTCTCGCTCTCTCGCTCTCGCGCGCGCTCTCTCGCTCTCGCGCGCGCTCTCTCGCTCTCTCTCTCGCTCTCGCGCGCGCTCTCTCGCTCTCTCTCGCTCTCGCGCGCGCTCTCTCGCTCTCGCGCGCGCTCTCTCGCTCTCGCGCGCTCTCTCGCTCTCGCGCGCGCTCTCGCTCTCGCGCGCGCTCTCGCTCTCGCGCGCGCGCTCTCGCTCTCGCGCGCGCGCTCTCGCTCTCGCGCGCGCTCTCTCGCTCTCGCGTGCGCTCTCTCGCTCTCGCGCGCTCTCGCTATCGCGCGCGCTCTCTCGCTCTCGTGCGCTCTCTCGCTCTCGTGCGCTCTATCGCTCTCGTGCGCTCTCTCGCTCTCGCGCGCGCTCTTTCGCTCTCGCTCTCGCGCGCGCTCTTTCGCTCTCGTTCTCGCGCGCGCTCTTTCGCTCTCTCGCTCTCGCGCGCGCTCTTTCGCTCTCTCGCTCTCTCTCTCGCTCTCGCGCGCGCTCTCTCGCTCTCTCTCGCTCTCGCGCGCGCTCTCTCGCTCTCGCGCGCGCTCTCTCGCTCTCGCGCGCTCTCTCGCTCTCGCGCGCGCTCTCGCTCTCGCGCGCGCTCTCGCTCTCGCGCGCGCGCTCTCGCTCTCGCGCGCGCGCTCTCGCTCTCGCGCGCGCTCTCTCGCTCTCGCGTGCGCTCTCTCGCTCTCGCGCGCTCTCGCTATCGCGCGCGCTCTCTCGCTCTCGTGCGCTCTCTCGCTCTCGTGCGCTCTATCGCTCTCGTGCGCTCTCTCGCTCTCGCGCGCGCTCTTTCGCTCTCGCTCTCGCGCGCGCTCTTTCGCTCTCGTTCTCGCGCGCGCTCTTTCGCTCTCTCGCTCTCGCGCGCGCTCTCGCGCGCGCGCTCTCGCTATCGCGCGCTCTCGCTATCGCGCGCGCTCTCTCGCTCTCTCGCTCTCGCGCGCTCTCTCGCTCTCGCGCGCTCTCTCGCTCTCGCGCGCTCTCGCGCGCGCTCTTTCGCGCTCTCGCTCTCGCGCGCGCTCTTTCGCTCTCTCGCTCTCGCGCGCGCTCTTTCGCTCTCTCGCTCTCGCGCGCGCTCTCTCGCTCTCGCGCGCGCTCTCTCGCTCTCGCGCTCGCTCTCTCTATCGCTCGCTCTCTCGCTCTCGCTCGCTCTCGCGCTCGCTCTCTCTATCGCTCGCTCTCTCGCTCTCGCTCGCTCTCTCGCTCTCGCGCGCGCTCTCGCTCTCGCGTGCGCGCTCTCGCTCTCGCGTGCGCGCTCTCGCTCTCGCGCGCTCTCGCTATCGCGCGCGCTCTCTCGCTCTCGCGCGCGCTCTTTCGCTCTCGCTCGCTCTCGCGCGCGCTCTTTCGCTCTCTCGCTCTCGCGCGCGCTCTTTCGCTCTCTCGCTCTCGCGCGCGCTCTTTCGCTCTCTCGCTCTCGCGCGCGCTCTCTCGCTCTCTCTCGCTCTCGCGCGCGCACTCTCGCTCTCTCGCTCTCTCTCGCTCTCTCTCTCGCTCTCTCTCTCGCTCTCTCTCTCGCTCTCTCGCTCTCTCTCTCGCTCTCTCTCTCGCTCTCTCTCTCGCTCTCTCGCTCTCGCGCGCGCTCTCTCGCTCTCGCGCGCGCTCTCTCGCTCTCTCTCTCGCTCTCGCGCGCGCTCTCTCGCTCTCTCTCGCTCTCGCGCGCGCTCTCTCGCTCTCGCGCGCGCTCTCGCTCTCGCGCGCGCTCTCGCTCTCGCGCGCGCGCTCTCGCTCTCGCGCGCGCGCTCTCGCTCTCGCGCGCGCTCTCTCGCTCTCGCGCGCTCTCGCTATCGCGCGCGCTCTCTCGCTCTCGTGCGCTCTCTCGCTCTCGTGCGCTCTCTCGCTCTCGCGCGCGCGCTCTCGCTCTCGCGTGCGCTCTCTCGCTCTCGCGCGCTCTCGCTATCGCGCGCGCTCTCTCGCTCTCGTGCGCTCTCTCGCTCTCGTGCGCTCTCTCGCTCTCGTGCGCTCTCTCGCTCTCGCGCGCGCTCTTTCGCTCTCGCTCTCGCGCGCGCTCTTTCGCTCTCGTTCTCGCGCGCGCTCTTTCGCTCTCTCGCTCTCGCGCGCGCTCTCGCTCTCGCGCGCGCGCTCTCGCTCTCGCGCGCGCGCTCTCGCTCTCGCGCGCGCTCTCTCGCTCTCGCGCGCTCTCGCTATCGCGCGCGCTCTCTCGCTCTCGCGCGCTCTCTCGCTCTCGCGCGCTCTCTCGCTCTCTCGCTCTCGCGCGCTCTCGCGCGCGCTCTTTCGCGCTCTCGCTCTCGCGCGCGCTCTTTCGCTCTCTCGCTCTCGCGTGCGCTCTCTCGCTCTCGCGCGCGCTCTCTCGCTCTCGCGCTCGCTCTCTCTATCGCTCGCTCTCTCGCTCTCGCTCGCTCTCTCGCTCTTGCGCGCGCTCTCTCGCTCTCGCGCTCGCTCTCTCTATCGCTCGCTCTCTCGCTCTCGCTCGCTCTCTCGCTCTCGCGCGCGCTCTCGCTCTCGCGTGCGCGCTCTCGCTCTCGCGCGCTCTCGCTATCGCGCGCGCTCTCGCTATCGCGCGCGCTCTCTCGCTCTCGCGCGCGCTCTTTCGCTCTCGCTCGCTCTCGCGCGCGCTCTTTCGCTCTCTCGCTCTCGCGCGCGCTCTTTCGCTCTCTCGCTCTCGCGCGCGCTCTTTCGCTCTCTCGCTCTCGCGCGCGCTCTTTCGCTCTCGCTCGCGCACTTTCGCTCTCGCTCTCGCGCGCGCACTTTCGCTCTCTCGCTCTCGCGCGCGCTCTCTCGCTCTCGCGCGCGCTCTCTCGTGCTCTCTCGCTCTCTCGCGCTCTCTCGCTCTCTCGCGCGCGCTCTCTCGTGCTCTCTCGCGCGCGCTCTCTCGCGCTGTGTCTCTCGCGCGCTCTCGCGCTCTCTCTCACGCGCGCGCGCTCTCGCGCTCTCTCTCTCGCGCGCGCGCTCTCGCGCTCACTCTCTCGCGCGCGCGCGCTCTCGCGCTCACTCTCTCGCGCGCGCGCGCTCTCGCGCGCACTCTCGCGATCTCTCACGCGCGCGCTCTCGCGCTCTCTCACGCGCGCGCGCTCTCGCCCTCTCTCGCTCTCTCCCTCTCTCCCTCTCTCGCTCTCTCGATCTCGCTCTCTCTCTCGCGCGCGCTCCCTCGCGCTCTCTCTCGGTCTCGCGCGCGCTCTCTCGCGCTCTCTCGCTCTCGCGCGCTCTCTCGCTCTCGCTCTCGCCCTCTCTCCCTCTCTCGCGCTCTCGATCTCGCTCTCTCTCTCGCTCTGGCGCGCGCTCCCTCGCTCTCGCTCTCGCTCTCGCCCTCTCTCGCTCTCTCCCTCTCTCCCTCTCTCGCTCTCTCGATCTCGCTCTCTCTCTCGCTCTCGCGCGCGCTCTCTCGCTCTCGCGCGCGCTCTCTCGCTCTCGCGCGCGCTCTCTCGCTCTCGCGCGCGCTCTCGCGTGCGCTGTCTGGCTCTCGCTCTCTCGCGCGCTCTCTCGCTCTCGCTCTCGCCCTCTCTCGCTCTCGCCCTCTCTCGCTCTCTCGATCTCGCTCTCTCTCTCGCTCGCGCGCGCGCTGTCTGGCTCTCGCTCTCTCGCGCGCTCTCTCGCTCTCGCTCTCGCCCTCTCTCGCTCTCGCCCTCTCTCGCTCTCTCGATCTCGCTCTCTCTCTCTCTCTCTCGCTCTCGCGCGCGCGCTCTCGCTCTCGTTCTCGCGCGCGCTCTTTCGCTCTCTCGCTCTCGCGCGCGCTCTTTCGCTCTCTCGCTCTCTCTCTCGCTCTCGCGCGCGCTCTCTCGCTCTCTCTCGCTCTCGCGCGCGCTCTCTCGCTCTCGCGCGCGCTCTCTCGCTCTCGCGCGCTCTCTCGCTCTCGCGCGCGCTCTCGCTCTCGCGCGCGCTCTCGCTCTCGCGCGCGCGCTCTCGCTCTCGCGCGCGCGCTCTCGCTCTCGCGCGCGCTCTCTCGCTCTCGCGTGCGCTCTCTCGCTCTCGCGCGCTCTCGCTATCGCGCGCGCTCTCTCGCTCTCGTGCGCTCTCTCGCTCTCGTGCGCTCTATCGCTCTCGTGCGCTCTCTCGCTCTCGCGCGCGCTCTTTCGCTCTCGCTCTCGCGCGCGCTCTTTCGCTCTCGTTCTCGCGCGCGCTCTTTCGCTCTCTCGCTCTCGCGCGCTCTCGCTATCGCGCGCGCTCTCTCGCTCTCTCGCTCTCGCGCGCTCTCTCGCTCTCGCGCGCTCTCGCGCGCGCTCTTTCGCGCTCTCGCTCTCGCGCGCGCTCTTTCGCTCTCTCGCTCTCGCGCGCGCTCTCTCGCTCTCGCGCGCGCTCTCTCGCTCTCGCGCTCGCTCTCTCTATCGCTCGCTCTCTCGCTCTCGCTCGCTCTCGCGCTCGCTCTCTCTATCGCTCGCTCTCTCGCTCTCGCTCGCTCTCTCGCTCTCGCGCGCGCTCTCGCTCTCGCGTGCGCGCTCTCGCTCTCGCGTGCGCGCTCTCGCTCTCGCGCGCTCTCGCTATCGCGCGCGCTCTCTCGCTCTCGCGCGCGCTCTTTCGCTCTCGCTCGCTCTCGCGCGCGCTCTTTCGCTCTCTCGCTCTCGCGCGCGCTCTTTCGCTCTCTCGCTCTCGCGCGCGCTCTTTCGCTCTCTCGCTCTCGCGCGCGCTCTCTCGCTCTCTCTCGCTCTCGCGCGCGCACTCTCGCTCTCTCGCTCTCTCTCGCTCTCTCTCTCGCTCTCTCTCTCGCTCTCTCTCTCGCTCTCTCGCTCTCTCTCTCGCTCTCTCTCTCGCTCTCTCTCTCGCTCTCTCGCTCTCGCGCGCGCTCTCTCGCTCTCGCGCGCGCTCTCTCGCTCTCTCTCTCGCTCTCGCGCGCGCTCTCTCGCTCTCTCTCGCTCTCGCGCGCGCTCTCTCGCTCTCGCGCGCGCTCTCGCTCTCGCGCGCGCTCTCGCTCTCGCGCGCGCGCTCTCGCTCTCGCGCGCGCGCTCTCGCTCTCGCGTGCGCTCTCTCGCTCTCGCGCGCTCTCGCTATCGCGCGCGCTCTCTCGCTCTCGTGCGCTCTCTCGCTCTCGTGCGCTCTCTCGCTCTCGCGCGCGCGCTCTCGCTCTCGCGTGCGCTCTCTCGCTCTCGCGCGCTCTCGCTATCGCGCGCGCTCTCTCGCTCTCGTGCGCTCTCTCGCTCTCGTGCGCTCTCTCGCTCTCGTGCGCTCTCTCGCTCTCGCGCGCGCTCTTTCGCTCTCGCTCTCGCGCGCGCTCTTTCGCTCTCGTTCTCGCGCGCGCTCTTTCGCTCTCTCGCTCTCGCTCTCGCTCTCGCGCGCGCGCTCTCGCTCTCGCGCGCGCGCTCTCGCTCTCGCGCGCGCTCTCTCGCTCTCGCGCGCTCTCGCTATCGCGCGCGCTCTCTCGCTCTCGCGCGCTCTCTCGCTCTCGCGCGCTCTCTCGCTCTCTCGCTCTCGCGCGCTCTCGCGCGCGCTCTTTCGCGCTCTCGCTCTCGCGCGCGCTCTTTCGCTCTCTCGCTCTCGCGTGCGCTCTCTCGCTCTCGCGCGCGCTCTCTCGCTCTCGCGCTCGCTCTCTCTATCGCTCGCTCTCTCGCTCTCGCTCGCTCTCTCGCTCTTGCGCGCGCTCTCTCGCTCTCGCGCTCGCTCTCTCTATCGCTCGCTCTCTCGCTCTCGCTCGCTCTCTCGCTCTCGCGCGCGCTCTCGCTCTCGCGTGCGCGCTCTCGCTCTCGCGCGCTCTCGCTATCGCGCGCGCTCTCGCTATCGCGCGCGCTCTCTCGCTCTCGCGCGCGCTCTTTCGCTCTCGCTCGCTCTCGCGCGCGCTCTTTCGCTCTCTCGCTCTCGCGCGCGCTCTTTCGCTCTCTCGCTCTCGCGCGCGCTCTTTCGCTCTCTCGCTCTCGCGCGCGCTCTTTCGCTCTCGCTCGCGCACTTTCGCTCTCGCTCTCGCGCGCGCACTTTCGCTCTCTCGCTCTCGCGCGCGCTCTCTCGCTCTCGCGCGCGCTCTCTCGTGCTCTCTCGCTCTCTCGCGCTCTCTCGCTCTCTCGCGCGCGCTCTCTCGTGCTCTCTCGCGCGCGCTCTCTCGCGCTGTGTCTCTCGCGCGCTCTCGCGCTCTCTCTCACGCGCGCGCGCTCTCGCGCTCTCTCTCTCTCCGCGCGCGCGCTCTCGCGCTCACTCTCTCGCGCGCGCGCGCTCTCGCGCTCACTCTCTCGCGCGCGCGCGCTCTCGCGCGCACTCTCGCGATCTCTCACGCGCGCGCTCTCGCGCTCTCTCACGCGCGCGCGCTCTCGCCCTCTCTCGCTCTCTCCCTCTCTCCCTCTCTCGCTCTCTCGATCTCGCTCTCTCTCTCGCGCGCGCTCCCTCGCGCTCTCTCTCGGTCTCGCGCGCGCTCTCTCGCGCTCTCTCGCTCTCGCGCGCTCTCTCGCTCTCGCTCTCGCCCTCTCTCCCTCTCTCGCGCTCTCGATCTCGCTCTCTCTCTCGCTCTGGCGCGCGCTCCCTCGCTCTCGCTCTCGCTCTCGCCCTCTCTCGCTCTCTCCCTCTCTCCCTCTCTCGCTCTCTCGATCTCGCTCTCTCTCTCGCTCTCGCGCGCGCTCTCTCGCTCTCGCGCGCGCTCTCTCGCTCTCGCGCGCGCTCTCTCGCTCTCGCGCGCGCTCTCGCGTGCGCTGTCTGGCTCTCGCTCTCTCGCGCGCTCTCTCGCTCTCGCTCTCGCCCTCTCTCGCTCTCGCCCTCTCTCGCTCTCTCGATCTCGCTCTCTCTCTCGCTCGCGCGCGCGCTGTCTGGCTCTCGCTCTCTCGCGCGCTCTCTCGCTCTCGCTCTCGCCCTCTCTCGCTCTCGCCCTCTCTCGCTCTCTCGATCTCGCTCTCTCTCTCTCTCTCTCGCTCTCGCGCGCGCGCTCTCGCGCTCTCTCGCTCTCGTGCGCGCTCTCTCGCTCTCGCGCGCGCGTTCTCTCGCTCTATCGCTCTCGCGCGCGCGTTCTCTCGCTCTCTCGCTCTCGCGCGCGCTCTTTCGCTCTCTCGCTCTCGCGCGCGCGCGCTCTTTCGCTCTCGCTCTCGCGCGCGCGCGCTCTTTCGCTCTCTCGCTCTCCGCGCGCGCGCGCGCTCTTTCGCTCTCTCGCTCTCGCGCGCGCGCGCTCTTTCGCTCTCTCGCTCTCGCGCGCGCGCGCTCTTTCGCTCTCTCGCTCTCGCGCGCGCGCGCTCTCTCGCTCTCTCGCTCTCGCGCGCGCTCTCTCGATCTCTCGCTCTCGCGCGCGCTCTCTCGATCTCTCGCTCTCTCGCTCTCTCGCTCTGTCGCGCGCGCTCTCTCGCTCTCTCGCGCGCGCTCTCTCGCTCTCACGCTCTCTCTCTCTCGCGCCATGCGCTCTCTCGCTCTCTCGCACTCGCGCGCGCGCTCTCTCGCTCTCTCGCTCTCGCGCGCGCGCGCTCTCTCGCTCTCTCGCTCTCGCGCGCGCGCGCTCTCTCGCTCTCTCGCTCTCGCGCGCGCACTCTCTCGATCTCTCGCTCTCGCGCGCGCTCTCTCGATCTCTCGCTCTCTCGCTCTGTCGCGCGCGCTCTCTCGCTCTCTCGCGCGCGCTCTCTCGCTCTCACGCTCTCTCTCTCTCGCGCCATGCGCTCTCTCGCTCTCTCGCACTCGCGCGCGCGCTCTCTCGCTCTCTCGCTCTCGCGCGCGCGCTCTCTCGCTCTCTCGCGCGCGCGCTCTCTCGCTCTCTCGCGCGCGCTCTCTCGCTCTCGCGCGCGCGCTCTCTCGCTCTCGCGCGCGCGCTCTCTCGCTCTCGCGCGCGCGCTCTCTCGCTCTCTCGCTCTCGCGCGCGCGCTCTCTCGCTCTCTCTCTCGCTCGCGTGCTCTCTCGCTCTCTCGCGCGCGTGCTCTCTCGCGCGCGCTCTCGCTCTCGCGCGCGCGCTCTCTCGCTCTCTCGCTCTCGGGCGCGCGCTCTCTCGCGCGCGCTCTCTCGCTCTCTCGCGCGCGCTCTCTCGCTCTCTCGCGCGCGCTCTCTCGCTCTCTCGCGCGCGCTCTCTCGCTCTCTCGCTCTCACGCTCTCTCTCTCGCTCTCGCGCCACGCGCTCTCTCGCTCTCTCGCACTCGCGCGCGCGCTCTCTCGCTCTCGCGCGCGCGCTCTCTCGCTCTCGCGCGCGCGCTCTCTCGCTCTCTCGCGCGCGCGCTCTCTCGCTCTCGTGCGCGCGCTCTCGCTCTCTCGCTCTCTCGCTCTCTCTCGCTCTCTCTCGCTCTCTCGCTCTCGCGCGCGCGCTCTCTCGCTCTCTCGCTCTCGCGCGCGCGCTCTCTCGCTCTCTCGCTCTCTCTCGCTCTCTCGCTCTCGCGCGCGCGCTCTCTCGCTCTCGCGCTCTCGCTCTCTCGCTCGCTCTCGCGCTCTCGCTCTCTCGCTCTCTCTCGCTCTCGCTCTCTCGCGCGCGCTCTCTCGCTCTCTCGCTCTCTCTCTCGCTCTCTCTCGCGCGTGCTCTCTCGCGCGCGCTCTCTCGCTCTCTCGCTCTCTCGCGCGCGCTCTCTCGCTCTCGCGTGCGCTCTCTCGCTCTCTCGCGCGCGCTCTCTCGCTCTCACGCTCTCTCTCGCCCTCGCGCCACGCGCTCTCTCGCTCTCTCGCACTCGCGCGCGCGTTCTCTCGCTCTCTCGCTCGCGCGCGCGCTCTCTCGCTCTCTCTCTCGCTCTCTCTCTCGCTCTCTCTCTCGCTCTCTCTCTCGCTCTCTCGCGCGCGCTCTCTTGCTCTCTCTCTCGCGCGCGATCTCTCGCTCTCTCTCTCGCTCTCTCTCTCGCTCTCTCGCTCGCTCTCTCGCTCTCTCTCTCGCTCTCGCGCGCGCTCTCTCGCTCTCGCGCGCTCTCTCACTCTCGCGCGCTCTCTCGCTCTCGCGCGCTCTCTCGCTCTCGTGCGCGCTCTCTCGCTCTCTCGCTCTCGCGCGCGCTCTCTCGCTCTCTCTCGCTCTCGCGCGCGCTCTCTCGCTCTCTCGCTCTCTCTCGCTCTCTCTCTCGCTCTCTCTCTCGCTCTCTCTCTCGCTCTCTCGCTCTCTCTCTCGCTCTCTCTCTCGCTCGCTCTCTCGCTCTCTCTCTCGCTCTCTCTCTCGCTCTCTCTCTCGCTCTCTCGCTCTCGCGCGCGCTCTCTCGCTCTCGCGCGCGCTCTCTCGCTCTCGCGCGCGCTCTCTCGCTCTCTCTCTCGCTCTCGCGCGCGCTCTCGCCCTCTCTCGCTCTCTCCCTCTCTCCCTCTCTCGCTCTCTCGATCTCGCTCTCTCTCTCGCGCGCGCTCCCTCGCGCTCTCTCTCGGTCTCGCGCGCGCTCTCTCGCGCTCTCTCGCTCTCGCGCGCTCTCTCGCTCTCGCTCTCGCCCTCTCTCCCTCTCTCGCGCTCTCGATCTCGCTCTCTCTCTCGCTCTGGCGCGCGCTCCCTCGCTCTCGCTCTCGCTCTCGCCCTCTCTCGCTCTCTCCCTCTCTCCCTCTCTCGCTCTCTCGATCTCGCTCTCTCTCTCGCTCTCGCGCGCGCTCTCTCGCTCTCGCGCGCGCTCTCTCGCTCTCGCGCGCGCTCTCTCGCTCTCGCGCGCGCTCTCGCGTGCGCTGTCTGGCTCTCGCTCTCTCGCGCGCTCTCTCGCTCTCGCTCTCGCCCTCTCTCGCTCTCGCCCTCTCTCGCTCTCTCGATCTCGCTCTCTCTCTCGCTCGCGCGCGCGCTGTCTGGCTCTCGCTCTCTCGCGCGCTCTCTCGCTCTCGCTCTCGCCCTCTCTCGCTCTCGCCCTCTCTCGCTCTCTCGATCTCGCTCTCTCTCTCTCTCTCTCGCTCTCGCGCGCGCGCTCTCGCGCTCTCTCGCTCTCGTGCGCGCTCTCTCGCTCTCGTGCGCGCTCTCTCGCTCTCGCGCGCGCGTTCTCTCGCTCTATCGCTCTCGCGCGCGCGTTCTCTCGCTCTCTCGCTCTCGCGCGCGCTCTTTCGCTCTCTCGCTCTCGCGCGCGCGCGCTCTTTCGCTCTCGCTCTCGCGCGCGCGCGCTCTTTCGCTCTCTCGCTCTCGCGCGCGCGCGCTCTTTCGCTCTCTCGCTCTCGCGCGCGCGCGCTCTTTCGCTCTCTCGCTCTCGCGCGCGCGCGCTCTCTCGCTCTCTCGCTCTCGCGCGCGCTCTCTCGATCTCTCGCTCTCGCGCGCGCTCTCTCGATCTCTCGCTCTCTCGCTCTCTCGCTCTGTCGCGCGCGCTCTCTCGCTCTCTCGCGCGCGCTCTCTCGCTCTCACGCTCTCTCTCTCTCGCGCCATGCGCTCTCTCGCTCTCTCGCACTCGCGCGCGCGCTCTCTCGCTCTCTCGCTCTCGCGCGCGCGCGCTCTCTCGCTCTCTCGCTCTCGCGCGCGCACTCTCTCGATCTCTCGCTCTCGCGCGCGCTCTCTCGATCTCTCGCTCTCTCGCTCTGTCGCGCGCGCTCTCTCGCTCTCTCGCGCGCGCTCTCTCGCTCTCACGCTCTCTCTCTCTCGCGCCATGCGCTCTCTCGCACTCGCGCGCGCGCTCTCTCGCTCTCTCGCTCTCGCGCGCGCGCTCTCTCGCTCTCGCGCGCGCGCTCTCTCGCTCTCTCGCGCGCGCGCTCTCTCGCTCTCGCGCGCGCGCTCTCTCGCTCTCTCGCTCTCGCGCGCGCGCTCTCTCGCTCTCTCTCTCGCTCGCGTGCTCTCTCGCTCTCTCGCGCGCGTGCTCTCTCGCGCGCGCTCTCGCTCTCGCGCGCGCGCTCTCTCGCTCTCTCGCTCTCGGGCGCGCGCTCTCTCGCGCGCGCTCTCTCGCGCGCGCTCTCTCGCTCTCTCGCGCGCGCTCTCTCGCTCTCTCGCGCGCGCTCTCTCGCTCTCTCGCGCGCGCTCTCTCGCTCTCTCGCGCGCGCTCTCTCGCTCTCTCGCTCTCACGCTCTCTCTCTCGCTCTCGCGCCACGCGCTCTCTCGCTCTCTCGCACTCGCGCGCGCGCTCTCTCGCTCTCGCGCGCGCGCTCTCTCGCTCTCGCGCGCGCGCTCTCTCGCTCTCTCGCTCTCGCGCGCGCGCTCTCTCGCTCTCTCGCTCGCTCTCGCTCTCGCGCGCCGCGCTCTCTCGCTCTCGTGCGCGCGCTCTCGCTCTCGCTCTCTCTCGCTCTCTCTCGCTCTCTCTCGCTCTCTCTCGCTCTCTCTCGCTCTCTCGCTCTCGCGCGCGCGCTCTCTCGCTCTCTCGCTCTCGCGCGCGCGCTCTCTCGCTCTCTCGCTCTCTCTCGCTCTCTCGCTCTCGCGCGCGCGCTCTCTCGCTCTCGCGCTCTCGCTCTCTCGCTCGCTCTCGCGCTCTCGCTCTCTCGCTCTCTCTCGCTCTCGCTCTCTCGCGCGCGCTCTCTCGCTCTCTCTCTCGCTCTCTCTCTCGCTCTCTCTCGCGCGTGCTCTCTCGCGCGCGCTCTCTCGCTCTCTCGCTCTCTCGCGCGCGCTCTCTCGCTCTCTCGCGCGCGCTCTCTCGCTCTCGCGCGCGCTCTCTCGCTCTCTCGCGCGCGCTCTCTCGCTCTCTCGCGCGCGCTCTCTCGCTCTCACGCTCTCTCTCGCCCTCGCGCCACGCGCTCTCTCGCTCTCTCGCACTCGCGCGCGCGCTCTCTCGCTCTCTCGCTCTCGCGCGCGCGCTCTCGCTCTCGCGCGCGCGCTCTCTCGCTCTCTCGCTCGCGCGCGCGCTCTCTCGCTCTCTCTCTCGCTCTCTCTCTCGCTCTCTCTCTCGCTCTCTCTCTCGCTCTCTCGCGCGCGCTCTCTTGCTCTCTCTCTCGCGCGCGATCTCTCGCTCTCTCTCTCGCTCTCTCTCTCGCTCTCTCGCTCGCTCTCTCGCTCTCTCTCTCGCTCTCTCGCTCTCTCTCTCGCTCTCGCGCGCGCTCTCTCGCTCTCGCGCGCTCTCTCGCTCTCGCGCGCTCTCTCGCTCTCGTGCGCGCTCTCTCGCTCTCTCGCTCTCGCGCGCGCTCTCTCGCTCTCTCTCGCTCTCGCGCGCGCTCTCTCGCTCTCTCGCTCTCTCTCGCTCTCTCTCTCGCTCTCTCTCTCGCTCTCTCTCTCGCTCTCTCGCTCTCTCTCTCGCTCTCTCTCTCGCTCGCTCTCTCGCTCTCTCTCTCGCTCTCTCTCTCGCTCTCTCGCTCTCGCGCGCGCTCTCTCGCTCTCTCGCTCTCGCGCGCGCTCTCTCGCTCTCTCTCTCGCTCTCGCGCGCGCTCTCTCGCTCTCTCTCGCTCTCGCGCGCGCGCTCTCGCTCTCGCGCGCGCGCTCTCGCTCTCGCGTGCGCTCTCTCGCTCTCGCGCGCTCTCGCTATCGCGCGCGCTCTCTCGCTCTCGCGCGCTCTCTCGCTCTCGCGCGCTCTCTCGCTCTCGCGCGCTCTCTCGCTCTCGTGCGCTCTCTCGCTCTCGCGCGCGCTCTTTCGCTCTCGCTCTCGCGCGCGCTCTTTCGCTCTCGTTCTCGCGCGCGCTCTTTCGCTCTCTCGCTCTCGCGAGCGCTCTTTCGCTCTCTCGCTCTCGCGCGCGCTCTTTCGCTCTCTCTATCTCTCGCTCTCTCGCTCTCGCGCGCTCTCTCGCTCTCGCGCGCGCTCTTTCGCTCTCTCGCTCTCGCCCGCGCTCTTTCGCTCTCTCGCTCTCGCGCGCGCTCTTTCGCTCTCTCGCTCTCGCGCGCGCTCTTTCGCTCTCGCTCTCGCGCGCGCACTTTCGCTCTCGCTCTCGCGCGCGCTCTTTCGCTCTCTCGCTCTCGCGCGCGCTCTATCGCTCTCTCGCTCTCGCGCGCGCTCTCTCGCTCTCGCGCGCGCGTTCTCTCGCTCTCTCGCGCGCGCTCTCTCGCGCTGTCTCTCGCGCGCTCTCGCGCTCTCTCACGCGCGCGCGCTCTCGCGCTCTCTCTCACGCGCGCGGCGCTCTCGCGCTCTCTCTCTCGCTCTCTCTCTCGCTCTCTCTCTCGCTCTCTCGCGCGCGCTCTCTCGCTCTCTCTCTCGCTCTCTCTCTCGCTCTCTCTCTCGCTCTCTCGCGCGCGCTCTCTCGCTCTCGCGCGCGATCTCTCGCTCTCTCTCTCGCTCGCTCTCTCGCTCTCTCTCTCGCTCTCGCGCGCGCTCTCTCTCTCTCGCACGCTCTCTCGCTCTCTCGCTCTCGCGCGCGCTCTCTCGCTCTCTCGCTCTCGCGCGCGCTCTCTCGCTCTCTCGCTCTCGCGCGCGCTCTCTCGCTCTCTCGCTCTCGCGCGCGCTCTCTCGCTCTCGCGCGCGCTCTCTCGCTCTCTCTCGCTCTCGCGCGCGCTCTCTCGCTCTCTCTCTCGCTCTCTCTCTCGCTCTCTCTCTCGCTCGCTCTCTCGCTCGCTCTCTCGCTCTCTCTCTCGCTCTCTCGCTCTCGCGCGCGCTCTCTCGCTCTCTCTCTCGCTCTCGCGCGCGCTCTCTCGCTCTCGCGCGCGCTCTCTCGCTCTCGCGCGCGCTCTCTCGCTCTCTCTCGCTCTCGCGCGCGCGCTCTCGCTCTCGCGCGCGCGCTCTCGCTCTCGCGCGCGCTCTCTCGCTCTCGCGCGCGCTCTCGCTATCGCGCACGCTCTCTCGCTCTCGCGCGCTCTCTCGCTCTCGTGCGCTCTCTCGATCTCGCGCGCGCTCTTTCGCTCTCTCGCTCTCGCGAGCGCTCTTTCGCTCTCGCTCTCGCGCGCGCTCTTTCGCTCTCTCTATCTCTCGCTCTCTCGCTCTCGCGCGCTCTCTCGCTCTCGCGCGCGCTCTTTCGCTCTCTCGCTCTCGCCCGCGCTCTTTCGCTCTCTCGCTCTCGCGCGCGCTCTTTCGCTCTCTCGCTCTCGCGCGCGCTCTTTCGCTCTCTCGCTCTCGCGCGCGCTCTTTCGCTCTCTCGCTCTCGCGCGCGCTCTTTCGCTCTCGCTCTCGCGCGCGCTCTTTCGCTCTCGCTCTCGCGCGCGCACTTTCGCTCTCTCGCTCTCGCGAGCGCTCTTTCGCTCTCGCTCTCGCGCGCGCTCTTTCGCTCTCTCTATCTCTCGCTCTCTCGCTCTCGCGCGCTCTCTCGCTCTCGCGCGCGCTCTTTCGCTCTCTCGCTCTCGCCCGCGCTCTTTCGCTCTCTCGCTCTCGCGCGCGCTCTTTCGCTCTCTCGCTCTCGCGCGCGCTCTTTCGCTCTCTCGCTCTCGCGCGCGCTCTTTCGCTCTCTCGCTCTCGCGCGCGCTCTATCGCTCTCTCGCTCTCGCGCGCGCTCTCTCGCTCTCGCGCGCGCTCTCTCGTGCTCTCTCGCTCTCTCGCGCGCGCTCTCTCGTGCTCTCTCGCTCTCTCGCGCGCGTTCTCTCGCTCTCTTGCGCGCGCTCTCGCGCGCGCTCTCGCGCTCTCTCTCACGCGCGCGCGCTCTCGCGCTCTCTCGCGCGCTCTCGCGCTCTCTCTCGCGCGCGCGCGCTCTCGCGATCTCTCACGCGCGCGCTCTCGCGCTCTCTCACGCGCGCGCGCTCTCGCCCTCTCTGGCTCTCTCCCTCTCTCGCTCTCTCGATCTCGCTCTCTCTCTCGCTCTCGCTCTCGCCCTCTCTCGCTCTCTCCCTCTCTCCCTCTCGCTCTCTCTCTCGCTCTCGCGCGTGCTCCCTCGCTCTCTCTCTCGCTCTCGCGCGCGCGGTCTGGCTCTCGCTCTCTGGCTCTCGCTGTCTCGCGCGCGCTCTCGCTCTCGCCCTCTCTCGCTCTCGCCCTCTCTCCCTCTCTCCCTCGCTCGCTCTCTCGCTCTCGCGCGCGCGCTCTCTCGCTCTCGCGCGCGCGCTCTCTCGCTCTCGCGCGCGCGCTCTCTCTCGCTCTCGCGCTCTCGCGCGCGCGCTCTCGCTCTCGCGCGCGCGCTCTCTCGCGCTCTCGCGCGCGCGCTCTCTCGCTCTCGCGCGCGCGCTCTCTCGCTCTCGCGCGCGTTCTCTCGCGCTCTCGCGCGCGCGTTCTCTCGCTCTCTCGCGCGCGTTCTCTCGCTCTCGCGCGCGTTCTCTCGCTCTCTCGCGCGCGCGCTCTCGCTCTCGCGCGCGCGCTCTCGCTCTCGCGCGCGCGCTCTCTCGCTCTCTCGCTCTCGCGCGCGCTCTTTCGCTCTCTCGCTCTCGCGCGCGCGCGCTCTTTCGCTCTCTCGCTCTCGCGCGCGCGCGCTCTTTCGCTCTCTCGCTCTCGCGCGCGCGCGCTCTCTCGCTCTCTCGCGAGCGCGAGCGCGCGCTCTCTCGATCTCTCGCTCTCGCGCGCGCACTCTCTCGATCTCGCGCTCTCTTGCTCTCGCTCTCTTGCTCTCTCGCTCTCTCGCGCGCTCTCTCGCGCGCTCTCTCGCTCTCTCTATCGCTCTCTCTCTCGCGCGCTCTCTCTCTCGCTCTCGCACGCTCTCTCTCTCGCTCTCGCACGCTCTCTCTCTCGCTCTCTATCGCTCTCTCTCTCGCTCTCGCGCGCGCTCTCTCTCTATCGCGCGCTCTCTCTCTATCGCGCGCGCTCTCTCTCTCGCGCGCGCTCTCTCTCTCGCGCGCGCTCTCTCTCGCGCGCGCTCTCTCTCGCGCGCGCTCTCTCTCGCGTGCGCTCTCTCGCTCTCTCTCGCGTGCGCTCTCTCGCGTGCGCTCTCTCGCTCTCTCTCTCGCGTGCGCTCTCTCGCTCTCTCGCTCTCGCGCGCGCTGTCTCGCTCTCGCGCGCGCTGTCTCGCTCTCGCGCGCGCTCTCTCGCTCTCGCGCGCGCTCTCTCGCTCTCTCCCTCTCTCCCTCTCTCCCTCTCTCGCTCTCTCGCTCTCTCCCTCTCTCCCTCTCTCCCTCTCTCCCTCTCTCGATCTCGCTCTCTCTCTCGCTCTCGCGCGCGCGTTCTCTCGCTCTCTCGCTCTCGCGCGCGCGTTCTCTCGCTCTCTCGCTCTCGCGCGCGCGCTCTCTCGCTCTCTCGCTCTCGCGCGCGCACGCGCGCTCTTTCGCTCTCTCGCTCTCGCGCGCGCGCGCTCTTTCGCTCTCTCGCTCTCGCGCGCGCGCGCTCTTTCGCTCTCTCGCTCTCGCGCGCGCGCTCTATCGCTCTCTCGCTCTCGCTCTCTCGCTCTCGCGCTTTCTCGCTCTCGCGCGTGCGCTCTCTCTCTCGCTCTCTCTCTCGCGCGCGCTCTCTCGCTCTCTCGCGCGCGCTCTCGCTCTGTCGCGCGCGCTCTCTCGCTCTGTCGCACGCGCTCTCTCGCTCTGTCGCGCGCGCTCTCTCGCGCGCGCTCTCTCGCTCTCACGCTCTCTCTCTCTCTCGCGCCATGCGCTCTCTCGCTTTCTCGCACTCGCGCGCGCGCTCTCTCGCTCTCTCGCTCTCGCGCGCGCGCTCTCTCGCTCTCTCGCTCTCGCTCTCTCGCTCGCGCGCGCGCTCTCTCGCTCTCTCTCTCGCTCTCTCTCTCGCTCTCTCTCTCGCTCTCTCTCTCGCTCTCTCTCGCTCTCTCGCGCGCGTGCTCTCTCGCTCTCTCGCGCGCGTGCTCTCTCGCTCTCTCGCGCGCATGCTCTCTCGCTCTCTCGCGCGCGCTCTCTCGCTCTCGCGCGCACGCTCTCTCGCTCTCTCGCTCTCGGGCGCGCGCTCTCTCGCTCTCGGGCGCGCGCTCTCTCGCTCTCGGGCGCGCGCTCTCTCGCTCTCTCGCGCGCGCTCTCTCGCTCTCTCGCGCGCGCTCTCTCGCTCTCTCGCGCGCGCTCTCTCGCTCTCACGCTCTCTCTCTCGCTCTCGCGCCACGCGCTCTCTCGCTCTCTCGCACTCGCGCGCGCGCTCTCTCGCTCTCTCGCTCTCGCGCGCGCGCTCTCTCGCTCTCTCGCTCTCGCGCGCGCGCTCTCTCGCTCTCTCGCTCTCTCTCGCGCTCTCTCTCGCGCTCTCTCTCGCGCTCTCTCTCGCGCTCTCTCTCGCGCTCTCTCTCGCGCTCTCTCTCGCGCTCTCTCTCGCGCTCTCTCTCGCGCTCTCTCTCTCTCTCTCACACCCTCTCGCTCTCTCTCACACCCTCTCGCTCTCTCACACACACACACTCTCTCGCTCTCTCTCTCTCTCACATCCTCTCGCTCTCTCTCACACACACACTCTCGCTCTCTCTCTTTCTCTCACACCCTCTCGCGCTCTCTCTCTCTCTCTCTCTCTCTCTCACACCCTCTCGCTCTCTCACACACACACTCTCGCTCTCTCTCTCTCTCTCTCACACCCTCTCGCTCTCTCACACACACACTCTCGCTCTCTCTCTTTCTCTCACACCCTCTCGCTCTCTCTCTCTCTCTCACACCCTCTCGCGCTCTCTCTCTCTCTCTCTCTCACCCTCTCGCTCTCTCACACACACACACTCTCTCTCTCTCTCTCTCTCTCTCTCACCCTCTCGCTCTCTCACACACACACTCTCTCTCTCTCTGTCTCTCACACCCTCTCGCTCTCTCACACACACACTCTCTTTCTCTCATACTCTGTCTCTCTCACTCTGTCTCTCTCACACCCTCTCTCACACGCCCTCTCGCCCTGCCTCTCGCCCTCTCTCACAGGTGGGACTGTTTATAAGAGTCCTGATGCTCCAGGCCCTGAATTTCATCCTGAGGTTTTGGAAGATGCCTGTGTGTGAATTCTTTTAATATGGGGAAATTGTTGCACACCAGTTACTACAAGGTATTGGTGAGGTGGCGAATCTATGTGGAGAGATGGAGGTGTGTGGGGAGAACATCCAAGCCAGTTGAAGACCAGGCACTCATGTCTGGCCTTAGATTTCCCACCCTCCACCGCAGGCAAATGGTTTGGCACTGGGCAGTGTTTTGTGCTGAGTTAATGCAAGATCTGCGGTGATGAGAGTCAGAGGAACCTGAGAGGGCACGGAGGACAGCATGGGTGTTGCCCTTGTGCTTGTCATTTTCAGTCTCTGATTGTGAAATCACCGGACTTGAGTTTGGGAAGGGGTTGGCATTATAACAGAAAGGAGAACTCACAGTGACCGGTCTTGAATAATGTGAAGTAGCTCCAATGACTTAATCAAGGTATCTAACAATAAGATCTGTCTCAATGGCTGTGACATAATTTAACTATTAAATGTTTAGTTCCTTTTACTTTTGATCATACTTTGTTCTAAATTGTTTATCATCTTAATTTCATTTTTTTTTTCAATCCATGTAGCTCCTCTGCAAGTGTCAGCTGGAATGGACCGCAAGTTTTGAATTGATGATTTTCATTTTTACAATAAGTTGTGGAATGGCTATGACACTTTAGGACAGTTGATCTCACATGTTCCTTCCAGCTTGCTGCTCTAACGAGAAATGAATCCATCTCCACCATGCTCACTCTCTGGCAGTGTATTCCAGATTAGAACCAGTTGCAGTGTAAAGAGTTCCTGCTTCTGTTGCTGTTGGCTAATATGCCCAAGACTAAGTTGTTTAATCAGCAGTTTTTATCTATTATTTAGCCATTTCTGTCTAGACTTCTCAGTTTTGAACACTTGTTGCAAATCTCCTCTTTTTTCCTCAGGCGAATACCCTTTTTCTAATCTATCATATAACATAAATCTCATATCCCTGGAGCCATTCTCCTAAATTTTCCCTGTGCCAGCTCTAAAGGCTTCACGTTCTTCCTGCCTTTGTAGTGTGCAGTAGCTAGAGTCAACCTTGCTCTCTAAATATTCTAATTCTTCTCATGGCTTAAGATCAAGGTAGGTTGTTCAGCACTTGGAGTCTGCTCTCCCGATCAATGATATCATGGCAAATGTGATAATGCTCAACTCAACTTTTCTGCCTTCTTCCCATAACTTTTGATTCTTTTGCTGATTTAAAAGTCTGCCTGCTGCAATCTTTAATATACTGTATGACCCAGTGATTACAGCTGTCTGGTAAAGAATTCCAACTGATCACTCTCCCACGAGAGAGAGAGTTCCTCCTTATCTGTTTTAAATTGCCAACCCCTGACTCAGTGATTATGCCCTCTGGTCTTAGACTTTACTGCAAGGGAGAACAATCTCTTAGCATTTTGTGTTAAATGTTCTAACTATCTTGTATGTTTCAATAAGATGTCTCATTCTTCTAAACTCCAGTGAGTACAGACTCAACCTACTTAACCTCCTCATTCATGTCCAGCATCAACCCATAGGTCTTTCACTGGACTGCTGCCAATTGCAGTACATCTTTCCTTACAACTGGAAGGAGTGTGTACCTCCATTTGAAGATGCGACTTTATCTTCACAAGGTGCTAAGTCGTACCAATGCTGTATTGATTTGTATTTGTGACAGATTGAGATAAAAGGTAACTTCCCTTTGTTGGTTTCCTTGTCACCAGCCTCAGCACAGTCTGGTAATCCTTGTCCTTCAAAGGTTGGTCATTATTGTGGTTGGCTGGTTTGCCGAGCTGGTTCGTTGTTCTGCAGACGTTTCATTACCCTACTGGGTAACATTGTGGTGCAGCCTCCAATGAAGTGCTGTTGTGTTTTCCTGCCTGTCATTTAATGTCTGGTATCCATTGAGCTGGATTACCTCAGCGAGTTTTGAGAGCAAGAACTGTGACAAACACTACATTGGACAAACTGGCAGAAAGCTAGCCACCAGGATACATGAACATCAACTAGCCACAAAACGACATGACCCACTATCACTAGTATCCTTACATACAGATAAGGAAGGACACCACTTTGATTGGGACAACACATCCATCCTAGGACAAGCCAAACAGAGACACGCACGAGAATTCCTAGAAGCATGGCATTCCAACCGGAACTCCATCAACAAACACATTGATTTGGAGCCAATCTACCATCCTCTGAGAAAAAAACAGGAAATGACATCACTAACACAGGAAATGACATCACCAACCCAAGGAAACCTAACCAGATAAAAAGAACGCGAGACATAACACCAGCGCTTCGTCGGAGGCTCACTGATGATGTTACCTAGAATGGTGACGAAACGTCTGAAAACTAACCTTCCAGCTCAGCAAGCAAACTCACATCCTGGATTACCTCACTTCCGGTTTTCCTTCGCAAGGGAGTATATATGGAATCCAGCTGTGTGGTAATTGATGGCTTTCTTAGTGGAGAACCAGGCTTTTAGGAATTCCCGTGCTTGTCTCTGCTTTGTCTGCCCCAGGATCCTGCATGGGAATTCCTAGAAACAGGAAAACCGGAATCCAGGTTAACAGATACCAGAGTTTAAATAACGTGGGAAAACACAACAGCGCTTCATCGGAGGCTGCACTGATGATGTTACCCAGGAGGGTAATGAAACGTCTGTGGAACAACAAACCAGCTTGGCGAGCCAACCAACCACAACATCCATACCTGAGGTAGAAAGCTACTTGAAAACCCTAAAAGTTGGTCAGTAGGCAGTACTGCTGAGGCACTCTTGTCAATGGACATTGAAGTCGCAATCTTTTTCTTTTGAAATGTCTTCCATATCAACTTGGCTTCATTTTCTTTTTTGCCTTTGTCTCTTATCTAAAACTCATATTAAAGAAATTCTGCAGGTTTCCATGATCCTACAATCAATCAAGCTACGTTTCAGTCTGAGATCTGATTTGTGCTGTCCAATGGGATCATAACACTAAGAAATGAAGTGCTTGAATAAATACTTGCCCTGTGACCACACCATTTTGCACTTCATCCTCTTCTCTCAGCATTAATTATTTATTTCCATTTTACGAATGATATAATGCTGGATAATTCCGCCTGCTTTATTTTTAATTTTAGACTTCCTGTATTCAATCTTTTTATTGATTTTTGTTGAATTGTAACTTAAGAAACTTGGGTGAAAAAATTGAAGCTTTTTATTGTCTGGATGTTTTATTAGAATCCTATAAAGTGAATTTTTAAATAAATTATTTAGATTCTTTATAAATTTAATATCTAAATTTTGTATGTATACTGAAGTATTAACTGTGCTATAGGTTTCACTTGTACCTCCAGTAGGAATGTGGCTAAATTAGTGCAAGTATTATGGGATCCATGGCTGTTAACTTCAAAAGATTTTGTATAATGTGCTTAAGTAAAACTACATTTGCTGTTAATATGGCTTAAACATTTGGATTTGAGTAGCTATTTATCAAAAGACTAAGCAAACTTTAAATTTTTTCCCTCTTTCTTTCAGACCTGAGCTTGCCATAGATAAGTCCAAAAGGAAAAAGCGTCGAGAATTAACAGAAGAACAGAAGCAGGAGATTAAAGAAGCTTTTGACTTATTTGATACTGATAAAGATGAGGCGATAGATTATCATGAATTAAAGGTACACTTTGGTTTGAATGAATTTTGATAGTTGAGTACTGTGTATTAAGGAATGTTATTGTTAATACCTCAGTTGTTCGATTTGTAGATATATCTAAGTTATGCAGATTTTTCAGACAGTTGGTAATTATGTCATCTTTTGTAGAAAATATATACTGTACAGTTACTGAAAATTTTACAGCAGGAGAATACATCTCATTATTAATTCATGCAGTAATGTTACCAAATGCCACCAGAAAGCTGAATCGCCTGCTATATTAACAATTCCCATGTAATCTGGAAAGCCATGACCAATTTCCTTTACAAAATAAAGGAATTTACTGTAGTTTTGTTTAAAAGCTCAAGGAATTGATTTGTCAATTCCTAAGTTGTCATCGTTACGCTGCTATCTACTTGATTTTTTAAAATTGGATCAGGCATTATTAAATTTGTAGGTTGACATAATGATTCAAAAATGGTTACTTGGTAATTTTTTGAGCTGACAGACTTCAAATCCTTTTATTAGGTGGAGTGAAGCATCATGATTCAACATCTGATGTTGCATGTCTTCACTAAAATTTTGTTTTTCTTTCTAAACTTTAAAGTCAAATACTGTTACTTTGTCTTTTGCAACCCACCCACTGCTATTTTTTTTGTTTGAAAAAAATCTTGTAAAAATTAGTAATTAAGGTAATAGCCTCTTGAGAAAGTTGGGTTTCATTTGAAAAGCTAGTTAAACTCCAATTGTAATGTAATTCAGATGAATATTATTACCTAATTTGTAATGGAATTGCTAATTAAAATATAACTAACTACATTTTTATATCAATTTATTTCTTGCTTCAAGAATGTTTTTTTCAGTAGAAAGATCCTACCCCTTTGCAAGGGTATTGGAAGGTGGATCTTGTGGACTCAAACAATTCTGGACTCTGAAAATATTCCTTGCAATTTCTGATAAAATTAAAACAATGCTTTTTCCATTCAGTATCTGCTCTCAATCCAATTTACAATTTCTCTCTCTTTGCTGTTCAAAACAAGAAATTAATCACAGTCAGTTGGGAATATGATTTCTAAATCTTTTACGATACCAGATACTGGAGTAGAATTAGGTAATTTAGCCCATTGAGTCAGCTATGCTGTTCAATCATGGCTAATGAACTGATTTTAAAACAAGACAACATTTTAAAATTTTAGCTGAATAAGGCAATGGCATTGTTTTTAAAGCTGTAATCTAGGTAAAACAAAGTACTTTGAAAAATTTAAATTGAGCAGCTGCTTTCCACCGGTGCACAAACTTTATTCAAAATAAATCCATACTAAATCTTTACATATAATTAAAAGATTTACTAGTTCAGGATAGACAATCTTAAATTGAAATGGACACAAGCTTTCTCTTGTGCAGAATAAAAATATTGATCCAAAAGTTTCAAGATTTATTGAGATGATGCTTTCAGCTTGTAAGTCCGAAGATCATTCACATTGTTCAGTTAGTTCAGAGGAAATAAATGAAACTAGTCATCCTTCAAAATACTGTCTATATATGCATGATAAAAACATATTAAATTGAAGTAGCATGTATGGTGTGGGAATAGCATTTGTGGTGTAATGCTAGAAGGATTGTAATTAGAGTGCAGGGGATTATTAGCTTTTTAGCTCTTTAGGACAGTGGGTCATGCATATCACAGGCACTCTGCATAAAGCAGATTTTACTTGGTTGGGAAACATCCCCATATTGGATGATCGCAGAACATTATTTAAAAGGATCATGCTGCAAACACTTGTCAGTCTGTTACTCAGAATAACTTTACCTGTCTGCTTTCATCTCTTTTCCTGACCCTTTTTTTTCAAAAGAAACTCCAATGTTCACATGCCATGAGATCTGCTGTAGTGATATGCTACGCTCCTCTGTCTTGTGCCATCCGTATGTATCAGCCCATTGTTTTGTCAATTCTATTGCATTATTGTCCTGTTCCACTTTCTTTCATCCTTTGTGTTTTTAATGTAACATTTCATTGTAAATTTTCAGTGAATGTTATTGATTTGACATTTTGCAAATGGTTCCAGAACGTTTGAGCGTAATTTCCTGCACACGCACTCTTGGATGGTATTCCTTTTCTTTTGTCAGTTTTTGCAGCTGTTCTATGTTTGGATGCCCTCTTTGGTTTCTGCTTTTTATTGGGGGTAATACAAATACACTATTGCTTCTTTTACGAAAATCTCCATATTTTGGTGCCTGAAATGAGCACTGTACTAGTACAATTCTTTTAAATCAGTCATTAGGAATTTAAAAACTCTTTTTAAAACGTGACCCATCTCTGTGCCGATCATAAATCTGACCAAATCATGGCCTTGTCCTGCTCACTGAATGGAACAAATTGACATGTGAAAATGAGGATGATGTGATCCATGTCAGAGTGGAATTGGTGAATTCTCTATTAGCCAGAGATAGCAAGAATTGCAGATGATGGAGTCAGAGATAAGTGTAGAGCTGAAGGAACACAGCAAGCCCGGAGAGGAGCTGGAAAGTTGATGTTTCGGGTCAAATAGGGAGGGGGTAGGGAGCTCAGAAATAAATAGAGAGCAGAGGTGTGGATGGTGATAGATGAGTGCAGGTAGGGAGTGGTGAGGATTGGTCAGTGAGCTGGGAGGGGTGGATCGATGGGAGAGAAAATGGACAGGTTGTGGAGGTCCACGCTGTATTATCTCATCTTCCTCTGTTAGCAATACACTTCCTGTCAGAGATTATCTTACTTGAAAACTACACTTGCCACAGGTCCCAATTATAGTTTATGGCTGTAACATTTGACTCATATGGAATATGTCTGTGTGTAACTTGGGAATTAGGTTTTAAGGTTCTATGTTTTTCAAAATCAATCTGTTCAGACTTGTTATATCTTACATATCAAGTGGAATGTCTGGCCCAAAAGTAGGGATTCTACTACTGAGCCACAAGACTCTTGAGTTTTAGGTTTTTAGCAATGTTAATTAGGTCACTGTTGAGTAATCACTTGGTGACTGTACAAGCACTAAGTGTATGCTTTATTAATTGGTGTCACCCTATCTTTGCAAAATATCTATGAAGTTGGTAAAATAAGATGGACAAGCTTTCATACAAGGGATGATCTCACAAATGGTTAACATAAAATGAATGTGGAGACAATAGGAAGTAATATCACTAAGATGATCATCAATCCTTCTTAAGAGTACTCTGGAACTGAGCATATATTGAGCTAACTTGCGATTGATAATGCACTGGGCCAATGCATGTCCAGGATGCCTTTGATTATGCATAGGGAGCAGTGGACAATTAGAGTTAGTAAACTCTGGGTTTTTGTGGTTCAGGAAACAAAGTTTGAAGACAAAACTTCAAACAACCTAAGTTTCTCAATCTGGCATCCTGAAGTAGATGGAATGTAATGTCAATACTTGTAAGAATTTCTTTTATGAATAAGTTGTAATAACTTTTTATTTAATTCTGTGAAACTTTATGAAAACATCTCTACCTGGAATGGGTCTCGTAACTAACAAAAACTAGTGCATTTTAAGGTTCGTTCTCAAATTCGGCCTATACTTGCAATAGACTCTTTTTGTGATTCACTTCAATCATAAGACTACTTAACTCTTTGCTTAGGGTCCATCTTTAGGTTTACTTGAGACAAGTTTGGTTTCTAACAACTTTATCAATCTGTTTCAAAATCCCTTTAACATCACTGAAGTCTTGATTCTGTTGGATATGTCTTTAGTTGAAATAATAATTTCTCTGGTAAGATTACATGGTGCTGGATTTCTGTCCTTTTTTCTCTCCACACTTTCAATTTTAACAATTCTAATGGACTTGGTGTAACATCACTAGAGTCAGTGGTATACCGTATTGCAAAGGCCAGTGGCAGGCTGGAAGATCAAGAAATTTTTAAACATCAACAAAAGGGTACTAGTAAAGTTTTTAAAGAAGCAAAGGTAAATTTTAAAAGAAAACTAGCACAAAACATAAAAATGGATAGCAAAGGCTTCTGTAGGACTGTACAAGAGTAGCTCAAGTGAACACTGGTTATTTTGGAGGATGACACTGAAGCGTTACTAGTGGGGAACATTTAAGTAGGGCAGGACACTAAATCAATATTTTACCACCTTTTTCAGTGGAGGACACAAGTACAATCTCAATAATGCAGTGTAAGGTAGAGGTTATAGAAAAAGAGGAACTTAAAACAATTATCACCACTAAGGAAAAAGTACTGAGCAAGCTATTGGGAGTGAAGACAGTTAAGTCCCTGGAGCCTAATGGTCTATGTATTGGGATCATAAAGGAAGCAGCAGCAGAAAGAGTTCATTGATTAGTTATAATATTCCAAAATTTCCCTGGATGCTAGAGATTCCAATGGATTGTAAACTACTAAAATAGCAATCTTATTCAAAGTGCAAGGAGACAGAGAGTAAGAAGTGGTAGATTTGGTTAATTTAACACCTATCATTGGGGAATTGTTAGAATCTATTATTAAGAAAATAATGGATATGTGAGATGTCAGAACACAATCGATCAGAAGAAACATGATTTTATGAAGGGTAAGTCACATTGACTAATTTGTTAAAGTTCTTCAAAGATATGACTAGCAAATGAATAATGGGGATCCTGTGGATGGTAGTACTTCTGGACTTCCAGACGGCATTTGATAATGTGCTACACAAAAGATTAATACACAAATGAAGATCACATTGGTTGGGGTAATTTATTCTCTTGGATAGAGAATGGGTTAACCAATAGAAGCATAGAGATGGGATAAATGGGCCTTTTATTGGTTGGCAAAATGTAACTAGTAGAGCGTCACATGTTTACTCTTTGGGTACCAACAATTGGTGGCCTGGGTGATTGCATCAGAGGCTGAACTTTCCGTACACCTTCATTATGATAGGGCTTTAAGATCTGGACATTTTTCTTTCCTTTTGGCTCTGTTTCTTTTATTTCCGCTGTTGTCTTTTTTTAAACGTCTGATTTTTGTAACAGCAAAAAAATGGAGACTTTATACACTTTTCCCCCTACTTCTGTATACCTGAGTACATGTGGCAATAAAATCTAACTACAAAACTATATTAATGACTTGGATGCAGGGATAGAAAGTACAAAGCCAGTTTTGCAGATGACACTGAAATAGATTGGAAAAGTAAATTGCAATGTAGAAATAAAACATTTACAAGTGTGTGTATAGATAGGTTAGGTGACGTGTGTTTGCCAGATGAAGTTGTAACATGATTAAATGTGAATTTATCCACTTGGGTCAGAGGAATAGAAAGACAACTTGTTATCTAAATGGAGAGAAAATTCAGTGCAGAGGGATCTGGTGTCCTCGTATATGAATTACAAATACATATTATGCAGGTACTGCAGTTAATAAAGAAGTCAAGTTAAATTTTGGCATTTTATTGCTAAAGGAATATAGTAGAAAAGCAAGGAATTGTTGCTGCAGCTGAACAAAGTAGACATATAGCAGATATTAAGGCTGTGATGAGATCTGCCATTAATGGATAACTTCAGTGTGACTACCACAGTTACATCAGCAATTAAACAATCATTTAAAATTAACATCATGGCTAAACAGGTCACATCCATTTCTCTTGATGAGTTCTTAAATAATGTATCTTCTGGGAGAGTTTTCCTTCACATATATGGTCAGCTCAGTCACTGGTGATATCTCTTAAGAATATTAATTTGTTTGCCTAATTTAAAAGACAAATATGGAAACTTCACCCTTGAACCAAAATTCCTAGAGCTGTTCGCTTTCATCTTCTCCAATAGTGGATGCAATTTAAAACTCAGATAGCAACTACTGCGGATGTTGGAGTCAGAGATAACACAGGGTGGAGCTGGAGGAACACAGCAGGCTAGGCAGCATTAGAGGAGCAGGAAAGTTGACGTTTTGGGTTGGGACCCTAAGATCTGAAGAAGGGCCCTGACTCAAAACGTCAACTTTCCTGCTCCTCTGCTGCCTGGCCTGCAGTGTTCCTCCAGCTCCACACTGTTATCTCTGCAATTTAAAGCTGTTGGTTTTGATAAGCTTCCTCTGCTGGTACAGCATTTTCTGAAATTGCTGTGAATTACCATAAATACTAGTTTTGGCTTTTGATTTCCAACATTTGGTCTTCATGTCTTTTAACTTGACAAATAATGTCTTGATCTCCTTTATTCATATTTGACTTTCGAATGCCTTTTAACTGAGGAATGTCTTTTTTTGCCCCTGCTTTCTTCCTCAGTATTCATTATCAGGTCCCTTCTCTCAAGCATCTCTGTGGGTTTGCAAACTGTATTCTGCTACTACTTGTATGTTTGTGACAATTCAGAAATCACCCATTATTGCAGCTGCTCTTCTCTTAAAAATTTTGTTTTTGCATTATAGGATCTTTCCTTTGTAAAATGATACTGTTCTAAAATGATCCATTCCATATCAAATCACTTCTTTTGCAAGTTTCACAGAAGTCTGATTTATGGTTCTTTTCGATTTCCTGACTTTGCCTGTAATCTTCTGAAACTAACTCATAGTTGTAAATGCATGTGTTCTTCGCTATTGTAATCCGATTTTGTATCTAAAAGTGGTGCATATAATTTTAATGCCTTCCCCATGCACAATATTAAAACTAAATTACCTTGTAACTGTTGTAATTTTGTAGCAATTTGTGTTACTGATAAAATACACCTATTCTCATTCCTTAAAGAATCCAAATAAGAATTGAGTTTATTTTTTCCCCCTGTTGTTCTCTGGTTGGAATAATATTCTTTGTGAATCTCATTTCCACACATTTTAATCTTTCCAGAGTTCAGGATTTTACATTTTAAAATCTGTTTTCATGTTATCTTGATGTATATAATTCTGTGAAGGTTTTGCATTTCCTCCAATTTGTACTTGTTTCATTTTGCAACTGAATCCTAGTTAATTCAAAGTACTTACTATCTAGATTGCTCTTTCAAGTGTTGAACCAACTTTTCAAGAATTTTTAGTTCCCAGCTATTTTCAACTTACAGGTAATCATAGATTCCCTGTTGTAAAGCATTTGCATGTGGCTGTTCCAGTTTGAGAGACACTTCAGCAACAGAAATAGGCAAGTTAAGATTTACTAATGATGACCGCGAAACCACTGATGATTTGCTACGAAAAACCATCTAGTTCCCTAATATATTTCAGGAAAGGAAATCTCCCACCTTTACCTGGCCCAGCCTCCAGATGATTTAGAGCAATATGGTTGACTCTTAATTACCCTCAGCTGAGACTTTGCAGTGATTGATGTGACGAGGTGCTTGCGAGGCCGTTTCAAAGAAATGCAACTGGATGGATCATCTGGCTTTGACCTAGGCACTAAAATCAACCACGGCAAAAACAACTTAGCAAGGACTTTGCAAATATCTGGGGGCCAGTGGGAGACATAACTCGCAGACTAGTTGAGAAACAGTCTGACATTGTCATATCCACAGAATCACACCTTACAGTGACCCAGATACCACCATCATCACCCACAAGTTCATCCTGTCCCAACAACAAGACAGACGTGGCAGACATGCCTGGATCATCTACTTGACACCTCTGAGCTGAAGAACATTGCAAATGCTTCAGCTTTGTTTTTTTATGCTAATGTACTGGGTTAACATCATTTGAGGAGGGGGATATTTATGGAACAGCATCCTCTGATGAATTGTTGAATTGTTCATTGCCATTGACAAGGTGTGGCAGGACTGCCAAACTCAAATGTGATCCATTGATTGAGAATTGATTAGCCTTGTCATGTTTCCTGCTTATGCTGTTTGGCATGCAAGTAGTCCTGCTTGCTAGCCACCAAGTTGATACCTTATTTTAGATTTACTTGGTGCTGTTCCTGGCATGACCTACTGTTCTCTTGAATGAAGGTTGATCCTCTGATTTGATTTCATGGGCAGATGCATTTACAGCAGACAGATGTAAGGAGATCAAATTGGTATTTTCCCTCATTTTGGTTCCCATATTCCCTGTTACAGACTCAGTCAACACTTGTGTCTTTTAGAACTTGATGAGCTTAGTTAATAAGGTTGCTATTGAGCCACTCGGTGATAGACATTGTATTCTGGGCAGGGGACTTCATTCTACTTCCTTGCTATTCTCAATGCTTCCTCCAAGTGCTGGTCAACATGGGGAGTCCTGAATCATCACTGTAGCTGGTGTTATGTGGAAATCAACAAGTGGTTTTCTTTCTAATTTGATCTGATGCCATGTGGCTTCACAGTTCAGAGTCTGTTGGGGATTGCTAGGGTAACTCCCTCCCAATTCTTTACTAATGTGTTGCCACCTCTGCATCTGTTCTGCTGGTGGGATAGGATGTACATTGTGATGTTGCCTAGGATATAGGCATACTTATGAAACCAACTTTACAGACAATTTTGTGCTGTTACTTGACTAGCAAATGTTTCTAAGGAGGACTTTGCATCTGTGGGCTAGTACCAAAATTGGGAGAGGTATTTCCCAAAGAATTCGAAGCTGTATGCCTAGTATATGGTTGGTACTGATTCCACCTCTTTGCTGGGTTTAACTGTCATAAGCCATTGCTCTGATGAGGACACCTATTAAATCAGTCATTTAGGCTTCCATAAATCCTTAACAGATATGTTCAGTCAAAAAAACTATCGCTGACTCCAAAGATGATTGATCTACCTTTATTTGAACCTAGATGGCAAGACTATGCGTCTTCATTGTCTGTTTCCCAATCTGCATTGTTAGTGGTTATGCCAAGCATGTTGCAAGAAATCTGAGCATGACAATGGAACACTAATGGTTCAGTTTAAACAAATGAATAGCTTGACTCAAGTTTCAGGCTTCACTTACCGATTTATTGAAAGAAATCGGGTGCTAGAATTCAATACAGAGGAACTGATTCATGCTAGTCACAATGACTTTTTTTCTATATACATAGAAGCATAATCATTCTGCTTTGTGTAATCTCTGATCTGGAATTATGGACTAAAATTGTCAAAGTATGTTGATTGGACTTTGATCAAGCTATATTTCTTGTCAAAGGTCTTAACTACCTCAAGTAATCACTTAGATGTAATGTGTAAATTGAGTGTTTTGTCACTTTTGAACAAAGTCTCCAATCTTTAGATCTGCAGATTGTGGCACATTTTCATTACAGTACATTTTCTACGTGAAGGTAATGTGATTTGTTTAGCTTCAGAGTACCTGATGCAATTTTGGGCTGTTCTTGCACTTTGCTCATGGAATGAAGAATACATTAGCTACATTAGGTTGGAGAGGTGGTGTGCATCTTTTAAAAACATTTTTCAATCATACAATCTGTTAGAAAATGAGGAAAAGTTTTAACGATGGTCAGAAAGATTACATTTAGTTTTGACAGTATATTGTCGATGTTTTAGAATTACCAATAATATTTTTAACTCTGTGTTAGGTTGCAATGAGAGCCCTGGGATTTGATGTGAAGAAGGCTGATGTGCTGAAGATCCTGAGAGATTATGATCGGAATGGCACAGGCAAAATTTCTTTTGAGGACTTCAATGAAGTTGGTAATATTGTTCTTCAGATATTTTGCATATTGGTAATGTTTTCAGTCCTGATCTGAAAGTTCACAGTGAAACTCTTAGGAATATAAAATAATGGAATTTTCATGTAGAGTCGTAAGAGATGTACAGCACAGAAATAGACCCTTCTGTCCAATTTGTCCTTGCTGACCAGATACCGCAAAATAATCTATTCCCATTTGCCAGCATTTTGGCCCATATGTCTCTCCAAACCTTTCCTATATTTATATCCGACCAGATACGTTTTGAATATTGTCATTGTACCAGCCTCTGGACCCGAAATGTTAACTCTGAATTTTTCTTCAGAGATGCCGCCAGACCTGCTGAGCTTTTCCAGCAAGTTCTGTTATTGTTCCTGATTTACAGCATCCGCAGTCCTTTCAAATTCTTTGTTGAAATAGGTCTCAGAGACCATAGTGATAAACTTTTAAATCTTGCCAGCCCAGATTTAAAATATTAAATTGCGCAGCACTTTTTAAATGCATTTTGTCAAATTTAGTCTTTTAATTTTGTATTAAATATACTATTTGTGATTTGTTTCTTTTTCTGATTAGTGACTGACTGGATTTTGGATAGAGATCCACGGGAAGAGATGCTGAAAGCATTCAAACTATTCGATGATGACGACTCTGGAAAAATCAATCTTCGAAATTTACGTCGTGTTGCAAGGGAGCTTGGTGAAAACATGAGTGATGAAGAGCTGCGTGCAATGATTGATGAATTTGATAAGGATGGAGATGGAGAAAGTAGGTGAATTATTATTAGTGTACAGTGACTTCCTAAATATTTTCACCAGTACAGAGAATTTTAATCTAAAAGGCAGGAGTAAACAATTGGGCCCTTTTTAATCCCACTGAGAGAATTCTCATCAAAGTTAAGAAGCTGTTGGTGTTTTTTATTTTAAGTTTCTAGATTCCACCACAAAAGTTAGTGTCTTTCTCTCGCACCTTGTCATGACCTCTCCGGATCTTCTGTCTCAATCAAGGTGCCCCTTGCTCTTCTGAGCTCCAGCAGCTATAGAGCTACCCTCTTGTGACCTGTTTATTCCAGGGATTAGTCTATTGGAGTACTGCCCTTGATTCCTATTGAGTTCAGTCTTGTTTAATCTTTGTGGCATACTAGCTCAGATGTTGCTTGATGTCAAGAGCAGCCATACTCTAATCACTTTTGGAATTCAGCTGTTTTATGTGTTTTGAGAAATGCTATAATGAAGTTGGCTCAGAAGCCAAGTAGCCCTTGTAGAACACAAATTAAGTGTCAATGAACAGATGTGACTGTGTATGTATCACCTGATGGTACTATCAATGACAGCTTCCATCATTTAGCTGATGATCAAAACTACAAGGGCGTGTAATGACAAATTTGGATTTGTCTCTCATCTTGTGGACTGAACATACCCTGGAAAGTTTTCCACATTGTTGGATAGATGCCACTGTTGTAGCTCAACCAGGGACATGGCTAATTCTGGAGTGCAAATTGTTAGATAATAAAATGTGAGGCTGGATGAACACAGCAGGCCAAGCAGCATCTCAGGAGCACAAAAGCTGACGTTTCGGGCCTAGACCCTTCATCAGAGAGGGGGATGGGGAGAGGGAGCTGGAATAAATAGGGAGAGAGGGGAAGGCGGACCGAAGATGGAGAGTAAAGAAGATAGGTGGAGAGAGTATAGGTGGGGAGGTAGGGAGGGGATAGGTCAGTCCAGGGAAGACGGACAGGTCAAGGAGGTGGGATGAGGTTAGTAGGTAGCTGGGGGTGCGGCTTGGTGTGGGAGGAAGGGATGGGTGAGAGGAAGAACCGGTTAGGGAGGCAGAGACAGGTTGGACTGGTTTTGGGATGCAGTGGGTGGGGGAGAAGAGCTGGGCTGGTTGTGTGGTGCAGTGGGGGGAGGGGACGAGCTAGGCTGGTTTAGGGATGCAGTGGGGGAAGGGGAGATTTTGAAACTGGTGAAGTCCACATTGATACCATATGGCTGCAGGGTTCCCAGGCGGAATATGAGTTGCTGTTCCTGTTGCTGTATCTGCATGTTAACTTTGATTTCCAAACAATGATACACTTTATTTTTTAGATGAGGGAGAAATCTGCTTTTCTGTTTTCCCACCAATAAGGCCACAAGCTATTGTAGCAGAATTAGATTATTTGGCTTATCAGGTCTGCACTGCCATTTGATCATGGCTGATGTTTGTTTCTCAAACCCATTCTCCTGCTTTCTTCCCGTAACCCTTTATTCCCTGACTAATTAAGAACCTATCTTCCTTTGTCTTAAATACACTGAATGACAACCTCCACGACCCTCTGTGGCAATCAGTTCCACAAATTAACCATCCACTGGCTGAATAAATTCCTCCTCATTTCAGTTCTAAAGGGCTTTCCCTTCACCCTGAAGCTGTGCCCTCAGGTCCTAGTCTCTCCCACCAGAATAAACGTCATCTCCATGTGTAATCTATCAGGCCTCTCAGTATTCTGTAAGTTCTAATGAGACACTTCCCCACCCCAGTCAATCTAAATTCCATTGAGTCCAAACCAAGAGTCCTCAACTGCTCCTCAGTTATGATTAAACCCTTCATCTCAGGGATCATTCTGGTAAACCTATTCTGGACCCCCTCCAATGCCAGCACATCTTTCCTTGGGCCCAAAATTGCTAACGATATTCCTAGTGCCATCTGACCTGAGTGTTATACAGCCTTAGCAGTGCATCCTTGCTCTTGTATTCTTGCTAATGTTGCATTTCCCTTCCTAACTGCCAAATGAACCTGCATGTTAATCTTAAAAGAACCCTAAACTGGGATTCCCAAGCCCCTTCGTGCATCAGATTTCCAAAGCCTTTCCTCGTTGTAAAAACAGTCTATACCTCTTATTATCTAAGTGCAGACTCCCACATTTTCCCATTATTGTATTCCATCTGCCACATGCCCATTCCCACTCTGAGCCTGACCAAGTCCTTCTGTGCTCCCCACCTTCTCAACGCTATCTGCCCGTCCGACTACCTTTGTTGCCAATTTTGCAGATGACACAATTGTCCTCAGTTTGAACATCTGCAATCTGGATGCAAAATGTGAATAGTTATGGTCTCAACACTGACTGCTGTTGAACTCCACTAGTCACTAGCAGCCATCCTTCAAAAAGTACCTTTTATCCCTATGCTCTGACTTGTGACAGTCACCCAATCCTCTATGCTTGTCAGCACTTTGCCTTCTAAAACTATAGCCACTTATCTAATTAAGCAGCCTCCTGTGTGACACCTTGTCAGAGGCCTTCTTGAAGTTATTAGTGTAGATTATAAATAGCTCGTACCTTACTCCATTGGGTTGAAGCCTGCCAACCTGAAAATGACCGCTTTATTTCAATTCTGCATTCTGTCTGTTTACAGAATCCAAACTGATGTCAGTGTACTATCCCATATAGAACAGTTGCTTTCCAAGATGTCATTATGAATGTTTTTTTGAAAATCCACCAACATTCCAACTGCTGATTGTTCCTTTACTGTCTTACCAGTTGCAATGTCACAGACAAATTAATGGATTTGTTAAAATACAATTTCTCTTTCATTTATTCCCTGCAATCTCTAAAAATTTACATTGTGATTTTATTTTATTGCCCTGATTATTGTATAATTTCTTAATGGATTCCTGTGTTTTTTACTGATTTTTTCTTTGCTAGCTAGGCTATAGCATCCTGTTTAAATTCCACCCTTGCTTGAATAACAGGTATATTTCTCCCACCTTAATCCATCGAGAATGTTCTAGAATCACGGAAATTGTGGATGATCAAAACCAATACATCTTTGATTTTTTTTTGTAGTCACTTTTTTTTTAAACTGGTGGCTTCTAAATCATCAGGTATACAGAATTTTCAGATTTAGCCTGAGAAAGTTATTGGTTTTAGTAATTAAAGTAAAATTTTTCATTCTAACCAAACCAACCTGATTTGTGCCTTGATTATTGAAAGTTGCTGCTTAGTAATAGTTTTTCTAAGCAGCAATTCACAGCATGACCAGTGATGTCATTAAAATTTGATTGGCCTTGCCTTATTAAGGCCAATTTCTAATTTAAGGACTGCATGATTAATCCCTAATAGACTGTTAAGTCAATGTCCATCACTCTTATGTCACCTCCCACTATCTCCTGACACGTTCCCCCTGACTAATTACTTATTGGACTAGGCTTCTCATAACTTACTTTTTTTGCTTGGTTTGACTCCTTGCTAAAATAAGAGGATACTTTATGATATCTTTTCAGTAATTTGTTTAGGATAGGGAGATGTATGCAATCAGGCAGTCACAGTTTATGCTTGAACTCATTGTCTCAGAGTCACATAACAAAGAAATAGGCCTTTTCTGGGGAGCACCATAACCCCAGAAAATGTTATGTTTATTTTAGTAAAATTCCATTTCCTTACTCATGTTCTAGCCCTATGTTGTCTCTGTCCTGGGAGTGTTTGATGGAAACGGTGTTGAGTGATCTATACTTTCAGGTTGAGTAGAACCAGGCCCTTTGGCCCACCGTATCTATGTCAACCAATAAACCCCAAACTATCCTAATCCCACTTACCTGCACTTGGTCCATAGCTTACTATGTAGCAGCATTTTAAGTGCTCTTCTGGACGCTGCTTATATGTTTGAGAGTACTTGCTACTACCACTCCCTCAGACAGTACCCTCTGGGTGAGAGAAATTTTCCTCAGATCCCAATTATGCTGCTTATTCCTTGTCTTTAAACCTCTGCCCTTTGGTCTTAGACATGCCTGCCGGAGGGAAAAGATTCTCGCAGTCTATCCTGTCAATGCCTGTCATAATTTTGTATGTCTCAATGAGATCCCCCCGCTCAACCTCCTCTGCTTCATGGAAAGAAAACCAAGCTGATCCACTCTCTCTTCATAACTGAGAGTCTCCATCCCAACACCCTGGTGAATCTCCTCTGCACTGTCTCTGCAGTCCCTCACCACTCCATCTGCAAGTACTAACACTTTCAGGGGTCTAGGGACTTCTACACCCAGGTCTCTTTGTTCCTCAGTATTCCCTAGGCAACTACATTTGTTGTGGATATTCTTCCCTTACTAGTCATCCTAAAATGTATCACTTCACATTCATTGGTATCAAATTCCATCTGCCATTGTTGTTACCAGTTTACCAGCTGATCAATATCTGACTAGCCTGAGACCATCCTCCACACGATCAACAATACTGCAAATTTTTGTGCTGTCTGCAAACTTACTAATTATACCTTCAACATTCACATCCAAGCTGTTCATGCACAACAAGCAGCATGATTCTCAGCACATCCCTTCGATGCATTGTTGATCACAGGCTTCCAATCACAAGATTAATCCTTCACAGATTACTGAAGCAATTCATCAGGTCTGGCAGCATGTGTGGCGAGACAACAGTTAAAGCTTTGAGTCCTCTGATCTTCAGGGTTAGATTAAAAATAATTTATTCCCTAGATCAATGTTCAATCCACTCTCCTTGTGAGGCAAATCAACCACTAGCAGAGGTATTGGAGAAGTTTAAGGTTGTGATGGATTTGAAGACGTCATATTTGCTTTCATGCTAGCTATTGTTCATTCTTAATTCAGCAAGGAAAAATGCACCACATGGTTGTAAGATTGGAGTTATATATTGGCCAGATTGCAACTGTGTTCATCAGAATAGTTTAGTTGTGTTTCCACTGACGTACCTGGAGGCTGAAGGTCCAATTGCTCGATGGATCGAGAAATATTGTCTGTTTTTATTTGCCTCCTCTCCCAATTCCTGTTTCACTGGGGGCCTCTAAACAATGATAAATTTAGATCTGTAGGATTACTTTGAAGGGAGTAAAAGCAAGGCTGTCCATTAGAATGAAGCCTCCAATTGCTCTTGTTTTAGAAATCCAGTGATTTGGGATATCAATTGAAGAACTTGTTCTGATTTCACTCCTGGTTTTGGCTTTTTGCAAGGAATTGAAGTGATTGTCCTGTATTTGGCATACATGAGATAAAATCCTAATGAGCAGTTCTGCTGTAGATGATTTCTTCTCATGCTAATCTGTAAAATTGTCTTGAGTGTATCCCTGAACCCCACGTTTTTTTTTGCAAATTTGGTCTGCTCAGTCTCTGAAAATTGAAGTCCTTTACGATTATTCTGTGCACCAAAACATTTAGCAAGTGAGCAAATGAAACATTGGACATCTGTGGGTCTTGCATCATTTTGTTTATCTTTTTGTTTGAGTGTAGAACTTGCTTTTTTCTGATCTTTTTCATAGTTGTGGGAAATATTTTGTCCAATGAAGACATGATTGTCATTTATGGTGGAATGTTTGACTAGTGTTTCAACTATTGACCCTAAGGCCATTGCAGCTTCTTCAGTTGCATGCCGAACCACGATTAATGATTGTATTTCAGAAAGCTTACCAAGGTAATACCAATGAAATTACAGTATGTGAGAGGGTTTCTTGAATGCCTTGTACAGTTGTTAGATCAACTGATTATCGATGCTTACTAATACTTCCATCCACTTTTTATATATTCATTTTTTATATTCTTTCAAATTATATTTTAGTTTAATTAATATTTTAGATACAAATAGCCATTTGTAAGGATTTCATATTCTGATTTATTTGGCCATAATCCTAACTCTTGATTGAAAAATAATCTGTGGAAACAGTCTTCCTCTATTTATCCTCAAAGAACCCTTGACTTGTGTTTTATTTTAAAATTTTTTCTTCACAACTATTGGAAAAAGCATATAATTTCTGGTACCATTGTAATATTCTTGAAACAGGATTCTTGGTCAGTTTTAGGATCAGATCTATTTCTTGTGTAGTTAACATTTGTACATTTGTTTCAAAAATTCACAACAGTGGGTAGAGAAGCAAGTAACTTTTTTCAGTTATCCTAAACGGTAAACCCCTAGTTCTAGACTTACCAGCCTGGAGAAACAACCTCTAGCCTCTGTCCTCAGAAACTTCTGAAGTTTTTCATTTATTCCAATAAGTTCATAGCTGAGTCCTGATGAAGGGTTTTGGCCTGAAACATTGACTTACCTGCTCCTCGAATGTTGTCTGAGTTGTGCTTTTCCAGCCTCACGCCTTATAGACTCTGGCTTCCAGCATCTTCAGTCCTAAGTGTCTCCAAGTTCATATCACACCTTGTTCTTATTAACTGCACAAAGTTTTTAGAGCAATGTTAGCCATCTCTTTTTATGACTAGCAGTGGAATCAATTTATCAGAGTCTTCATTACCTCTTCTCAGTCAAGTGTTTCCTTATCTCCTTGGGGAAAAGCATTATATAATTGCAGCAATACCTCCTCATTTATTGTCCAGTCTCAGTTATAAGAAAAATGTTACGCATACCCTGAATTATGTATTATACCCTTATATTAACTCCTTAGTTTGAACAAAGACAACAACTGCCTTTGAATCCCAAAATTTACTCATGCCTTTCACCTTTTTAAATTCTGCCTTTCTGTTTTTACCTACCAAAATGTTAATTGCCTTCTTCCTTCTATAACAGCTTGGGTTGTCAAGGTGACAAAGGATTACAGATAGCTCTGATCTAAGAGATTGATAGTCTACAATGAAATCTTGGCACCAGCTTCAACCCTGGAGTGTTATGAAGGGCACTCAGGACTTTTTGAGGATGTACCACAATGCGTTTGGTCTGAAGGAGAAAGGATTTGCTGGATCAGCAAGTTGCATCAATGACAGTGTTTTAATCTTACTCTTAATTCCAGTCCAATTTGAGCTCTTGTTCCATATTATCCTTTGCAAATGTTCCAATCCAAAGGTTTCTGGATTGTTTGCTTAACTTGCTGCACATATTGGGCTTGCAAATGGATATATTTATTCATTAATAAAATAAATTTGAGCAGTACAAAGATTAAGCAAATAGAGAAGAAAGGGTTGCATAATGAGTGAAGTAAGAAAGTGGAACACCATAATTAAATAAATGAGGTGTAGAGCTGGATGAATACAGCAGGCCAAGCAGTATCAGAGGAGCAGGAAGGCTGACGTTTCGGGCCGAGACCCTTCTTAAGAAATAGGGGAGGGGAACAGGGTTCTGAAATAATTAGGGAGAGAGGGGGAGGTGGATAGAAGATGGATAGAGGAGAAGATAGGTGGAGAGGAGACAGACAGGTCAAAGAGATGGGGATAGAGCCAGTAAAGGAGAGTGTAGGTGGGGTGTTAGGGAGGGAATAGGTCAGTCAAGGGAGTACGGACAGGTCAAGGGGCAGAATAAGGCTAGTAGGTAGGAGATGGGGTTGGGGCTTGAGGTGGGAGGAAGGGATGGGTGAGAGGAAGAACAGGTTAGGTCGGCGGGGACGAGCTGTGCTGGTTTTGGGATGTGGGAGGGGGAGGGGAGATTTTGAAGCTTGTGGAATCCACATTGATACCATTGGGCTGCAGGGTTCCCAAGTGGACTATGAATTGCTGTTCCTGAAACCTTCGGGTGGCACTGCAGGAGGCCCAGGAAGGACATGTTATCGGAGGAATGGGAGAGGGAGTTGAAATGGCTTGCGACTGGGAGGTGCAGTTGTTTAGTGCGAACCGAGCGTAGGTGTTCTGCAAAGCAGTCCCCAAGCCTCCACTTGGTTTCCCCGTTATTGAATAAATGCCTGCTTATGTCTTTCCCACTGAGCTTGGTAATGTAGCTAAGTACGTAGCTGATACCTTGGGTTTTTGTGTAATATAGGTCCCGATAAATTCAGGAGCTCAATTATGTGTGTTGAGGATGAGTCAGCATCGTGTGGGTTTAGAAGAAATTTGAATAATCTGAGCTAGAGCTGTTGCATTTTGATCAATTTAAAATGAACTAAAATGAGTGGTTCCTATCCTGCTTAGTACTCTTGATGGAGTATTGTACCTAAAAGTTGTGAAACATAATAGTATAACACCTGCATGATCATTGGGGTCTACAAATAATGGGAGCAGAGATGTGACAAACAAAGAAAACGTTTAGTAGTTGGGTTCATGTTGAAATGATCTTGCCGTTTCATTAATCCATTAATTTTGGAACCTTTTGCATCAAATGTTATAACAATATTTATTGTATTTTCCATAGTTAACCAGGAAGAATTCATTGCTATTATGACTGGAGACATCTGACCTTTATGAAGGAAAGCTACAGAAATATTGAAGAATTGATAGATGGCTTTTTAGTTGCCTCTGCTCAAATGCTGCATGTGAGGAAAAAGAATCAAAGAACACCTTGGGATTTCTACTGTATCCTCTAAAACCAATCAAATGTACTTAATATTCTTTCTGAAAGAAAGAGTTTAGAACTTGTCATTATTCTCCGATTATTTGATCACCGGTTTTGTATTTTATTGTGTTTCAAAACTGTATAAAATAATAAGTAATGACTTTATTTTTGCCATTTACTTAACATAGGTTTTATACTTTGGATACTTTTTCAATGTTTGTATTAATGTCATTGTGGAATGTTCCAGGTAGTCTTTAATAAAATATTCATAATGTGTACATTCTCAAATTTTTGACATTTGTGCACATTTTTATATTTAAGGCTGGAAAGTAGAGTCACTCACTTGGATACCAAATGCTATTGGCAAAACTCCTTTTTTGACTTGTCCAATATGTCTCAATCCAAAGCTCAAAACATTAGTAATTTTATTCTAGAAGTTATCAACTGAAATATCCAAACCTGACTTAAGGCAATCAACATATTTCACATTATTTTCCCTCTTTCAATAATGACTACAATTGTTCTCCTCTCCAAGTGACTTCATTTTATTCAATATGGAAGTCCATTTCCTAAGTAAAATCATTAGAAACAGGAGTAAGCTACTTAGCCTTTGAGACCACGCTGCTGTTTATGGCTGATCTAATATTACCTATTGCTGTTTCCATGCCTGCCTCACCCATAACTTTGGACACCCTGGTCATTCAAAAATCTAGCTGAATATTTTCAAGGCCGAGTTAATAACCTTTCCTCTAACCTACTTTGGGGACTAGAGAACATTGACAACTCTGGGGAAGGCCTTTTCCTCCTCAAATGGAAGAATTTTTAAAAGCTGCAGGGACTAGCTCTAGACTGTCTACAAGTAGAAACATCCTCTCAGCACCCAACTGTCAAGTCCTCTGAGTTTTATCTTTAATAAGCATAACCTTTCCTCTAATGTCAAAGGAGACAGAATTAAGGTTCTTTTGCCACTTGAGGATGAAAATTTCCTGGACTGTGGGAAAGCTAAGGGATGAATTATATAGATTTTTTTAAGAGTCACAACAAAAATATTGGCTCAGTTTTCCTTCGACACAGTATCATTCTCCAATTTGCATTCTGTCCTTTTTAATATAGCATTCACATGCACACATTTATGACTAAGCTCAACAGGCAATTCTACTTCCGGGACACACTGTTTAACTGCCCTAATCTTGAATTTTTTTTTAAAAATTTCATTCACAAGATGAATGAAACTGGCTTACATCAGCATTCATTGCCCATCCCTAATTGCCCAGACAGGGGCCGAGAGTCACACATAGGCCAGACCAGGTAAAGATGGCAGTTTCATTCCTGTTTAATTCTAGATGTTTACTGAATTCATGTTCCATCTCCCTTCATGGCAGGTTTCAAACCTGATCGCCAGGGCATTACCTGAGTCTCTGGATTAACGGATAATGTCACTGGGACATTGCTTCACTTACGTCTTCAGTCTTCAGCCTGAATGTTCTGATTCCTGTACATCCACAATATTGTTGGGGAAGGTATTCCTGGATTTTAACCCAGCAACACTACAGGCAGCAATGGTGATATGTTTCACAGTAAGGTAATGATTGACCTAAATGGGAGCACAGAAAAGAAGTCATTTATTGTCTCTAAGATAATAAAATGTGAGGCTGGATGAACACAACAGGCCCAGCAGCATCTCAGGAGCACAAAAGCTGACGTTTCGGGCCTAGACCCTTCATCAGAGAGGGGGTTGGGGTGAGGGTTCTGGAATAAATAGGGAGAGAAGAGGAGGCGGACCGAAGATAGAGAGAAAAGAAGATAGGTGGAGAGGAGAGAAGAGATGGGGAGGTAGGGAGGGGATAGGTCAGTCCAGGGAAGACAGACCGGTCAAGGAGGTTAGTAGGTAGGAGATGGAGGTGGGGCTTGGGGTGGGAGGAAGGGATGGGTGACAGGAAGAACAGGTTAGGGAGGCAGAGACAGGCTGGGCTGGTTGTGTGGTGCAGTGGGGGGAGGGGAAGAACTGGGCTGGTTTTGGGATGCGGTGGGGGAAGGGGAGATTTTGAAGCTGGTGAAGTCCACATTGATACCATTGGGCTGCAGGGTTCCCAAGCAAAATATGAGTTGCTGTTCCTGCAACCTTTAGGTGGCATCATTGTGGCACTGCAGGAGGCCCATGATGGACATGTCATCTAAAGAATGGGAGGGGGAGTGGAAATGGTTCCCGACTGGGAGGTGCAGTTGTTTATTGCAAACCAAGCAGAGGTGTTCTGCAAAGCGGTCCCCAAGCCTCCGTTTGGTTTCCCCAATGTAGAGGAAGCCACACCGGGTACAATGGATGCAGGATACTACATTGGCAGATGTGCAGGTGAACCTCTGCTTAATATGGAAAGTCATCTTGGGGCCTGGGATAGGGGTGAGGGAGGAGATGTGGGGTCAAGTGTAGCATTTCCTGTGGTTGCAGGGGAAGGTGCCGGGTGTGGTGGGGTTGGAGGGCAGTGTGGAGCGAACAAGGGAGTCACAGAGAGAGTGGTCTCTCTGGAAAGCAGACAATGGTGGGGATGGAAAAATGTCTTGGGTGGTGGGGTTGGATTGTAGATGGCGGAAGTGTTGGAGGATGATGCATTGTATCCGGAGGTTGGTGGGGTGGTGTGTGAGAACGAGGGGGATCCTCTTTTGGCGGTTGTGGCATGGGTGGGGTGTGAGGGATGTGTTGCGGGAAATGCGGGAGACGTGGTCAAGGGCGTTCTCGATCACTGTGGGGGGAAAGTTGTGGTCCTTGAAGAACTTGGATACCTGGGATGTGCGGAAGTGGAATGTCTCATCGTGGGAGCAGATGCGGTGGAGGCAGAGGAATTGGGAATAGGGGATGGAATTTTTGCAGGAGGGTTGGTGGGAGGAGGTGTATTCTGGGTAGCTGCGGGAGTCGGTGGGCTTGAAATGGACATCAGTTACAAGCTGGGCCATCTCCAGCACTTCCCTCACCTTCCTGGTCCTCTCAGTCTCCATCTCAGGCAACCAGCTTGTAACTGACTCCCACAGCTACCTAGAATACACCTCCTCACACCCACCCTCCTGCAAAAATTCCATCGCCTATTCCCAATTCCTCCGCCTCCGCCGCATCTGCTCCCAGGATGAGGCATTCTACTCCCGCACATCCCAAATGTCCAAGTTCTTCAAGAACTGCAACTTTCCCCCCACAGTGATCGAGAACGCCCTTGACCACGTCTCCCGCATTTCCCGCAACACATCCCTCATACCCCACCCCTGCCACAACTGCCCAAAGAGGATCCCCCTCATTCTCATACACCACCCCACCAACCTCCGGATACAACACATCATCCTCCGACACTCCCACCATCTACAATCCAACCCCACCACCCAAGACATTTTTCCATCCCCACTCTTGTCTGCTTTCCAGAGAGACCACTCTCTCCGTGACTTCCTTGTTCATTCCACACTGCCCTCCAACCCCACCACACCCGGCACCTTCCCCTGCAACCGCAGGAAATGCTACACCTGTCCCCACACCTCCTCCCTCACCCCTATCCCAGGCCCCAAGATGACTTACCATATTAAGCAGAGGTTCACCTGCACATCTGCCAATGTGGTATACTGTATCCATTGTACCCGGTGTGGCTTCCTCTACACTGGGGAAACCAAGTGGAGGCCTGGGGACCGCTTTGCAGAACATCTCCGCTTGGTTCGCAACAAACAACTGCACCTCCCAGTCGCGAACCATTTTCACTCCCCCTCCCATTCTTTAGATGACATGTCCATCATGGGCCTCCTGCAGTGCTACAACGATGCCACCCGAAGGTTGCAGGAACAGCAACTCATATTCCGCTTGGGAACCCTGCAGCCCAATAGTATCAATGTGGACTTCACCAGCTTCAAAATCTCCCCTTCCCCCACCGCATCCCAAAACCAGCCCAGTTCGTCCCCTCCCCCCACTGCACCACACAACCAGCCCAGCTCTTCCCCTCCACCCACTGTATCCCAAAACCAGTCCAGCCTGTCTCTGCCTCCCTAACCTGTTCTTCCTCTCACCCGTCCCTTCCTCCCACCCCAAGCCGCACCTCCATCTCCTACCTACAAACCTCATCCCACCTCCTTGACCTGTTGTTTTCCCTGGACTGACCTCTCCCCTCCCTACCTCCCCACCTCTCCTCTCCACCTCTCTTCTCTCCATCTTCGGTCCGCCTCCCCCTCTCTCCCTATTTATTCCAGAACCCTCACCCCATCCCCCTCTCTGATGAAGGGTCTAGGCCCGAAACGTCAGCTTTTGTGCTCCTGAGATGCTGCTGGGCCTGCTGTGTTCATCCAGCCTCACGTTTTATTGTCTTGGATTCTCCAGCATCTGCAGTTCCCATTATCTCTGAACACAATTTATTGTCTCTCGTAGTTTTTTTCAAAATAAGGCAGTGAAAAGTGTTTTAAATTGCCATACAGAGCGTTATTAACAGGAAGACTAAATCTTCCACTACTCCTTTGAAATGAAAGCAAAGCTTCCTCAACATTGTCAGTAGTGAACACTCCCTGGAGAGGGATACACAGGGTTAGATACGGAGTAATGCTGCCTCTACTCTTTTAATCTGAAAGCAAACTGTAAGTAAAGCTTCCTTGACACTGTCCTGATCAAACACGCCCAGGAAGAGTACAGTATAGGGTTAGATACAAAGTAAAATTCCCTTTCCACTGTCCCCATCAAACACTTCCAGGACTGTAATGAAGTCAGAAGTTGCGTGCCCTGGAGGAGTCCAAACTAATATTAGCAAGCCGGTTACTGTTGGGCAAGTACTGTTTAATAACACTACTGGTGACCCCTTCTGTTCTGATGATCAAGAGTAGACTGTTGGGGGAATAGTTGATTGTGGTGGATTTGTCCATCTTTTTAAATGCAAGTGCATGCTAGTGTTATAGCTGGAACAGTTTGGCTAGAGGCGCAGCACAAGTCTTCAAGACCATTGCCAGGATATTGCCAGGGCCTTTACTGCATTAGCTAATTGCTTTCAGTCATTTCCTGAAATCGAGAAGTCAATTGAATTGGCTGAAGACTAGTATATGTAATGTTTGGGGAAATGTCAGTGAGGTGAAGATGGAGAATCCACTTGCTAATTCTGGCTGAAGATTGTTGGAAATATTTTAGTTATTTCTTTTGCATTAATGTGCTGGGCACCACATCTTTGAGGAAGGGGTATTTGGTGCTACTCCTACATGCCATCATGTGGAATTTGTCCATGTTTTGAACACCACAACCAGTTTATGTATTAAAAATACTTTAACTAAATTCTGTTGTTAGTGAGGTGGACAAAGGGACTTAGAAATTTGCGTTTGATTCAATTTTATTAGGAAAGTATTGGTTATTAACCAAATTCCTTATTAAAAAGACCATTTGAGCATTCCTGAAATTCCAACCGTATATACTCTGTGTCTAGCTCTATCTGCTTGAGACAGGATATCACCCACAATGATCCATGTCTTTGTGGTAGGATGTTGAAATCTCTTTCTTCTCTTTGTAGGCCTGGCTGTCTTCTTTGAAGTTGGGTATCACCGGTAAGGGCGGATCTACTCATGGGTCTTTTTGGGTTGCTGCAAGGTCTTCTGCCATGATTCTTTCTGTAAGCATTTCCTACTGATCTTCATTAAGGGAATGGCTTCTAGTTGTATGTTTGGTCAATGGGGTCATAAGCAACGTTCAAATCATCCATTCATTGCACCAACACCCTTCACTGTTGCTGTGCCAGGAAGGTGTAAAGTGTACATCCTCAGTCAGTCAAGGTGCCAGTATGTTTAATTGATGCTACCCCATTATACAACTCTCAGGCTGGATGTAACTGGTTTCACTTGAATGTTTATAAACTCTTTGGCCGTGGTCTCCACTGTACTTTTAGGTGCTGTTTGACTTTCTTTGGTCAATATTCTGTCAGGCTTGATTTCCCTGACTCTGGATCAATTTGGAATGTTCAGTGTTGGGCCTGTGGTGACTTGACCATAAACCATGAAACAATCACTCTTACTGATACTGTCATAGACAGATGTATTTGTGACAGGCAAATGGTGAGGACAAGGTCAAACGTTCCCTCACTCCCTGTAGCAGAGCCATTCTAGCAGTTACGTCCTTTAGGGCTTAATCACCTTTGTCACTTGTGATGCTGCTGAGTTACGCTTGGTGATAGGAATTTAATTCCTCCCACTTCCAGAATGCATTTTGTGGCCTTGCCACCCTCAGTGCTTTCTCCAAAGGTGCTCAACATAAAGTAAAACATTGATTGGTTCAAGGGCTGCCGGATGTGGGTATCAACGGGGGGTGTGCTTGCTCCTGTAGCCATTAAACATCATGGGTTCCAGAGACAATATTGCAGAATCCCAGGGAAACGCCATCCCACTGTGCACCATTGTTGCTGTGTCCTTAGCTGGTAGGAAAGGATGTGTTAGTGTTACCCAGGAATGTTTTAAGTGTCAAGGGCATTGCCTGTGATGTACAATTCTGCGAATATGACAAAGGCTGTTGCTTGACTATTCTATAAGATGGCTGTCCCAATTTTGGCACTCGTTTCCACATGTTAATAAGGAGGACTTTGCAGGGTCAGCAGGGCTGAGTTTGCCATTATCACTTCCAGTGCCTAGATTGATGCCAAGTGCTCCATCCTGATTCATTTTCTTTTTAAAGGTGTTTTAGAGGTGTTGTACAACTGGGTGGCTTGAATAGCCAAAGTCAGAGGGTAGTTAAGATTCAACTATGTTGTGTGGATCTGGAATTACTGGATCTGGCCAGATCAGGTAATGATGGCAGATTTCCTTCCCACCACAGGATTAATGAATTGAATGGGTTCACGATAATGATTTTGTAGATATTGTAACAGGATGAGGGTGTCGCTGGCCAGGCAACATTTATTGTCCATCCCAAATTGCCTGGAGGGCAGTTAAGAGTCAACCATAATGCTGTGAGTCTGGGGTCATATTTAGGCCAGACCAGGTAAGGATGGAAGTTTCCTTCCCTAAAGGACATTAGTGAACGAGATGGGTTTTTCTGACAATTGACAATGGGTTCACGGTTATCATTGGATTCTTAGTTCCAGATATTTAATTGAATTCAAATTCCACCATCTGCTGTGGCGGAATTTGAACCTGGCTCCCCAGAACATTATCTGGATCTCTGGGTTAATAGTCCAGTGATAATATCACTAGGCCATTGCCTACCCTTTTCCAGAACTTTACTTTGGATTACAGTGACAATATGCACTGCTTATCAACCGTTCCTCCCCATTTGTGTCTCTGTTCTTTCTTGTTGTTTTTGGCAGTCATGTCCTCAATTTGACTCCACTTTTTGGAATTTTGGCTCACCAGCAACATTTTCCATAAGCAGCTACCCAAAACTCAATAGCCAATAACCTGATTTCACACCACTCTACCTCAATTAATAGCCCTGTATTTGCTAAAGTACATTAGTTCCCCACTCTGTAGTGCCTTAGATATTAAATCTGCATCCTTTTGTTTAAGCCCTTCCATGGCCTCCCCATTTCAATTTTCTGTATCTTCCTATAGTGCTACAACCAGATTCTAAACTGTCTGCAGCTCATCTCTGTGGCTTCTGCGATTTTACCATCACAGTTGATGGGCGTGTCTTCAAATACTTAGATCTGCATTCTGGAATTAACTTCTTGTACTGTCTTTTTCACCAAGCTTTTTCAGCTCCTTTAAATTTATTTGACAAAGTTTTTAATTCATGTTCCCGACATAGACCCCGGCAGTGCTAAAAGAAGCTATTTGTCCCATCAAGTTTGTACCAACCCTCCAAAAAGCATCCCACCCCCTTTTGCTGTGACTCCACATTTCCCATGGCTAATCCACCTAACCTGCTTTTCCCTGGACACTATGTGAAATTTAACTTGGCTGATTGTCTAACCTGCACATCTTTGGACTATGGGAGGAAACCAGAACACCTGGCAGAAACCCACACAGACATAGGGAGAATGTCTGGTGGAATTTGCACAGTCGCACAAGGCCAGACTCAAACCTGGGTTTCAGGCACTGTGAGTAGTGCTAACCATTGAATAACTATTCTTTTGGATCAGCAGGTGGTTTCATTAGGCCCCTGAGCTTTGTGCTGGGGCTATGGACCAATATGCATGTTGTTATTTCCAGTAGATTTGAGAAGAGGAAGCAGCTTTTATAGAGGATTTTTGTCGTGAAACTTAAAGATGACGGCAAGACTTGTTCTTTTGCTTGAATAATTAGGGGTGTCAATTTGAAATGGTCAAGAGAGTGAGAGAAGAATTTCAGAACACTGGCTGCAATCTTCTCCACCTCATCTGCTCCCAGGATGAGGCGTTCCACTCCCGTACATCTCAGATGTCTTCATTCTTCAAGGACCACAACTTCTCCCATCCCCCACCCTGCCCCACCCCGCCGATGGTCGAGCACGCCCTCGACCGTGTCTCCCGCATTTCCCGCAACTCATCCCTCACACCCTGCCCCGCAATAACCGCCAAAAGAGAATCCTCCTAGTCCTCACATACCACCCCACCAACCTCCGGACACAACGCATCATTCTGCGACACTTCCGTCATCTACAATCCAACCCCACCACGAAAGGCATTTTTCCATCCCCACCATTGTCTGCCTTCTGGAGAGACCAGTCTCTCCGCGACTCCTTTGTCCGCTCCACACTCCCCTCCAACCCCACCACACCCGGCACTTTCCCCTGCAACCGCAGGAAGTGCTACACTTGCCCCCACACCTCCCCCCTCACCCCCATCCCAGGCCCCAAGATGACTTTCCACATCAAGCAGATGTTCACCTGCACATCTGCCAATGTGGTATACTGTATCCACTGTACCCGGTGTGGCTTCCTCCACATTGGGGAAACCAAGCGGAGGCTTGGGGACCGCTTTGCAGAACACCTCCGCTCGGTTTGCAATAAACAACTGCACCTCCCAGTTGTGAACCATTTTAACTCTCCCTCACATTCCTTAGACAATATGTCCATCCTGGGCCTCCTGCAGAGTCACAATGATGCACCCGTAGGTTGCAGGAACAGCAACTCATATTCCACTTGGGAACCCTGCAGCTCAATGGTATCAATGTGGATTTCACAAGCTTCAAAATCTCCCCTCTCCCCACTGCATCCTAAAACCAATCCAGCTCGTCCCCGCCTCCCTAACCTGTTCTTCTTCCTCTCTCCTATCCCCTCATCCCACTTCAAGCCACACCTCCATTTCCTACCTCCTAACCTCATCCCACTCTCTTGACCCGTCCATATTCCCTGGACTGACCTATCCCTTCCCTACATCCCCACCTATACTCTCCTCTCTACCAATCTTCTTTTCTCTCTATCTTCGGTCCACCTCCCCCTCTCTCCCTATTTATTTTAGAATCCTCTCCCCATCCCCCTTTTCTGATGAAGGACCTAGGCCCGAAACATCAGCTTTTGTGCTCCTGAGATGCTGCTTGGCCTGCTGTGTTCATCCAGCCCACACTTTGTTACTTTGGAATGTGTTGGCTGCTTTATTCTCTTTGGCGAGTGTTCATCTGTCCCAATCAATGACTGAGAAATTTATATTGTATGTTGGTGGTCTAAGTAACATGAAGGATGACCAAGCAAGTAAGCCCTTTCATTATTTTATATGATTCTAACTGCCCTAGTGGAATATCCTTGGTAGTTGTTGAAGATTTTAGTAGATCATGCAATGAGACAGACCCATCTTTTGACATTTCATTTCTCATAATTTCCATCAGGATAAGACTTGGCATGGTCATCTTCAGTGGCACCATATTCTTATAGAATTTATTTCTTAAACACATTGGTCTCTTGACAGTGCAATTTTTAAAAAATATAATTTAAAGACTAGATTTGCAGTGTTCATTATCATTCTGTACAAGATCATTAAAAAGCAAGATATATTTTCCTTCTTAAATAAAATACTAAATCTGCTGGTGGATTTTCACCCTGAAGACGGATGGCTCAAGTCAGAAAATTTCACACCTCGGTGCACCTACCTTGGGAATTGATTTTCTAAAAAGTGTGATTTTCATTTGATGTGGGATGGCTGGGGAAATGAGGGTTAAGTCAGACTAATGCAGAGTGGAGGTTTCTACAGGCATTGCTAACTGTTGAGATACCCTGTTTTAAGTGGCCTACTTCCCATTCTCTGGACGTTCATCATGGTAGCTTCATTTAATATTAAGCTGTCCAGCCTTCACACCTCACCTCACAACCACATTGGCCCTTTGTTCCTTTCATGCTCACCCTCATACCTCCATCCACCACCATAAGACCCTTATACTTTATATGCCAGTCCAAGCCTGTCCAACTACCACCACAGCCTCTCATATCATACAGACCAACCCATACACCCACTCAGCTCCATGACTCCTTTTCCAAATTAGTTCCAAGCTATGTCAGCCTATGACCACACCAGCCAACTTGCCTGGTATCCACCATTATCAGGGCCCATACTTTAGCAGTATCTAGTGCTTTTAGTCATTTCCTGGAATCAGTTGAATTGGCTGAAGACTGATGATATGATACAGAGGAATTCTGAAGGAGACCAAGATGGATCATCCACTTGACATTTCTAGCAGAAGATTGTTGGAAATTCTTTAGCCTCATCTTTTGTGCAGATGTGTTGGGCTCCCTATCATTGAGGATGGTTTATTCGGTCTTATTTCTGGCACACCCTCCTGTGGAACTGTGTAATGGTTACTCTTACAGATGCAGTCATGAATAGACACATCTTTGACGGGCAATACATTTTCCACCATTTCTTGGTGCCCTCACTGCCTGCAGCAGAACCAGCCTAATCCCAGGATAAATACTGCAATAATATGAAATCAAATAAATTTCTATGTATCTATTACTCTGAGTATGACGTAGGTAATTCATAGCAGTCCATTCAAAACCTTTAAATCCTCTCAAGTACTTAATTCCTTATACGTATTTGTTATTGGAACCACATAACAAACAAGCAAACCTTTAATAATCACTTGGAGATGTCAATAAAACTAACAGCACTACTCCAACCCCACCATCAATACGATAGGTTACAGAAGCAGTCAAGTGTAACAGTCTTGTAATAATAGTGTTTGGGGATATATCTGTTGAAATTGCTAAAACTGATATTTTTACTCTCTTAGACACAGGCATTTTTCTTTCCCAAATGGCTGGGGTTTTAACTACCTTGACATCTTGGCAGTTCCACTGACATTACCCATGCTTAAGGAGCATATACAGCTCCATCTGAGTTCATGGGAAACACACCAGATTGAAGGCATTCTTCGAGTGAAAACTGGATCTGTTCATCCTGTGCACCGCGCTTAAATAGCCCAGCTGATTCATAATTCATTCTTGACCTCCTCACAAATCACCCTCTTCCCTTTACCAGCAAAAACAAGATTTGCCTGAAATGTGGGACTTCAGATCTAGGCCTCATTTGTCATTTTTAAAGATTTGCAGAGTCTTCGTGACTCTGAAAATCCAGATTAATTTATGTGTATTTATGTTTTCATATTTGTTTTTAAGAGGTATTCGTATCAACATTTTCCATGCCGTTTCATTATTTTTTTTTAGTAACCGGTCCTATTTTCAGCAGTTCCAAAGAACATAAAGGAAAAGCTGAATAAGTTGGAAATCAGTCCGTAAAACCTTGGAGAAGCCTACGTGAAATAACAAGTAGGAGAATGTCAAACTCCAGATCAATTAGTCCATCTGACTGACGTCACAAGCATCTCTTTTGAGGACAAACGTTCAAAAATGATCTTTACTAATTTTTACCAACACCAGATGGCACTCTTTCTCCTCAATGATCAAAATGTCTCCACTCTAAGTACTGATAAACAATCAAAACATTTAAATCATTGTACTCCCAGTTTGCCTGCTGGAGAACAATGTTTATTTTTATATTAAGTTGCCATATTAAGAACTGTTACATATGCAATGTTACACTGCCTGTCTGCACTCCAAACTTCATTTGCTCATATTTCTTAATTATAAGCGTTAACAATTCAAATCATAATTCAATAGGTTTGTAACTTATCCCACTCAAATCAGAACGAAAATAACCAACTGGGAACAGTAAAGCATTTAAGCAAGATTAAATCAACAATCATTAGACAGCAAAGGTGACCAAATAAAAGAGTAAAAGCGAACCAAATAATTTGCACTGACTAGCTTGGGAGTGAAGTTTGGTGAACTTTTGTCTCTAATCGATTATGGCGGTAATTTTTAACATGTAATAATGCTGTTATAATTTGACTTTCAACCTGTTGTGGGAAGCTCTACATTGAATTAAGAAATTGTTGCATATCTGTGAGCAAGAAGTTATTAACACTCTGGATCTCTTTCAAGCCCAATTGCTGACAATATATTGCTCGAATCAGTGTTAGACCTGCTTCTCTTTACCGTCTTTGTAAATGACATGTGGATGTAGAGGAGGAAAGCAGATATCAGGGGAATGGGCCCAATTAGCAAATAATTGGACAATTTCCTGTAGCTTCATGCATACTATGCATATTGGAAGCACCAAAACTAATCTTATTCACACTTGTGAAGAACAGAACTACAGCTTTGGGTGAAAAAAATTATCTTAGTTCATAAGTTTCCAATTAAGTAAGAGATGTAATCTTAAATGGTTCTCTACTGTATTCCTAAGATGATCCATTATAAAATAAAACATAAAGTGAAACATTTTGTTTGTGAGATAACAAAGTGTGGAGCTGGATGGGCACAGCAGGCCAAGCAGCATCTTGGGAGCACAAAAGCTGATGTTTCGGGCCTCGACCTAGGCCCGAAACGCCAGCTTTTCTGCTCCCAAAATGCTGCTTGGCCTGCTGTGTTCATCCAGCTCCACACTTTGTTATCTCGGATTCTCCAGCATCTCCAGTTCCCATTATCTCTGATACAATTTTGTTTGTAATCAGAGGGTTTGGGCTAAGTGGAGAAGGAGGTTATCTCAGTGTGAATGCCTAAGGCCTCAAAGTTGCGATATCAGAGTTTTGGGGCTATTAATGCTTTGAGCCTTGTTTCTGGTTGCTTTGGGGATTATGTGGATATAATGGATGGTATCAGAGGCCTTTAATGGATGGTGAATCAATCCTAGTGGGGAATCAGGACCTGGTGACTGTCATTTTGGAATGCCTCCTTTGTCAGTACAGAGACGCTCATCTCCTGAATGCACCTTGAATCAGCTTGAGGAAGTTGCCATATTCCCCAGTGTTTGAGAAACCTGGATAATGCCAGTAAAAGTTCAAAAGCATTATCAGATTAAAATATCCAACCCAGCGTCTTGAATCAGCTTGGTTGTCTCCCCAAATGCTGACAGAAATTAAAATTGGAAATGAATTAGAGATGGATTCACAACATGAAACTGAAGTAGGAGGTTGAAGGGCCATGAATGGGTTAATATCCAGAAGTGTGAGAGTAATATCACCAATTGCCATGATGTCAGACCTCACATGGGTAGGAGACTGCAGTGATTGGAACCGGGTGGATTTCATTGACTCTGAGATTCTTGCTTTGGGTTGTTAACCTGGGTCAGTCAGGGAGCCCTGGCTGACCAACACAAAGAGGGGATAATATGCACCTCCACAATCACAGGTTTGAGTGGCTGGCAGAGGGGAGGGCCATGGCTGTGGGGGTGACTAGGGTCAGGGATGTTCTAGGTGGTGGGGGTCGGGCTGGATGCTGCCACAGGAATTGGCGTACAGGGCTGTCCAGTTCGCTGCCACTGTCATTCAAAACATCAAAACAAGAGTGCTTGGACCCAACATTGTGCACCAGTTGGAGAATGCTCAGGTGTGCAGTGGAATCCCATCTGTGTGTACCTGTGACCGGACAGAATTTCACATTGACCCCAGGATCCCGTGCCTCCCCCGGGAGCCTGTGTCCCACAACCTGAGCCACCTCTGGAATTTCACTTTTGTATCTTTTAAAAATGTAAAATGACAGGCCCTACACAGACTACTGGAACACACCATCCATTTCTTCATCCATTGCCTAGACATGCCTTGGCGTTTCCATTTGCCACTGGGCAGTAGGGATTCCCAGTGGCGGGCCCTCTATGTGGGAGCCCGCCCTCTTTCCCTTGGGGATCTGGGGTGGAGGGTGTTGCACACAACAGTCTCATGTAACTGCAAATTGCGTTGGTTCACCAACTCCGAGCCCAACGGTCTGCTTTGCAGCACTGTGGAATCCGTGGAACGTGTATAAATTGGGTGTGGATGCTTGCACTCCCTTTTCAGTTACCTCAAAGTCTTCCCTTTGTGTTTTTTGTTGCTCTTCAACCCCACACTCTTGATCTTTGGGCACCCAGTGTGGAGGGGAGCGGGCAGATCAGAGGATCTCCTCATGGGTCTGCTCCTGGGCCTGGCCAAGCTGGCCGGGAATAGATCCAGGCAGTGGGTCGTGGAGGGGGTCATTATGGCTGACTGCCTGGCCCACGTCCATGGCTACGTATGGACCTGGTTGCCCCTGGAGAAGGAGCACGTGATGTGCACTGGTACTCTCGATGCATTTTGGGAGAGGTGGGCACCACAGGGTTTGGAGTGCTTTGTTTCCCTACAAACTCTATTTTGATTTGATCCCTACACTCCCCCTCACTTTTTCTGTCACATAGGCATCGCCCCTACAGGGGCTCTGCTTGATACTGATGCTGTGGCCATATGAGTGATTTTCCTGGTGGTGGTATGTTAATAAAGTTATTTGTATGCCCGGTGTTTTGTTCTACTGTGTCTCATGCCTATACACGCAGAACAACCACAAAAAAAAACCTGGAAATGTGAATCTCCTCAAGAATATATAAATTGGGGATTACCATCACCTCCACAATCACAGGTTCGAGTGGCTGGCGGAGGGGAGGGCCATGGCTGTGGGGGTGACCAGGGTAAGGGGTGTGCCGAGTGGTGGGGAACTGGGTTGGTTGCTGCCACAGGACTTGGCACACGGGGTCAAGGTAGACATTCGGCTCACGGCCACCATCATTCAAGGCCTCAAAACAACAGTGCTTGGACCTGACCAGTTGGAGGATGCTCAGGCGTGCGATGGAATCTCGTCTGCGCATACCCGTGATTGAATGGGATTTTATGTTGGCCCCAGGATCCCGTACCTTCCCCCTGAGCCTGTGCCCCACAACCCGATCTGCCTCTGGAACGTAGGCGGTACGGAATTTAGAAGGGCCACAGCGGAGCCTGTACAGACTGGTGCTGCACACCATCCGCCTCCTCTCCTTCATCCACCACCCCGAAACACCTTGGCGTGCCCACTTACCACTAGTTGGTGGAGGTCCCCAGCGGAAGGCTCTGTACCCAGGAGTCCTTCCTCTTTCCCTCAGGGACCTGGGTTGGAGGGTGTTGCCCGCAGCTGACCCATGCAACTGCAAATTGCGGTGGTTCATGGACTCCCAGCCCAACTGTTCGTTTTGTGACGCTGTGGAGTCCGTGGACCATGTGTATATTGGTTGAAGGTGTTTGCACTCCCTTTTAGTTATCTCAAAGACTTTCTCTGCTTTTGGTTGCACTTCAGCCCCAGACTCCTGATCTTCGGTCACCTGATACAGAGGGAAGCAGGCAGGTCAGAGGATCTCCTTGTGGGTCTGCTCCTGGGCCTGGCCAAACTGGCCAATAACAGGTCCAGGTTGGGAGTCATGTAGGGGGTTGTTAATGCTAACTGCCTGCTCCTCTTGTGCAGCTATGTTTGAGACTGGAAGTCCCTGGAAAAGGAACAAGTTGTGTCAACCAACACCCTTGATGCCTTGAGGAAGAGGTGGGCACTGCGGGAGGTTGAGTGTTTATTTTTCCTTCCAATTCTATTTTGATTTAGCCTGTACCCTCTCCCTCACTTCCTCATTCACATAAGCATTGCCCTTGCAGGGGCTTTGCTTACCACCGGTTCCTTGGCCACATGGTTTTCCTGGTGATGGTGTATTAATAAAGTAATTTACACACTCAACTGGTGTTTCTCGCCATGTCCTGCACCTACACACACACAACATCGGTGCTGAGGAAAATAAGCTAGCAGAGGGGTTAAAAAAATATATCATCAGGAGATTAGAATCAGTTAAAAGAAATATAAACTGGGTCTTAAGAATCTCTTCAGTGCAGGGGGCTGGCCACAGCCAGTGTACTGTGCACAAGTAAATAATGGGTGTCTTGGTGATGGGATACTGGCCTCTGTGCAGTTATTTCAGAGACTTTACATGGACTTGACTCAAATGTATTACTACAGTCTGCATATTGTTTACAAGTAGACAGCAAAATTGTATTTTTTTTAACATGCACAAGACATTGTAATTTCTTTCAGCTAGGCCCTAAGAGTGGATGGCATCCATCAAAACTTCACAACAGACTGATTGCTGAGAGTCTAACTTCCCATCCAACACAACTTACCTGTTTTTTTTCAGTAGATTCAGGAAACTAGGCATGGATGTGTATAAAATCGCAGACAAATTCCTTTAACTTGACAGATTAGTGAGGAGTATGGATCATGAATAAAAAGGAGCCAAGATGTTTCTTTTCCCAAACGTAATCATTCAATGAAACAGTCCGTTTCCTTATTGTGTCGGTGTTGAATCACAGTCTTCCACAAAAAATGAACCACAGCCTCCTGGGTTTGGTGATGGTGACATCACGAAAGAGGTACATCACAAATAATATAAATTGTGGTCAATGTTTATATCTTGTAATGGACCAAATCATTTGGTCTGAGTCAGAACCCTGATTCTGACCTCAGTTATGCAAAAAGTTACCAACTTGTCTACTTAGAATTTTTGGAGCCCATTTCCCAATGCAGAGGATCCTTCATAACTTATACAATGGAGCAATGCACACAGGGAGCAGTGGACAGAATTTTTGTCAAAGATATACCACCCTTTTGTGGAATTAGCTATTGTCTTTCACCAAATAAAATGTTTAAGAGCCTCTGTGAGAAACTATGAAGGAAACTATAAAAGGGAAGGGAAGGGAAGGGGAGGGGTAAGGGTGGCGTGTGAGGGGCTAGAGCTCAGGAGCTTGTGTGAAGGAGTAGAGTGGCAGTAAGTGAGGAGGTTGAGCAGCTGATCAGTGAATGAGGGGGTGGGGTGACAGATGGGTGAGAGGATAGGGCGGGGGTAAGGGTGCTGGCAAGGTCTGTTGGAGGAGAGAGCTGGGCTTACTCAAGGTAGAGAGAGTGTCAGTTGTGTCTGGTCAGGGGCCAGGTGGACAGATTGAGTAGGCGGGGCCTGGAAAGGTCAGTGGAGTAGAGGGACCAGCAAGGACTGCAGATGCTGGAAGTCAGAGTCGATAAAATTTGCAGTTGCAGGAACACAGCAGGTCAGACAGAATCCGAGGAGCAGGAAAGTCAACATTTCAGGCCGGGACCATTCTGCAAGACTGGGGAGAGGGAAGGGAGCTCAGAAATAAATAGAGAGACAGAGGTCAGGATGGGGATCGGTAGGTGGGATGGTGACAGATAGACACAGGTAGGGGGTTGTATGAATTGGTCAGTAGGAAGAGTGGGGCTTTTATAGATGTGGTTGCTTTATAGATTCTCATCCCTTTACTATTAACATTCATGTCAATCATATCTTTGCCCTGTCTCACAGACTTTATTTATTTATCCCCTGTCTCCTGTTCCCCATTGCTGTGCATACTAACAAATATTGGCATTCCTTCATCTTCTGATAAAGGCTACAGGCAGTATTAATTTCCCTCTCACATATACCCCGTCTCATTCTATTTCAGCCTTTTTTCTCCTGCCATGTCTTCTATCGTCCTCTCCCCTTCCACTGTCTTAATTCTGTCCATGTTCTCATGTTCCTCTCTATTTTTTCCACAGCCACCTGCAAAGCGATCTGCCCGTCTTTTCTTCATATCCCCAAGGTGATTGTTCACATTCGTTAGACATTTTGCTCCGCCTGTTAAATTATTCTTTGTGCTTTATAGAGCCAATGAGAGCTCACATTAAAAGCTAAAATCCATCAATGTTTATTTCACCTCCTGATGGGGTGCTCAGATAAATTTTATGGCTGCTCTCCAGGTTTGCTTCCAATTATTTTCCTCATTTGCAGAAAATGAACAGCAGTGGCTTAGAGGCTGCCCTAAAATCCACCTACTCTTTCTTTCCATTTACTTCAATAAGAAAGAAAACTAGGCAGAACGTAAAATTGGTCATCATCTCCCTGCTGCCCATTCTGTGCCTGGTTCGAACAGTTAAAACAGTTTCTACATGTGGCTAAAATAGGGTTGTGCTGGAGTCTATAGCATAAAAAGCAGATCTTACCTGATTTGCCAATGTGAGCATTTCCCTAATTTGAATAGGATACAGACACAGGAAAAGCTTTCTCAGAGAGCTTGGCCTGTAGCACATTTGGCTGGGAAGCAAAACATCGAGACAGGGAGTGGCTCCTGAAAGGACTGCAACTAGCCATTAGATGGGAAGTTGTGGTAAAGGCAGAGAGGCTGAGTGATCCCAATGGCATAGCTGGGGCATGTGCTGATGACTGCTCCCTTTGATACTGAAGGGTCAGAATTCCTGCCGCAGAAAGAGCATCAAAGGTCAATGATCTTACTTGGGACAGGGAGACCGCCACCCAATAGAAGTATGGGTGCAATTTACATTGAAATTCACTGACGAAATCCAGTGCATAAATATACTTCCTAACCTGACAGAAACACTGAGATTCTCTGTAGATAGAATCCCTCCCATATGGAAGTAAGCCTTTCAGCCCATTCGGTGGGGGGGTGGGGCAGCTCGTCCACATCAGCTCTCTGAAGAGCATCCCAGGGAGACTGCTCCCACCCACCTGTTCCTGTAACCATACATTTCCCATGGCTAGTCCACCTAGCCTGCACAGCAGAGGTAATTTAGTATGGCTTAACCTGCACATCTTTGGACTGTGGCAGGAAACTAGAGCACCAGGAGGAAACCTACGCAGAAACAGGGAGAATGTGCAAACTCCACACAGACAGCCACCCAAGGGTGGAATCGAACCTGGGTACTTGTCACTGTGAGGCAGCAGTGGTAACCACAGAGCCACCGTGCTGGGTAGTTGCCTGCTTGCTGTGCCTCCATTGCTCATTTGAATGCTGATATCTAGTTTGTCTTGCTCTCATTTCATTATTCGTTCATGGGATGTGGGTACCACTGCCTAAGCCAGAACCTATTGCCCAGAGGACAGTTAAGAGACAGCCACATTGTCGTGGGTCTGGAATCACATGTAGACCAGACCAGGTTAGGATGGCGGATGTCCTGAAAAAGCCAATAATGAACCAGATTAACTTTTTCTAACAATTGACTGTGACTACATAGTCACCATCGAGCTTTATTGCTGTCCAGATCTTTAAATCTCTTCAGATTTTCATTCAATTCGAATTTCTCCATCTGCCATGATTCATTCATCTTGCACCCATCCTCGGTTGTAGCTTCAACCAGTTGATCGTGTCACACTGTCTTCCAGATAATACGAGATGACTTGGGATGCCTGGAAATCAGACACAGACTCCGAGTTAGTCTTGCTCCCACCAGAAATTTTATCAAGCAGGTGGATGGTGTATTGGGCATCTCATTACAACTTGGTCGGCTGAAGTTGTTAGACATCCTCTTGCCCAGTCAGGTACTCAAGAGAAATAAGTAATTATCCTTATTAGTCAATTTTAAATATGGCCCATGGATGGCAGTAGCGTAGCACGTTTTTGCTGCAAAATCACCTGTTGTGTCTCCTTCACCATGGGTACACTCATAACACCTTCCCAACAACTGCAAAATTTTACATATTATGTGGAACCTTGGAAAATTTACCCTCATCTTCATGCTGCTGAGCTCTTTCAATGCAGTTTGAATTCTGCTGTCATCTGAGATCTTTAAAACACTGAAGTTAACATTTTCTAATTAGGTGGAACATTTCTAATCTTTCAGATGATACAAATGCAAATGTAAAGTGTTTTTTATGCCGTGGATTTGGAACTCCATTCACTGCACATAGTAATGCTGCTACTGCTCATCCAGCTCAAACATTGGAGATTTGGTAAGGTTTTGCTTGCAAGCCCTTTTGTGGGTTAAGAAATAGTTAACCCACAATTAGGTCACCAAGTTAATGGTTATATTTATTCAATAACTGCTATTTTTATACACATTGTCTTTCATCTTGTGGTGGAATAGAAATGCTATGTTATACACACCAATGAACAACATCCGACCATAATGAGCCGATGTGATGTTACCGTGGAGTTTTGAGGTGTAGCTCAAACAGAAGTATAGAGTTTGCATATATTGTCTACATGTTGTCCTTGTTTAAAGTTTTCCCACACATCTGTAAATAGTGCAATTTATGGAAGCAATTGCTTCACTAATCTCCTTCCAATGATAAAGACTTTACTGCAATTTTTATTTCTGTAGTAGCACTATCAATTGTATAACATTCTATTCCTCTTAATTCAAAATTGCTTAATCAATCTTTTGCATAAAATTCTCATTTTTTGTTGTTTAACACTTCAATTCTCTTTGTTGTAAAATACAACTTTAAACCGTTAAACACAAACTTAATAGACAAATGTGGATATACACACCATAGAAACAAACCATTAAGTCATACCCACAGATTTTGAGGTTCTTAAGAATCATTGTTGCCCAGTTTGAATCTTTATTTTTAATCCTTGAAGCGTACTAAAGAAGTTTAAATTGTTGGTGATTACACTGCAAATTATGTGAAAGGTTTTATGGAAAGTACACATATCAGCTAACGATGAGATCAAAAAGCTTCATCTTGAAGTCTGTGGATGACTATAGAGACAAATAAAGAAGTTGGTTGGAACTAACAATAGATAGATATCAGGTTAGTGCTTGATTGTTCTCAAGAGCCATTCGCAACGAAGTAAGATTAACAAAATCGAATTGGTTGCCAAAGTATGCATCTTGTCTAGTTCTCTTTACATTCAATGGAAAAGAAAACGTGGCAGAATGTATATTGAGTTGTCAGTTTGATTTCGCAAGTTTTATGCAATCTCAGAAATGCAATCTCTGCAGAATGTAGCCTGAAAGTCAATTTATTGACCCCTGGTCAAATTATTCCTGGAGTACTGTGGAGCTCACATTACACAAAGCTGCAACACTTTCTAACTGAACCCACAGCGTAGCTAGAGTTGAAATAATCTCCCTGACACACCCTGGAAAACATGATGGAGAAGATAGTGTTGGATTGGGGCGGATAAGGTCAAAAATCACATGACACCAGGAACTGCACTCGGTTGATTGGGCGGATATCCGACTCATGCTCTCAATGGTATCGTTGCTGGAGCAGGAATTTTTGACTATGATCTTTCTCCTGGCCTTAAGGCTTCTGTTACATTTCTGTAATTTGACTGATTTCAAATATAAAAGCAAAAATTAAGTACATATACCATCCTTTAATATGCCTTGCCAAACGAGCTGTCGACAGAATCAGACAAAGTTGCTCTAGTCTCAACTGTTGTGGGCTCTAAGTCTACACCCTGTAATCTTTTCATCTGAGTACTACGTGAGGTTGTCAGATCAAAACTTCTCAGCATGTCTTTTTTCTTTCCTTTGAGCTATCCATCCAAAATGGATCAAATAATCTACCCACTGTTATCACAAACTCTGGATGAAATACTTTAATTTTCAAAATCCGCCCCCCCCCCACCCCCACCAGCTCTTGAACAATCTTTTCAGTTAGCCAGTTATATTGAACATAGGAGCTGAAACAAAATATTTAGCCCCCTTGTAAACCTTGTTCAGTATCTTTTCAATAAGGTCATTGCTGATCTCCAACATTCCTCCATACACCCTTTGTCCCATTTCCCACATTACATTTGGCTACAAAACAAAATCTTATTATTAATGTCTTAAAATTGATCTAGCATCAGTTGCTGTTTGCAGAGGGAATTCTAAATTTCTGTCACTCTTCATGTGAAAATATGATTAAGTAACAATATTAGCAACGCAATACTTGTAAAAAAACAGGGCTAATGGTATAAATTGTTTCTAATTTAGAGAGTAAAGGTCTCAGCATTAATCTGTGTACAGTTAGTTGACCTCTATTTGAGCAGCAGATAGGGCTCAAGATTTTGGAAGGAGAAAATGCGCTGCCCATTGATTCTGCTGGGAAGTGCTCTTGTGTAGATGGAAGTGACTTTATGTTTGGACCTAGCCATGGTGGAGCCTATGGTCAACCAACCTGCTGACCTTCAGGGCTGGGTCTCCTGACCTTGACATCCTCAATTCCCGGATATAATGGCTGGAATCAATCAAGAGCTTCATTAAGTAGAGCAAACTCGTTTTAACAAACAATCTTAACTGTTAAAAAGAAACCCTAGCACTCTTAATAAACTAGTAAATATATAATCCTCCAACACCAGAAGTTAACAGTTTTTCAGTGATCTCAGCAATGTCTAAGTAAGTAGTTGAGGGTGTGACTAAGAAGGTTCACTGCTGATAAGTTTTATTTAAGGCAAAGTTGATTTAAGTTGTAAATAAAGTATTTGATGCATTTATCTCCTGCATTATGTTTCTATTACTTATCGTGTGTATATTACATTGATTATGTAGACCTTTTGATCAACAGGGATAATTGATCAACCAGCACACTGCTGGTCCCGTAGGTGTCGGTAAGTGAAGTTTGTTATACTACTAATGGCACAGAAACAATGTGGGGAACAAGATGTATGTGGAATCATGGAGCCTACCAGGAACATTAAAAATTCTGGTTGGACATGGATCTGGCAATCCACCCGCTATTTGTAATGTATTATTTTTTGCTGCTGGAAGAGATGGGGAACAAGGACAGGACCCGAATCCCTCATGTGAGAAACCCAAACTCAGCAGAGCTATTTGAACTATTCACTGAGTTCAAGGAAACCCCATTTTCTCTGGAGCAAGAGAGTCTTAAACCACAGTGTAGATGATACAAATCCTTTGAGAAGCTGCAAATGCTCTTGCATGGTGGATAAAGTTTGTAGAACTGTCAGCTGTTAAATTATGTAAATGGATAGTCCTTTGCACACTGAAAAACAATCCTGCCTAACCTGTTTGTGAGAGTTGTAAAATGCAAACAGACAAGGTTTTAAATAACCAGCCTGCTAATTTAAAAAAAATTGCATGTCTGTCTTTGTGAGAGTTGAAAAAAAGCCGGTTCTAGCAATTATTATAGCTGTTTGTAAAAATGCTAAACTCTACCCTCATAAATATTATCTTGTCTGCTTTTCTTAGCAGTATCCTCGGCATACAGACATGAGGGTGCAAATTCACAGTTTGATTGATTAGCATGAATAGTTTAGCTGTCTTTGACATGGGATAATGAATACAAATATTTGATTTTATAAATGATTAACTACTTGATGGGATTTAAATGCAACAAATGGTTTCAGAATATCTTTAATACAGTGAAGTCTTTTATAAATTGTAAAAATAAACTTAGTATGTAGCCCCTAAACTTCAATTAGATCCATAGAATCCCTACATTGTGGATGCAGGCCATTTGGCCCATCGTGTCAACATTGACCTTCGGAAATGTTCCAATCCAGATCCCCTACCTTTTCCCTGTAACCCTGCATTTCCCATGACTAATCCACCTAGACTAAACATTCTTGGATCAAGGGACAAAACTGAAGAACTCAGAGGAAATCCATGCAGACACATAGAGAATATGCAAACTTCACATAGACAGTTGCCTGAGGGTGGAATTGAACCTAATGCTAACTGAGCCACCATGTCTTATGGTGAATACTGGATGAGTTGACATGGAGGCTGTAAGGAAAAAGGATGGTAGGTGGTAGAGGAGGCTGAATTAGTGTTTGGGATGACATGGGGTGGTTCAGGGAAAGGGTTGGTGTGAGAATGAGGTGAGAGGTGATTGTGGCTGGATGGATAAGTGAATTGACATGTATGGCTTGGGGAGTGGGCATGAAACTGTGTGGGGGACAGTTGTAAGATGGAGTCAGGCTCCAGACACAGATCAGAGGAAGCCATACAGACTGTCATGTGGCTTGACTCCATCTTACAACTGTCCCCATCCCATGAGAACAAAAATCCAGACAGTTGTAGTACATTTTCCAGAGGCAGATGTGATGGACAGGATGTTTCCCAACTCGAAGATGTATAGGAATGGGAAACTGACAGGTCTTGTGGTCCAGAGATAGTGCCCCTACCTCTAGACCAGGAGATCCAGTTTCAATTATCACTGCTCCAGAGGCGTGTAATAATATCTCCGAACAGGTTGAATAGCAAATATCTAGAAATAGGTATCATTGAGGAACTTGAAATAAATCAAGAACATTTTGAAATTTATGATTGCTAAACTGGGAGCAATGAAGATCAGAGACCACAGGGCCGATGTGTGACCAGGCATGATGCAGATTAGGACATGGGCTGCAGAAATTTGGATGAAATCAGGCTTATGATATGTGGAAGATATGAAGCTAACCAGGAAGCACTGGTATCATCATTCCAGAGATAACAAATAGATTCAACAGCAGATGAGTTGAGGTAGAAACAAAGTTGACTACTGGCATCAATGCCTTTCTCCCTGTAATTCCGCCTCTTCTCCAACATCAAGATGTTTGGGAGAAATACAGGAGCAAACAGGATATCAGCAGGCTCACCTGTCAAAGTGATACTCTGTTCGGTGCACCTACCAACCACTAACACCAACACATCCACATCTTGAAAGATAGGTGACCAAAACTTGCTTTGGCAAAAAATTGCAGAGGTGTCAACTAAAGATAAACCGTGACAACAGGTCCAAGAGCACAATTATAGAGTGTAGGCCTAAATCTTTATTTGCAGTTGGTTATTCAGAGGTATCCTGGTGCAGGATGTTTTGGGTCTTACATGAAAGAGACTTTTACAAGATTCTCATTAAAATTGGACAGTTGACATGTGCAGTTATTGCACATTTAAGGGCTTAATCTGGCTACAACTATTACTTTCCCTGAGTTGGGCAGATAGTCAACAATATATCAAGCTCGAGAAACAAACCCTGGGGATGTTGATTGTAGGCCTCTGAAGGAGCCTGTGGGTCAAAGGGAGTTACTTGCCTGATCTGGCATCAGGAGAAATTGCCTGGTGAGACTTTTTCCTTGCCTTGCAGCAGACAACTCTTCCCTGACCCCACCCCAGGATCGCCCACTACTCACCTGTGGCCTGGATCCCTCAGCCATCTTGGGCATCTGTTGGACGTAATACTGATAGTAACCATTGCCTCCTTGGTGACAATGCTGAGCAATAAGAGCTTCTGGCCTCTGGTTGATTGGCCACTTGGTGAGTGAGACTTCTATCCTTGAGTAAATCCCAGGAAGGCCCACTATTGCCCAGTTAATTTCCTGAGGGGCACTTAATGTGGTAGGCCTTTCTAAAAAGACATACAATTCTCCCTCGAAGTCAGTCAGGCAGAAAGATTTGGGGAAGAAAGTGGAAAGCAAGTGTTTAGTTTTATTTTGATAGAAAAGGGACAAGAACCCTCCACCTGGGTTTTGTTTTTTCTGCTTTAGTTTAATTTTGCTATTGCCAAAACTCGAAGTGACCTGGATGTAAGAATTACTGAGGTGTACATTAGTGATCATAGATTTGCTGTCATTGAGACGCTGAAAGGAGGCTGAGTACTTGTCTGCAAAAAGGGAGCAAGGATTGTAAAACACAGTCAGCTTGTACAGATTTTAACAGCCATGTCATGTCAGAAGTGCAGAAACAGATCTGGGAGTGCGTTGTCTGCATGTCATTTGACAGGAATAGATCACAGTGCAGAGAAACATCAGGAGAGAAAGGAAGATTTTTCTTCTTTGACAACAGATTGTTAACTGGTTACTCAGTTCATATTTTTGGGCTCATGTGGCCCTACATAAACATTTAGTAAAACTGCAGAATGTAACGCAAAGGAACTATAAAGTGTTTTGCAGCATCAGAGTGTTTTCATATTGTAACTTTAGTGTTCATGCAATGTGACTTTTGTTTCTCACTAATATCAAACTTGCAAAGCAAATGCAGTCCCAGGTCTCCCTTAACTCAGAAGAGAGGCAATATAGGATGTCACTTTGATTGTATATTCAATGGTGACAAACCTGATTTATAGTGATTGGTTGCATCCCTAAGTATTTACAAATGTACTTGATGTTAATGCATGTTCTAAACCCATTTGCCAATTGACTTGAACTTTGACCCCAGTGAATGTTTATTTTATGAGTCTAAAGATGAAGTAATCCAGAGCAGAAACCCTTCAACGCCAACTCTAAACCTCCTTTAAGTATATTTAGGATTTCCTGGGCTTCTACTAATGAGAGGAGTAGAGATTGACTTTTAATAGGATCAAGCCCAGGGTTGCCACGGAAATATGGTGATACGGTTCATTCATGGTCCGTATATGAATTTCCTGTGCTTGTTGCTGAGATTAGGCATTCATATTTAGTGCACTTCTTGAGCCCATTTCGGGTCGAAAATCTGATGTTAAAACTGAAAATTAAGTGCCATGACTCTATCTTGATTCAAATGCAGACATCCTCTGACTGCTGCTCTAGAAATGGCAGAACACTTTGGTATTGGAGATTAAACTTGTATCTGCAGACCTACTAAGATTCCAGTTTCATTTTTATGTTTGTAGACAAGAGGGCCTGAGAAGGGAGAAGGTGTCTACCTTGCATGTGGAGGCTTGTCTGAGTAGCCCACCCCTCTAAATTTATTCTGGAGATCGGAGAACTGAAGTCCCAGTTTGGAATAGCACGCTGCCCATGAGCAAGTGAAAGCTAAATATCACAAAGCCTTCTTTTGTATGTTTTTCATTGAATTGTGATCAGTACAGTGCCTCATAACCATCTGCATGTGCCAAACCTACTTACTGACTAAAGAGAAGCTGAGTTATTTAACTTTGTAGAGAGAATAACATTTTATTTAAATATGAACAATTTTACTGTTTTCCGTGCCAATGAGTTGTAATATTGTTTAGTAAAAAACAGACTTTCCTCAAATTTGAGTGAAATTTAACATTCTGAGAATCTGTTCATTAAAAAAATCAATTACAAATGCGTAACAGAATTAGTCAAAATTGATCACATTATTTCACAAGTCAGAGATTTTTAATCATGAAGAATATGCAGGTATATCTAATCCTAAGGCATTTGTCAAACCAGATATTCCCAGTAGAGTGAAATTTGAGTAAGCATCACAGTCCTCAGAGAAAAGTGGGGCAGTTGATGCATTTCCACTTAGATTACTGCATTATATAACCTCTGAGTACACGTCACATTATCTTTTGATTGACAGCATATGTCTGCCCTGCTGAAAAGAAACTGCTAAGTATATGAAGGTTACATAGGGTTAAAGAATAAAATGTCAATTGTCCTCAGGTCAGCTCCCAAGAGACACTGACAAGCCAGCTAAGTTATATTCAATTCTTTGCACAACAATAGTTATTTTAATTTAATTGAGGACTGATGTTGCACAATGTGTTATCTAAACTCATCGACATAAATCAGTGCCTTTTCATACATACATTCATTGACCTATTTTTGTGTGTGAGAATTGACAATGCAGCTTAAGTATGTGTGTTTTGAAGTGAATCCACAAGCCTTCAAAGTAGATACAGTAAGATCCTCAATTAAAGAAGATGGTGCATGTACAATCTCCTCAAACATCAAATTACCTGCTAAAAACAAAGATTGACTTTGATAATATTTTCTTATTTTTTGTCTGTTATCTTTAACAGTTTATAGTGTGATTTTTTTAAGACAGTGGTGATCACTGAATTTTACAGAACTGGTCTGCAGTTACTGTGGCAAGGAGCATAATGGACATGAATTCACTTAAAACTTTGACAATATGTTGAAGCAACTAAAAATATTAATTCTTTAAAAAAACCAGCATGTTCCAGATATTAGAAATCTAATATAGAAGAAGGAAATGCTGCATACAGCAGGTCAGGCAACATTTCTGGGAGACGAGGAGAGTCAATGGGAATGATTTTCAATTCTCAGAGGTGTTGAGAAGAATGGCAGGCATGATGACTTAATCAGGAGAGAATCCAAAAATTAGATCCTTGCTACTGAGGTAAATTTTAGCAGATTAAGTTTGCCCTCCTCAGAAGGCAAAATGCATTTCTCCCCATCAGTTCTAGAAAACTCAATCTCCATCTCACTGGTTCAAAAAAAAATGAAAAACTGCAGATGTTGCAAATCAAAAACATCATCAGAAATTGCTTGAAAATCTCAGCTGGTCTGGCAGCATCTGTGGAGAGAAAGCAGAGTTAATATTTCATGTCCAATAACTGTCAATGTGAAGAAGGGTCACTGGACCTGAAAATTTAACTCAGCTTTCTCCCCACAGATGCTGCCAGGCTTGTTGAACTTTTCTATCAATTTCTGATATTGTCATTAATTCCACAAAGTTCTGGAAGCAATTTCTACTTCCTTGCTAATTTCTGCCCAACTAAGATTCTCGATGACAACAAAATGTGAGGCTGGATGAACACAGCAGGCCAAGCAGCATCTCAGGAGCACAAAAGTTGACACCTCGGGCCTAGACCCTTCAACAGAGAGAGCCTCTCTCTGACAAAGGGTCGAGGCCCGAGGTGTCAGCTTTTGTGCTCCTGAGATGCTGCTTGGCCTGCTGTGTTCATCCAGCCTCACATTTTGTTGTCTTGGATTCTCCAGCATTTGCGGTTCCCATTATCTAAGATTCTCGATTGCTCACTTGACTGCATATGGCAAGCACTGAATTTGTCAACTTGGTCTTCTGTCTCCAGTCGTGGTGAGTGTATTGCTTCAGTTGCCTCCAGTGAAAACTTCTTAATGTTTCTTGTCTTCACTTTTGCTATCAGCTCAACAAGTGCACAAAGTGTGTGTCCAGGAAAACCAAGGCAAGATGCAACTAGCCCATCAGAGAACTAAACTGGAGGACAGTAATACACCAATTTCTGCTTTAAAGTGGCAGCTTAGCACACAGGGTCAGCAAGTGGCTTTTGTTTCACAGGCACTCTAACGCAGAAGGGAAGTAGGCAGCTTGTGGCTCTATGGCACAGTGAAGCATAAATATGAATGTATATTTCAATGTTAATGAAGGGCAAGGGGCTGCGTAATTGTCAGAGATGGTGTGCGTGCTATCAATACACAGGGGAAACATAGTGTCTGTGCATGAAGTGCACGGTAGTGTGGGAACAAGAAAGGGAGAACAGGCTTAGTGGGGTGAAGGAGAAATCCTGTCAGTCAGGGCTTGTTGCAACAGGCCAGGAGCAGGGCCATTTCTAGCTGGTTGGAAGGGAAGGCAGGGCAGGACATGACCAGTCAGGTAGTTGGTCCAGTTCACATCTGGAGATTTGTGCCATTTCAGTCCCAGGGAGTGGGCCACAATCCGTCCTGGAAGTCAATCAAAATCAGCTTGGTTCTTGCTGGCCAGTCATTCAGTGATATCTTGCAAATTCCATCTGGCCATTGCAATAATCATTGAATGCTATCCATCTGCCTTCAATTCTCTCTTATGCAGCATGTCAAATAGCTCATTAAATCCAATTTTGACCTAGTCTTATGAGTAGAAGCATATTGTGTTCTGATTAACATCCTGTGACCTCTCAGGTGTACAATAGTCAATGGAGTAGGGGAAATTCACATGAAGCCTCAATGTCCTCATTGGCATTGACAGTTTAGGTCTGCAATCTTTGACACAGCAACTGCCATATCCTCACACATTAGATGAAGGATGCCAAGAGGGCTTTAGTAAGGTTAGGTTTGGAGGGCTGCCACACAGCTTCCCGAGGGAGAAGCAGCAAGACAAGGGGTACCATATAGAAAGAGTACTCCTGTGTGAAACATGGTAACAAAGTGTGGGGCTGGAAGAACACAGCATGCCAAGCAGCATCTGAGGAGCACAAAAGCTGACGTTTCGGGCCTAGATCCTTCATCGGAAAAGGGGGATGGCGAGAGGATTCTGAAATAAATAAGGAGAGAGGGGGAGGCCGACTGAAGATGGATAGAGGAGAAGATAGGTGGAGAGGAGAGTATGGGTAGGGAGGTAGGGAGGTGATAGGTCAGTCCGGAGAGGACAGACAGGTCAAGGGGGCGGGATGAGGTTAGTAGGTAGGAAATGGAGGTGCGGTTTGAGGTGGGAGGAGGAATAGGTGAAAGGAAGAACCGGTTAGGCAGGCAGATGAGCTGGGCTGGTTTTGGGATGCGGTGGGGGGAGGGGAGATTTTGAAGCTTGTGAAGTCCACATTGATAGCATTGGGCTGCAGGTTTCCCAAGCAGAATATGAGTTGCTGTTCCTGCAAACTTCGGGTGGCATCATTGTGGCACTGCAGGAGGCCCAGGATGGACATGTCGGCTAAGGAATGGGAGGGGGAGTTGAAATGGTTCGTGACTGGGAGGTGAAGTTGTTTAATGCGAACCGAGTGGAGGTGTTCTGCAAAGCGGTCCCCAAGCATCCGCTTGGTTTCCCCAATGTAGACGAAGTCACACCGTGTACAGCAGATGCAGTATACCACATTGGCGGATGTGCAGGTGAACATCTGCTTGATGTAGAAAGTCATCTTGGGGCCTGGGATGGGGGTGAGGGAGGAGGTGTGGGGGCAAGTGTAGCACTTCTTGCGGTTGCAGGGGAAAGTGCCGGGTGTGATGGGGTTGGAGTGGAGTGTGGAGCGGACAAGGGAGTCACCGAGAGAGTGGTCTCTCTGAAAGGCAGACAAGGGTGGGGTGGGAAAAATGTCTTTAGTGGTGGAGTCGGATTGTAGATGGCGGAAGTGTCAGAGGATTCCGCTCCACACTCCCCTCCAACCCCACCACACCTGGCACCTTTCCCTGCAACCGCAAGAAGTGCTACACTTGACCCCACACCTCCTCTCTCACCCCCATCCCAGGCCCCAAGATGACTTTCCACATCAAGCAGATGTTCATTTGCACATCTGCCAATGTGGTATACTGCATCCGCTGTACCCGGTGTGGCTTCCTCTACATTGGGGAAATCAAGCGGAGGCTTGGGGACCGCTTTGCAGAACACCTCCACTTAGTTCGCAGTAAACAACTGCACCTCCCAATAGCGAACCATTTCCACTCCCCCTCCCATTCTTTAGACGACATGTCCATCATGGGCCTCCTGCAGTGCCATAATGATGTCACTCGTAGGTTGCGGGAACAGCAACTCATATTCCGCTTGGGAACCCTGCAGCCCAATGGTATCAATGTGGATTTCACCAGCTTCAATATCTCCCCTCCCTCCACTGCATCCCAAAACCAGCCCAGCTCGTCCCCGCCTGCCTAACCTGTTCTTCCTCTCACCTATTCCCTCCTCCCACTTCAAACCGCACCTCCATTTCCTACCTACTAACATCACTCCGCCTCCTTGACCTGTCCATCCTCCGTGGACTGACGTATCCCCTCCCCACCTTCCCACCCATACTCTCCTCTCCACCTATCTTCTCCTCTTTATATCTTCAGTCCACCTCCCCTCTCTCCCTATTTATTTCAGAATTCTCTTCCCAACCCCCTTTTCTGATGAAGGGTATAGGCCCGAAACGTCAGCTTTTGTGCTCTTAAGATGCTGCTTGGTGTGCTGTGTCCTTCCAGCCCCATAGTTTGTTGTCGTGGATTCTCCAGCATCTGCAGTTCCCATTAAATTCCTGTGTGAAACATGATTGGCTGACTTAGATGTGTAGCATCAGGTGCTAGTGATGACTCAGAACCGTCCCCTCATACCTCTGCCAGCATTGGATGCAAACTGGGAGATAATCATAACATGTAGCCCTAAAGGTAACAACCAACCTTTATTTCTTTGCTGATAGACCCTTTCAGGGAGAGACAGGTGGACTTCTACGGCATTTCGCTGTCTTCAAGTCATAAATGCGCCTAGAGATCACTGCTGCTCTCTTTGCAGGTGCCCAGCAATTCATCTCTGCCCCCTCGCTGCCCCCCCTCTGGCGGCCCTCGCTGGTTTGCCTAGACTCAGGGTGCAATCAAATGACCCGACAAAGCACTCAGAACTCCCTATCGTGTGCTAGCAATGTTAGTCAACAAAAAAGCATTTCAGTGCCTTTGCATTCAAAGCATTTGTGAGCACAACAATCAGATTTTGCAAGTCTGTGCTAGATGTCAAGAAAGAGGCCATGACTCTTACATCCTGAACCAATCATGTCAGTCTCTTTCAAATGCCTCTTTCAAATACCTTTAGTCCATACAAGGATGTTTACTGCAAAATAAGGGCATTCCCTTCCTACCATGCTGAAGTGTTGATTTTTCTGCTTCTCTGATGCCGTCTAATCTGCTGTGCTTTTCCAGCTTCATACCTGGAGACACAAATTCATCGGCACTCACTTCCAGGATTGCTGAGCTGGGTACAGACATTTTCTAAAAATTGAAAGAACTACAGATGCTGTAAATCACAAACAAAAACCAATGTTGCTGGAAAAGCTCAACAGGTCTGGCAGCATCTGTGAAGAAAAACTCAGAGTTAATGTTTCGGGCCCGGTATTTCTGAGGAAAGGTCAGCGGACCCGAAAAATTAACTTTCATTTCTCTTCACAAATGCTGCCAGACCTGCTGAGCTATCCCAGCAACTCCTGTTTTTGTAGTGACATTTTCTGTTTGTGTTCTGTTTTCATTTATGCAGTTGCTACATTGCAGTGCAGAATTGATGGACTGAAGGGCCTCTTCTGTACTGTAAGATTCTATGAGTTGTCTGGCAGCCCTCTGCTTGCTATATTCCACAGTTCCCAAGGATTCAGTTGATGTTCCATTTGAGTTATCTCTGTTATATAATGTTGTCTTTACCTTTCTACGATGACTCTGACTTCCTCACCCCTTTGAAAGCGAAAATGTATGTCCAAATCCTGCCCTGGACAGAAGCAGTTGTGATTCATTGAAAGCTTCCCTCACCATACACTTGCTGCCCCCCTGTGCTGCAGGAGTGGTCGTCCTCAGCTATGTCTATTGCCCTTTCCTTAAAGGGTGTGAGGATCTGGATGTTCACTTCTTCCCTGATTTTGGCACACTCCACACAGTTGTGGAACAGCTTTTCCTGCAATGAGATAAAGAAAAGGATTGAATGTGTTGGCAATGTTTGCAGTAGCACTTTGTGAGCATGCAGAACTATGCCATGGAGTGAGTCACTTCCAGTTAGTGAGTAGGAAGTACATTTTCCAGGGATAGGGTGAGTAATTTGAGAGAACGAGGAGGGTGTGAGCCCTCCAGTGTACATCATGCTGATGATGCTGCTATGTCAGACTGCAATCCTTTGTGAGATGTCTGTGCTGTGACAGAGTTAGACTGACTGTAAGATAGCAGAATGTAGGCGATCATTCAATTTCTTGAGAGGGTCATTGGCACTGGTCCTACTTTGCTAATCTACCCCAAGCTGGACAGTATTTGGGGGATGGTCTCAGGATGCAACAATCCCTGAGAAGAGGACCTCTCTCCTGACGCTGACTCTATCCAATTATACTTGTAACAAAGTGTCACTGAAGTGCAGGATGAACTTCTGCTTCGTAAGAGGCATTTCTTCAGTGATGGTGGGGAACAATCTTCACAGGCTGAGAGGATGCTCCTGGCTTGCAGTGAGTGAAGAAGTGTCCCAGCTGGCCTTTAAATATGGTGTCACAACTTTGGACCACGGAAAGTCTGAAAGAAGCAAAATCTTCCTGCTTATCCCCCAAATGTGATTTGCTGAGTCACTTTTCCAGCATTCTTGCTTGCATAGATGAGGTGAGAAGCATGCAATCGCATGAGATAAGTTGCACAGGGCATTGAAGAATATGATGGCATCTAAGATGACTAGTACCATAGGTTAACTCCAACATGGAAAATCTCAGCTGATGTTTCAGTTGAAGATTCTGAGTTCCCATAGGGTCCATATCTGAAGTAGTGTCCATTCTCTTGTTCGTAACCAATTTCAGCAACTCCTCTAGTTTATTTTTCCACAGGGATCATCAGCACCTATATGTATATATAGTTTTCCTAAACTTAATAAGAAAGAATTCATGTTACTTTTGTCTCAAGGCTGTGCATTATACTCATTTCCCTAAAAGTAGATTAAGTTTTCCACCTACAATTTTCTAGCTTAGATTTGTTTTGTTAATTTTTTGCCAAGTAACAATTTCAATGTGAATAATATTTTAAACGTGGTAGATGAGTGAACTTAGCCTTAATTCAGGAACAAGCAATATTTTCGCAGTTAATTGAAAAAGAATTTAAAACTAAACCAGTAATTCCAAAATGAGGATGATAGTTAAGTCCTACCAATATTGCCTTCTCCTCTGTTGCTCCTGGAAAAAGCCGTGAGAAGAAGTAAAATAGTTTTCATATTTATTTCCACTATAGTACAAAGCGCACCTGGTATGAAGGCTTGCTGGCCTGTGTTGAATTTGGCTTATACTCGATAAATTTGGGAGCCAGCAGTGATCAAAGGATTCAGCACATACTGTAATTCCATGGGAGTTTTGATAGAATAAATTTTCTGCACAGTAAGGCAAGATTCTTAAACTGTGAGAACCAAAAAGCTCCATATTGTAAGATGACAGAAAGAAGTAAATGTCATTTGTTTCATCGAGTTTGCTTTGTCAAAATCGCGAGGAGTTTCTCAGGACAATCTTAAATCGGAAATAAACGAATGCGAGTTAACCTTAGCAGCAGAAACGGGGCAGGTGACTGGTGAAAAGCACTCAGTTACTTACATACCCTCAAACTGCTGGGAGCTGATAGCTTATGAAAATTGGAACCTCTGAATAGAAACAGGAGTAGGTCACAAAGCCTCAGGAGCCTGATATTTGGAAAGGTCATGATTGATCTTTGACTTCAACTCTACTTTTACGTCTGCTCCTCTATTCCCTGATTTCTTTGGAGTCCAAAAATATATTACTTCCAACCTTGAATATACACAATGACTGAGCGCGAACAACCCTCTGGGCTATAGAATTTCAAAGATTCACAACCTTCTGATAGGAAAGAAATTTCTCCTCACGTCAGTCCTAAATGGCTGACTCCTTGTCCTGAAGCTATGCTGTCTGGTGGTCGATTCTCTGGCCTACGAATGTATGAACATACCAAAAGCAGGATTAGGCCTATCAACCCTCTGACCTGTTCTGCAATTCAATAAGACCAAGGCTAATCCAATTTTGGACTCAGCTTCACATTCTCAACTACCCCAAAAAGCTTTTGACTCTCTTGTTAATCAAGAATCTATCTACATTAGCCTTAAAAACATTCAATAAAAGCCTCCCCCACTCTCTGGGGAAGGCAGTTCCAACCACTCAGGACCCTAACAGAGAAATATTTCCTTGTTATCAACATCTTAGCATCCAGCTAGTCAAGGCTTCTTAAAACCGGATATGTTTCAATGATCTCACATCTTTTAAAAAAAAAATACATTGAATATCAACCCTGACTGCTCAATCTCTCCTCATATCGACCTTGTACTCAATTTCTTTTACCTTGAACAGTCAGAATCAGCAAATAGCTGTTCACCCTGCTGCAGGTTCTTTCCGAATGGAGGGGAAGTAGCCAGTTAAGACAGTAAGTGATAGAGGTGAAGAAGTGGTATTGGTGTCCAATGATATTAAGCCTAGGTTAAGACTGGAAAAATGGAACAAGAACAAGTGGGGTGTGAAAATGGACCTCCGAGGCCTAAGAGCAAGTACGAATCAAAGTGGGTGAGGCCAGTGGCTGGGGGCATGACTCTGCAAAGGGGGAGGCAGGTGGTAAAAGTTGGGGTTGGGGGGTGAAGGGTGGCCATTAATGAGAGACAGCAGTTTTGAACCTTTAAACAAAAAAGCAGAGAATTGTATAAATTTTACTATTCACAGTCATGTGGATAATTTATGACTGAACTGTTTTATTTCATAATGATTTACAATACTGAGTTATCACATCTCAAAGCATCTCATCTGCTGCAAATTGCTTGAAATGTAGTGTCTACGTTAGAGATAAACATACAAGTGTTTAGGTCATGCCTATGGAAATCATGTTTATAGTGATAACTTTTTTGTGTGTTGCTGAGTGTATCAGTTTATTTTTAACAATTTGTTGTGGACTTATGTCATTTATTTTGTGCCAATTTAACTACTGAGCCATCTTGAAGCTACCACTTTTCTTGTGTGTTGTAGCTTTATGTTTAACACAGTGTAGATGATTATTGAGGATATTGTTGAATTCTACTAATTCTACATCTGTGTGAGACCAAGTGCCCCACATGTTGATACAAATACAGACAATAATGTTACTGTAAGACATATTACCTAACATTACCTAATAATTACAATATTACCCTGTTGATGAGAATGATAAAGAAAACCCCAAAAAATGAAAAAGTAATCCCTCATTATCAAATCATAACCCTCAAGAAAACTTCAAGAGGCGATCTTGAAATAAAAAAAATATGTTTTCCATGACGCCAAATAAGGGATGGAGGTCAAGGCAAAAGAGCTTCAAAGTTTCTATGTTTTTTTAAAATTTTCCTTCTGGGGATAGGATGTGCGTGAGTATGGCTCTGGGCTACACATGGATTTCCATGTTCCCAATTCTCTCGCTCTTCAATAGTGGTACCTTATGGGATGGCTCACCAGCCCATCCATTGACTAACATGCTGTTAGTGAGCACAGTATTACTCAACTTGCAGCTTCCCGAAAATGTGAAAAACTGGCCTGAGGATTAAAATAAGAATTGAAATTTCCTGCCTTAATTCTGGAACATGTGGGTTTACAGTTAACCCTACTAACCTACCTGAAAGAGTTATAAAGGCAGTTTCACTCAGTAAGTTCCAAAAGGCAAGTATATAAACACATGAAAGCCAGTGGAGAAGTAGGAGCAGCGGAGGAGTAATTGCCCCACAATGACTTTTTCGAAGAGCTAGCCAAGTAAAAAAATACTGTGTGATTCCATGAAAACAGGACTGGAGTTAAAACCAGAACTCTGGAAATGTCATCTGAAACTAGAACTTGAGTAAAATTCTAATTTTGGGCTTTTTGAAGAGAAGCTTTACAATATAACGGTTTCTAATATACCATAATTGACAGCACTGTATTTACTGTTTATGATGCAATACCAGAAAAAATGATTTTACAGAGCACCTGGGTCAAATTATGAGAATTCTTTTGAAAAAATCTCTAGTGAGTGGGTTGAACAAGCAAAACTCACCTGTTGCTGATATTTCATTGAATGCAATTAATTGCTCTTTGTTCTGTCCATTTTTTTGAACTAAACACTTCTTGAGATTGTTTATATATTTAGGCACATCTGAAGCACATGTGGAGCATCTGATGACCATGCGCAAGCAGCACTTCAAACAGCAAAGACTTTTAAACTCTTTGATTGTTGGTATTTGTTTTCAAGTGGAGCCAGAGTGTAAAAGAAATTTGGGGAAAGGTAGTTTAAAAATGCTAAAGATCAAGAAATTAAGGAACTAATCCAGCATGAGATAGCCATTTTAGTCAGTTTAAAAATCTTCATTCGTTTTCTTTATTCATCAAGTCAAGCAATTTGTAAGGTTAAATTCAATCTTGTTCTTAGAACTATGCACTTTGCTTAAAACCTTCCACCACATCTAGGTAAAAGAATACTTGGCGATCACATAGAACCTCTTTGTAAAAGTCACCATAGCCATATCAGAGCTGCTCTCTCATTAAGAGAAATGGCTGGTGGTGATTTAACCTGAGGGCCACCAGGCCTCATGATAACTCTGGCTAATAATGTGAACTGAATGATATTTAATAAGCTGCCTGTTACATTTTGTGTCCAATCTTACATTTCATTCAAAGAAAAAAGGCCATTTTCTTTACCAGGTGATCAACGAGAGACTGTCTAATTTACGTCATCATTCAAAGTTCAAATTAGTCCCCTGAGATAATGGGAACTGTAGATGCTGAAGAATCCAAGATAACCAAGTGTGGAGCTGGATGAACACAGCAGGCCAAGCAGCATCTTAGGAGCACAAAAGCTTATGTTTTGGGCCTAGACCCTTCGTCAGAAAGTTCTAGGTCTGAAACATCAGCTTTTGTGCTCCTGAGATGCTGCTTGGCCTGCTGTGTTCATCCAGCTACACACTTTGTTATCTCAAATTAGTCCCCTTCTCTGTACAAGGAAGAATAATGAATGGATTGTAAGAGAATGAGGCAACAGAATTGTTAGCTTTGAAAATAGCCACAGGGGATTCTGATGCATAATTCACCCACATCCATCGAAGAAAAGCAGGCAGCATGTAAACTTGGCACTGTCCACCCATTTAACCGATATGCATACTTCTAAACATAGTGGTGAATGGCTGAATCCTCAGCAAGGATCCCAGATTCATGTGGAAATATGAAGCTAGTGTGATATGGCAGAAAGAGGATGCCCAGATTTTCTAATTCAGCAAAGAAGGTCAAGGTGCTGGAGATGGATAGGTGGAAATATATCTTGCATCCACATAGCTCTAGGAAATTCTCAGACAAGAGCTCAGAGGGGACTGGGAGCAGAAACCTATACATTTCAACGTGAACTGTGTCACCTTAGGCATCTGCAGTTGAAGAATAAATTAATTTAATACACTTATGTGAGTAGACATGATGTTCAAATGCCTCATCCTTACAACTGAGACTCTAGCTTCACACATTGTTCCATTTACCAATTGTCCACCAACAATCTGGACCAATCACAGATCAAACCTAATAATCAGAGCTTCCCATGTCTTACATAATAACCAAGTGTGAAGCTGGATGAGCACAGCAGGCCAAGCAGCATCCCAGGAGCACAAAAGCTGATGCTTCGGGCCTGGACCCTTCATCAGAGAGGTACCTCCTGCAGTTGCAGGGGAAGGTGCCGGGTGTGGTGGGGTTCAAGGGGAGTGTGGAGCGGACAAGGGAGTCACGGAGACAGTGGTCTCTCCGGAAGGCAGACAAGGGTAGGGATGGAAAAATGTCTTGGGTGGTGGGGTCGGATTGTAGATGGCGGAAGTGTTGGAGGATGATGCATTGTATCCAGAGGTTGGTGGGGTGGTGTGTGAGAACGAGGGGGATCCTCTTGGGGTGGTTGTGGCGAGGGCAGGGTGTGAGGGATGTGTTGCGGGAAATGCGGGAGATGCAGTCAAGGGTGTTCTCGACCACTGCGGGGGGGAAAGTTGCGGTCCTCGAATAACGTAGACATCTGGGATGTGCGGGAGTGGAATGCCTCATCATGGGAGCGGATGCGGCGGAGGTGAAGGAGTTGGGAATAGGGGATGGAATTTTTGCAGGAGGGTGGGTGGGAGGAGGTGTATTCTCAGTAGCTGTGGGAGTCGGTGGGCTTGAAATGGACATCAGTTACAAGCTGGTTGCCTGAGAGGGAGACTGAGAGGTCCAGGAAGGTGAGGGATGTGCTGGAGATGGCCCAGGTGAACTTGAGGTTGGGGTGGAAGTTGTTGGTGAAGTGGATGAACTGTTGGAGCTCCTCTGGGGAGCAAGAGGCAGTGTCGATACAGTCATCGATGTAACGGAGGAAGAAGTGGGGTTTGGGGCCTGTGTAGGTGCGGAAGAGGGATTGTTCCACGTAACCTACAAAGAGGCAGGCATAGCTGGGGCCCATGCGGGTGCCCATGGCCACCCCCTTGGTCTGCAGGAAGTGGGAGGAATCAAAAGAGAAGTTGTTGAGGGTGACTCCCTTGTCCCCTCCAACCCCACCACACCCGGCACCTTCCCCTGCAACCGCAGGAGGTACCTCTCTGATGAAGGGTCTAGGCCTGAAGCATCAGCTTTTGTGCTCCTGGGATGCTGCTTGGCCTGCTGTGTTCATCCAGCTTCACACTTTGTTATCTTGGATTCTCCAGCATCTGCAGTTTCCATTATCTCTTCTCATGTCTTACAGTTTGTCACATTGCCAGCTATTCATCATAAGACCTACATATCACTAATCAAACCAAGCAGACACCCTTCACTCTTATAGCTCAAAATAGAATGGGAGCCAGCAAATAGTGAATAGGGGCAGGTACAGTTGCCTGAGCTTAACCATGCAGGAAATGCAGGTAGGGTCCATGTTTGGACCAGCCAACAGCGAGGCCATGGTCTTCAGTGGAGCTAAGATCACAGAAGATGGAAATAGTAAATTCCTGATCCTCCTTTTGATGTTCCACTACCCTTCGCACAGCCCTAAAGCTGTGCCTTTTGACCGTCAAAGGAGTGTCATCTGGTCAGGTACTGATCCAAGAATGTGAAAGCCCAGACAAGTGACTGTCTGACGATGGAATGATGACTCAATTTCACAGTTGCAGACACAAGTGCAGCTACTGGTATTGCACATACTTTCGAGTAAAAGCATGGTAGATTTTGCATATGGTGGACAGAAATTACTCTGTCCTATGGGATCAGACTGGGAGGCAGAGGAAAGAGGGAGTGATAGACTTGGGAAGTTAGCTAGTGGGTGGAATGCTGGACTCCTTCTTGGTAATTGTAAAAGGGAACAATATGCTTGAGGATTGCCATAGTCTGCTATGACAGATTAAGGTTCTCATGTTGCCACCAACACAATGGCCATCTAGTAAAAGCTGGTGGCTTCATTGTGGGTCTAGGGTAGGAGAAGTAGTACAGTCTGTACTGGCTGGGCAACCCATAGCCCATAGAGACTCCAAAGGCTAACCCTGTCGGAACATCAAGCCCCTGCCCTCAGTGCTAGTTCCTATACGAATGCCAACCCTGTTGCCAGGATCTATCAGGGTGAACGCTGCCAATCAAGACCATTTACATGGGTCCTGGTCCTTCCTCAATGTTGCTGAGGCCAGCCATAGAGTCAGCAGTGAAGGAAGCTGCTGGAGGCTACCACAGTTTAAGGATGGCTGGCAGCTCTTGAAGGTGGAGTCATTGCCTTTAATGGTTGCTCAACGGGCACAGAACTGCATCTGTCACTCTCTGATGGGCACAGACTCATGTCAGGGCTTCTGGATTCGGCCATGGTGGGGATGGCCCCAGTATCTGGCCTGCCATCGTCTCAATGCTACAATGATTACATTCAGCCCCTGGGCCACTGGTCATGAGCGCCCTACATTCATGTCAGAGGAAATGTTCAGTGCAGTGCAAACTCACTAAATGTGAAGTTGTGCACATGTTCTGCTGCACGGCACTCAAACGACAGTTTCAATGAAACAGTTTGCAAACAAAAGTTCAACATTCATTTGAAAACGTAAGGACTGATTAGGAATAGTCAACATTGCTGTGTACATGGGAAAACAAGTCTCACTAATTTGATTTAGTTTATTGAAGAGGTGACAGAGAAGATTCATGTAGACAGAGTGGTAGACATTGAATTTACGGTCTTCAGCAAAGCTTCTAATAAGATTCCTCACGGTAGACTGGTTAGTAAGGTTAGATCACATGAGACCGGGGGACATAAACAATTGAATACAAAATTGGCTTGAAGGTAGGAGACAGAGGGCGGTGGTAGGGCATTGCTTTTCAGACTGGAGGCCTGTTACCAGTGGTGTGCCATAAGGATTGGTGTTGGTCCACTGCATTTTGTCATTTATCTAAATGATTTGGATGTGAATATCAGTGGAATGATTAGTAAATTTGCAGATGATAGCAAAATAGCTGGTGTAGTGGATGGTGTGTCTCAGAGTGCAAAGGAACCTTGTTCAGATCTGACATTGAATTGAGGAATAGCATATAGAGTTTAGTTTAGATAAATGTGTGGTGTTGCATTTTGGTAATTGACCCAGGGCAGGACTTATACAGTTAATGGTCGGGCCCTGGGGTCTGTTGCTAAACAATGAGACCTGGTGGTACAGGTGCATAGTTCTTTGAAAGTGGAGTTGTAGGTAGACAGGGTGGTGGAGAAGGCATTTGACATGCTTGCCTTCATTGGTCAGAACACCAAGTATATGAGTTAGGACGTCATGTACAGCTGTACAGGACATTGGTGAGGCCACTTTTAGAATACTGCATCCAGCTCAGATCATCCTTCTATAGGAAGCATATTGCTCAACTTGAGAGGGTGCAGAAAAGATATACAAGGTTGGTGCTGGGACTTGAGGGTTTCTGTTATATGGAGACACGAAATAGGCTGGCATTTTCTTTCCTGGAACATCAGAGTCTGAGGTGTGACATTATAGCAGTTTATAAAATCATGACGGACATAGATCAGGTGAATAACCAAAGTCTTTTTTCTAGAATGGGGGAGTCCAAAACTAGAGGGCATACCTTTAAGGTGAGAGGGGAAAGATTTAACAAGGAGCTGAGGGATAACTTTTCATGCAGAGGGTGGTGTGTATATGGAATGAGCTGCCAGAAGAAGAGGTGGAGGTGAGTACAATTACAACATTTAAAGGGCATTTGTATGGGTACGTGAATAGAAAGAGATACGGGCCAAATGCTGGCAAATGGGAACCAAGTCAGCATGGACATGTTGGGCCGAAGGGTCTGTTCCTGTGATGTAGGATCCTATGACTCTAAGTCTCTAAATTAGTCTTTGGATGGAGAGTTAGGCATTTAACTAGAAGTCACAATGGAGGCCATTAGATCATAAGATGTAGGAACAGAAATAGGTCAATCAGCACATTGAGTCTGCTCCACTAAACAAGGAGATCATGGCTGATCAGGTAATCCTCAACTCCATTTTTCAGCCTTTTCCCCATAACCTTTGCGTACCATATTAATTAACAGCATGTCATTTCGGGCTCCTGATAGTCTCGACTAAATTTGTGCAACAAATCAATGGAACTTGTTTGTATTGCTATTACGAAATAAACTGCAGCTTGTTATGTAAGACAACTGCCTCAGCTGTGGTTTTTCCACTACCACCGAGTATTAGCCTGGTCTAGAGGCTCAACATAGAAAGCGGGATTAGCACTGCAGGGTGTATCATCACCTTGGGTCATGATAGATCGATTTGATTTTGATAAGTTTCTGTTACAGTTTGTAAGTTTCTGTTGGCAGTTACATTTGTTTTTGTTACCGAGTCTGATCAGTGTAATCTGATTAACCTTTGTTTAAAAAGAGTAGAAAGGGTTTAGTGGGAGAACTCTCCCTCAACCTCCTGCTGCCAGTTGTTGATAATCCAGAGCCCAATATGATGGAAACCAGTGTGGAAGCAGTGGCCAAATCCTTGAGAACATTTGTGAATATAACCATGATTCAGGGCCATTGTCTCAACTTCCATTGGTGCACAAGTAGAAGCTGCACATTGAGAGAATGCTGCAGTAAAATCTCATACTGAGGTCACAGAATCTCAGTTTATTGACTTGCAGACTCAGACTGCCTCATGCCCTCTAATTCCAGTTTACAAAGAAGTTTCAAGGTCTTACAGCACACTGGCAAACTGTGCAAATAACTGCTGTGCCTCAGATGTTTCCCCCGGGGAGTAGAGGTGCCTCTGTGGAGCTGATCTCTCTCAAAGTGACAACAGGTGGATGCTCATCACTGCTACAGTAGCTGATGGTGTAGTGGTCATGCGAATGAATTAACAATCCAGAGGCCTAGGCTGGTTCTCTTGAAACACAAACCCCACAATGGGAGGTGATGTGACACTTCCGCCATCTACAATCCGACCCCACCACCCAAGACATTTTTTCATCCCCACCCTTGTCTGCCTTGTGGAGAGACCACTCTCTCTGTGACTCCCTTGTCCGCTCCACACTCCCCTCCAACCCCACTACACCCAGCACCTTCTCCTGCAACTGCAGGAAGTGCTACACTTGCCCCCACACCCCTTCCCTCACCCCTATCCCAGGCCCCAAGATGACCTTTCACATCAAGCAGATGTTCACCTGCACATCTGCTAATGCGGTATATTGTATCCATTGTATCCAGTGTGGCATTCTCTACATTGGGGAAACCAAGCGGAGGCTTGGGGACCGCTTTGCAGAACACCTCCACTCGGTTCGCAATAAACAACTGCACCTCCCAGTCGTGAACCATTTCAACTCCCCCTCCCATTCCTCAGATGACATGTCCATCATGGGCCTCCTGCAGTGCCACAATGATGCCACCCGAAAGTTGCAAGAACAACAACTCATATTCCGCCTGGGAACCCTGCAGCCCAATGGTATCAATGTGGACTTCACAAGCTTCAAAATCTCCCCTTCCACCACTGCATCACAAAACCAGCCGAGCTCGGCCCCTCCCCCCACTGCATCCCAACACCAACCCAGCCTGAGTCCGCTTCCCTAACCTGTTCTTCCTCTCACCCATCCCTTCCTCCCACCTCAAGCCGCACCTCCATTTCCTACCTACCACCTCATCCCGCCTCCTTGACCTGTCCGTCTTCCCTGGACTGACCTATCCCCTCCCTACCTCCTCACCTATACTCTCCTCTCTACCAATCTTCTTTTCTCTCTATCTTCGGTCCACCTCCCCCTCTCTCCCTATTTATTCCAGTTCCCTCTCCCCATCCCCCTCTCTGATGAAGGGCCTACGCCCGAAACGTCAGCTTTTGTGCTCCTGAGATGCTGCTTGGCCTGCTGTGTTCATCCAGCTCCACACTTTGTTACCCCACAATGGGAGACTGAGTGCAATTTCAATTAAGTTCATAAAAGCCTGATAGTGACTATCATCAAATGTTGTAAAAACCCCACTGGTTCACTAATTCCCTTTTCGAGAAGGAAATCTGCAGTCCTTACCTGGTTTGGCCTACATGAGACTCCAGATACACAATTTAACTGCTGTCTCAAATTACCTAACAGACCACTCAGTTTAAGGGTATTTAGAAATGTTAGCCGTGCCAGAAGCAGCCACATCCGTAAGGACGAAGTCTGCAAGTGTTGAAATATTGCAGGAAGAGCAGACCGGCAAAGGACAGATTGTTGCCAGGATAACAAACAGTAATCAACATCAAAGTGGTCAACTGTACACTAATCAAGCGATATCTTTAGCAGTATCCGTGCATCTCAACATTGATATGAAATACACACAAAGACAAGAGTGTGCTGCATGTACTTACTCTTCCAAATCCCTCAAGTGAACATCCAAACCAAGAGCAGGAGTAGGCCATTTGGCCCTTCAAGTTTGCTCTAGCATTCAATATGATGTTGGCTGATCTGTTTGTATTTAAATTTTCACATTCCAAGCTATCCCTGATAACCTATGATTCTCTTGCCTAACAAGAATTTATCTACTTCTGCTTTAGGAATATTTAATGACCACACCTCATTATCTTCTGAGAGAATAAATTTCCCCTCATCCCTGTCTTAGGTTGAAGCCAAATTATTAAACAGTATGCCCTTGTTCCAGATTCACTGACAAGCTTGCCTATTCATTTGTATCCCTTTGTGACCTCCTTTTGTCTTCTTCAAAAGTTATCTTCCTACTCATCTTTACGTCATCAGCAAATTTGCAACAATACTTTTGGTTCATTAGAGTCATAGAGTCATACAAGCATGAAAATCAACTCTTCGGTCCAACTAGTTCATGACAACCATATTTCCAAACTAAACCAGTCTCACCTGCCTGTATTGGCCCATATTCCTCCAAATCTTTCCTACTTGTGAACTTATCCAAATGTGAGAAAGGTCCCAGTCTTTCCAGTCTATTTTTACATCTCAAGCTCTACATTCCTGGCAACATCCTGGTCAATCTTTTCTGAACCCTCTCCAGTTTACTACTGCCTTTCCTCCAACAGGGTGACCAGACTGCATATAGAACACTAGAACAGGCCTCACCAATGTCCTGCACTACTTCAACATTACATCCAAATTCCTATACTCAAAGGTCTGAGCAAGGAAGGCAAGCATGCTAAATGCCTTCTTAACCATCCTGTCGAGCTATGACACAAATGTCAAAGAATTATGTGCCTGAACCCTTAGGTCTATCTGTTCTACAGCATTATCCAGGACCCTATCATTAGTTGTATGAATCCTGTCCTTGTTCATATAATGAAAATGCAACACCTCACATTTATCCAAATTAAACTCCATCTACCTGTCCTCAGCCTATTGACCCAATTTTTCAAGATCCCTTTGTAATCTTAGGTAACCATGTTCACTATCCACTATACCGTCAATTTTGGTGTCATCTGCAAACTTACTAACAATGCCTCCTATATTGTCATCCAAGACATTTACATAACTTGTAAAAAAAAAGAGTCCATAGTACTTAACCCTGTGAAACACTACTTGTTACCTCATGTTCACCAGAAAATGATCCATTTATGTCCTACACTGTTTCTAGTTAGCTACCTCATCTTCTCTCCATGTCCATTTGTTATTCATTACACCACAACTTTTTATTTTCTGCAATAACCTTTGATGTGGTATCTTATTAAATTCTTTCTGGAAATCCAAGTACAGTACTTCAGCCTATTCCACTTTATTCACAGCACATGTTACTTCCTCAAAGAACTCCAACAAATTGGTTAAATATGATTTCACTTTCACTCTGATTCTGTTTGGTTACCAGATTACCTTGAACTTTTTAAAATTTCCCATGATAACATCCTTAATAACTTCTCACATCTTCCCAATGACAGATATCAGTTAAATGGCTTATTGTTCTCTTCTTTCTGTTTCTGCATTTTTTTAAATAAAGGAGTTTCTTCCAGTATTTTCTGACCTAATAGGACCTTTCTCAAATCTAGGGAATTTTGGAAATTAAAATGAATACAGATTCCATTTCTAGATTCACTTTGGATAGAACCAATACTCACTTTGTTAGCTTTTTAAAATTGCTTCATAAACTCTGACTATCTGCTTTTATATTTTAGCTAGCCTTCTCTCAAACTCGAATTTTACCTGTTTATTATCCTTTAAATAAATTTTTGCCACATTTCTTACTGTATTCTGACCTTCCATTCATCTTTGTACAATTATATGCTTTCTCTTTTGGTTTGATACTATCATCAACTTTTTAGTTAACCATGAATGGTGTTCCTCACTTTCAGAACTTTTCTTTTTCCTTAGAATATATCTATTTGCTGTATTCCAAAAGGCCCACTTAAAATCTGTTCTTGTATCTCTGTTGACCTATCACTTAACCTGATATGTGAGTTCACATTAGCTAGCTGTGCTTTCATTCCTTACTTAAGTCAAAAACTGTAGTCCTGGGCTCATTTTTTCTCCCTCAAATTAAATTTAAAATTCAATCATATTTGGTTTGGTAACAACTGTAGCTATCTGCGTGTTCATTTTTAATTATGTGGTGGTCACCCATTTCCCCTCTCCTTGCATAAGTCAATGGGTAGAGGTGGGATGGCTGGTGGACTCCTCTTTACACCTGCTTTCCACAGTGTTTTCAAATCTCCAGGTGTGTCATAGCGATATCAGCTATTGCTCAATATCTGGAATCTGGAGCTGCCATAGCTGATGACACTTCCTACATGTGTGATTGTTCTGGATACAGAAAATATTTTGTAATTCCCAATTGGAACAAAGTGTGCTGTCTAGGAAGTGAAGATGCCTTGCCATTCCTGGAAGAGCCCTGTAAGTATCTCCCACGTGAATTGCGGATAATGCATAAATGGCTTGCATGGAAGTCAGAAAGGAAGTCAGAAGACCTAGGTCAACAATGTCTTCCACTGAGGACACTCTTTTCTTTAATCTTCATTCCTTTCTTCACAGTTTGGTCTAGTCTTTGCTGCCTGTGTTCCATTTCCCTCGTGTGATCTAACTGGTATAAATGTAGTAGAAGGTGCTCCTTGTGATTGATTTAATCCTTAGTTATGATAATTTTGTGTATGATGAGAAAACTGTAAAAAGAATTTGTCAGTGCCAACTAACTTTAAGTCTTTGCACCCCCACAGATAAATGCAACTCTATAAATACAAAGCATGTAACAAGTTATCCTGAATATTAATGTGTTATATTCTGAAGATATGTATTATTTTGAAAAAAAAAGTCAAATACAAATCACAATGATGAGCTCAGTTATAATCTTACCAACCTTTTCTTTTTGCTTGCTTGTACATTTTATGTTACTCTAAGGGTTTTGAGTATCATGTAGGTTTTTTTAATGGTGGATGTAGAGTTTAATCAGTGATGTTTAATCAATAAGAAACTGCCTCCTGTGTCTCCTGTCTGGCCTCAGAATTAGGTAACCAATGCTGCACGTAATAATTCTTGTCATCATTACCTCCAACTGTATTGTAAATTTTAGTCTCCAAATATTATTGATGGCATAACTTGCTGCCCAGATAGCTGGATCACCAAGACTTAGATTACATTTTAGGGAGTGTGTATTTCACGTTTTAGTGAAAGAATTTATTGAGGAATAAGTCGGCTGCGTATTCAAAAATGCATGTGCTTATAGCTTGGCTGCAATTACAGAAAAATAAAAAAAATCAAAACAAACCCACAGAGCTGCTTAATGAGCTAAAAAAATTGGAAAGGATGTAAGATTTAGTTCTCCAAATATTGTTGCTGGCATTCCCTGCACAGCTTGCTGTCCAGATTGCTGTTTGGGAGTCTCTTTATAGGGATCAAGAATCTAGTTGCCAACTTGCCATGACACTTTCCTGTAGATATCGATGTAAGTAACTGAAAGGGAATCTCTAGATACTGGCTTGTCATCTGGAAGGGTGACAAGTCTGAATGGGGAGACCATAAAAGTGATAGGATGCTCACATCTAAAGCGGAGTTGGGTTTGGAGCATTGTCCATGTAGCTATGGTAAATTAAGGTCAGGACGCTAATTTTGAATATAAAATCAGTGAATAATTACTGCACAGAAGGAAGCCATTTGACCCATCATTTCCACGCTGTCTGTCCGCAGAAGCAATTTCCTGGGGAAATCCATTTCCCTTCAGCCCACAATTTTACTTTTAATCAAATAATTATCTAATTCCATTTTGCAAGCCCTGATTGAATCTGCCTTGTGGCACTGTTTGGGAAATATATATTTCCTCAGCCTTCAGTATTTTTGTTATATGTGTTCTCTCTGCCCTTCCACCAGTGGAAACAGTTTCTCCCTATCTACTTAATTGGAGATTTCAGTATTTTTAAAAAATCTCTCTCAAATCTCTTGGTGGAAAATGTCCCAGCTTCTCCAATCTAACCACTTTACTGAAATTCCTTTTCTGGATAGCATTCTTGTAAATCTTTTCTGCACCTTCTCTAATATTTTCTTAAGCTTCCTGAAGTGTGGTGACTAGAATGAAATGTATCGCTCTAGATGAGGTAAATGAATGTTTAACAAAACATTCATCGTAACTTCTGTTGTTTTGTACTTTCTGCTTCTAGTTATAAAGTCTAATGTGCCTCATGTTATAACAACTTTTTCAGTCTGAGCTGCCATTTTCAATTTCCATTTCACTGCTGTTTTCAGTTCAAATGAAGGATCACTGGACTTGAAATGTGAACTTCATTTTTCTCTCACAGATGTGGCCAGACTTGCTGAGTTTCTCCATCACTTTTTGGTTTTGTTTCAGATTTCCAGCATCCACAGTTCTTTATTTTTATTCTGCCACTTTTAATGATTTGAGCATGTATATCCCCACACATCTCTAGCATCATTTTGGAATTGTATCTTTTATTCTATACTGCCTTTCTTCCTTCTTCCTATTAAAATTTATCACTTTGTACCTCAGTTCTGCATCAAATGGGACAGAGGCATCCATCTATACCTTCAAATATTGTTCTAGTAACTGACTTAACAGGAATAAACCTCAATTAAAAACCATCTGCTCAACAATCAACTTCTTCACTTGTGCTGACATGTCTCATAGGGAGGTTAATGTAAATAACATGTAAATCTTGGCTTATGTGCCTGAATAATTGTGTCAAGTTTGATACTTACAAAAGTTAAAACCCTATTATGAATTACTAAAGTGGATTAACCCACTACTCTCACTTACAGAAATAAAGACAATGATAATACTTACCAATCACCTACCTGCTGAACCTATGCTAGCACTTTTGGTTCTGTTTCCAGAGAACATACACTGCCTCCAATTCTCTGCTTTTGCTGCTCAAGTTTATACTGTGGGTCTTGGATCCTCTTTCCTGCTTTATTTATGCCTGCTACCAAAGTTGAGCTCCTTGTTTTATCCATCTGGGAGACAAGTCCCCTGCAATAGTTATTGCTGTTTCCACTGTTTCTCCTGCTGGTTTCACTCAAATCAGTACTTTGTGTGCTTTTCTCACTGCTCCTATGGGTGCTTGCATTACATAGAAGGAGCTCTCAGGACAAAAACTGGATGATGGCAACTGCCAACTGGCTACTCATCCCTAGTATCTGCTCACAAAATTTCACTGTTGAAATGTGTGTTAAGACCTGTCCAAGGGAAAAGGACAACAGACAGATGAACAGATTGGTGCCATTATGTAATTAAGTGATCAATTTTCTCCTGGCATTTTATTTCAGTGTTTTGTGCCATTTTGGTGCATCAACGTAATGTTGTTGATAAAGAAAATTCTCCATTGAGTATGTTGCTAAAGTGAGGTTTTTTAATTTGGTTGTTCAAGGTGTACCCCAAGACTTGCTTCCCAACTTAATCAGCTCAGTGAAGTTATAGCATTAAACTCATTGGGTGACTCAGAGGCAATGGTAGCATACAGAGATTTCTCTTTATATCATTTAGAATTTGATGATGAGATAGATAGATATAGTTCTCTCAATAATATCAGTTTAAATCAATACAGTATTATTTATTCTTGTTGTAACATATAGATCCTTTAAATATACTGACAAACAAATAATGGATGACTGTGAACGTAACATTTGAGCATTAGAAACTATAAGTCTCATAAAAATAGATAAAGTATACAGAAAATTTGCTGGATGCAGTTCGAGGAAGTTGCAAGCTATAACCAAAGACAGAGATAATAAATAATCTTGAGTTATGGAGCCTGTACAACACTTCTAATCATTGAAGTCATATATGCTGAGAATGCCATTGTTGACCTGCAATAAATGTGCCTGCCAGAAAAATAACTTCTGATAAGCCTCCATCCAGGTGAGAAAAAAGGATTTTTGTCTGAAAGATACATCTGTCATGAAAATTTCTTCTAAAGTTATGAATTTTGCTCAAAACCATTTTACAAAGTCTAAAATAAAGAATTTTAACAAATGTCTTGTTTTTCAGAACTGATGAAGGGTCTAGGCCCAAAATGTCAACTCTCCAATTCCTCTGATGCTGCCTGACTTGTTGTGCTCCTCCAGCTCCATGCTCTATTGACTCTTACTCCAGCATCTGCAGTTCTTGCTGTTTCTACCCTTGTTTACTGCCTATGTCACAAAGCATATAATCACACTTCTGCATAAGATTTACTTCCAATGGAAAGTGAAGCCATTCACAGAGCGAATGTATGTAATAGACAGAAGACCAAATTAAATAATTTAACAACAGTACTTAAAACACTTGACCTTTTGTGTAAAAGGTACTTACTGCAGGAAAATTGAAAACTCACTGAAATTTGTGCCACATTTCAGAGAACATGCATTTCACATTTTAGGGGAGGATGCACATTCAGGAATAAGACAACTATGATCTCAAAACAAAACAAATTTTGAATCTTGACAATAATTACCTCAGAATTTAAAAAAGGCCATATCAGAGCAAATTCAAAAAATTATATGATCATCTCAAATGAAAATTCCTGAAGCAAACAATGAAGGTGGAAGAAGGAATGAATAGCAATAAAAGCATCCCCTTTCTGCAGATATGAAAGGTAAGAGAAAGGTCATAAACTTTGAATTTAGGCCCTCATTAATAAGATAGAGCAGAGATGAGATCAATAATATTTGATATAGTTGAATGTTCTGCAGTGTTCTACATCCACTAAAGACTACTCCCTTGTTAATTTTATAGAAAATTTTAGATCCTGGCTGGAAGGAATTAAAGCAGGCTACAGTTACAATAAATGCTGGAAATATTCAGCACACCTGGCAATACTTGTGCAGCCGGGAGCTACATGCACTATAATTTACAGAGGATGGGGAGCAGACTATTCACAACCCATGACTAAAATGTCAGCTTGAGAAATGAAGTGTGAACAGCAGAAGTAACATACCATGAGCAGTGTTAATAAGTATAGAATGGGAAGTCTGCATTCCCATTGAGAAGTCCTGTCCTTGAAAGCTATCAGCTAATCTGGTTGGCTGGCAGCTCTCAGCATTCTGGGCAGGGCCAAGAGTGGATACAGCTGATACTGCAGGTAGGCACAAAACGTGAATCTTGGAGCAAAAGATGTCAGAGGGTATCAGCCGAGCAAGGGTTTGACCAACAAAGGAAGGGGTGGAGTGAGGGCCCTGGGTTTTGGAGACCCGGCAGGCAGAAAAGAGGATAGATGCTTCTTGGGTTGTGGGAAAAGGTGCACAAAGGCCATCTCAAATATAGTGCTTTCCTTCTGCTGCACCCTTTTCAAAACTTGTTGAAACATCTTGTGGTCACTCCCATCTGACTGATCATGCCGACCTTATATATTTCTATTCACTCGTGGGATGAGAGCATCGCTGGCTGGCCACCATTAATTGTCCATCCCTAGTTGCCCTTGAGGAGGTTGTGGTGAGCTACCTTCTTGAACCACTGTAGCCCAGGTTGACCCATAATGCCCTTAGGGATGGAATTCCAGGATTTTGACCTAACAACAGTGAAGGAATTATGATATGTTTCCACGTCTGGAGGGGAACTTGCAGGTTGACATGTTCCATTGTATCTGTTGTCCTTGACCTTCTAGATGGAAGTGGTCATGATTTGGAAGGTGCAGTCTAAGCATGTTTCATGAATTTCTGCAGTGCATCTTGTAGATAGTACACATTCCTGTCAATGAGAATCAGCGATGGAGGCAATGGATGTTTGTGGATTTAACACCAATCAAGGGCACTACTTTGTTCTGGATGATGTTAAACCTCTTGAGTTTTGTTGGAGCTGCAGTCTTCCAGGCAAGTGAGGACAATTCCATCACAATCCTGACTTGTACGTTCTGGATGGACACTGGGCTGTCAGGAAGTGAGTTACTCGCTGCAGGATTCCTAGCCTCTGATCTGCTCTTGTGGCCAATGTCTTTATATGGTGAATCCAGTTGAGGATCAATGGTATCTCCAAGGATGTTGATAGTTGGGGATTCAGTAACGACAACACTGTTGAATGCCAAAGGACAGTGGTCTTATTGGTAGTCAGTCTCTTATTGTAGATGGTTTTTGCCTGGCATTTGTGTTGCACAAATGTTATGTGCTACATGTCAGTCCAACCTGGATATTGTCCAGACTTTGTTGCATTTGAAAATAGACTGCTTCAGTATCTGAGGAGTCACAAACGATGCTGAACATTGTGCAATCATCAGCGAACATCCCCCACTTCTTACCTTATGTTGGAGGGAAGATCATTGATGAAGCAGCTGAAGATAGTTGGGGTAAGATACTGCCGTGCAGTATCCCTGTAAAGATATCCTGAAAGTTTACTGGGAAGTTTAAATCTCCTGCTTCCACTCTGTGCTATACCCACACACTGTCTGACTTTTGGCATTTTCTCTCTCTCTCTCTCTCTCTCGCTCTCTCTCTCTCAATCTATCTCTATTTCTGTGTTTCTAGATCCCTATTATTGGCCTACAGCACAAAATTTTTTACTTTATTTGTTCCACTGAACTAACTAGCCCCAATCTCTTCACTTTGTTAATTGTGAAGCCTCATTAATAATTGCTGTATACAAACCAATAAGATCACTGCTCCCCCACCCCGACCCCCTCCTCCCAACAATAGGAGGTACGGTCTGCACAGCTTTGGGACCCTGAGCTCTATGAATTCTGTAATGTGCATGAACCCTGCTGCTTTCTGACCTTGATTCACTCCATCCATGAGAAAGATACATTGATATTTTTCCTGGGGTATTGAGCTTCAGTAAACTTCCTGATAAAACAGTGAATAACAAACTGAGAAATGCTGTTCATACAGGCAATAGCTGACTTGACAGTCATTATAGCAGGGCTACCTATGCAATGACTTTAGTTTCAACTTGTGGCTGCTGAAGGTGATTATGGTTTGATGATATTAGCCTTGGTAACATGCAGATGAAGCTGAGGTATGTGCTAACTCTTTGTCAGCAAATTAGCTGTCAGCAGAAAGTGAATTTCAGGTTTCTTCCATTGTAACATTCAGGAACTCATTTGTAAAGAGATAAGGCCATGATTTTCCAAGCTCATTTCTGTTTATACTGAATTTCAAGGGCTTCGATTGTTGCTGCTCACACCACTCTGAATATATCAATACAAGTGTCCCTTTGAGTAGCTGGATTATGTACACAACAGCCACAATGAAAATGTTCAGACTTTCAGAGATACATCCTGGAAGGCAATCTGGGTTAGGTTGCCAAATACTCTGTCAATCATGTTCCATGTTATCCAATGTGCTTCATTATACTTGTACTCATGTGTGGTCTGTTGGCTTAGTTGAAGTGGCAATATCCCCATCTTCGACCTGGAGCCACAATCCCTAAGGAACCATCCATTCAGCCTGTCATCTTATTTAAAGGCCCTTGGTGATCAGCTTGACTTAAAGCAAATGAATCATGTGCTGAACGAGGGAAATTGGCAGTTGCCTGCATGATTTCATGCTTGCATTGCAGACAAGTTACAGAGTACTATCTCTTTGATTTATGTATGGAAGGGATTTTGCCTTGGGGTCCTGATTTTCACATGAATGCAGTCCACCAGTCCACCAATCTAAATACATAAGGCAATCTAGCCGTGGTGTGGAAATATTACTGGTTGGCAGTCTTCCCCTCTACTAATTTTGAGAAATCAAAGAAATGGGGGCATTCACCCGCTTTTTGTTGGTGCTATCAGCTAGCTTGCTAATGCTTAACTGCTACTGATAGAGTTGTAGCAATCAAAGATTAGGAGTCAAGATAGGCATTGGCTCGTGGGAAGTGTGAATGATGATAAATCTCTGGTGACATAAAAACTGCGAGGCGCACTGCTGCTAAAATTGACCCAAGTATTTGGATACTGGCCAAGAGATTCTTTCAGCAGGATCTGCGACATTACCCACACAGGATGCTCTAATAGACACTCCTGAATGTGTCAAGGATCTTGGCATCTTGACTCTGTGAAATTAAGGTATCCCACTTATGCAGTAAGTATTCCTTCAATAATGCTGTTACTTTAGGTGTCAACCTTAACCCTATGATAACATAATTGCCTCTGAACAGACAGGCAATGGGTTCAAGTACCACAGCTTTTGCATGAACAGATTATCAAGGCTGGCACTTCAGGGCAATGCTGTCAGATCTGCAGCCTTTCAGGAGATTTTGAAGCTGGGTCCCATCTGTTCTCTCACAAAACGATGTAAAGGATTTCATTGGCCAGGAGTTTCTTTGGATCTGCATCTATTCTAGCATTGTATATTTGCCAGAAGTGCAGTTGAAACTTTATTTCTAAGTAGATGCAGTGGTGGAAGGGAGCAAGTCTGAGGCAATTCCTAACCTTTTTGCCGTGGCCAACATTTACCCTCAACTATTAAATCATATGGTGCCTGTATTGTGTCAGTATTAGGGGTCATAGCCCCCCTCTGTTTTAACCCACTGTTGCTGAATTGCAACATTTGTTTTAATGCATAGCCTTTTAAAGTTGGCACTGGTTCCAGGGGTGCTGGTCTATTCCAGGATTTATGAGAATTACTGAATAGTTTAGGCTAAAGTAAATAAGAGAAATAAACAGGCATTGGTTGAGAGAAATGGCAGAAGGTATTTAATAATGATGAATTTTGGGATGATAGCAAAATATGGTAAGCTTCAACCCGAGTCTCCTAAAGTTCCAAATGATATTAATAGTCTTAGATAAAAACAATTGTGCCCATTTACTTTTAAGCTGAAAGGTGAAAGAGACTTGGGCTATGTGATGGTGAATTAACATTTCAATCTGGCCCAAAGACAACAGAACCAACTCCATGTCCTGAACCCAGTATTCAACTTCTGCGTCATCGGAAGTTTCCAGCCTTCCTCTGCATCTCTCCAGCTTCTTATTCGTTAGCAAGAAGAATATCTGACCTGGAGTACAACTTCCTTTCTCTGTAGCATCAAGGGAATGTTCACAGATGGTGTTTGCCTGGTTTTCGCCTGAGGCTGTGCAAATACCTGAGTCTCCAGTGAACCTGAAGAAGCTTTAGCCCCTCTCACAGACATTGCTGGTTTTAACTCTGAAACCATCAACTCCATCATGGTCAGGCTCCTTTCGACCATATCCGCCATGACTGTCCTGTGGAATTCTGCCAAACTGACCAGAAATGGAACATGAGATCTAAACACAGTGATGGCCCAAAGATGAAGGATCAGGGATTCTTTGTTAGGTGACTGCAAAGATGAAGGGAAATTTAGGCTAAAAATACAAATGTATTTTACAGTATTTGCACAAATGGAGCCCGTGGTTCACATTGAGTTGAAGAATGTCCTGTCCATCTTCTCCTTCATCCCATCAGCCCGCTTTCTTCTGAAGATACCCTTTTTCCTAAGAAGGGTCCATTCAGCTGTTCCAGCAGTCCTCACAGTTGCTACCTGCTGCCGGAGGTCCTGGTATTACTGGAGCTTCCCTACTTAGTGCCCTCCTCCATTGTTGAAACCAGCTGCCAGAGATTCCGTTACATGACTATTGACTATTTTGAGCAACTCTCTTTCTCGATCATCAGCTGACTGCACACTTCCCCACAGCAATTATTTCCCTGCCTCCTGAGAGAGAGAGAGGGATAGGGAGAGAGAGATCGACAATGTTTCCCAGATCTGGACCAATTCAGGATTCCTGCATTAAACATTTATCTGTGACCTTTCACAGATGATTGCACTATGACCTGAAACACATTCATTTTATTTTGAGTACCTTATTTTTATTTTCCTTATGGTTTGATCACATTCTTTTGGAAGGTTATCCAACACCTTCTTGAAGGACTGTAAAAATCAGTCAGAACCACTTACTCTGGCATCTTGTTCTGCTATTTTATTGTCCTCTGACCTCAGAATGCCCTGTTCCATCTCTCAAATTACACCATTGCAGAAGTCTGCATTATGAAAGGATGCTGAGAATAATGGGCTAATTGAAATTAGCAGTCTTGTTCTAACAAACAGATTTGCTTAATTCTATGGTTCAATACAATACAACCCTACTGACCTTGTCGAACTCAGTCTTTTTATTAAAAATGGATAAAATGCCATTCATTCATTGAAGGAAAAACAGGCAGATTGCTGAACGGTAAAGTGTTGGACTTTACTTGGAAATAAAGTTGGGATCCAAAATCCTGTCAATCGTCGTTATTTAGAGATCATGGAAGAGCTGACAATTAATATTAACATTATCTCCCAGGTTAAATCAGCACTGGTGGCTTCCAGACGTGATTATATCATGGAGTGACTTTGAGAAAGTGAAAGTTGGAAGGAAGGAAACACTTTTGGAAAGAAAATCTGGAATGGCTATTAATTACAGCAGGTTTGCTTGAATAAATGTGTCAATTGTAGGCTTCCTTTCAACTGATTAGGAAGCGCTCTGAACTTACCCACACAGTTACTTTGCAATTTTGCTTATTAATGTTACCTTGACTCTCTATAATTTGAACAACTTGGTGAAACAAAGAATTATAAATTGTAAGCAGGGCCAAAGTGTCATATTCAAGGAGCTTTTGAGTATCTTGATGATTATTTTGCGCTTAATTCTTAGAACAGCAGCTTTTTAATGCACAGGCATAAAATACACAGTGGACTTCACATTTTAGTTCCTTTTTGTAGGAAATAAGATCGGAGAAATCTCAACAATCTTTGCCACCATAGCTTCAGCAAAAAATAAACTCGGAGAAGTGGTATAAATGGCAGCTTTCAGTTGTTTAGTGATTTTAGTTGTTCATTCCATTTAGTTCCACTGATCGCCTGCTGGAGAACCTGTGTGGAAATTCCAGGCACTGCTTACTTTTAATAACTGGCATTAGGTCCAATTTGTCTGTTATTAACTCTGCATGTCTTCCAGTTGTTGGATCATTGGAGAAAAAAAAAAGCCAGTGATCCATGATTGAGTGACCCAGTAAAATTTTCTGTTTGATCAATGGGTACCCTTTACGTATTTCATGACAATCTGGGGATGCAATGAAAGAATGCATGAATATAAAGGATCTGTTCATTGTTATTATGACCCTTACAATATCCCAGTATAAAGATGACAGTGTGGTCCCCAGCCCTCTCCTAATGAGGCCATTGAACTGTTTTTGGTATTGAAGCAGACTGCCTTCACAGTGCTGCTGCCATTTACTTAATCCACCACCTTTTTGAAAACTCTCTCAACCTTCAATTGGTGCGGTACTCTCGAAAGCAGGAATTTGCATTTTTATAGCACCTTTCATAACTCAGGATACCCCAAAATAATTAAAATGTTGCATTTTTGAAATAAAGATGGAATATAATAATGTAATTTCAAGGAAATATAACAATGCATTAACACACACTGACAGCAGTTGTGCTGTAGCAGCTTTCTTTATTAAAATTCATTCGTAGGATATGGGTGTCACTGGTTGGGCTCACATTTATGGCTCATCCCTAAGTGTCTCCTTATTTGAGTGGCATGTTGTGACCATACTAGTGGGTACTTAAGAGTCAGCCATGTTACTGTGTGCTTGGATTCATATGTGGGCCAGATCAGGACGCATGACGGATGCTCTTCCCCAGACGACACTTGTGAACCAAATGGGTGTTGAACAACAATCTACGAGGGTTACATGGTAATAATTAAATTAGTTTATTAATCCCAGATAACTATTGAATTCAAATTTCATCATCTTCCATGGCGGGAACTGAACCCATGCCTCTATGGCACTATAAATCACTCAGAGATAGCAAGAACTGCAGATGCTAGTGTCACAGATAACACAGTGTGAGGCTGGAAGAACACAGCAGGTCAGGCAGCATCAGAAGAACAGGAAAGTTGACATTTTGGGTTGCTACCCTTCTCCAGGAATGGGGAAGGGAGAAGGGAGCTCAGAAATAAATAGAGAGAAGAGAGGTAGGGCTGGGGATGGTAGTTGGGAGGGTGATAGGTGATTGCAGGTAGGCAGTGTGGGGATTGGTCCGTGAGATGGGAGGAGCGGATAGGTGGGAGAGAAGATGGACGGGTTGTGTCAGGTTAAGGAGGTGGGGATGAGAGGGAGGGTTGGTTATGGGATGAGGTCGGGGTTGGGGAGATTTTAAAACTGGTAAAGTCCACATTGAGACCATTGGGTTGTAGACTCCCAAGGCAGAATATAAGGTGTTGCTCCTCCAGTTTGTGGGTGGTGTCATTGTGGTACTGGAGGAGGCCCAGGATGGACATGTCATCCAGGAAGTGGGAGGGGGAATTAAAATGGTTCGTGACCGGAAGGTGTTGTCATTTGTCGCGTAAAGAGTGCAGATGCTCTACAAAACTGTGTCCGAGTCTCACTGATGTAGATAAAGCCACATTGGGAGCAGTGGATGCAGTAGACCAAGTTGGCAGATGTGCAGATGAACCCCTGGTGGAAGTGCTGTTCGGTGCCTTGAATGGAGGTGAGCGGTGAGACTGTAGGTGGTGGAAGTGATGGAGAATGTTATGTTGGATGTGGAGGTTGGTGGGGTGAGATATGAAGACAGGGGGATTCTACCTTTATTTTTGTTGGGTGCTGGGGGTGTCAGGGCAGAAGTGCAGGAAATGCAAAAGATGTGGTCAAGCGCATTTTCGATCACTGAAGGGTGAAGTTATGGTCCTTGAAGTAGGAGGACATCAGGGACGTTTGGGAGTGAAATGAGCTATCTTGGGAGCAGATGAAGCAGAGGCAGAGGAATTGGGAGTAGGGATGTCCCATGACCAACCCTCCCTCTCATCCTGGTCTCCTTGACCTGAAACAACCTGTCCATCTTTTCTTCCACCTATCAACCCCACCATCCCACTGACTAATCCCCTGTCCTTACCTGCACTCACCTATCACCATCCCATCTACCTTCCCCAGCCCCACCCCTCCTCTCTCTATTTATTTCTGACCTCCCTTCCCCTCCCCATCTTTGAAGAAGGGTCCCGGCCCAAAACGTCAACTTTTCTGCTCCTCTGATGCTGCCTGGCCTGCTGTTTTCCTCCAGCTCCATACTGTGTTGTTGCTATGGCATTAGCCTGGGGTTTTGGATTATTAATCCAACACTGCCTTCCCTATCTTGCAGGGCATTATAAGCATTTTGTGAGAATGTAACCTTCAGGGTACATTTACTTGCAAGGTGTTATTTTTGACTGTTTCAAATTAGTACTAACATTCAACTCTGCCCAGCATAAAGAGTGGGATTTATTGTAAGATTTTTGAGATCGGTCATTTAAGATAGTTCAGACTTCACCGAAGGGGAGTTCAAAAGTCATCGTCAGGACTTAAGACAAAGACAGATGTATATTCCATGTTCAGAGTGCTGCAGTTAGTTATAATGCTGGGGAAGCAGTTGAACTACAAAAATTTCTACAAAATGTCCTCAGAACTGAAGAAGGATTACTCGACCTGAAACGTTAATTTTGATTTTTCTCCACAGATGCTGCCAGACCTGCTGAGCTTTTCCAGCAATTTCTGTTTTTGTTTCTGATTTACAGGACCTGTAGTTCTCTCAGTTTTTAAAGTTCTGGGGACCTAGGTTCCAATTTTGCCATGGCAGATGATGGAATGTGAATTCAATTTAAGTAAAAACCTGGAATTAGGAGTTTAATGATGACCATGAATCTTCTGATGATTTTCAAAATAAAACCCAACTGGTTCAGTAATGTCCTTTAGGGAGGAAGCTGCCGTGCTCACATGGTCTAACCTACATGTGACTCCAGCTTGACAGCCACGTACCATGAATGAATAATGAAAAAGGATTCAGAGGTCACCTGCAGAAGATGAGAAGGTCACTGTCTCTGAGTGGGGGAAGCTGTAATGGATGTGGAAAAAGCCTGCAAACATTAACACACCAACATTGATTAAAAGAACAAGGAGTCAAAGCTTTCCATCTTGTACTTTACAGGACATTTTAAAATATTTGAGATGAGATGTGAGCTTCACCAGCTAGGTCAGCATTTAATTACTCAGAGGGCAGTTGAAGAGTCAACCACATTGTTGTGTGTCTGGAGTCACAAGAAAGCAGAGCACGTAAGGATGGCAGATTTCCTTCCCTGAAGAATATTAGTGAACCAGATGTGTTTTTATGGCAACATCAATGGTTTATTGGTTATTGTTAGATTAACATTTTATTTTAAGCTCCAGATTAGCTATTGAGTTCAAAGTTCACCAGCTGCTATGCTGGGATTTGAACCCACATCCTCAGGACATTAGCCTGATGTTCCCTGGTCTGAGACTAGTAACATTGCCACTGCACTGCCACCTCCCTTAAACTAGATTTGGCACACAAGAAACAAACTAGAAAAAAGATACCAAATCTAAGTAAATTTGTGTCCTTTACATTTTCAAGTCTGTCTCCTTAGTCCTAGTCCTGATGAAAGATGAAGAACTTCGGCTTCTTGTCTCTTTTTATCAATGTTTAGTAATCAGTATAGATTCAGTGCAGCTGACCAAGTGGGACTTGTAAAGCTTGCAAGCAGTATCGTATTTGCTTGACGCAACTGAGCAAGACTGGAATTAACAGAAAAACCCAGGGCAGGACTGACTCGGTCAAGCTAGATGTTGGTTAAGTGTTGGAAATATGCTTGTGAAATGGGTACTGCAGTGCAGTTTTGAAGTCCAAAGGAGATTAAACCCAGGAAAGGAGGGGGATTGACCAGAACAGGAGCACTCATTTAGGCAATCCATGACAGAGCGGTTTTTGAGGGACAGATTAAAGACAATGGACAAAAATGAACATTGCAATCCCTTGTGAAGTAAATGATATTTAATGATTCACGGCCTTGTTAATGTCTGGGAGGAATTGCTGAGAAATTCATGGATCTGCCTTGATGAGGGTGTACAATTGAAGTGTATTACCCGTATTTACCACAGGTTAATTTTGGGTGTTAGAAACAAGTTGTGCTTTTACTGCAGATTGCATTCCTTTCCTAACATTGTACAGTGAACTTTATTGTTCCTTGTTTAAAACCATGAAATCGTGTTGTTTTATTTTCTGAGTAAGTTACATGACTTTTGGGTTCCACTGTGGTTTTTAGTCATTGTCTATTCTCTTCTGACTTGACTCTCCTGTGGAATCCACAAGGTAATTGGGCTTTACGCCCATAGCTGGGAGTGGAGGTGTCCATTAGTGAAGGTGTCCGTAAGTCAGTGGTTCAAGACACTGCATGTCTGTGGCCAAACCTCTTCTAATTAACACTGAGGCTTTAACTTGGAATTACATGTGGCCTTCCTTCCACGTATAGCAGTAAGAAGACACAGCCAAGCATTTACCAATGGAAAAGCTGTGTACTCACAGTGAGAGACGTGCACATTTGGCTCTCTGCTTTATACTATTGCTAGCTATAGGCGAGGGCTTAAAATGACAAGCAAACTAACACATAAAATTAGAAAGCAACATAACTATCTTTCATCCACACATAAAATGGATCACGTCATCCATCTGGACACACCACAGCAATGAAAGGTAATAACCAACTGAGTTGTCATAGGAATATTGAATCAGAGATAAATATTGACCACAACTGGAAGTAACCCATTTCTTGTTTACTGCTGTGGGATCCTGTATATTTACCCAATTAAGGTAAGGACCCCAGATGAATTTCTCATCCAAATAATGAAACTTTTCTGTTTTTGTTTGGGTTTCCCTGGCTGGACCAGCATTTATTGCCCATCTCGAATTGTTCTTGAGAAGGTGGTGGTGAACAGCCTTCTTGAATCATTGGAGCCCACACGCTGTAGGTAGACTCAGATTACCATTAGGGAGGGAGTTACAGGATTTTGACCCAACGACACTGAAGTAATGGAGATATATTTCCACGTCAGGATGGTGAGCAGCTTGGAGGGAATTTGCAGGTAGTAGTGTTCCCAACTATCTGCTTCCCTCGTCCTTGAAAATTGAAGTTGTCATGGGTTGGGAAGGTGCAGTCTGAGAAATCTTGCTGAATTTCTGCAGTGCATGTTGTGGATTGTATGTACTGCAGCTACTAAGCATCAGTGCTGGAGTGTGTGGATGGTTTTGGTTGTGGTGCCAATCTGCAAGCTGCTTTCCCCTAGACAGTATCAAGCTTGTTGAGTGTTTTTGGGGCCGTATTCATCCAGACAACTGGGGAGTAATACCTCTCTCTGAGGTATTACTGACTTATGCCTTGCAGATAGTGGACTGGCTTTGAGCAGTCAGGAGGTGAGTTATTCACTTTAGTATCCCTAGCCTCTGACCTATTCTTGTAGCCACTGTATTTATATGGCTAGTCCAGTTCAGCTTCTGGCCAATGGTAACTCCCAGAATGTTGATAGCAGGACATTCAATGAATGTCAAGAGATGATGTTTAGATTCATTTTTGAAAATGGTCATTGCCTGGTATTTATGTGGAGTGAATGTTACTTGACCCTTACCAAACCCAGGTTTTGAAGCATATGCATGGACTGCTTCAGTATCTGATGAGTTGGAAATGGTGCTGAATGTTGTGCAATGATCAGCAAACATGCCCATCTCTGCCCTTGTGATGGAGGGAAGGCCATTGATGAAACCGCTGAAGATGGTTGGACTAGTACATTAGAATCATAGAATCCTTACAGTGTGGAAGCAGGCCATCCAGACCATCAAGTTCACACCGACCCTCCGAAGAACATGCCACCTGAACACATCACCCCACCCTATCCCTTTAACCCTGCATTTCCCATGGCTTATCCAGCTAATCTACATGTCCTCGGACACTACGGGAAATTTAGAATGGCCAATCCAGCTAATCTGCACATTTTTGAGGAACCCTGAGGAACACCTGCAGAGACGCACTGGAGCTGAGATGATCAACTTCCAGCAAAGACAAGCATATCCTTTGAGCCAGGCATGACTTCAACTAGCAGAGAGCATTTGCCCTTATTCCCATTGACTCCATTCTTTTTCTCGGCACCTTGATGCCACACTCAGTCAATGCTGCTTTGAAGTCAAGGGCCATTTCTTTCACCTCACCTCTGGAATTCAACTCATTTGTCCATGTTTGAACTAAGGTTGTAACGAGATCAGGAGCAGAGTGGTCCTCATGTAACCCAAATTGGGCATCAGTGAGCTATGTCGGAGTTCTAACTGTATCAATGTTTGGAGAGAGTTTCCAAGGGTAATCAAACTTTGCAAGGCACTACCTTATGCCCAGTAGAAAAAAGTTTGAAAATGTTGATATAAAGATGTCAAGGAACAATAAGAAGATTAATCATTTCAAACTGAACTTCCTGTGTATATAGATTCCACTGATAATGATCGAACACGTTCTGCTAAATTAGCATTAGTTGTCATATGCGTGCTGCATTTGATGTCATGTTCTTTATAAACACGAAGAACAGCCCGTAAGTAATTAAGATTAATTATTTGGTTCTGTATTGGTTTTGACAGAACTTTATTGAAAACAAAGCTTTGTGAAAAGCAATTCAACAACATGAATAATAATAATTTGTATAAATATTTCATCTTTAATGCAGTTAAATGCCCCTAAGCACTTCAGAAGACAGTAAAATTTGACATTGTGCCAAATGAAAAGAAACACAATTGTAGACCAAAAGAGTTGACATGAGTAGCGATAAAAATAGGAGCTGGAGAGGTTTGTGGAAATTCGTTGAACCACACCATGTCCCAATCTTTGGATTGCAAAGAAATGGATCCCTACAGACCCTGATAGAACCAAGTACCTAAGTGAACATGAGCAACCCCCGAAGTGGAATCAGACAGAATCCTTGACTGGCGGTGGCAGTGTCCCCTCACTGATATAGCCCGTTTTGACTCCATTAAAACTGGTCCCCTTTGACTTTCAGATTTGGCCATTTGGTTGTGTCCAACATGTTTGCCATATAAGATGCTGGCACATGCTTATAGATGTGCCATTGACATAGCATGGCGCCATACAGCAAAATGTCCATCTTCTTGACCGTTCAGTGTTCTAAATGGTGACAAGCTGACTACTCTCTCTCTGTACTAAAAACCAATGTAAGCCACAAAGTCTGACAACCAGCAAATTAGCACTGAAAAGCTGATGCACTAAAAAGCCATGCAAACTGCAGAGGTGGACAGCACTCAAGGATGTGCAAAGTGAGTAAGTGCGAAGAAATGAAGCTAAGAGCAATAAGATGCATCCTGTGTAGATGTGTGAGAAATGTGTGCATCTCCAAGCTCAAAGCAACCTGGCAGTAGCATGTGAATTGTAAGTGTTGCTGACCTCCAAAGTAAAGACCCAAAAGGCTGAAGCATTGCAGGAGCTAGTCCCAGGGCAGGTATGATGATGTGGTGATGCTGGTGGTTTGCTGATACAGAATTAGGTGGAAGAAGGGACAAAGAGGATGGTGTCCATAGAGCACACAGAGACAGGGCGGTGAAGACAAAGTTGGATGAAGGACCGGGGAAGCAAGCAGTGAGCTGCCACTGCCAGGTAGCCACTCTAAGTTTCATGTTCAGAATTGGCGTCATCTAGTTTCTTGGGGAAGGAGAAAATTGGAAGCTGCATCAAGATGAGGTGAGTAGGGTTAGTACAAGATACAAATGCATGGAGATTCTGTTGTCACCACTCACTAACGAGATTTGCAACTTGCCCCTTAAATCTTAAGGGGAAATTTAGAATCATTTTCTGCAGAATTTTTCCAGTGTCACCACCATTTTTCACATTTCTGACCATTGCCATTCAAGGAAGTGAAAAATTCTACCCACAATATATTTTCAAATAAGTCCCCTGTGCAAGCCCATGGTTTATCTTTATATTTTGATATTACTAAATGGTTATGGCATAAATTATTTGCCTAGTGTATCAGTTTGAAACTGTAGAGAAAGAAGGATCAAATGGATAATATAAAGCTAGGCTGTGTGCTGGTGATGTAAAGGCATACAATAAATAAACTGAAAAAGGATCTGCAACAAAGGAAATTGTAACGAGAGAAACAATTTTGATGATCTTTAATTTTTAAAAGAATGAAGCATTATAAACTTACACTTTGCTTTTATTTTCACTGTATTTGAACTTTTAATTTCCACTTGTACTAACAACTAAGTGATAGAACTGACTTCCCCTTATAGCCAAGTGTTATTTTCAGAAATATCTACAGTGCTGTAGTTCAGGTGGCTTTTTTGATGCGGTATAGGGCAGCATTGTTGCTTTTCTGATGTTATTAACAAATACGCAGTGGTTTGTGACAAATTAATTTCTGGGCGTGACAGCCACCAGTATATTGTTTCTGAAAGGGAAATATATATGCAAGCTGTATGTCTTTCCCTTGTTACTATTTTTACATAAATTCATGGCCCAGATTTGAACAGTACCAACGGTATATATTTATGTGTGAAAATAAAAATTAGGAGCAGAAATAGAACTTACACTATTCAATAAGATCTTGGTCGGCCTGATTACTCCACATTCATGCTGATTCCCCGTTAAGCTTTCACCCATTTTCTGACAAAGAATCTGTCTACCTTTGCCTTTAAAGTGTTCAAAGTTTCTGTTTTAACCTTCTTTTCTGCAAGTTTGTTTCAAAGAGTCATGATTCTCCACAACAACATATTTCTCCATATTTTATCTTAAATTGATGACTCCTTATTTTTAAATAGTGACCTCTAATTCTAGGTACTCTGATAGTAGGAAACATCTCTTTTACATCTGATCTGTAAAGATTGCTAACAATCTTACTTGTTTCAATTAAACTCCCTCTAACTTCCTCAACTCCAATGTATAGAAGCACTGACTGCCAACCTTTCCTCATATGACAAGCAAACCATTACAGGAATTAGTCTAAATAACCTTCTTTTGAGTGCTTCCAATACATTTACAGCTCTCAATAAGGAAAGCAATATTTTGCACAGTACTCCAGGTATGGTCTCTCCAATACCTTGTAAAGCTAAAGCATGACCAATGTTACACTTATAAACATGTGCCAGCATCTTGTGTGTACTCCTCACCACAAACAATAATATTCCAATAATTACTTTTTGTCCCTGCATAGTAGGCCTTTGCTCAATGCCTTAATGCACTAGGACATCCATATCAATTTATGTTTCTACAATCTTTCAGGATTTAGATGATATGATTTTTTTGTTATTTCTTCCAAATTGAACAATTTCACATTATCGCAACATTATATTTTATTTTCCAATTCTTTTCCCACACACTTAACCAATTGTTATGATTCCAGTCAGATCCCAGACTGAAATCATGTTTTATAGACCTTATTTGGTTTTATTTTGATTTAACAAGGTGTCTTTCACTGCAGTATTAACATGCAATGCTGCAGATTAGTTTGATTAACACAACTGAAGTTTGTTACACAACAGAACAAAAATAAAATAAAATTAACCACACTAATTACATATAATGCAATTTGCAAGTTTTTGAAAAATGGTGAAATACAAACCCGACTATCCCAACACCATCACTTTATTGCATTCAAACACAAGAAGGAATTTCCTTCTTAACTACATTTATAGGTTTGACTTAATGATTTCTTTCAATTTCTGTTCTCGAGGACCTTTTTCTTGATCAGTTTTTCTTTCTTAGCTGCAAATAACCACTTCAGGATTCTACCCAAACACTTCTGACCTGGAGTTTTCAAATAAAACCTTTACAGTGAGGTACCCTATTTCCTAGCTATTCAGAATTGACTCTATTCTCTCTAGAAATGGTTTCGTATATCTAACTTCAACCAAGATTTCCACAAACTCAGATCTAATGTGTTCCATGCTATGGGGGTTTCTTTTAAACAGTAAACAATCAGAATTTCTCATGGAAAACAAGCTAATGATCTTCAATGTTTACTCTGTCTATTTGTAAACCTCTCCCATGTAGGCAAATTCCCATTATTACCCCAGGAAATAGCACTTGTATCTCTTACTCAAATAATCAAAAATCATAGCTTCAGAAATACTGAAAAGTTCATAAAATTAAACCCTGCATACACAAAGACTGAAACCCATACGCCATTCTTCATTCATAATGGGATAAGGGTGTTGCTGACCAGGCAACATTTTTTTGCACATCCCTAATTACCAAGACGGCTGTTTTGAGTCAACTACATTGCTGTGTAGAGTTGCATGTGAGCCAGACGAGGTAAGGATGGCAGTTTCCTTCCCTAAAGGACATTAGTGAACAAGGTGAGTTTTTCTGATGACCAACAATTGTTTCATGGTCATCATTAGATTCTTAATTCCAGATATTTTATTAAATTCAAATTCCACCACATGCTGTGGTGGGATTTGAACCTGGGTCCCCAGAATGTTATCTGGGTCTCTGGATTAACAGTCCAGCGATAATACCATGAGGCTAATGCCTTCTCCACTGTCAAAATCTAAACTCTAAAATTAATATATTAATAAATATATAATCATATCCCTGACATCAAATAATCTATTTTCCTTTGTAGCCACCTTATGTCCTCTCCATAACCTTCTTTGCTATCAATCTTTGTGTCATCAGCAAATTAACAACCATCTTGTCATTCAAATCATACTTATACATTGTAAAAAGCTGAAGCCCTAGCACTGATCTCTGTGGCACACCGCTTGTTATAACTTTCCAGCTAGCAAATGATAAATTTTCTGCTAGCTAGCCAATCCTCTATCCATGCCGGTATGTTACTCTATGAGGTCTTATTTTCCAAAAAGACTTTGATGCGGTACTTTATCAAGTGCCTTCTGGAAATCTAAGTATAGTGCATCCACCAACTGCCTTTTATCTACAGCATGTCATTTCCTCAAAGCACACTGAGTAATTCACTAAATATAACTTCCCTTTCTTAAGAACATGTTGGCTATGCCCGATTACCTTGAGCTTATCCAATTCCCCTGCCATAACTCCTTTAATAATACTTTCTAACACCTTCTCTTTGACAGATATTAGGCTAACTGGCCTATAATTTATTTATATTTATATCTCCCTTCTTTCTGAATACAGTATTTACATCCACAATTTCTAAAATAGTGAAACATTTCTCGACTTTTGGGATGTTTAATATAGTTACAAATATTAGCCACCTCTTTTCATCTGATTTGCGTGTAGCTCAGTTAATAATTGAGATATGATGCAGAATGTTTTTCCTCATCCTTCTTATAACATTAGTAATGAAACATCCAGAGATAAGTCATAGATTATTATAAAACTAAGAATGATACAGAGGCACACAAGAAGATATTAGATCAGATGACCTAATTTTAAGAAATATTATGAAGGAGGAACACAGGACCGAGAGGCAATGAGATGAAGGGAAGGAATTGTGGGGCCAAAGCAACAAAGACATAGCCACCAATGATGAATCCATCAATACTGGAGATGTAGACGGTCAGATTTTGAGGAGTACATATATCTCAGAGTGTTGTAGGGTTGAAGATTAGAGAGAAAGGGAGATAGCAGGCCATGCAGGGATTTGAAAGCCAGGATGAGAAAAGTGTGTTAATGTCAGCAAAACTGTTAGTATTTACTGCCATTGCTCCACTGAAGCTGACAGCAACTTCTGGAGTCCAAACATGCACAGAATGATGTGGAAGTCTAGAAGTGGTTGTCTGTAATTCAACATTTTCCCAGAGGCCACACCATTGAAGCCGCCTTAGATTGCATTCAATGGAAAATCAATTACAGTGACAAGGATTTCCACTTTTATGCTGTTAGTTTTTCTGTAAAACATTTGAAAATGTTGGAACTTATTAAATGATGTGCGACAGCATGCTTAGTGGCACAATAACTTCAAAGCTAATACTGAGCATGTTCACTGTCTGTGATAAACAATTTCATATTTGTGGAATGTCAAACTCTTTGCTAGTATTAAAATGCCACACATTTTAATTCAAAAAAGTTTTAGCCTCTATCTTAATCCAGTCAAGAATAATTTCTTATGTTATCTTCAAATTTAAATTGAAAGTGAAGAATGTTAAATACGTTCAACTTTTTGGCTTGTTCTATTTGAACACATCAATGTGATTATCTCTTTACCTCTCTGCTGACATCACTGCTGTTGTGCACCAGGGTATCCCTTTAACTTGGTGTGAGAGTTAAACTGCTGTTGGGAAAGTGTGCCATAGAGAGTACTAGATATTTGTCAGTATTTTCTTCAAGATCAGCAGTGAGCACCAGTGCTTAGCTGCTGATCTCATTTTCCTGACCAATGTACCTTTATTCCTAATTCTATTTAAAAACAATTGTTAAGATCTTTAAATTTAATTTAGAAGTATGATTAGAATGGCAACCTCTGAACTTAATTTGTAATGTATCTTGATAAGGTGAAGTTGCCATAATCTTACCAGATCATAGGGTTACTCTCTCATTGCGGGAATAGAGACAACTATCAAAAACCAAAAGAACTGCGGATGCTGTAAATCAGGAACAAAAACAAAATTGCTGGAAAATCTCAGCAGGCCTGGCAGCATCTGTGGAGGAAAACGGAGTTAACGTTTTGTGCCTGGTGATCCTTTCTCAGAATATGTGTGTGTATTGATGGTCTAACTTTATGGTCACCACACCTCAGATGAGACAGAGGTTGAGAAGGGGAGTACTTCATGGTAAACTCACCCTGTGCAGAATAGAGCATACGCTGTTGGTAACTTCGTTATAATTATGACCTGTCAGATCTGTTGTTTCACTGGGTACAAATTGATGTTTAGGTGGTAGGCTGCTAGTAGATTGGAAAATTCAGGCATAGCTTTTTTCCAGCCATTCCACAAAGAAGGTGTCTAATAGTGTTACTGACCAAAATTAAAATCAACTTTCTTTTATCTGACAGACTGTTGACAGTAGAATAGCATTATTTACAATTTAATTCATCAACAATTGCAAATTAATCAACATCTTTGAAAATTACAATGGAAAATCAATACAGAAATGGAAAATAGCCAAAATATATGGTCAGCTAAGCCAAAGCTGAAATTTAAAGATTAGTTAATGTATCAGCAGAACTCAAAATAATTTTTGAATTCTAAGTAAAACTTATTTGTCCATAAGAGGGCGTCATGTGTCTAGTTATGGTACAGCACCCAATCAGTTAAGAAAATGCCACATGATTTCCCTTTGGTGTTTGAAAAGCAGCGTGGCTCTGGTAATAGCTAGAAATGGATTCTAGGTCTTGTCTGCCTTAAAGCAGGTTTACACATGTATTCATTACATTTAATATGCTGGACGAGAAGTGAAGAGATTCATGTACAATACTCATTTCTTCTCCACATTGTGCAGGCTTGATTCATGATTAGGTCCAAGTTCTGGTGGTGACATTTAAATTTTACACTAATCTGAGCATCATACCCTCTGCAAATTAATGAGTCTGTGAACAGTACCATGCATTTGTCATTTGAATTTATACAAATACAATGAGCTCCCCTGGTGATGTTGATGGGCCTCAGCAGCTGTTCAAACCACGAAATGTTCAGACAGTATCCACCACATTTTATCACTTGTCCCTTTCAGTGGACTTTATAGGCTGTCATTTGTGCACGAATCATGGTGGTGGTTATTGATAGGCCTGGTAATTATCTATGACTTTATATCCCTGCTCTGACCCCAAAACAATGAGCATAAGTAATGGATCACTGTTCAGAAAATTACATTTGTGTCATTGCAACAATCCCCAACCATGAGGTCAGCACAAGTTCATTTCGGAAGATTGACACTTACAAATTTTGCTGCCATGCCAAATAGTTGCAATATTTTGCAGATAAAACTTTGGAGAACTGGAAACTGCTTAATCAGGAAGTGTGCTGCCTGCAGCTGTGGTGACTGTGCAGTGATATTCTTGACAAGCCACGTGATAATTATGTTGTCATTTTCTTTGCAAAATTATCAAACATGGTTGACAAATGTAATTGGATTATCAAGAGATTCAAGAAGGGAGAGTAAAACGCAGCAGTTTGCTATCTGGCTATTTCAGTTGTAAGCTGCCACTGGGAGGCCGATTTCCTTGAACTAGATGAATTGTGTCAGTGGGTGTGAGAAACACAATAAAGACACAGCCTGTGTTTCCAGTGAAAATGAAAAAAAATTTTTTTTTGGAATGATTGCAGACCACCTGAACTTGGTATCTACAATTCATAACAGAATATCTATGCTCAGATAAGATCAACACTTTTAATTTGCTTAATTTCTTTTATGGTCAATATCTTTGGATACTATGTGCTGTTAATTAAGTCAGCAAGCTCTTTTCCGGAAGTGTCAAGAATGTGCTAATATACGAACTGATGATATTACCTCTTAAATACTGAATTTTATATATTTCTTTTGATGCAGCAATTGACAATTTGTTGTGTGTCATGTCAGTAGTTTTCTTAAAAATTGTATCCGTTTTGTAAAAGTCTAACCTGTACAGCATCCTCTCTCTCCGACTCCTACACATGTGCCTTCTTGAGGGCATTCGAATGAAGTCAGCTTTAAATAGATTTCACAGAACATTAGAACCTAATGTAGGATTAAAAATCAAAACAAAAATGCTGCACCAATCGTTATAAGAAGAGGTTGGATAGTCCAGGACGTTTTTACCTGGAACATGGGAGTCTGAGGGGTGACCTTATAGCAGTGCATAAAATCATGAGAGGCATTGATAAGATAGCTAACAGCCTTTTCCCATGGTCAGGGAGACTAAAACTAGAGAGTATAGGTTTACATGAGAGGGGAGAGATGCAAAAGGGTCCAGAAGAGCCGTTTTTTTCACAGAGAGGTTGGTGAGTGTCTGGAATGGGCCCCCAGAGGTAGTGGTGGAAGTGAGTGCAATTCCGTCATTTAAGAAACATTTAGACAGGTACATGAATGGCATATGTATGGAGGGGTATGGACTAAACACAGGCAAATGGGACTAAGTTAATTGCAAAAACTGGATGGTGTGGACAGGTTGGACCAAATGGCCTGTTTCCATGCTGAAGACCTCTTTGACTCTGTGACTCAGCAGGTCAAGCAGAATGTGTGGTGAGAAATGGAGGTGATGACCTTTGCTCAGAACAGCAATTCTGATTTTATAAGAAGTGGATTGTTCTGCATCAATGAACTGAGCTTTGAATTATTGCTGGCGGCTAAAAACTGGCACTGTGCTCCCGAAGAGTTACAAGTGGATTTGTGTATCATACACCCTTATGATCAGACAAACCATTAACAACATCACTAATGGACTTTACGGTCAACTTGGTCCTTTTATAAAAACCTCTTTAGGGATTGTTGTGTTCAGAAGGTAATAAATGTAGATCCTGTTGAAACCTCACTAACCACTGATTTATAATTTACTAGAGGTTTCATTATCTAAGTCATTTGAAATCCATGATAGTCCATACACTTGGCCTTGGAACTTGTGCAACACGTTCTGATAAAGATGCTGCATTGAAAACATCCCTGTGAAAAAAAGCCTGATCTCTTTTATTGTTTTCAGTCAGTAAATGTATATACAGTATCAGATTTCCTTTTTGCTACATGGTGGTAACCTGCCCCCATTCTTTGTCAAATTGTTTGACTTCTATTCTGTTGATTGTGATTTGTTCTGCAGTACCGATCCACGCAAGAAGATCTTAGAAGGTGGTGGTGAACTACCCCTTTGAACTACTGCAGTCCATTTGCTGTAGGTAGATTCACAATGCTGTTGGGGCGGGAGTTCCAGGATTTTGACTCATCAGTACTGAAGGAACCGTGATATATTTCCAAGGCGGCATGGTAAAGACTGGGAAAGTGTACAGCAAGTCAGCATAACTATGAAGCAGGCTGGGACAGCAGACCTGCATCAGAAGGACATCAGCAGGAGATAAAAAAAACAGGGAGGAGTCCCTTCAACTTGTTTCTACCTGTGAGAACTGAAATGTGATGTCGTAGGAAAACAGGTAGGTGATTGGCAGGGTGTTTCTGCCCTGTTTCAATTCATTGGCCAATGGTTTAAATCAAGAGACATTATGAGAGCTGAAGAGTACAGTTAAGAACAGAGATAATGGGAACTGCAGATGCTGGAGAATCCAAGATCAATTCACTTTAAGATTTAGCACCTTAACCAATTCATTAAATAAGATCAAATTGGCTAACAGGCGATGTTTTGCAGCTGTAGTATGTGTGAGCTGGTGGATGCTGATGCGACTCATCGTGATCATATCTGCTTGGTAGATGTGTGGATTTCACTCAGAACTGACAAGCTGGAACTCAAGGTATGGACTCTGTGATGCGTCAGTGAGGGGGAGAGTTACTGAGGCACTATGTTTCGGGAGGTAGACACACCCCTTTGATTAACTACATCCATGGTCAGGGATGGGGTGTGGGGGTATGACTGAGAGTGAAAGAGGTATAGTGATCCAGAATTAAGCTGTGGAGGAGCTCCTCCAGACCAGGTGAGGATGGCAGATTTCTGTCTCTGAAGGACTTCAGTGAGCCAGATGGGGTTTTCCCAACAATCAACAACCGTTCCATGTCATCAGGAGATGCTTAATTGCAGATTTCAGTTTTTAACTGAATTCAAATTCTACCATTTTCCACGGTGGGATTTGAACCTGTGTGCCCAGAACATTAACTAGGTTTCTGGACTAATAGTGTAACAATAATACCACTAGGCCTATCCCAAATTTGGCACAATCCCTAAAATTTAGCACAGGAGGACTTTTCAAAGTCACCTGGGCAGAGTGTACCATGGTCGTTTCTGATGCCTGGTCAACTTTTCTGTCACAACTAAATGACTTGCGTGGCCACGTAAGAGTCAAACACATTGTTATAAGTCTGGAATGACATATTTGCCAAATCAATGTAGGGACATCAGACTGCCTTCCATAAAGGGCATTAGTGAACCTGAAGTGATTTATGACAATTCAATTGTTCATCTTTGGTCAGACTAACCTAAAATTCCAGATTTATTAATCAAAGTTAATTTTCACCAGCTGCCCTGGATTACTAATCAAGTGATGAAATCAGAACTACACGATTCCTTACCAACCACAAAAACAAGGAAGCTATCACTGAGTCCCTTTGCCTTGGATCCCATGAGTGTTCACTTTTTTGACCAGGCTACCATGTTGGACCTTATCAAAATCCACTTAGACTGCATCAATAATGGATTTGCCTAAGTAAACCCACCCTGATTGATTTACCCATGATTTTCCAAATGGTGATTAATGTCATTCCTTGGAATTTTCAACAAATTGCACAACACGAGGTTAAGCTGACAGACAAGTAATTATTTTTCAAGATAAAAAGTGTGGAGCTGGATGAACACAGCAGGCCAAGGAGCATCTTAGGAGCACAAAAGCTGACATTTCAGACCTCGACCCTTCATCAGAAAAGGGGGATGGGGAGAGGATTCTGAAATAAATAGGGAGAGAGGGGGAGGCGGACCAAAGATGGATAGAGGAGAAGATAGGTGAAGAGGAGAGAATGGGTGGAGACGTAGTGAGGGGATAGGTTAGTCAGGGGAGGACGGACAGGTCAAGGGGGGGGCGCGGGATGAGGTTGGTAGGTCGGAAATGGAGGTGCGGCTTGAGGTGGAAGGAGGGGATGGGTGAGAGGAAGAACAGGGTTAGGGAGGCGGGGACGAGCTGGGCTGGTTTTGGGATGCAGTAGGGGGAGGGGAGATTTTGAAGCTGGTGAAATCCACATAGATACCATTGGGCTGCAGAGTTCCCAAGCGGAATATGAGTTGCTGTTCCTGCAACCTCCGCTTGGTTTCCCCAATGTAGAGGAAACCACACTGTGTACAGCAGATCCAGTATACCACATTGGCAGATGTGCAGGTGAACATCTGCTTGATGTGGAAAGTCATCTTGGGGCCTGGGATGCGGGTGAGGGAGGAGGTGTGGGGGCAGGTGTAGCACTTCCTGCGGTTGCAGGGGAAGGTGCCGGGTGTGGTGGGGTTGGAGGGGACTGTGGAGCGGACAAGGGAGTCGCAGAGAGAGTGGTCTCTCTGGAAGGCAGACAAGGGTGGGGTGGGAAAAATGTCTTTAGTGGTGGGGTCGGATTGCAGATGGCGGAAGTGTCGCAGGATGATGCGTTGTATCCGGAGGTTGGTGGGGTGTTATGTGAGGACTAGGGGGATTCTCTTTTGGCGGCTATTGTGGGGGTGGGGTGTGAGGGATGAGGTGCAGGAAATGCGGGAGACACGGTCCAGGGTGTTCTCGACCACTGCAGGGGGGAAGTTGTGGACCTTGAAGAACGCGGACATCTGGGATGTGCAGGACTGGAATGCCTCATCCTGGGAGCAGACGCGGCGGAGGCGAAGAAATTGGCAACAGGGGATGGAATTTTTGCAGGACGGTGGGTGGGAGGAGGTGTAACCCAGGTAGCTGTGGGAGTCAGTGGGCTTGAAATGGACATCTGGGTGTCGGTAGTTGCCTGAGATGGAGACAGAGAGGTCCAGGAAGGTGAGGGATGTGTTGGAGATGGCCCAGGTGAACTTGAGGTTGGGGTGCAAGGTGTTAGTGAAATGGATGAACTGTTTGAGCTCCTCTTAGGAGCATGAGGCGGCGCCGATACAGTCATCAATGTAACGGAGGAAGAGGTGAGGTTTAGGGCCAGTGTAGGTGCAAAAGAGGGTCTGTTCCACATAACCTACAAAGAGGCAGGCATAGCTTGGGCCCATGCGGGTACCCATGGCCACCCCCTTTGTCTGTAGGAAGTGGGTTTTTCCCTTTTCAAACAATGTGATGAGAATTAGAGAATCCCAAACATTCCCCTGGTGCCAAAAATTATCTGGAATAAGTGCAGAGTTTCATCACTTATAATCCTAACCCATCAATTACGTAAAGACACCAACTAGGAACAGAGAGACCATGCAGCACCTCAAACGTGCTCTGCCATTTACTAAGATCGTAGTTGATCTATCTGAGTTTCAAGCTCCCATCTATCCATGACAGCCTTTGCTTCCTATTTTATCAAGAATCAGTCTACTTCAGATTTAGAAATATTTAATGACTTACCTCCACCAACGTCTGACGCAGAGAATACCAGAGTTGTACTACTCTCTGAAACAAAAAATATGTTGCTTATGTCAGACCAAAAAGCATGACCCCTAATGTTAAAATATTCCTCTGAAGTTCTGGGCTAACCCGTAAGAATAGGCATCTTTCCCCACCTACCTTGTCAAGACTATTCAGGATCTTGTACACTTCAGTCAAGTCATTCTCCACTTTTTAAACTCCAATGGAAATAAACCCAGCCATTGCAAGAAATCTTCATAAGACTCATTTATTTCAGGTATCAATCTAGTAAACCCACTTTGAGCCATCTCCAATGCATTTACAGCCTTCCATAAATAAGAAGACCAACACAATATTTGAGGTGTGATCTCACCTTGTAAAAATGAAGCATAACATCCATACTTTTATTTATTCTGGGGACATTTCACAAATGTCAAATTTTAGGTAAAATTTTATTTCTTACTTTTCCTTTCTAACCCCCTTTTTGTCTTTCTGTCATGACACTATCATTCCTTCATCTTCTTGTTTGGCCTGCTGGTACATGATGTCAAATTGAATTTACCACCTTTTAATTCATTCTTCTCCTCTGTCCTTACTGCCTTCATTTGGAAATCCTTAAGTTTCATTGGTAAGGATCTAGCCCATTGCCTGCTTAGATAATTCAGGTCCCAGGGAGGCAACAGGCTAGTGGTATTGTCACTGGACTATTATTCCAGAAACCTGGGGACCTGGATTTGAATCCTGCCACGGCAGATGGTGGAATTTGAATTCAATATAAATTAGAATTAGGAGTCTAATAATGACCATGATGCCATTGTTGGAAAAAACCCAATCTGGATCAATAATGTCCAGGGAAGGAAACTGCTGTTCTTACCTGGTCTGGCGTAAATGTGACTCCAGACCCCACAGCAATGTGGTTGACTCTTAACCACCCACCGGGCAATTTGTCATGGGCGATAAGTGCTGGCCTAGCCTTGCCCCATGAATGATTAAAAAACGGCCTGTTTTCCTCACTTTGTTCCAATCAGCTTGTAGTTTCCTCGATATTGTGAGCACCATTTTTTTGAAAAGTGCTCAGCAAGTCTAAATAATTGCAGAAGCCTTTCGATGTGCTGCTGCAGCATATTTTGTTTCAGTGGAGAGAATCATAATTAAAAGGGAAATGTTATTTTTCAGAAGGACAATAAAAAATATTGTGAGCGCAGTCTGCATCTCCTCACCATAACAGTCTATGCTGTCATTAATTAAAGTGCAGAATTTCAGAAATACGTAAAGGATAATGAAAGATGCAAAGATAAATAGAAAGTGAAAAGTAAATACAAAAGTAAAATCTTACTTTTTAGCTTTGACTTGAGAATTCACAGCTGATAAATTAATTTTTAAAAGGCTCAGTGAGACCTCTGCTTATGATCATAGCTTACAACAATAGGATTATGGATTGTGTAATTGAGTATGCTAACATCTCTACAATCGAACTAGATCTGCAGAGAATAGTAAGTTGCTCTTATATACTAACTTTAAAGTGGTGATTCTAAAATGTCAGTTTTGGCAGGAAAATGTTGTACATTTTTCCAAGGAAGATGTATTGGTTGAGAGACAGCAAGTCTGCAAAATCCCGCCTGTGTATTGGCTCTTCAGTTAAGCAGTCATTGTCTGAAAAATGATAGTGGACTGTGAATATTGTGTTCTGGTCTCTGTCATGCTTTTCACATGAGAAAATTTTTGAACATTATTCTCGTGAAGCATTTCCTGTTGTACTCTCAGTGCATTCTATTCCCACATAAATGCACCCAGTAAAAGTCTTGCCAGTTATGTTTTCAGACAAATGACATGAAAAGAAAAATAAATGTAAAGCCAATCTGCACCAATAAAGAATTACATTATGTGGCAGTTTTTAAGGTACAGTACATTCTGCATGGAGTACCATGGTATGAATTAGAACTTTTTTAAAAAGTGTATTTCTAATCTGAAATGTGTCATTGTGGAAAGTGACAGGCATAGGTCAAAAACTACCCTAAAGCATAAATATGAAGTTACGGTAAGACTGATGATCAAGTACGTAGCTTTAGAGATGTTTTTAATTTGTTTATGCATTGGGGGTATCATTGCCTAGCTTAATATTTATTGTCAAAACTTAATTGCTCAGTAGAAGGTGAAGATGGATTTCCTTCTTAAACTACTACAGTGTGGTGCAGGTACACCTACTGTGTGGTTGGGGAGGGATTTCAGGGATCTTGGCCCAAAAACAGGGAAGAACAGTGACATAGGATAGTGTGTGATTTGGAGGCGAGTATGCAGATGGTGATATTCCCATGTATGTGCTGCTCTTTGCTTCTGGTGGTAGAAGTCCTGTGTTTTGAAGGTGTTTTTGAAGCAAAATTGATTAGTTACTACAGTGCATCTTGCAGATGGTACACATTACTGCTGCTGGGCATTGGTGGCGAAGGGAATGTCGAATGCTTTAGAATGGGTGCCAATCAAGTGGGCCACTTTGAACTGGTTGGTGTCAAGCTTCTTGAGTGTTGTTGAAATGGCACTCATTCAGACCAGCGGGGTTAATAAAAATAAAGTTGCTGGAAAAGCTCAGCAGGTCTGGCAGCATCTGCGGAGGAGAAAACAGAGTTAACGTTTTGGGCCTTGTGACCCTTCCTCAGAACAGAAGAGGGGAATATTCCTTCACACTCCTGATTTGGGTCATGTAGATGATAGAAAGTCTTCAAGACGTTAGAAGATGGTTTACTCACCACAATATTCCTAGCTTTTGATGTACTCAGTATTTATATGGCCAGTCCAGTTCAGTTTCTGGTCAACGTTACTCTTCAAAATGTTGACAGTAGAGGAATCAATGATGTTAATAACATTGAATTTAAAAGGGAGTGTTGAGATTGCCTCAGTTAGACATGATTATTGCCTTACATGTGATGTGGCATGAAAGTTGCAAATGGTGCTGAACAGTGTGCAATCATCAGTGAACTTCCCCACGTCTGATCTTGTGTCAGAGGGAGGATCATTGATGAAACAAGTGTAGATGTTTGGGCCTCTGACAGTACCCTGAGAAAATCCTGCAGTGACCCCCTGGAGCTGTGGTGACTGAACTCCAGTAATTACAACCAGAGATAATGGGCAACTGCAGATGCTGGAGAGTCCGAGATAACAAAGTGTGGAGCTGGATGAACACAGCAGGCCAAGAAGCACCTAGCACCTTAGGAGCACAAAAGCTGACATTTCGGGCCTAGACCCTTCATCAGAAAATGGTTAGGTTTTTCTGTACTGTGTTCATCCAGCTCCATACTTTGCTATACCCACATCCATCTTCCTTTGTGCAAGGTATGGCTCCAATCAGCAGAGAGTTAGTTCCTAATTTGTCACTGGTAGTCACTCTCAGTTCATTTCTGGAGTTCAGTGTATTTGTCCATGTTAGAATCAAGGCCAGGAGCTGCAAGTGCTGGCAAAATCCAGTCTGAATGTCAGTGAATAGGTTATTTTTTGCAAGAATAGCTTTTTGATGGCAGAGTGAATAACACTTGCTGATGGTCAAGAGTAGACTGATGGACCAGTAATTGGCCAGGTTGAATTTATAGAACATAAGAACATAAGAACTAGGAGCAGGAGTAGGCCATCTGGCCCCTTGAGCCTGCCCCGCCATTTAATAAGATCATGGCTGATCTTTTTGAGACTCAGCTCCACTTACCTGCCCACTCGCCATAACCCTTAACTCCTTTAGTGTTCAAAAATTTATCTAGCTTTGCCTGAAAAACATTCAGCGAGGTAGCTTCAACCGCTTCACTAGGCAAGGAATTCCACAGATTCACAACCCTTTGGATGAAGAAGTTCCACCTGATCTCAGTCCTATATCTGCTTCCCTTTATTTTAAACATAGAACAGTACAGCACAGTACAGGCCTTTCGGCCCACGATGTTGTGCCAAACTTTTACCTGAACCCTAGGGTCTGCCTAATCTCCACCCCTACCTTATACTATCATCCATATGCCTATCTAATAGCCGCTTAAATGCCCCTAATGATGCCGACTCTGCTACCCTCTCCAGCAATGCGTTCTATGCCTTAACCACTCTCTGAGTAAAGAACATACCTCTGATGCCTCCCCTCTATCTACCTCCACTCACTTTCAAACTATCCCCCTCATAATAGCTACCTCGACTCCAAGAAAAAGTCTCTGGCTGTCTACTCTATCTATACCTCTGATCATTTTGTACACCTCTATTAAGTCACCTCTCATCCTTCAAAGTTCCAAAGTGAAAAGCCCTCTCTCTCTCAACCTTTTCTCTTAAGACCTTCCCTCCATTCCAAGCAACGTGCTGGTAAACCTTCTCTGCACCTTTTCCAATGCTTCCACATCATTCCTGTAATGAGGTGACAAGAACTGGATGCAATACTCCAGATGTGGCTGAATCAAATTTTTGAACAGCTGGAGCATAACTTCATGGCTCTTGAACTCAATCCCTCTATTAATGAAAGCTAACACACCATACTCCTTCTAAACAACTCTATCCACCTGGGTGGCAGCTTTCAGAGAAGTGTGGACATGAACCTCAAGATCCCTCTGCTACTTCACACTGCCAAGAATCTTTCCGTTAACCCTGTATTCTGTTTTCAAGTTTTTCCTTCCAAAGTGAATCACCTCATACTTTTCAGGGTTAAACTCCATCTGCTACTTCTCAGCCCAGCTCTGCATTCTATCAATGTCCCTTTGTAACCTAGAACAGCCCTCCGCACTATCCAGAGCACAACCCTCTTTCGTATTGCCCGTGAACTTACTAATCCACCCTTCCACTCCTTCATCTAAATCATTTACAAACATCACAAACAGAGAGGACCCAGAATAGATCCTTGTGGCACACCACTCATAACTGAGCACCATGTTAAATATTTTCCATCCACTACCACCCTTTGTCTTTGAAGGGTCAGCCAATTCTGAATCCAATCTGCCACATTTCCCTCTAACCCATGCCTCCTTACCTTCTGCATGAACCTACCGGGGGAACCTTATCATATGTCTTACTTAAATCCATGTATACCACATCCACTGCTCTACCTTCATCCACGCATTTGGTCACCTCTTCAAAGAATTCAACAAGGCTAGTGAGGCATGATCAACTCCTCACAAATCCATGCTGACTATCACAAATCAAACTATGACAACAAAGTGTGAAGCTGGATGAACACAGCAGGCCAAGCAGCATCCCAGGAGCACAAAAGCTGACGTTTCGGGCCTAGACATTTCATCTGCAGTTCCCATGATCACAAATCAAACTATGCCTTTGCAAGTGATCATAAATCCTGTCTCTCAGAGCCCTTTCCAATAATTTGCCCACCACTGACGTAAGACTAACTGGCCTGTAATTTCTGAGGTTATCCTTATTCCCTTTCTTGAACAAGGGAATGATGTTTGCCTCTCTCCAATCTTCCGGCACGATACCCGTGGACAGGGAGGACGAAAAGATCATTGCCAAAGGCCCTGTGACCTCTTCTCTCGCTTCCCATTGAATCCATGGATAAATCCCATCAGGCCCAGGGGACTTACTTATCTTCAACTTCCTCAAAATTCCTAGCACATCTTCCTTACTAACAGTGACCTCCTCTAGCCTACCAGCCTGTTTCACACCCTGCTCCTCTACTAGGTCCCTCTCAGTTGTGAATACCGAAGAAAAGTTTTCAGTAAGGACCTCTCCTATCTCTTTATGCTCTGTGCACAAATTCCCTTTACAATTCTTGATCGGCCCTACCCTTTCTCTGGTCATTCTCTTATTCCTCACGTCCATGTAAAAAGCCTTGGAGATTTCCTTAATCTTATATGTCAAGGTTTTCTTATGCCCCCTTGTTGCCCTCCTAAGCACTTTCTTCAGCTCCTTCTTGGATAACTTGTATCCCTCTAGAGCCTTTCCCATTCCTTGTTTCCTAAACCTTGCTAAGCCTCCTTCTTCCTCTTAACCCGTCATTCGACCTGTCTCGAGAACCAAGGCTCCCTCACTCGACCACATCTTCCCTGCCTGCTAGGGACAAACATATTGAGCACACACACTATGCATTTTTTAAACAATCTCCACATTTCAATAGAGCTCTTCCCTGACAACATCTGTTCCCAATTTATGTTACCCAGTTCTTGCCTAACAGAAGTTTAATTACCCTTCCTCCAATTATAAAACTTACCCTGCTGTGTGTACCTATCCTTATCTATGACTATTGTAAAAGTAACAGAGTTATGATCGCTACTGCCAAAATGCTCTCCTTGCCAAGCACCAAATCCAAAGTGGCCTCTCCTCGTGTTGGTCCATCTACATACTGTGTCAGGAATCCTTCCTGAATGCACTGGAAAAATTCCACTCCATCTAAACTATTACAAATAAAATGTTTCCAATCAATATTTGGAAAGTTGACGTCACCCAGGACTACAACCCAGTGACTTCTGCATCTTTCCAGTATCTGTCTCCTAATCTACTCCTTTACTTCTCTGCAACTGTTAGGGGGTCTGTAAAAAACCCCCAACAAAGTGATTGCTCATTTTTTGTTCGGGACCTCAACCCCAACTGACTCTGTCAACATATCATTCTTGAACTGCCTTTCTGTAGATGTTATACTAGCCCTGACTAACAATGTCACTCCCCCGCCTCCTTTTCCACCCTCTCTATTTCTTTTAAACATCTAAATCGCGGAACTTCCAACAACCATTCCTGTCCCTGAGTTACCCAAGTTTCTGTAGTGGCCACAACATCGTAGTTCCAAGTACTGACCCATGCTCTAAGTTCATCCGCCTTATTTCTGATATTTCTAGCAGCGAAGTATACACACCTCAAACCATAAATGTGTCCACAATGATGCTCCATCAACCACATTTCTTTATTAACCACCTCACTCCCTGTTGTGTCTGTTGGAAGACTGATTACCTCATCTTCTGAATTATAAATCCGCTCCCCCACCCCCTGCCAATCTAGTTTAAACCATCCCGTATAGCTCGAGCAAACCTCCCTCCCAGGATACTCATGCCCTTCCGGTTCAGATGCAACCTGTCCTTACTGTACAGGTCCCACCTTCCCCAGAATGTACTCCAATTATCCTCATAATGGAAGCCCTCCCTCCTATAGCAGCCCTGTAGCCACGTGTTTAGCTGCATTCTCTCCCTATTTCTTACTTCGTTGTCACATGGCACTGGTAGTAATCCAGAGATAACTACCCTGTTTGCCCTGGTCTTCAGCTTCCAACCTAATGCCCTGTACTTCTTTTTCACATTTTCTATCCTTTTTCTACCTTATGCCAATGGTACCGATGTGTCCCATGACTGCTGGGTGCTCATGCTTCCTCTTAAGGATCCCGAAGACATGATCCGAGACATCACGGACCTGGCACCCGGGAGGCAACATACCATCTGCTCGTCTCGTTCGCGTCCACAGAACTGCCTGTCTGTGCCTCTTACTATTGAATCTCCAACTACAATTGCTGTCCTATTGCTCCCCCCCCTTCCCTTCTGTGCCACAGGGCCAGGCTCAGTGCCAGAGACATGTCCGCTATGGCCTTCCCCTGGTATGTTGTCCCCCCCAACAGTATCCAAAACACTATACTTATTATTGAGGGAAACGGCCACAGGGGATCCCTGCTCTGTCTGCCTATTCACTTTCCCTTTCCCGATAGTCACCCAGCTACCTTTATCCTGTGCCTTGCATGTGACCACCTTCGTATAGCTCCTCTCTATCACGCTCTCAGCCTCCCGAATGATCCGGAGTCCATCCAGCTCCAGCCCCAGCTCCAGTTCCCTAAAGCGGTTTGTGAGGAGCTGGAGTTGGGTGCACTTCTCGCAGGTGAAGCCAGAGGGGACACCAGCAGTGACCCTTCCCTCCCACATCCTTCAAGAGGAGCATGCACCTGCCCTAGCTTCCATTCCCTCTGCTCTAGAAACCAGAAGAATGAAAACAAACCTTACCTTACTGACACTCCACACAGTCTTTTTTTTTGGTTAGAGGAGGAGGACGGGTGGGAGACACTGCACGTGTAGTGTTTTGGGTTTAGCCAATGCCCAAATATATTAGATCCTTCCTGGCTCACGTTCTCTCTAGACACCCGCTGCTGAAAATAAGAAGGCCACTGCTGCACGAGGTAAGTTTTTATACAGGGTAAAAAACAACCTTACTTTCCCGTTGGCACTCTGGCTTGTGTTGCTGCCGCTGAATTTGTTCTGCTTTACATTGATAGCACATACCTGGACAATTTTCCATATGGTTAGTGGATGCGAAGGTTGGAGCTGCATTGGAACGGTTTAGCCAGGAGCATGAATCGTGATGCAGCACAAGTCTACAGTACTATGGCCATATTGTTTTCAGGGCCCATAGGCAGTGAACTATCAGATTATTGATATCATATGGAGTGAATCAAATTGGCATTCAAGATGCTGGCTAATCAGTGGGAGGCTGAGATGGATCACTCATTCCTACTCCTGGCTGAAGATCAATGTGAATGCGAAGAAGACAGCCTTGTCTTTTGCAGCAACGTGCTGGACTCCTCCACCATTGTGGATGGGGATATTTATGGTCTTCCTCCTCTGGTGAATTGTTTAATTTTCCATCATTTTTCATGAGTGGACACGATAGGACTACAGAGATCGGGTCGCTGTTTACATGCAGCTTCTGTTATTTGACATATAGTTAGCCCTGTGTTGAAGTTTCATGAGGTTGACATTTCATTTACCAATGCTCCTAGCATGCCCTCCTGCATGCCTCATTGGACAAAGGTTGTACTCTGGGCTTGATGATAATGGTTGTGTGGGAAATTAACAGATTGTGGTTGAATGTGATTCTGCTGCTGCTGACCTGTTTTGAGTTGCTGGACCTGTCTGAAGTCTATCCCATTCAGCATGTCAGCATCATTAATATGAAAACAGAAGTTTTTTTTCCACAAGGATTGTGTGGTAGTTTCTCTCTTACCTATCCTGTGATGGACAAACACATCTGCAACAGATTGATTGGTGTGGACAAACCCAATAAATTTTCCCTTCTTCTTAATTCATTCACTTCATGTTGCAGATTCAGACTCAGGTTGTAGAGTGTTGTCAAGCCAGTCTTGATGATGGACATTGTGACCCTCCATTCTTCCTCCAAGTGGCATTCAACGTGGAGGAGGAGTACTAGGCCATCAGTTGAGGGGTTGCAGAAAGTGATAATAAGCAAGAGTATTCCTCGCCCAGATACCATGAGACCAGGTGTCAATGTTGAGGTGTCCCAGAACAACTCTTTGCCAACTGTAACCTACTGTGTTGCCCACCTCCCCGGTGATGTATTTGGATAAAATCATTAGGTATGATTCTATGAGTAGAACTATGTAAGATTTCACTAGTCTGCAATAAACTTCCTGAATTTTGACACAAGTCCCCAGATGTTGGTAAGGGGGCTTTGTAGGGATGACAGGGCAAACATTTTCATTTCTGGGTTAATTCCAAGAGGTCGAGATAGTTTATTTTCTTTGTTTAGGTTTCCTGGCAATGTAATGTAACTATGTGGCTTTGATGCTATTTGAGAGACAAGCACATTGAGTCTGGAGTCACATGTAGGGCAGCTTACATGAGGATCCTTCTCCAAAGAATGTTAATGAATGCAAATGAGTTTCTACGATGATTGCCAATTGTTACATCGTATTCACTAGTCTAACTTTTAATTCTAATTTCACCATTTGAACCTATATTGTGAGAACTTTATGGGGCCCTGGATCACTTGTGGTCTAGAATCTGGATTACTAATGTCCACTGACATTACCATTACCCCACCAACATCCCACATCTTTTGTGGATTAAATTCATGCTTTTAGCAATGTGCCAAACTGAAAAGGAGAATCTGGGATTCTGGGAAACAGTAATATAATGTTAGAGGGCCATCTATATCTTGCACTCCTTTCAATTGCTGCTGATTTTTTGAAAATACAAAATTAGTTAATTTACGCTGAAATCTCATGCTTTCAGTTACATATGTGTTGGCCATTGTTAATTTATGCATAGCATTATAATGATCCTATATTTAAGAGGACTTTGATGCACTGAAGAAAGTTAAGAGAAGAATAATAATGCTCATGAATATGAAGTCTTAAATTATAAGAGGTTTGCTGATTTAATTTTGTCTTCTCTACAGCAAAGCAAACTGTTGATATGATCTGGTTCTGATCAATGTAGAAAGGCAAAAATAATGTAGTTGTAAGCAGGTTACTGAACTTCTTGGGTTATAAAATTGGAGAATGTAAGCAGAAACAATCTTCATAAAACGTCATAAAAGTTTTGGTGAAATATTTTGTTGCAGCATAGTGGATATGCAAAGCAGGCTTCCATGAAATGCAATAGATTCCTTTAAAAAGAAATCGGATACATATCGGTTGGAGAACTGTATTAAAATTCATAGGGTTGATAGTGAAGACAGATGGTCAAAAACTGTATGAACTATGATAGCTGTTGGGCTGTTAGGTCATGGGAAGATACCTGAAGAATTCAGTTTATCTAGGTTAATTAAATTGAATTACAATGTAAGGGTAATGTCTTTAGAGAGAATTGTTAAATGATGTTCAGGATTCAAGCAACAAATTTCAGAGGGCTCAATTTTATTAAACATTTTGCATTTCTTTTAACATCACTCTGCAGATTCATACCCATAACAATGCAGATTATTCATGAGGAAGAAACTGACTTTATGGTTACCTCTTCTCCCATTGTGGTTTCAAATATATTTTGTTGAGAGTATTTTGAAGGTTAAACTCAGCAGACCTTGGGCCATTCTGAGACTGTGAAAGCTGCTAAATATTGCAATTCTTTATATGTTTCTCTCTCTCTCCTTCCTGTAATACTTCAATATTTATGTTTATATGCAATCCCAACAGTAACAATTGCCAAGCAATCATAAAATTACATCATAAAATGGTTACAATGCTGATGGAATCCACTTGTCCGTCTAGTTTGACATCATTAAACCTAAGAGCAAGGTTGGGTGGCTCCACTTCCCACCCTCTCCATGTATCCCGAAAACTCCTTTCTCTTCAGGTACTCATCCAACTCTCCTTTGAAAACAATGATCCAATTTACCTCCGCTACCCTTTTAGGCAGTTCATCCAGATTCTGATCTCTCATTAGGTAAAAAAGCTTTTCTTTCTGTTGCCTTTAGGTCTTTTGTTAGTCACTTTGAATCTGCATCCTCTTGTGACTCTTCCACCAATGAAAACACTTCCTCCCTATCTAGATCCCTCATGATTTTGAACAGCTTTATCAAGTACTTTCTCAAACTATCCTTTTTGAGCAGAACAGCCCCAAACGTTCCAATCTGTCCATGTAACAGAAGTCTGTTTTGACTTGAACCCCAATGGTAAATCTTTTTGGCGATGCCCTGTACAGCTTTCACACTTTAATGATGCCCAGAGTTGAACACTATATTCCAGTTGAGGTCAGATCAGAAGTTTGTAAAAATCATAATTTCCTTGCTTTTGTACTCTACTTGTCTATTATGTCTTGTCTTTTTAACCAATCTCTTAATCTGCCCTACCCCTTCACTGATTGTGCCTCGATGCAGCCAACTTTCGCTAATCTTAGAGCCCTAGATTTTTATGCTATATTTATATTGCCCCGCTTCAATCTTTTCGTTTGGTTTGGATCAGGAGACCAATCCAGGTGTTATTAGATTCCAGGGCATATTTGATTATCTGTACTTATATTTATCAATCAATCTTTGTTATTCTCATTCATTTTATTTCTTTACTTTGCATTTTTTTTCTCAGAACAGCACTGAAGAATTTGTATCAAAGGTACATTGTACCAAAGTGGAGATTGGTAAACTTTTCACTGTACACATTTGAGTACATGTGACAATAAAGATAATTCATTCATTCATTCATACATTCATTCATTCATTCAATCCTGTTTACTGTCGACAAAGTTGATTGGAAACAGACCACATTCAGATGCCATGGCCTACCTCATTAAAATTAAACAAACAAGACTTTAACATTTGTAACACTTGTGCTGGGAGTTCGAAACCTTGTGGTCAGCTAAGATCATGTGCTGTAGGGCTTGAAACTAGCTCTTAAGAGGTCAAGGGTTTGTAGAAATGTGAATTATATAACAAAAGTTCAGAAGATATAGCGGGCTGAAGGAGCAACATCAAGTGCCGCATAGTTCTTAATCATCACTACCGGAGCCCTTTTGGAGCAAGTGCATCGCAGAAAGTTGACACTACACACTTAAATCCAACTGCATGGGAGACATGCAAACCTATAACAGCGGAGTATAGATCTTTAAGTAAATGACTTCAACTTCACAAAAATATTAGAGATCTTAGCTGGTTCATTGAAGTTGGTTCCAGTATCATGATATTCTCTAATGTAATACACAAAATATACATATTGTATTGCACTCATTATCCTCTCATGCCACATTTGCTACCTAAAGAATTCAAATTGCATGACTATTTTACTGTGGAACCTTTATCATATTCTAAGCAGATGCCTCAAACTCTATTTTCAGTTATGTTTTTGCTATGAAGTTGAACATTACTTTGTATCCATATCTGTGTGGCTGTAAGGTAGATATGCAAGTAATGATATCCATTATTATTTATAGAATAGCCTTAAGGTAAATCACTTTCTGACACAGGTTGTATAACTACTGAAAATATACTCATGTGTAAGGACAGATGGTGGGAATCTGGAACTTCTGCCTGTAAGAGTCGTAGAGGCAGAAACCTTCATAACATTTAAGAAGTATATGGATGTGCACTTGTCATATCAAGGCTTATAAGGCTATGGGTTAAGTGCTGAAAAATGGGTTTGGAGTAAGTTGGTAGTTATTTGTGACTGGTGCAGAAGTGATGGGTAGAACGACCTTAATCTGTGCGCTAGATTTCTATGGCTCTATGAGACTCAGTCAAGTGCTGGCCTCCAGGGTTTTTAAAGAGATGATATTTGAGTTAATTTAAAATGGAGGCTGAGAAGGGGAATAAGGTGGATTTTTTTTATCATCCTCTGTAATCTCACTCTATTCTACTTATTCACCCCTTTCCTGCAACCGGTATATGCACTTCATCACAAGAATAGGTGTTAAACTCCCAGGAAACTTGTTTAGCACATTATTCACTTAAATGCATCCCATTTATTCTCCACAGGACTGGAACACACCACTTTTGAAACCGCTTCCATCACCCATTCCATTAGTGCATTTGAAACCCTAGTAGCTGCTGGGTGAAGATATTTTTCTTTATCTTACTCCTCAATTTTTTAAAATCTGTCATCTCTGGCGTCTGATACTTTGGCTGGTACAAATATAATTTAGTTGATCAAACTTCTTATTATTTTGAATACTTTTATTAAATCATTCTGGAAAATCTCCTCTGTGTCCTCTCTGAAGCTGTGACATCCTTCCTGAAGTGTGGAGCCTGGGACTGGTCACGGTGCCAGCTGTGGCCTATATAAACAGTGATTTATAATGGTTTAACATAAATTCTTTTCTTTTGTACTCATTCCTGTCCTCATTAAAGTTCACCACAAGCCATTTCACATACTTATGGCATGAAAAAAGAATGAATTGAAAGCTATGATTTTAATCAATTTTAAGGTGAACTAACACTGTGGCAAAATGAACTGAATTTAATGGGTAACTCTGTAGTTTAAATGAAGTCACTACCTAGATCACAAAGCTGAATTTTGCTTTGTTGTTGGCTTTTCAGCATTAGAATGGAAAAGTAGGGTTTCTTTCCAGTTAAGTGACATGTTTGTAGGTGGGCAAAGGATTCTGGTCCTTTGAGCAGCTTGAAAGAGCCATCTTTCCATAGGTTGGGTGAAAGCATCTCATTTACACAGTAAGAATCAGCAGTAGGGGGATGTAATTCTTGCATGTCAAAATTGATAGCCATGTTGGGATGAGCCTTTTAATTCAATTAGGAGGCCTTGGTAGGCCCTAGAGTGGTTTTGCACTCCTCGTGCCCAGGTTTGATATACTGAGAAATATAGAAAATACACTGTAAGACATTACTTCTTTATTACCACTACATCTGGTAATTCTCATAGGTAAGGTGAATACTTTTGGATTCCAAACAAATCAAATTCTGAAATTATGTTTCAAATTGTTTCTTCTCCTGCAACTGTTCAAGAATGGACAAAAACCCAGCAGGTAGGGGTTCATCCAATTATCCACTTGCATCTCTTGCCTGAAGAAACAGAAAACTTCAAGGGTATATTTTAAATCTTTTAATTTAAGTTCATCAAAGAGTCTGGTGAACATCCTTTCTTGTGTTTCAAAGATAACACTGGAATATTCAGGAACACAGAACTCTTAAGGCATAGAAGGAGACTATTGACTGTCATGTTTTCACCAGCTCTCCAAAGGAGCATTTTGCTTTGTATGACTCCATTGCCTTCTCTATGTAACCCTGTACATTCTTCCTTTCCAGATCATTCAAGTGAATTTGCCTCCACTGCACATGTAAATCTCAACCACTCGCCGCATGAAAAAGACTATCCACAGATCTCCATAGCTCAGTTGGCTGGATAACTGCTTTGTGATGCCAACCACATTAACAACTTCAATTCTGAAACTGGTATGGGCTAACTGTCAAGGACTCACCATCTCAACCACAGCCCTCACCTGAGGCTTGGTGACCCTCGGGTTAAATTTGCCATCAGTTATCTCTCTAATGAGAGAGCAGCCTATGCTCCCCTGGGGCTGTAGTAACTTTACTTGCTTCTTTTGCCTCTTGTTCTCAATTCTTGGAGGATATATAACAATAATAACAACATTTCGAGTGCAAAACCCTGGCTATACTCAACTTTGGGATGTCCAGAATGCTTAATAGATGTCTTTTGATACAAGTTTTTTTTTTAACCCTCTCACTTGCAATAAGAATGATGCATGGGTCTTCATTACCTACAGTAAAATACTTGCAGTAAGCTGCTATTGAAGAACTTGAAAGTCCTATGACTTATTTTTGTACGTCTTGAGCTCTGGACAACTCATTTCAATCAGCAATTTTGCTTATTGATCACATAAAAAGTTGAACCGATTTTTTTCTACCAGATCAAACTTGGCTGAAAAACAGACAGTGAAACTGTTTTCTTCAGCCAATGAAAAACAATTGTATTTTTATTGAAGTGGATTCAGTTTTGAATATGACTGAAGGCTAAAGAAAGTTGGTTATTTAGTGAGCATCGATAAACTTTATGCTCTATTTTGTTGGTGAAATTTCAATCATTGGAAAAATAGGACTTTTATTGCAGTGCTGCAACACTTAAAGTTTCGTGAATTTTCCAGAACGACAGCTGAGCAAAGAAATGGCTGGTTTTGTATTTTATTGGAGGAACAAATATTAGTCTTTGAGAAGTGATTGTCATTAATCTTCAGTCTAGATGTAACAATAAAGAAATTTCTCCTTTGGGAGCATGGTCTTAGTGGTTGGTCTTTGTTATTAAATCCGGCAGCTTCTGTGGCAATATAATGGGTTCTGGGTAATTGCAGGAAATGTTTTGTCATTGCAGCGTTCCCAGTGGATATGCTTTTATTGTTTTTCTCTCTGCAGTTTCTATTTTTTGGTGATTTCTTGAGCTTATCGAGGTGAGGAATGTCAGCATCAGGGAACAGCACATATTTCCACTTTGAGCACCCAATGTCAACATCAAGCATTTCCAGGTCAGGTATAATACGGACCAGATGGAGTGTAGAACCCTCTCTGCTCTCCCTCAATAACAGACCATAACCCTAGCCTCAGTAGGGCAATCATGAATTGTTTATTTTTCCATTTCGTACATCAGTCATTCAGTGATCTTTCTAAGGAAGACTGCCAGCTTAATGCCAATTTGTTCCAATTTACAAGCAGCTTGTACAATACCTAGACAAAATGTTCAGGCTTATTTCATGTAGGTTGTTTACAGCCAATAGAGAGGGGACATAATCTTTACATCAAAATGACATGTTTTTTTTTAGAAACCTTGTACTTTCCCCCAGCGGGAAAGTCAATACTTAACATATACATTACCCAGTCTTGAATGATGATTGGTGATCATTTTGCTGAATTCGTTACAGAAAGTTAGGAATTGTATTTTACTCTATTTTAGTCTTTAATTGAATTAATGTTCACGTATTTGAAGGAAAGTAACTTCCGTGAGTTCTGAGGATATTGAACTACATGTGTATAAACTTAAGAAGGTTTAATGTCACTTCTCTAAATAGCATGTGAAGAACCAAATTTGAACTGTCACACATAGTCATTCATTTATAGTTCAGCATCGTGTAGTAAGATTCCAAACTGAGCAACTACACCCATCCCTGCTCACATCTGATTCATTTATCAGGCAGCATCAAATTATCTGCTTGTTGGAGCAAGCTCAGGGTCTCATGCAGTAGAATATAGTAGTCTCAACAGAGAGGATTAACAGGATGTATCTCTGTTGTTGAAACACCTTTTGATTTTGTCTGCCCTTATTGAGCCACTAATCAATTGATAGCTGGGATGCAGCATGGAAAACATCATGGTCACATGGGAACTCATTGTCTCAGGGGATTGAAAAGAAAACTGGCAGCTACTGTTTACCATGGAAAGCATTGCCAAAATTTGATTGTGGAGTTGCATTGATGTTAACTGCAGAGGAATCCATAACACAAATCATCTGGTATACTCAGCAGAAGGAGGAAGCCTGGCAGCAGGAGACAAAAAATGGACATTATAAAGGTGAAACGAAAACGTCATTAAAACATGCAAATTAAAAGCTTTTTGCATTTACTCTAGTCTAGCTTGGATCAGAATGTTGTAGTCAAACTGAATTAGGTTTGCCAGCCTGACTGGAACTTCATTTTGCAGCAGCTACAAGCAACATTAATGGACTCTAGAATGAATTGGTGGTAAAACACCTCTTCCACATTCTGGTCCAAGCAGTGAAATTGAAAACTTACTCTAATGTATTTTACATCTCCACTTTCCATTCAACATGCAAACCCTGTACTCTGCAAACAGTATGGAAATCGCCGCTGAAGTGTTTTGAGAATGCAAAAAAACTTAATACAAAGTTGCTTGATAAAAGTTACCTGAATAATCTACTTGTTAGCACAATATTCTTCAGTATTAGCATTTTTGTGTTGCTTAATGATTGTATTATTTATTATTTCACTGTAGATGATTTTGATTGATTAGGATGATGGAGTAGAATGATAATTATATTGAAAGAGTGAAAAATAAGAACTGCCTTGAAAAAGTCACACAAGTCTTCAAGAAAATATTCAGAAAGTATCAAAGTGAAACTTGTTCGACTCTATAATTTATTACTTATTACCAAATGCATTTAGCTGTTCAATTATGTGAGAAGGGAAATACAATAGCATTGAAATGTTCTTCAGTCAAGTGAAGATCATTGACCTGTTTGTCCAGTTATCCCATTTTTCTTGTAAGCTATCTCTGGATCATTAAAACAGTGTATTAATAAGGAATTCCTTCAGAACGCAAAAATTTACAGTACAGCCATGTTCACTGATTAGAGTGGCCTTGTGTTAAACTGATAAAAATGGGCAACCCATTTATCCCGGCCTTCATTTTATTTTCATTGTGGGGATAGCAATCAGGATGTCAGTTTCCTATTCCCTATTATGAACTATTCCAGGAATTCAAAACCCCACTGTTTCTTCCAATTGTTAATCACCATTTGGCTGCAGTAATTTTATTTGAATTTCCTGTTTATATTAATTTGTCTTATCTTGAATCTATACTATTTGTTCGGGATTCTAAAATACAACAGCAAAAACATCTGTTTCGAATCCCTTTACAATCTTGAATGCTTTTCTCAAGTGACCTCTTATTCTCTTTTTCTCAGAAGTAAGAACTGTCCCAGGGTGCTACATTGTAAAATGTATATAGTAGTGTTTATAACTAAGATGTCTAATTAAATGGTTGAATAATGCCACACACCAAGAGACTGAGGTGTAAATCGTTTATAATCATCATGAAAGCTCAGAGATTAGATTACTGTCAGTACCTCCAGGTATTTGTTGTGTCTTTTTAATATCACACAATGTTCATTTGGCAAGGGTTTTATTCAGTTTTGGGTTTAGCCTATTTGCTTAACACTAGCTGTTGGTCCAGATACCAGCTGCCATTGGACTTCATGCCAGGGGTACGATGGTGTTCACACTGAATGATTAATGATTGTAATTGCTCCAAATTTATTTTTAAAATTTGCAGTTGATTACAGAAATTCCATTAATAGTACATTTCATGTACATTTAACTTTCTAGTGCTTAGCTGGCATATTTAAGTTTTGTGAAGTATTTTACTAAAATTAGGGATTCATTGAAAACTTGTGTTATTGTACATTTGACGAGTCAATCTGGAGAAAATCTGGATGCTACAAAATTCCACTACTCATCTTTAGCACAGTTGATAGAATCTGATAGACACTACTAGATAACTTGATATGTATGTTATGAAAAATCGTGGTGAGATTAGCAATTGCATATTAAATTTACACCAGAAGTTCTTCTTACTATATTGACAGGCTGTTTCATTTGGTGACACGCCCGTTGGAAAGTATGCCAGGGAGGTAAAGGGCCTGGAATGTGGGCTTGATTCCACTGAGTTTACCCTTGTCTGCTGGGCCTATCTGTATGGGTTTGATTTGGAGTATGTTTGGATAGACTTGTTCTACTTCCTAGTAATCAACCTGATCATGTATGCTTTGACACACAATTGAGAAACTTAGGACTTGAACTAAACTTTCTGGCTCAGAGGTAGAGATACTCCCACTTGTTACAAGACCCTCATTCCATTCCTCGTATGTCTTGGACAAGAAACTAAGTTTCCTCAACGATTTGCATTAACTCAGTTTCCTTAACAGATAGCATTTGATTTGGACATTTACAATTCTAATTGAGGTAAAACATCTGTTGATTACTTCTTTTCTGCAACATCAGATCACCCCAGTCAAGGCAGAGAGCTGACTTAATTCAGGTTGGCAATGATGGACCCTGAAGAAATAACCACACTCAGATCACTTGAAATTCAGATAAAATGTGAAACATAGGATTTCATGAAAGATACAAAATACAGATTAAAACCTTGGACAAATGAAACTTCTCCTTGTCAATGGTTAAAGCACCAGACAATGAAAGCCTCAGGTTTGTATCCGTGGTCTGGGCATGTTTTATTGAATTTCTATTAATGTGATCATAGAGCACTTTGGGCCTGAATTAGGGAGTAAAATTACATCCAGAACTTCACTTTTATTTATTATTCTTACAAAAAAACTAATTCAGATAAGGTAGCAGCTAGAAAGCTGGTTGTCCACTTCATAACTTGACAGCTTTGTTTTGCACTTTCCTTCATTATTTCCCATTTGGCATATCCCTACAGGCAATATCTCCTCTGAAATGTGAATGAATGTATGGTAAGGACAATGTTGGAGAAGAAATGGTTGCCCACCTGCAATCTACTGATATTCAGAATAGAATTTTAACTGGTTATCTTAGATGCATTACAGTGGATCTGGAAACCACTGGAACCTGAAGTGGGATTTGCTGTGCCCCTTTAATCAAGTAAGAGCATTAACATCCCTCTTATGTGTTTCCCATTCTGCCAGGAAGTTGCGAAACAGCTTCGAGAAGACATGGACAGACATCGTGCGTTGGCAATATCATGGCAAGTGGAACATCAGGTGGAAAAGTGTGAGGTATTTTGGTGGGAGGAACAGATATGCAGAGTATTTATTAAATTATAAAGGGTTAGAAAGTGTCAGGGCATCCTCATCAGTAAGCCAGTGAGGGGTAACATTCAGGTTAGCAGGCAGTTAGGAAGGATAATGATATGTTAATATTTAACACAAGAGGATTGGATATAGGAGTAGTGAAGGTTTCCTTCAATTGCATAGAACCTTAGCTGAACTGAAGCTGGAGCATTGTCCTTTTACATTAGGAAGGATATTCTTACCATTGTCAGGGGATGTAACAAAGCTTTGTTTCTGAGGTGGCAGGACAGTCGTGCAAAGAGAGATTGGTCAAACTGTCCCTGTTTCTTTAGAGCTTTGAAGAATGAGAGGTGGTCTCATTGAAATGAAGAAAATACTTAAAGATAGATAGAGACGATGCAGGTGAAATATTTATCCTGCTTGGGAGTGGCTGGAACCAGGGGACACAATTTAAAACTAAGGGGAAGCAATTTAGTATGTGAGTGAGGAAAGATCTGTTTACTGAGAGGGTTTGAGTCTTTGGAGTTCTATGCCAGAGATCTGTGAAATTTCAGTCATTGAGTATGTTTAAAGTAGAGATAGACAGATTTCTAAATACCAATGACGTAAAGGGAAATAGGAATAGTGTGGGAAAAAGGCATTACATCTGTCTGTACAAACATGAAACAAGAGCAGAAGCAAACCATTCATACCCCTGAGCCTGCTCTGCCATTCAAACCAATCATGCATGGGCTTCAAATTCCACATTTCTTTTGTCCCCAGTAAGCTTTGATTTCCTTGTCAAACTATAAATATATTTACCACTGCCTCTTGAGGAAAAGAGAAATAGTCCTGGCTGATGAAATAAACAAAACCCATGGTCTTATTCATTTGTAGCACCTTCCTGATATATGATTAATCTCATATGCAGATAATGATAACTATACTAACACGCATCATTGGAAATTGGCAGATCTGATGATTGGTTTAGAACTAGAAAAGAATATAAAAGAATTGATTAAGAAAGCTAAAATAGAGCAAGAGAGGGAATGTATAAACTGACTGTAAAAGTTTGTCAAGGAATGTGAAGAGAAAAAGATTGGTGTAGACAAGTGTCAGAAACATGGGAATTTATAATAGGGAAAAAAATTGGCTGACCAACTAAATATATACTTTAGTTCCAAGTTTACAAGTAACATAACAGAAATGTTGGGGACACAGAATCTGGTGGGGCAGAGGAACTGAAGGGAATCAGTATTAGTAACGAAATTGTGCTGGGGAAATTGCTGGGTTTGAAGGTAATAAATCCTCAGGGCCTAATCTTCCACATTCCACAGTACTAAAAGAAGTGATGTTAGAAATGGCAGATACATTTCTGATCATCTTTAGATTCTATAGACTCTGGAATGGGACCGACAGATTGGAGGGCAGCCCTCTATTTAAAAAGGGATGTATAGAGAAAGCCAAGAATTATAGACCAGTCAGCCTGATGTTGGTAATGGGGAAAATGCTCAAATCCATTGTGAAAATCTAATAGCAGAAAACAGTGGCAAGATTGGCAGAGTCAGTATAGCTAAATGAAAAAGAAATCATGCCTGATGCCCCTACTGGTATTTTTTGAGAATGTAACTTGTTGTTTTGATGAAGAGCAGCTAGTGGATATGCTTTATTTGGACTTTCGGAAGGCTTTAACGAAGTCCATCATAAGGGGTTAGCATGCAAAATTGAAGTGCATGGGACTCAGTTTCATGCATTGTCATGGACAGTAGACTGGTTGGCAGACAAAGAAGGAAGAGTGGAAGTAAACTAGCCTTTTTCCAAAAGGCAGGCAGTGAGTAGTGGGGGACTGGAGGGATCAATCCAAGGATCTCAGACAGTCACAATATCTATCAATGATTTAAATGAGGGGAAATAAATGTATTTCCAAATTTGCAGATGACACAGAGCTGAGTGAGTGGGTGAACTATGAGGAGAATGCAGAGATACATCAGTGTAATTTGGACAGACTAAATAATTAGGCAAATGCATAGCAGATGCTGTATAATGTGGATAAATGTGAGGGTATCCACTTTGGGAGCAAAAGCAGGATGGCAGATTATTATCTGAATGGCGAGAAATAGAGAGAATAGAATGTGCAATGAGAGCTGGGTGGCCTTGTATACCAGTCACTGACAGTAAGCAGGCAAGTGGTTATGGTAAATTAGGTAATGAAGGCAAGTAGCATGTGGGCCTTCATAGCAAGAGGATTAGAGAACAAGAGCGTGGATGTCTTGCTGCACTTGAACAGGGCGTTGGCAAGACCACACCTGGAGTATTGTATGCAGTTTTGGTCTTTTTGTCTGAGGAAGGATATTCTTGCAATGGAAAGTGCAGTGACAGTTTATCAGACAGATTCCTGGGATGGCAGGACTGACATGTGAGAAGAGGTTGAATCAGTTCAAATTATATTCACTGGAATTCAAAAGAATGAGAGAGATCACAAAAATCTATAAAATTCTAAGAGTACTTGACAGGGCAGAGGCAGGAAGGATGTTCTCGATGGTTGGGGATTCCAGAGCTGAAAGTCACAGTCTAAGGATAGAACATAGAACATAGAACAATACAGCGCAGAACAGGGCCTTCGGCCCTCGATGTTGAGCCGACCTGTGAACTAATCTAAGCCCATCCCCCTACACTATCCCATCAACATCCATATGCTATCCAAGGAATATTTAAATGCCCCTAATGTGGCTGAGTTAACTACATTGGCAAGCAGGGCGTTCCACGCCCTTATCACTCTCTGAGTGAAGAACCTGCCTCTGATATCTTCCTTAAATCTATCACCCCTCAATTTGTAGCAATGCCCCCTTGTGCAAGCTGAAGTCATCATCCTCAGAAAAAGGCTCTCACTGTTCACCCTATCTACAGGGTAAATCATTTAGTATTGAAAGAAAGAAAATTTCTTCATCCAGACAATGGTGAGCCTGTGGAATACTCTACCACACAAAGCAGGTGAGGCCAAAACATTGCATCATTTCTAGGAGTTAGATATAGCATTTGGGATAAAACTATATGGGAGAGAAATAGAAACAGGCTATTTACTCGGATGATCAGCTATGATCAGAATAAATAGCGGAGCAGGCTCAAAGGGCCAAATGACTTATTCCTGCTCATATTTTCATGTATAAAGGACTCAGCATTGAAATGGATGCTCAGATGTGAGCATAATGAATGTCAGGTCAAGTTCAATGGGCTGAATGGCCTACTCTTGTTTCTATATTGGTATGATGGACCAGATTCTGCTTCTTTCTTTGCCAGATGCATGTTTACCAGATTAACAGCAGTCAAGTTAAACCATATGTCAACTACTGCTCTGAACATTGAAACATCTGACCCAGCAACTTTAAGAGGGTTTTCGGCTTGATTCCATGAAAGTATGCCCTGTTAAATGAGAAAGTTAGCAGGAATATGTTGGAGTTCCCAAAGGCAGTACTTTTTAGGACAATAATGCCCTACCATACATTCACCCTCAATGTCTAGTTTGTCTTTTCTTAAAAACATGGCCCCTTTGGACAGGGGCTTTGGACATGGAATGGTAACACAACATGACTGTGTGTGATACAAATTGTGGCAACCAGACCTTTTCTGAATGCATGTTGTGAACTGTGTTTACAAAAATTGTTTTGACAGAGTAAGTAGAATGAGGAGGGCATGTAATTGACAATCAATTACATGGGTTTAAAGAACAAAGAATAAAGAACAGTACACAACAGGAGCAAACCATTCAGCCCACCAACACTGTGCTGACATATGATGCCTTTCTAAACTAAAAACCTTGAACCACTATGATCCTTGGTTTCCTGCCTGTTCATATATTAGTCAAGATGCCTCTTAAACATTGTTATTGTATCCACCTCCATCGCCTCCTTTGGCAGCACTTTTCAGGCAGTTACAACACTCTTTGTAAAAAAAAAACTGCCTTCCATATTCCTTTAAATTTACCCCCTTTTACCTTAAACATATGCCCTAGTAATTGACAATTCTACCCTGGGAAAAAAAGATTCTGATGATCCATTATATCCAGGGTTCTCATAGTTTTGTAAACTTCAATCAGGTCACCCCCTCATCCTTCAATGTTCAAGTGAAAACAAACGAAGTTTGTCCAAACTTTCCTCATAGCTAATACTCTCCGAACCAGGTAACATTCTGGCATACTATTTTTGTATCATCTCCAAGGCCTCCACACCCTCTGGTAGTGTGCTAATCAGAACTATATGCAATATTCCAAATGTGACCTACTAAAGTTCAATATAACTGTAACATGACTTGCCGATTTTTATACTCTGATCAACAAAGGCATAGCATGCCATATGCCTTCTTGACCACCTTATCCACTTATGTTGTCCTGTGCAGACCAGCCAGTAGGAGTACTTACTGACAGGTTTAACCCTCCTTGCTACAATCTGAAGTTGCCACCTGCTTCAAGACCACCATCATTCCTTAACAAAGAAGGCACGCGCAATGTGCCTCAATGACTACTGCCCGGTGGCTCTGACCTCCACAAATATGAAGTTCTTTGAGACTTTATTCATGGCTCACGTTAACTGTAGCCTCCCATCCTGCCTTGATCCCTTGCAATTTGCCTACTGGTGCAACAGGTCCAGAACAGACACCATTTCCCTAGACCTACACTAATCCCTGGAGCATCTATATAGTAAGGATACCTATGTCAGACTTCTGCTCATTGATTACAACTCTGCTTTAAAATATTATAATCGCAACCAAACTAACCTCCAAACTGAAAAGCCCTATGTCTCTGTTCTGTTCTCTGTAACTGGACCCTTGACTTCCTGATCCATAGACTGCAATCAGTGAAGATACACAACAGCACCTCCTCTACAGCAATCCTCAACACCCTGCAAGGATACATACTCAGCCTCGTACTGTACTGCTCACACACTCATGACTGTGTGGACAAATTTCATCTGATCTCCATCTACACATTCGCTGACAACACCACCTTTGTCAGCTGGATATCAAGCAATGGTGAGACAGAATATAGGAAAGAGACAGAGAGCTTGGTGACATAGTGTAAAAATATCAACCTTGCCACCAATGTCAGCAAAACTAAAGATCTGATTGTCGATTTCAGGAAATAAAGAGAAGAACTTGACTCTATCCATATCAATGGGGCTGAGGTAGAGATCGTTGAGAGTGTCAAGCTCCTAGAAGTGATGATCACCAACAATCTGTCCTGGTCTACCCATCTGATGTGATGTTCAAGAAAGCACAACAATACCTCTTCTGCCTCTGAAGGCTAAGAAAATTTGGAATGCCTGAAAGGATGCTCACCAACCTTTACAGATGTGCCATAGAAAGCATTCTATCTGGATACATCATGGCTTGGTGCAGCAACTGCTCTGCCCAGGACCGTAAGAAACTATGCAAAGTGGTAAACACAGCCCAGGTCATCACGCAAACCAACCTTCCAACCGTTGACTCCATCTACAATTCTCATTGCCACGGAAATGTGGTCAATATCAAAGACCCCTCCCACCCTGGTTATAATCTCTCCTAGCGTCTTCTGTCAGGAAGAAGATACAAAAACTGAAACACACGTACCAACAGGTTCAAGAACAGCTTCTTTCCAGCTGCTATTAGACTTCTGAATGGACTTCCCAAATTTCACATCAAACGTTGATCTCTTGTACATCATCTTTGCAGCCATAACTTTGTACTCCTCACTCTGATCAATCAGCCTGTGATCTCTGTGTCTTTGTATGTTATGATCTGGCTGTGTTGCATTCAAAACAAAACTTTTCACTGTATTTAAGTACATGTGACAATAATACATTACATCAAATCAAATCACTTTTAGGCAACTGTGGACTTGTGCGCCATCTCTCTACATGTTAATGCTCCTTAGGGCTCTGCCATTTATCGCATACTTCCCTCCTGCATTAGATCTCTCAAAATGCATCAGCTTACTTTTGTCCGGATTAAATTCCATCTGCCATTTCTCTGCCAAATCTTGCAGAAAGTATTAGGCAAGAGGCTGTTGCCATGCATTGGCAAGTTTTTCGATTCAGCATTTTTTCATTCTTGCTTTTCGTGTAACGAGAAAAAAAATGTTAACTGTTTTGAGTAGATCTTAAGTGACTTCCAACAATGCCCAAATGGTTAGTTGCTTAATTTGGTACAAACATTTAGAGATTGCGTTGTCTGCCCTTTAGCACTCAAATTTAATTGGCGTCTCTTATATGTCATAGAACCATAGTTTGACTATTATCACTGACTTTGTACCTGAATTAGATGTGCAATCTGGCCATCTATCCATAGTTCCCTGCCAATTTGCTGGAGTCCGGAACGCCATCAGAAGTTTTTTTGAATAAGTTTTTGTGCAAGTTACATGTCGCTACCACTTTGTGCATACAAGACACAATTGAAATTAGCTGCAGTGGAGTTGATTGAGGAGAGGCCAGAATTGAAAGTGGACAATTTTTTAAAAAAAATAAATAAATAAATAAGAAATAAGGTACAGTTTGTTGTATGTCAGTGGAGTGGACATTCTCTTGCTGAAAGGGAACAGTGAGCTCAGTGTTGACAACTCCCAGATACAAAATCATGAACCAATTGAATTAAAGTACTTTTTTTCATTGAAACAAGACCCTTAGAAATAAATTGCAACTCATGGCACAGCACCTTATACTTTCCGTTTTCTGCTCCTAGCAAGTAATTTAACCTGACACTGATATTTTAATTTTATATTTGGTTTCTTATTTGTTAATTATTTATATTAATGAAAAGTGCAAATCTAGAAAAAAAGTACTGCTTGCAGTAATTACTTAGATTAATCAAAAAATAAATTAAGGTAGTTAAATTAACAAATTAAAACAATGAAGAAACAAAAATAAAGTAGGAAGAAGGGTATAATGGATCAGACGTGGAACAAGCACTTCTTTTTGTGCCCTGTGTCTGAGTCAAGCTCTGTTTTACAGGCCAGGAGCTTGGAGGTGGGACTTGTTTAGTTTGGAATTATATTTGACATGGACTGGTTGGACCTTAGGGTCTGTTTCCGTGCTGTGTAAATCTGTGACTATCAGAAATGAGTTTACGCAGTCATAGTTCATTTCTTTTTACAACACAGAACTGTTGTCAGTTGGCACCAAATTCGACTTTCTCACTTGGAGATGATAGACATGACTTTCATCATAATTGGAAGGATAACAACAGTATAGCATGGGATATGCCTACAAGGTGAAGAATAAATACAATCACTGCAGAATAGTGCAGGTGTTGAGGAGGGTTAGTCAGCATTCAATCGTGATGCACACCACTTGGAATTATTTGTAACTAACACCAAGTGAAGTAATTACAATAATTTTCCATTGCTATGAGCTTGTTTCCTAAATCGGGAAGCATAAAATGCATTGGATGAAATACTTAAAATATTTTAGATTATCTAGTAGCTGTCTTCCTTAATTATTGCTATCAATAAATGGACTTTATTGCTCAACCAATCATGTCATTGCAAACTGTGCTTGAAGTTAAGATAATTAGTTTATGAAAGCTGTTCATTTAAATATGCTGTAGCTGTTATATAAGTTGAAGATTGTACTGTGTAAAACAAAATTTTGAAGCTGCTCTGTATAAATTTATTTATAATGTTGATACATGCAGAATGTACAGGACAATCTGGAATGCATTAGGTTTATGATGTCCATGTCAAGGTATGTTCACACTGGAAGACCATTCTTCTGTAATAAGAATGTAAGACATAGGAGCAGAAATTAGACCATTCAGCCCATCGAGTCTGCTCTGCCATTCAGTCATGGGTGATACGTTTCTCAACTCCGCTCTCCCATGTTCTCCCCATAGCCCTTGATCCCCTTGACAATCAAGAACCTATCTATCTCTGTCTTAAATAAACTGAATTACCTGGCCTCCACAGCCTTCTGTGGCAGTGAATTCCACAGATTCACCACAGTCTGGCTGAAGAAGTTTCTACTTATCTCTGTTCTAAAAGGTCTTCCCTTCACTCTAAGGCTATACCTTTGGGTCCTAGTGTCTCCTACTATGCATTCTGGTCACCTATCAGTAAATCCCTACCAAGTTGATGGAGACTAGAACATGAGCATAAATTGTTTTGAATATGTTTTTGTGGAAGTTATATGTCCCTACCACTTGACTGAAATGAAACGGAGGTATTACTACCGTGAATAAAGGAAAACAACCTGGAAAAGGCCTAACTTGAAAAGTAACTTTATAAAAAAAGTAGGACAAGTATGAATGAAAGTAAATTATCTTGAGTTGCAGTTTTATGTTTGAGAAAAATAAAGACTTTGTTTGTTGATTATGTCCTGCTAATAAAACGGCAGGAGCAAAATGTTGTGAATCTACACTGTAAAGCAAAAATAGCAAATAGTGATGTATCTGGAACAATGATCTTTTATTGCTTCTGAAGAAGTGAAATCCTGGAGTCCACAAAGTCAGTGGCCTTTTCATTGCTGAAGGTTTCAGAGAAAATCAGCCCACAAGATCTGCACTTAAACAGAATGGTGCTTATGTTCATCATTAATTGCTTTAACCAGCTTCAAAATAAATAATTGACATTTAAATTGTCACTCAACATTGTTGATTGATTTTTGAATGAACAAGAATTCTGAGTAGTCCTTCAACACTTTCTGTCATACTGATCCACTCACATATTTTGCTAAAATTAGGGATAGAGAGAATATATTGCTCTTTGTGTGTGACTGTATTTTTTTAGCAGGAAAAGTGGGTCAGGATGGAAAGTCATATGAATCTCTATTGCTGTGTCATGGATTCAAAGCACTGCTTATTTGTCATTTGCACAGCTATTTTGGGAGAGTAATTTTGTTGGTGTGGATGTGCCAGAATTTGTGTAAGAGTCTGTTTTGTTTGTATTGTTGCCAAAAAGATTTTTTGTGTGTCATGTTATTTAGCAATTTGCTTTGAGTGTGTGAGAATCTAACTGTTCGTAACCTATGTAGTCATAATTGGACACTAAGCATTAGAGAGACAAGAGAATTAGAGATAAAGACATGGGTACACATAAGCAGCCATTTTAGACACGTGTCTATATTACCCTCATAAGAATAGTGTAACACACTACAAAGATTTAACAAACATCCTTTTTCAATTTGTATATACAGTTCTGACCATTAGTTATCTTCTAGAAAATGATATGTTCCAGAAAATAACATTAATAAAATTTTAAAATGCTCAATAATGGTTACAATGTGCAGATGATCATTCCACATGTATGATTTTGATGCAGTAGTTAAACGGCTTATTATAAAAGGAATTTTGCATGAAGTCATTATGTTGCTGAAGGAAAATAAACCCTAAGTGTCTCTTTATCACTAACTGTGATTCTCAAGGACCAAACACTGAAAATGTTGAGAAAATTTGCTAACGGCCAGTTATGAGTTGTCATGAAACCATGAAGTTTTACTGTGAATGATGGTGCTGTGGCTGATTAGTTCCCCTTTGCTTTCTACATCCTGCAGAAGCAATTGGTTAAAATCAGATAAACAAAAATTCTGAGTAATGCTTGACATTAAATGAACAAGAAAGAAACTGAAAAATTAATCAAACTCAGAATCAGTATATTCAAACATAGCATGTAAAATAAACCTAGAGGTGTAAGGGTAAGAAAAGTTAAAAATGCAAGTGGATCAGGAAACAAAAATTCTAGTTGGTTAGAAGCACAGGGCACTAAGCTTTAACTATAAGGAATATTATTCTAGTTTCTATGGTTCCCAAATCTAACCAAAGCCTTGCATTCATTTGAATTTATATTGTCATTACAAATGGAACACAGAACACTACAATTTCTTGGAAATAGGCTCATTTACAATAAGTACTAGATTAGATTGCCTCAAGGGAGTAGGAATATAGATTTTGTAAATATTAAATGATATAAAAACTGTTAATAGGCTAAACCACTAAACCATCAAGGCATGTTTTGTTGTGAACTTACAACTCCCTGCCTTATAACAACCAAAGTTTTGTTTTACAACAAATCTGCCAACAATAATATAGATAACAATTCTCAGCAGGTAATTTTCAAGGATCTAGAAACTGCAGCAAATTGAGAAATTTAAGTTGTATTCAGGACTAATCATGGGTTTAACTCCTTACATTAATAAATGTACCTTTAACAAGAGTTAATTAGCTCCCTGTTTTGACTCAAACATAGGTGCACCAGAACCAGGCAGGATCTCACTTCAAAAACTCAGTGGAGATTGTTGTTTCTGATTGTTAAAGTGTAAAAAAGATATTACTCTCAGTTTTGTCTTTACCTGCAGCTTTTTTTCCCAATGGTGAGGTGATATTTTCAGAATAGGTGACAGTGGACCCAAAATTCTTGTACCAGAACTTTAAATTTTGACCACTAAAGCCAGCATTGCTAATAATATTGCAAAATTTTTTTCTCGGAGATAGAATAGCCTGAAATTGAAATCCCAGGTAAAATATGTATTTACATGTAGGATTTCTCCTGGAAATGAAATGTTAAGGCTCTGGCATTAACCGCAGCATTATATGGAGGCAAGTCAGTGAGGAGGAAAACGAAATTGGAAGGAGTATGGGAAATAAGGTAACAGGTCATCCTTTCTCTTTCCTTTCTGAGTGATTTGAAATATCACTGGATGAGATACTGGAGACATCTCGGAGTCTGAGGTACATAGTCTGGAGAAACACAATGGAAGAAATGGAAAGCATCATATGAAATGAATTTTTTTGTGTCAATAATAGCATCAAAAATTCTACGTTTTCTGGTCATTTTTGAATAAGCAGACCCATAAGTAATTATGAAAAGAATGTCCAAGATTTTCACTTGCTCAGAATGTTTTTACTAAAATAGATCAATTGAGTCTTGTATCCAATGTTACTGTATAGTTATATTGATAATGCTATGTAAAAGCATTAAGGATGAATTTATACTTCTCACGGTGAATTAGGAACAGTCCATGTACATATATATTGCTGTACACAATGACAAAAACATCCATCATGTTTTATATTCTTTTGATGGGAATGTGACAAATAAACCAAAAAAATAAAATGTGTATCTTCTTAAATGATTAATGTATAAATCAAAGCCAATGTGTAACACTAAAGCATGACAGCAGCACAACATTTGACTGCTTTTAAGAAATTAACAAGGACCATAGAGTAAAAAAAAATAGCATTAAACAATAGAAAAATGCAGGACCTCCACCCAGAACTCAAAACCAGGGCACATTTATTCAATTTTCAAAGAATAACAGTTTTTGACTTAGTGCAATAGTATGGAATGGAAAGCAGTTAGCCAGAAGGCCAATGTATATTTCTCCCTATTTTTGTCTTGAAACATTGCAAAGTGTAGAATGGGCTGTGGAATCAACATGACCAATCAACTTCTAGCTCACAAAATTAAAAAAAAACTGATATATTCCCAATTTAACACTGGGGTGAGGACAGGGATAAAAATGAGTTCACAATTATTAAAAGCAGATGAAAAATAATCTTAGCAAGTATTTTATGAATAAAGTATTTCTTACGTTGGAAACAGTTATACTAATAAAGTTACATTTCATCACTGATTTTGTTTTGGGAAATTGTGACTATTAATTAGCACTGAGCTTTTGGACTGAACATTATGTGTCTTTTTTAAACTAAGAACCTGTTTAATTAAGTTTCACAAAAGGATTTTCTCCACAAAGCTGAGTGAAATCTTTTGACTTATTTTGCCAAACACGTTGCATTAACTGCCTACCCCATCCCGTTAGTGCTCCTCTCATTCGATTCTACCCCTTTCTACCACTTGCCATTCCAGGAACAATTCGCCATTGTTGGGCTATCCCAGAATTGACTGACATCCTGGATGCTGGTGCCATGTTTAAAACCCATGTACACCCTGAAAAGCACTTTTAGTCTGGAATTGCACTGCACGTTTCTTGATATTGGGCCCAGACATGGCAGAGAATGGATGATTGATACCCTGCTTTAGGGCTGAGACCTGGAGGTCCTGTTGGAATGGGTGGGACAGAGGTTCGACATCCACCACCCCCAGGGCCAGTAGTGGCACAAGGCTACACTAGGCTGTTCTGAGGTTGCCATGCAGGTCAATGCTGTGTAAGCCATCTGGTGGAATGCAGAGCAATGTAGGAATATCAATGATGTTCTCCACACCATTAGCACAAGTGCCAGCATCTTTTTTGGATACCTCACACTCACTCTATTTCTGGTATTGTACCCACCTCCCACCAAAGTTCATGATCTACCAAACTTACTATGACTCCAACATCTTCTTTCACTCAATGTTACCCATTCCAAACCCCGACATCACTAATCCTGCAAACCCCCTGCACTGCCTAATCACTGACTCAGAACAACTCTGACCTGCATCCAACATAATAGCTGTGCCACCACTTTCATCTCCTGCTTCGCTCTTCTAGGAGGAAAACAGTGATAGAAACTGTCAAGAAAGGTGGTGGGCAGCAAAATGTTCAGTTACTCACCCTTTACATGGAGGATCTTGATTCTGACTGTCCTGAGCAGCTGACTGATCACATCCAAAGCCCTGGGCTGGTATCAGAGGGCTGCCCTTGACTCATTGAGCTGGGACAGCTTGACTGAAGGCTAACTCCCTTGACTTGACTGATGACAGTAGACAACCAGTACATGCTTCCTGGCTTTCAAGCTGCTCTAATGGCATGACAATAAAGGTATTTCTGGCTGAGGGACCAAGCAGGGATACTGTGAGTATCTAGTTTGGGCCAAAGTGGTCCACATTAAGCAAACAAATTGGGGATGTAGCCTGACCACTCCAGGAGCTGAGTGCATGTTCCTGAGAGCAAAGTGCCCTTGCTGCAGTATTACAAGAATTGATAATGGTGCACCGAGGTACAGCACTGCTGTGCATAATCATACCATGAGTAGATTGGAGATATGCCATGAGGATTCTTAGAGACTGGAACATGCCAGATGCAAATGTTTGTGGATGTAGGGCACATGTGGCCAGTGCCCAGAGAACATGCCCTGTGATATTGGTGCCTGGTGTCCAACATGGAGAAAGTGGTGAGAAGATATTGCCAGGTACCTGCGTTGACTTCAGTGTTGAGAATTTTTGTCATCTTGTTTGCTGATATAGGTTATTTGGATAGAAAGATGCATATTCATGACGTGAGGTATGCTTTAGTAAGGTCACTAATAAACAATAATCTTCTTTTAATAGGCAACTTGCTCCTGTCTAATGAGAATCTTACCTCAAAACCCAGAATTTAAAGCTGTGGCAAGTTGTTCCTGAAGTTGAGATTGGCCTCCATAGACTTCTCATGCAATTATGTCACATTTCTCACCATAACCCATGTCATTCATGTCTTTGCTAGATGCAGGGGGAAGAGGGTGAATGTGTTAATGTCAGAGGAATAAAATCCAGAAAAGATGTTGGCAATGTGCACAGATGGATTTGTCATTATTTTTAACTTTCAAATGTTTGGGATAAAAAAAGCTCATTAATGTTAATATTTTGTCAATACTTTAATGCTGATTACTTAATAAAGCCAATTAGACATTTGTTAATTGCTACTTTTGTTGATGTATTGACACAAATTATCAATTTATGACCATTATTGTCAGAATAGACAAATATGTTGGTGACTCCTACAATGGTAATAGGTGCTGCTTAAAATTATTATTGGAGGCAGAGAACAGAGTGATTGAAAGAGATGATAAAATGTGAGGCTGGATGAACACAGCAGGCCAAGCAGCATCTCAGGAGCACAAAAGCTGACGTTTCGGGCCTAGACCCTTCATCAGAGAGGGGGATGGGGGGTGGGAACTGGAATAAATAGGGAGAGAGGGGGAGGCGGACCGAAGATGGAGAGCAAAGAAGATAGGTGGAGAGGGTGTAGGTGGGGAGGTAGGGAGGGGGTAGGTCAGTCCAGGGAAGACGGACAGGTCAAGGAGGTGGGATGAGGTTAGTAGGTAGCTGGGGGTGCGGCTGGGGGTGGGAGGAAGGGATGGGTGAGAGGAAGAACCGGTTAGGGAGGCAGAGACAGGTTGGACTGGTTTTGGGATGCAGTGGGTGGGGGGGAAGAGCTGGGCTGGTTGTGTGGTGCAGTGGGGGGAGGGGATGAACTGGGCTGGTTTAGGGATGCAGTGGGGGAAGGGGAGATTTTGAAACTGGTGAAGTCCACATTGATACCATATGGCTGCAGGGTTCCCAGGCGGAATATGAGTTGCTGTTCCTGCAACCTTCGGGTGGCATCATTGTGGCAGTGCAGGAGGCCCATGATGGACATGTCATCAAGAGAATGGGAGGGGGAGTGGAAATGGTTTGCGACTGGGAGGTGCAGTTGTTTGTTGCGAACTGAGCGGAGGTGTTCTGCAAAGCGGTCCCCAAGCCTCCGCTTGGTTTCCCCAATGTAGAGAAAGCCGCACCGGGTACAGTGGATGCAGTATACCACATTGGCAGATGTGCAGGTGAACCTCTGCTTAATGTGGAATGTCATCTTGGGGCCTGGGATGGGGGTGAGGGAGGAGGTGTGGGGACAAGTGTAGCATTTCCTGCGGTTGCAGGGGAAGGTGCCGGGTGTGGTGGGGTTGGAGGGCAGTGTGGAGCGAACAAGGGAGTCACGGAGAGAGTGGTCTCTCCGGAAAGCAGACAGGGGTGGGGATGGAAAAATGTCTTGGGTGGTGGGGTCGGATTGTAAATGGCGGAAGTGTCGGAGGATAATGCGTTGTATCCGGAGGTTGGTAGGGTGGTGTGTGAGAACGAGGGGGATCCTCTTGGGGCGGTTGTGGCGGGGGCGGGGTGTGAGGGATGTGTCGCGGGAAATGCGGGAGACGCGGTCAAGGGCGTTCTCAATCACCGTGGGGGGGAAGTTGCGGTCCTTAAAGAACTTGGACATCTGGGATGTGCGGGAGTGGAATGTCTTATCGTGGGAGCAGATGCGGCGGAGGCGGAGGAATTGGGAATAGGGGATGGAGTTTTTGCAGGAGGGTGGGTGGGAGGAGGTGTATTCTAGGTAGCTGTGGGAGTCGGTGGGCTTGAAATGGACATCAGTTACAAGCTGGTTGCCTGAGATGGAGACTGAGAGGTCCAGGAAGGTGAGGGATGTGTTGGAGATGGCCCAGGTGAACTGAAGGTTGGGGTGGAAGGTGTTGGTGAAGTGGATGAACTGTTCGAGCTCCTCTGGGGAGCAAGAGGCGGCGCCGATACAGTCATCAATGTACCGGAGGAAGAGGTGGGGTTTGGGGCCTGTGTAGGTGCGGAAGATGGACTGTTCCACGTAACCTACAAAGAGGCAGGCATAGCTGGGGCCCATGCGGGTGCCCATGGCCACCCCCTTAGTCTGTAGGAAGTGGGAGGAGTCAAAAGAGAAGTTGTTGAGTGTGAGGACGAGTTCCGCTAGGCGGATGAGAGTGTCGGTGGAGGGGGCCTGGTCGGGCCTGCGGGACAGGAAGAAGCGGAGGGCCTTGAGGCCATCTCCATGCGGAATGCAGGTGTACAGGGACTGGACGTCCATGGTGAGTGATTGAAAGATTCATCTTCATCTTCATCTGAATCTACCAATGGAACAAAAAATGGAGAAAGGTCTGTCATCAGTAGCTTTCAGGGACAAAAATCTTTCGCTGGAATGTGTTGGTACTCTACCCACAAAGCCACAAAGTAATTGCTCTGTCTGACAAAAACTCTATCATTATACCAATTTTGGTACAGAGAAAAAAACATCCTTCCAATTCTTCTAGCCACACAGCTTCCTCCCTGGACTTTCTCCATGAATTGTAAATAAGTAGATGTCCCATGCAAATTATTCAGCATCCTCTCCTCAAAGGGATTAAATGAGACATCGTCTTCCTCAGAAACTGTGGAAAGGATTTGAATTAATGAGAATACTGCTCAGCATCTATGAGTCACAATGATGATCACTGCTCTGTTGAAACATTTCACTGATAGTATTATTTCCTTCAAAGTTAGTTTTATGTTACCAGCATATTTCCAGTGAATTAGATGCTTTGATGCTGCTGAAATGGTAGCTTGGTAGATGCCACTGCCAGAAATTAAACTTCTTGAACAAGATCTGTGAGAATGTAATAGGACATCTGAGGTCATATTATATTGTAGTCATGCCAATGCATTGATGGGAATGTTTTTCTTTAACTGTGATTTTAATATATAAATTAGACAATATTATTAAGGATTGATAACTGGTTAACAAAGAGTAAACAGAAAATTGGGATTCATAGGTTATTTTCAGATTGGAAAGATGTAACTAATGGAGTGCTACAGTGATCTCTTAGTATCTCAATTATTTGCTATTAATATCATTGACTTGGAGGGAGGTGCAGAGTATCCAAACTTGATGTCTACACAAAAAGGTGTGAGGGCACGCTGTGATAAGGATATAAGGATGTGCAAGGGGTTAAGTTGGGCATTGGGTGAAACTTGATGGATGAATTTTGCTGCAGGAAAGCGTGAAATCATGCATTTGGCAGGAGAATCAAAAGGCAGATTATTTGAATGGAGAGAAATTCCAAACACCATCCATATGGATCTGGCTGTCCTTGAGCATGAAACACAAAGTTAGCATTCAGGTGCAGTAATTCAGAAGGTAAATGGAATTTTGGCCTTTCTTGCTAGGGTTTTGGAGTTTAGAAACAGGAAAGTCTCGATACAACCGTTCAGGGTGTGGGTGAGACCGCACCTAGAGTACTGTGTACAGTTTAGGTTCCTGTAGTTAAGAAAGGATACATTGGCTTTGGAGGCTGTTCAAAAGCAATTCACTCGGTTGACTAATGGGATGAAGGGATTGATTTAAGAATGGCTAAACGGCTTAGGCTTGTACTCTTTAGAGTTTAGAAGAATAAGAGCTGATCTTATTGAAATATACAAGATTCTGAGGGGTCACAATGGGGAGGATGTTGCAAAGATGCTTCCACTAGTGGGGTGTCTTTGAAATGGGGAAGTAGTTATATAATATTGAGGTGTGGAGGTTTATGTTGCATTGGCAGAGAAGAGGTGTTGAGGCCTGGGGCAGATCACCTTGATCTTGTTGAATGACAGGCTTGAAGGGCCAGATGGTCAATATCTGCTCCAATTTCTCATTTCTTTACATTCTTGAAACATCTTGATTAGATGAAGAAATGTAATAGGGATGAATTTTAACTCTCCCTCCTTCTGATTTTATTTAAGATTAATTTTGATCAGTGTTTAAGAATATTTTCACTGCGTACTGATGATCTGAAGGATTTATGGTCATCCAAAGTACCTAAGGATGTTTGAAAGTTTGTGGTCAGATCTTCAACTATTTACTTTCACAATTCCCCAAGCTGACAGAATGAGTCAAGGCAGCTGTTGTGAATCAGATGGTTTCATATGCCTTTATTGCCAACTGTGACAAATAATACATGCATCTAGGACATATTAGTTCATTCACATCATTTCAAAGAAAGAAGGTGAATGGTGAGGGGTTTAAAAAAAAACTTTTTCTTCACAATATGTCCCATTCTATTTTCAGAGAGTTACCCCACTTTTTTGGCATTTCGCCCTGTTATTAAAAATATGGTTTATGACAGCAGCTTGTTTGAGTTTTACCCAAAATAAGGAACTGCATTTGTTGTAGCACATTGTACATTGTTCAAATGTCATGCCATCTTTGTTTCGTGTTGTGATGGTAATGGCACATTTAGATTCGAAAACAGATTGCTGTAAATAGTCCTAAAATCCTTTTCCGTGCATTAACCCCTCATTTATGTATTAGTATTGGCTCATCTTTGTATTTCTGTACAAGTTGTTGATCTTTTTCATGACTGCATCCACTGTCAGGGCACAGCGTTCATACATGAGCAACTTAGTTCAGGCACACTACACTAGTTTTGGCAGTGTTGACATTTGCTGACCTGAAAAGAACCTCTATCCTCATCAGAACTCCTTTTATTTGAACAGACAGGGACTTATTCATGAAATAAGCATTTCTTGTGTGTGACTGAACTAGTCACACTGGAATTGGGCTCTCAACAGCAGGGTTAATATTGGCACAGGCTTTATGTACGAGTTAATTGGCTGCTGAGCAAGTTTAAAATTCAGAATTGGGAATGATTACGTGGCCTGAAAACCCATGGCCCATTTCATGAGACACACTCACTGTAATTCCAGTGACAGAATGGTTATGGGGTGGTACGTGAATGTGCTGTGTCCTAGCCTAGCCTCAGGGGTCCTGGGGGCTTTATAGGGGCAGATGGGGGATGTCACCTTTCAAGAGCAGTGAGATACTTTGTTTGCTGGGATTTGCAGTATTATGAATTCCTGTGTCCTTGGCTTCAAAGAGACACCACAGTGTATGTGGGCCCATTCTGGATGCTATATTACAAAGGATATTGAGGAGATGACTTTCTGTTCAATGCCTAGCACAGGGCTTTTCATTTGTTCCTTTCCTGGAATGACCATACTGATGTTGTGTTTTCAGCATTTGGGACAGGCAGATACCTTTGATTCATTCTGAATGGTACACACACCTACAATCCAACTATACATCAAGGGACCTTCCATTTATTCTGCACATTTTGGCAGATTCCTTGGGCAAAATTTTCTAGACCCACCTGGAGCTTTTCAAAGGGCAAAGGGAGGAACTTAATTGGACAGGAAGCAAATATTGAGTTTCCCAATGACTGGTTAAAGTTTTGATATTAAGTTCTGAATACATTTCATGCAGGTTGATGCTCTTGACCTGTATCACTTTTGCATTTGTTATCATGCAATGAACAGTAATTAAAATGCCAGCGCTCTGCCATTACATTCAGGTTGTAGTCCCATAAGCCAAAAACGGGAAACACACGTGTTTACAAACCTGTTTATATACATGTATATGATGAGATAGACTTCATCCTGCAAGGTCTGTTGAGTACAAATTTCTTCAGCAACTTGCGTCCTTCATAATCAAGATGTTTATTCGTACAAAAACAGTGTTGGGGGTGAAGATCAGCCAGTTCATGCCAAATCTCATTCATATGCAGACATTTCTGTTGTTGTTAACTAGTTGGTGTCACTGTTAAAGCGTCACTTATCCAACAAGCCTGGGCAGCCACACAGGGAGCCAGCAAACAGGGCTTAACTCAACTGAATGGGCCGTCTTTTTGCGACTGTATTCTTATACCATGAAAGCCTTTGTTAAATAGCTATCAGTTGTGTATGTTCTCCAGGTTGTGCGGAAAAGTCAGTGAGCTGATAGTGTGCTGCTGAGTGTCGTAGCTCCACTCAAACTTTAAATGCAAACCCTGGCAGATCTGTGAGAGACATTACCACTGTATGTGTCAGAAGCACTACAATTGTAGCTGCAATGAAGTGCCAGACATTGGTTGCATATGAGGCATCTGATGGAGATGTCTTACAATGTTTGCTTACACTCCTAGGATCACGAGCGCTGAGTATGCAATGATACATGCCCTGACAGATCATTCATCCTCTTGCAATATTGCAACCCAGTTCACTTGAGCAGCCCATGAGCACTGAGCTCTGCAGCGACCTCTACCTATCTAAATTTCTTTTGTCAGGTGTGATGTGTCCCTGTTGCCTCCCATAGGGAAAAGGTTGTGCCATACCTCCTGGACAGACTTCGGGAGAACCTTTAGAGAAATATTGTTAAAGCATGGCACTGTTCTTTGCCTGGTTTTTGATATCTCCAGGGGTGAGCTGAATGGTGAGCAGAGGTTGATTGATGCTCCTGGATTGCAAAGAGTGAAGTGCTATCTGAGTGCCTTTTAAAACTGCAATTGTTTGTTGGAGCTCAGAAGGTCTTGACAGGCTTCAGAATTTCCAGCCAATAAAGTTGGTAGTTATACCTATAATCATAGATTCCCTACAATGTAGAAACAAGCCATTTGGCCCATCGAGTTCACACTGACCCTCTGAAGAGCATCCCACCCAAACCTAGCCCATCCCTGTAACCACTCCCTACCATTTACCCTACATTTCCCATGGTTTACCAATCTAGCCTGCACATTCCTGTACAATTTAGCATGTCCATTCCAATTAACCTGTACACCTTTGAACTGTGGGAGGAAATACACACAGATACAGGGAGAATGTGCAAACTCAACACAGACAGTTGGCTAAGGCTAGAATCAAACCCAGGACCCTTGTACTGTGAGGCAGCTGTGCTTACCATTGAGCCACCATGCTATTCTTTTTAAAATTATCCCTCCCTTTCTCTGTCAGTAGGCTCCCCTCTGCACAAACAAATATAACTTTTACCTGTGCATGCATAGGAGTTGGGGCATCACTTGAGGTCGCACAGGGCATTGTTGAGGCCACTTTTGAATTACTAGGTACAGTCTGGTCACCTCTGGAAAAATATTATTACATTGAAGAGGGTTTAGAAAAGATTTTCCAGGATGTTGCTGGGGCTGGAGGGTTTGAGTTAGAAGGTAAGACTGGATAGACTGGGATTTTTTTTCACTGGAGCGCAGGAGAGTGAGGAGTGACCTCATAGAGTTTTATAAAATCATGAAGGGCACAGATAAAGGAAATAGCAAGGGTCTTTTCCCTGGAATGAGTGAGTTCAAAACTCGGGGGCATATTTTTAAGGGGAGAGGAGAAAGATTTTAAAGGGGCATGAGGGGCAACTTTTTCACACAGTGACGTTTATGTGTGGAATGGACTGCCAGAGGAAATGGTAGATGCAGGTAAAGTTATAACATTTAAACAACATTTGGACAGTACATGAATAGGAAATGTTTAGAGGGATATGGGCCAAATGCAGATAAGTAGGACGAGTTTAGTTTCGGAAACTTAACTAGCATAGACAAGTTTGACCGATGGATCTGTTTCCATGCTGTATGACTCTGATTTGAAGACTTTAATTGTATTCCAACACAATCTGCAATCTCCTGGTTCAGCATATCCCCCCTCTCCCATCACCATCAAGCCAGAGGATCAACCTTGGCTCAATGAAGAGTGCAGGAGGGCATACCAGGAGCAGAACTAGGCAGACCTGAAAATGAGGTGGCGACCTGGTAAAACCAACAAACAGGATGAATGCCAGACAGCATAAAAGTAGCAAGTGATAGACAGACCTAAGCAATCCCATAACCAACAGATCATTTCGAAGCTCTGCCATTGTGCCACATCCCATCGTGAATGGTGGTGGCCAATTAAACATCTCACTGGGGGAGCAGGCTCCACAAATATTCCCAGAAATATTCACCTGCAAGTTTCAAATGGATAATCCATCGCTGCCTGCTCCAGTGGTCCCCAACGTTACAGATTCCAGTTTTTAGTCTATTTGATTCAGTCCACTTAATGTCATAAAATGGTTGGAGGCAATGGATAGTGTGAAGGCTATGGTCTTGTCAACATTCCAGCAATAGTGCTGAAGGCTTGTGCTCCAGAACTTGCCGCTCCCCTAACAATGCTGCTCCAGAATCGATTCAGCACAGGCATCTACATGACCAATTGCCCAGGTATGTCCTGTGCACATAAAGGAAGACAAATCCATTCTGGCCAATCACCTCCTTACACTACTCTCGATCATCACCAGGTGCTCCGGTTTCATCTCGTGTCCAGAGATGTGCAGGCTAGGTGGATTGCCCATGTTAAATTGCCTGTAGTGTTCAGGGATGTGTAGATTAGGTGGGTTATTGGGGGATGGGTCTGAGTGGGGTGTCCTCCAGGTCAAAGGGCCTGTATCCATACTGAAGGGATTCTGTGATCTATGATGTAAAGTGATGGAAAATGTCACCAACAGTGCTAGCAAGCAATACTTGCTCAGCAATAACTTGTTCACTGTTTCCCAGTTTAGGTTCCACCAGACCACTCAGCTCCTGACCTCATTGCAGGTTTGGTTCAAATATGGACGAAAGAGCTGGCTTCCAGAGGTGAGGTGAGAATAACTACCCTTGACATCAAGGCCACATTTGACTGAGTGTGGCATCAGACCCCCAGCAAATCTGGAATCAATGGGTATCAGGGGGCAAAATCTTCATAGTTTAGAATGATACTTGCTACATTGGGAAGATGGTTCCCATTCTTGTAGTTCAGTCATCTCAGCTCCTGGACACACCTGCAGGTGTTTCTTTAGAGTAGTGTCCTAAGCCTAACCATCTTCAGCTGCTTCATCAATGATCTTCCCTGCATCATAAGGTCAGAAGTGGGGATATTTGTTGACTGCACAACATTCAGCAACGTTCATGATTCCTCAGATATTGAAGCTGCTCCATGTTCAAAGGCAACAAAATCTGGACAATATCCAGGCTTGGGCTGACAAGTGGCAAATAACATTTGTTCGACAAAAATGCCATGTAATGACTATCTCCAATAACAGACAATCTAACCACTGTTCCTTGGCATTCAATGTGTTACCATTACTGAATTCCCCCAGTATCAACATCCCAAGTGTTATCATTGACCAGAAACAGGACTCACCCCATAAACATCGTCAAAGAGCAGGTCAGAGGGTAGCTATACTGTGCTGAGTAGCTCACCTCCTGACTCCCTAAAGCTTGTCTACCATTTACAAGGCATAAGTCAGGAGTATGATGGAATATTCCCCATCAGTCTGGATGAGCGCAGTTCCAACAACCCTCAGGAAACTTGATATCATTCAGGGCTATGGAGTTCAATTGACTGGCACCATATCCACAAACATCCACTCCTTCCTGTAGCAAAATTGTATATAAATTCACTGCAGAAATTCAGCAAAAATCTTTAGATTTAGACACCTTTCATATCCATGACCAGTTCCAAGAAGAAGGACAAGGGCAGCAGATGCGCTACCACCTGCAAGTTTCCATGCAAGCCACCACCCCCACCCCCCCACCCCCCGCCATCCTGACCTGGTAATATCTTGCCTTTCCTTAGCTGTCACTGATTTGAAATCCTGGAAATCCCTCCAAATGGCCTTGTATGTCAACCTACAGCAAGTGGACTGCAGTGGTTGAGGAATGTAACTCATCTATCGCCATCTTCTCAACAGCAATTAAGCATGGACAATAAATGCTGGCTAGCCAGCGATGTCCATTTCCTACAAATGAATTAAAAAAATTCAGCTTTGATCTCAGAATGATTGACAGAAGACTATTATAAAAGACTTGTGTAATTTCATGTCTGAAAGGTACAGTGTCTGTGTGGTCTGGAATCTACGCCATAATGCAGCATGCCAAGAGGCCTTCTGGACAAACTTAATGAAGAAATGAAACCAAAGAACCATGATGGTTAATAACAGCAGTCAATCCCTGAATGGTATGGTGAAAATAGCTCAATGGTCTCACATAAGGCATAAAGTCCAATGGGTGAATCTTCAAATTGCATATGTGGAGCTGCACCACAATTTTCTGTCGTGCAATGAAACACACATTCATCATTTACAAATAAACAATCTCTATCAATCTTGACTTTTAAATCAATCAAATCATCCCCTCACAGACAGAACTGCAGCAAGCTTCACAGAACCATACTGCCAACTATTCAACCAGGACACCCATAGCACGCAAAGTACATGACACTTACTGACATACTTCTCTCTACTTTGCAGGACAAGTTGACATATAGAATAGAAATTTATTGCCATGTGTACTTTTAGGTGAAGAATATGGTGACTATAACCCGAGGCAGCAAGACCTAACCAATTAACAGGGAATAGATACGGTTGTAAGTCCATATCTCCAAGGATGAGGTGGTGTTCTCCATCATCAGAGTGCCAGTTTCTGAGGCCTTCACCAGTAGTGAGGGTCTATAACCATTGAACAAAATATTATCCTCATGCCTAATCCTTCTTTCCACTTCACCTTTACTCTGCAATCCCTTCTATTTACAAGCTGAAAGTATGCATCTTTATCTTTCGCCCAACTCTGCCCAGTCCCACACCATGGCACTATGCTGTTGCTTTGTCCTTTCAGATATCCAAGAACTGCCAGCAGGCTAGACAGAAAGGATGTAAAGACAGCAATGAAGAAAAATTAATGTCACTTAATTTCACACTCTTTGCTCAAACTCAGATACTGACACTGAGCATATTTTAGAGAAGAGTACAATGGCGGGATCAGCGTGCGGTGAGACACCAGGAATGACTGATCTACAGAAAGTGTTTAGTAGAAGTTTGAATTTTGAAACAAAAATAAAACAAATAAAAAATTAAAAATAATGTAGACTAAAGTATAGCAGAGCTGGTTGTGTGTCTGGATGCAGTATGTGGGAGTTTCCAGACAACAAGATTGCATTGGTGACTAATCCTATAGTTGTTGCCTCTGCCTTAAATCTCCATGATGTGGAGCTGGCGGTGTTAGACTGCGGTGGACTAGTTCAGAAATCACACGGCATCAGGTTAGGGTCCAGCAGATTTATTTGAAAATTAAGGCTCCGGAAGATTGTGAGATAACATGACGTAGAGCTTGATGAACACAGCAGGCCAAGCAACATCATAGGAGCAGGAAAGCTGACATTTCAGGCCTAGACCCTTCTTCAGAAATGGGGGAGGGGAAGGGGGCTCTGAAATAAATAGGGGGAGAGGGGGAGGCGGATAGAGAAGAAGATAAGCGGATAGGAGATAGACCGGTCAAAGAGGCAGGGATGGAGCAAGTAAGGGTGAGTGTAGGTAGGGAGGAGAAAGGTCAGCCCAGGGAGGATGGACTGGTCAAGGGGATGGGATGAGGTTAGTAAGGAGGAGATGGGGCTGGGCTTGAGGTGGGATGGGGAGATAAATGGGAGGAAAGACAAGTTAGGGAGGCGGGGATGAGCTGGGCTGGTTTTGGGATGCATTAGGGAGACGGCGATTTTGAAGCTTGTGAAGTCCACATTGATACCATTGGGTTGCAGGCTTCACAAGTGGAATATGAGTTGCTGTTCCTGCAACCTTCGGGTGGCATTGTTGTGGCACTGCAGGAGGCCCATGATGGACATGTCGTCTGAGGAATGGCAGGGGGAGTTGAAATGGTTTGCGACTGGGAGGTGCAGTTGTTTAGTGTGAACCGAGCGTAGGTGTTCTGCAAAGCAGACCCCAAGCCTCCGCTTGGTTTCCCTGATGTAGAGGAGGCCACAACGGGTACAGTGGATACAGTATACTACATTGCCAGATGTGCAGGTGAACATCTGCTGATGTGGAAAGGCTTCTTGGGGCCTGGGATGGGGGTGAGGGAGGAGGTATGGGGGCAGGTGTAGGACTTCCTGCAGCTGCAGGGAAAATTGCCGCGTGTGGTGGGGCTGGAGGGGCGTGTGGAGCGGACGAGGGAGTCCCGGACAGAGAGGCCCCTCCGGAAGGCAGACAAGGGTGGGGAGGGAAAAATGTCATTGGTGTTGGGGCCGGATTGCAGATGGCGGAAGTGTCAGAGAATGATGCATTGTATTCGGAGGTTGGTGGGGTGGTATGTGAGGACGAGGCGGATTCTGTTTTGGTTTTTATTGTGGGGAGGGAGTGTGAGGGATGAGTTGCGGGAAATGTGGGAGACATGGTTGAGGGTGTTCTCGACCACTGAGGGGAGGAAGCTGCGGTCCTTGAAAAACGAGGGCATCTGAGATGTACGGGAGTGAAATGCTTCATCCTGGGGGCAGATGCGGTGGAGGCGAAGGAATTGGGAATAAAGGATGGAATTTTTGCAAGAAGGTGGGTAGGAGGAGGTGTATTCTAGGTAGCTTACCCCCATCCCTGGCCCCAAGAAGACTTTCCACATCTCCCCCCTACATCCTCACCTACATTCACCTTTACTAGCTCCATCCCCGCCTCTTTGACTGGTCTATCTCCTCTCCATCTATCTTCTCCTCTATCCACCTCCCACTCTCTCCCTATTTATTTCAGAGCCCCTTTCCCCTCCCCCATTTATGAAGATGGGTCTGGACCCAAAACGTCAGCTTTCCTGCTCCTCTGATGCTGCTTGGCCTGCTGTGTTCATCCAGCTCTACACATAGTTATCTCAGATTCTCCAGCATCTGCAGTTCCTACTTCCTCCGAAAGATTGTGTTTTCAAATAAACCTGTTGGACTATAAGCTGGTATCTGTGTATTTTCTGACCTTACATCTCGGTGGCTTAGAGACAGAGCTGAAGTGTGAATGGGAGATGCTTCAACACATAAGGGAGAGGGTGAAGCATTTATACAGTTTGTTCCAGACTTCAGTCATGCCTCATAGCATTTGCAGACTTTATGAAACCGATAGTATGTGAAGGGAACGATGGTGAAAAAGAGAGTGAGGAACTGATCCTAAGCAACAGGTATGTTATTCTTGCTACATGTGAGGATATGGATAATTTTTTGGAGATAATCAAAGACATGAACCTTGACAACTTTGTGCAAGAGACTGTTTTTGAGCTTATATCTATGCTGCTATTTGGATATTGAAGGAGGGGAAGTATAAGACTTACATGATTAGGGAATGGATTGACAAACATCATTGAGATTCCTGCATGCTTTGCTTTCTTGATGCCAGTGGCAGAACACATTAAGCTGGCTTGAAAGTATGTTAAAAACCAAGGGAGTTGAATGTAGCCAATAACTGTGATTCATGTTGGGTCAGCCCAAAATGGAGGAGGAGCAAAAGGTTTCTGAGTTTTATAGGTTTTTAGATTAGGAGTCAAATTAAAGAGCAATTATCAACCATGCCATGCTGAAACTGATGTAGGTATAAACAGGTCTGGGAGAAGAACACATTTCTGAAGCAATGCTGTACGAAAGAGGAATTCTGCTTCTTGATATACTGGCAAGAGGTACAGTGTAAGGAAAGAATTGAATGTTTGGGGTGAGCTTCACCTGAGTTAGGGATTAGCACCAGCAAAGTATCAGAAAGGAAAAATGGTGCTGTCACAAGGATTTTAGACTATCACCTGCTATGGGGGCCTCAGGCAAATAAAGTAACTTAAGTAATAGTTCAAAAACAAACACAAAGGATAAGAGTAGACCAACTGGTGAAATCTTAATGTTTAAGGTCAACTGATAAAGAAAAAGATGAAAAATTCTAAAGTGATTAACAAAGAAGAGAGAAAAAAGAAATATAGGCCCGTCTAGGCCCAAAACGTTAGTCTTCCTGATCTTGCGATGCTGCTTGGCCTACTGTGTTCATCCAGCCCTACACCTTGTCATCTTGGATTCTCCAGCATCTGCAGTTTCTATTGTCTCAGCCACCTACGGCAGTTGTGTACAGGCCCATGAACAGTAAACACACAGTAGAACAGTTTAGAAAGGAAGAAAGAATTGGAGCCTGTCAAAAAGATTCAGCAATTGTAGTGGGGGCTTTTAACCTACGTGTGGACTGGAAAACTCAGATGGTAAAGCAGTGTAGATGAAGAGTGATAATGGGAACTGCAGATGCTGGAGAATCCAAGATAATAAAATGTGAGGCTGGATGAACACAGCAGGCCCAGCAGCATCTCAGGAGCACAAAAGCTGACGTTTCGGGCCTAGACCCTTCATCAGAGAGGGGGATGGGGAGAGGGTTCTGGAATAAATAGGGAGAGAGGGGGAGGCGGACCGACGATGGAGAGAAAAGAAGATAGGTGGAGAGGTAGGGAGGGGACAGGTCAGTCCAGGGAAGATGGATAGGGCAAGGAGGTGGGATGAGGTTAGTAGGTAGGAGATGGAGGTGCGGCTTGGGGTGGGAGGAAGGGATGGGTGAGAGGAAGAACAGGTCAGGGAGGCAGAGACAGGCTGGACTGGTTTTGGGATACAGTGGGTGGAGGGGAAGAGCTGGGCTGGTTGTGTGGTGCAGTGTGGGGAGGGGGAAAACTGGACTGGTTTTGGGATGCGTTGGGGGAAGGGGAGATTTTGAAGCTGGTGAAGTCCACATTGATACCATTGGGCTGCAGGGTTCCCAAGCGGAATATGAGTTGCTGTTCCTACAACCTTCGGGTGGCATCATTATGGCACTGCAGGAGGCCCATGATGGACATGTCATCTAAAGAATGGGAGGGGGAGTGGAAATGGTTTGCGACTGGGAGGTGCAGTTGTTTATTGCGAACCGAGCGGAGGTGTTCTGCGAAGCGGTCCCCAAGCCTCCGCTTGGTTTCCCCAACGTAGAGGAAGCCACACCGGGTACAGTGGATGCAGTATACCACATTGGCAGATGTGCAGGTGAACCTCTGCTTAATATGGAAAGTCATCTTGGGGCCTGGGATAGGGGTGAGGGAGGAGGTGTGGGGGCAAGTGTAGCATTTCCTGCGGTTGCAGGAGAAGGTGCTAGGTGTGGTGGGGTTGGAGGGCAGTGTGGAGCAAATAAGGGAGTCTCGGAGAGAGTGGTCTCTCTGGAAAGCAGACACCAGAACAATTTTTTAGACCATCAACCACTGAACATGTTATACTAGACCAGGCTTTGACCAACAAGATAGAATTAACAACTGACCTCATAGTGAAAGCATCCTGGGTACTGTTAACCATAATATGATAGAATTTTACGTAAAATTTAAAGGTGGAGGTGAGCCTATGGGTCTCAGTCTATTATCTTGAATTTAAACAAAGGCAATTCTGAAGGCATGAAAGCAGAATGAGGGAAAGTGAACTGACAGTTAGGTTAACGGATAGGTCAGTAGAGATGCAGTGGTAAACATTTAAGGGGATATCCAAGAGAGATTCCAACAAATAAATAATTGGAAGGGACAGACCTGGTTTACTTAAAAATGTCAAAGGTAGTATCAAACTCAAAGAAAAATACATATAATTGTGCAAAGATATGTGGCAGGCCATAAGATTGGAAAGAAAATATTGGAAGACTAATGAGGGAAATATTAGAGGATGAGAAAAAAAACAATGAAATCAGATAAGAAAAGTTAGCCAGATGTTTAAAAATGGAAAGAGTGAACAAGCTAAGTATTGATCCAATATAGAATAAGTCTGTCTGATTGTAATGGAGGATAACGAGATGGCAGGCAAATTGAATAGATACTTTGCGTTAGTGTTCAGTTGAGAACTGCAGTGATACAGGTCTTCAGAGAAGCCACACCTGGAATATTGTATCCAGTTTATATTCTTATCTGATGAGAGCTGTTCTTGCTATCAAGGCAATACAGCAAAGGTTTACCAGGAAGATTCCTGCGATCTGGGACTGATAAATGAGGAGACGTTGAATTAGTTATGATTGGATTCACTGAAGTTCAGAGGAATGAGGTGGGATCTCATAGAAACCTAGAAAAATCTAACAACAGTAGACAAGGCAGACAACAAAGTGTGGAGCTGGATGAACACAGCAGGCCAAGCAGCATCTCAGGAGCACAAAAGCTGACGTTTCGGGCCTAGACCCTTCTAATGCCTTTGACTAACGTAGACAAGGCAGGTTGTGCAAGAAGGATGCAGGAAAGATGTTCCAGAAACAGTGGTCACAGTCAAAGGTTATGGGGTAAAACCATTTAGGACTGAGATGAGGCAAAATTCCTTCAACCAGAGAGTGTTCTGCATGTGGAATTTGCTGCCTCAGAAATCAGTTGAGATCAAAAAATTGTATGTTTTCAAGAAGGAGTTGGATTTAGCCCTCGAGGCTAAAGGGATCAATGCATATGGGGCAAAGCAAGTTCAGGTCATTGATTTGGGTGATCAGCCATGGCCATAATGAATGGTGGAGCAGGCTTGAAAAGCTGAATGGCCTATTCCTGCTCCTAATTTCTAAATATCTATGAGAGGCTACATATAACATCCCAAAAATAACTGTAAATCAGGAATTTAAAGGAAAGGAGGAACTCAACAAAATTACTCTTACAAGGAAAATAATAGAGTAAATTATTGGAACTGTGAGTTGGCAAGTTCCTAGGTCCTGATGGATTTCATCCTAAGGTCTTAAAAAATGTAACTAGTGGGATAGCTGATGCATTGGCTTTAATTTTCAAACACTCATTGGATTCAAGGAAGGATCCTTTAGATCAGAAAATAGCTCATGTAACTCCTCATTTGCAAAAAGGGACAGAGTCAGAAAGCAGGAAACGGGGGCCTCAACTCTTTGTAATCTATATAAATGTTTTGGATGATAGGACTGAGGGTATGGTAGCTAAATTTGCTAATGACACAATGATAGGTAGGAAAGTGAGTTGTGAAGAAGACACATAGAGGCTATGAAGGGATATAGAAAGGTTAAGTGATTGGGCAAATATCTGGCAAATGAGGTATAATGTGGGTAAGTATGAATTATTTTGGCAGAAAAGATAAAAATGAAGCATATTATGTTAAAGGTGAGAGGTTGGAGAGCTCTGAGATTCAGAGATTGGATGCCCTAGTCCAAGTATCATTGATGGTTAATATACAGGTACAGCAAGTAATCAGGAAAGCTAATAGAATGTTCTGTTCTATTGCAAGGGGAGTTGAATGCAAGAGTAGGGAGGTTATGCTTCAGTTAAACAGGGCATTGGTGAGACTGTATCTAGAGTGCTGCATACAGTATTGGTCACTGGCTACTTCAGGATTTTTTTTCATTGGACACAGTTCAGATAATATTTACTGGACTTATACTTGGAATGAGCAGATTGCCTTTTGAGGAAAGGCCACACAGGCTAGGCCTGTGTCCTCTGGAGTTTAGACATATCAGAAGCAGGTGAAATATGTTAAATCCTGCACAGACTTAACAGGGTGGATGTGGGAGAATCTAGAACTAGTGGTCACAGTTTACAAATAAGACATTTGAGGCAGATATAACGAAACTTTATTCTCTCTCTCAGACGGTTATGAGTCTTCAGAATTGCCTTCCCCAAAAGAGAATGGATGAAGAATCTTTAAACATATTTAAGACAGCAGTAAATAGATTCTTGATTACCAAGGGGATGAAGGGTTATTGGTTATGCAAGAAAGCACAGTTAAGGCTAAAATCAAATTAGCCATGATCGTATTAAATGATGGGAGCAAGCTCAAAGGGCCAATTGACCTACTCGTGTTCCATTTTTGTATGTTTGTGTGACAGTTGGTGCTGCTGGGGTAGATAGGAGATCTTGGGGCACCTCCAGGTAAGTAACTTAAAAATAGAAACTTTTCATATCTGAGGATAGGAAAGAAATCCCTCCAAACAGCACTAGCATTGTGGGACTATCAAGAACAGATAGAAACAATTGCAGGTCGTTGCATCAAGGGAAAAAGAAAGATAAATATAGCTAGGCCTGCACATTAAGCAGGGAAAGTACTAACTTTATATTTCATTATAGGGACCTTATTAAAACATACAACATACTTACAGTTTTAGCTGTGTAGATGCAAAGAGCTTGTTTATTCTTTTTGGGAGGCTTGAACCAGAGGATATAATCCCAGAGTGAGGTGCCACCAAGAAAAGATAGAAATGTGGAGGAATTTCTTCTTTCAATCTGTGAAATCCCTTATATCAAACAGTTATAGAGACTGGATCATTAACTATATTCAAGCCTAAGATACATAGATAGATAGATAGATAGATAGATAGATGTTTAACTCATCAGGGAATCAAGTGTTAAAGAACATTAAAAAAAAAGTAGTCCGTTTGGCCCTTCCACACTGCTACAGCAATCAATATGATCATGGCTGATCATCTTACTTAATATCCTGTTTCCACCCTCAACTCCAAACCCTTTGATCCCATTAACCCCAATAATTATATCTGATGATTTCTTTAAAATATTCAATATTTTGTCCAATGTTATGGGGAAAAGACAGGCAAGAACGTTAAAATTAACCAGGTCAGCCATGATCTTGAATGGTGGAGCAGACTTGGATCACATGGCCTACATCTGTTCTTACTTCTTATAGATTGCATGTATAAGTGTAAATTTAGTTTGGAAATAGAGTTTGTGAGAAGCAAGATTTGCCCAGCTTAGTGCTAGATAGAGAAAACTACATAAGTTTCACTGTAAAGCTTTTAGTTTGGAGAATGCAATTAACCTACACTCAGAGTGGAGAGATCCAGTCATGAAGTTTTAGAGAAAAATTGGAGGATCACTTAGTCAAAGCTAATGGAAGGATGCCCACAAAATTTTGTCCCTGACAGAATAGCTGGAATACTGATGGAGAATTAAAACAAATTGCGCAGAGGTGTGGTAGACTTAGTCAATTGCACAAGTAGAAGCGGGATTTTCTAAATCTTAACAATCTATAATGTTTATTGATAGTGCTTGCTTTATTTCCTTTTTCATTTGCAGTAAATATTTTTTCTGTTTAAAATTGTGAAATTGTATGAGACAATTTCTTTCAGTTAATCAGCAATTGTTAAAATTTCCCATTAAACACTAATAATCTTCACTGGCATTGTTCAGAAATTTTAACTCCAAAAATCCAAATCTAAGAAGGTAAATTAATGCACTCAACACTCTAACAGACCTTCAAGATAACTTCCTCTAAAATTAGGCCAGAACATTCCTTCGCAGTGTTGCCCTTTTTATTTCGGTTCACAAAGCAGATAGGAAATGGCTAGTAAAGAAGCCAGGAAATCGTGCCTTCGAGGTATTTAAATTAATTTGCATAATAATCAGCATGTAATGAAGCACTCATATTTTATAACAAAGACACTTTCAAACTCCAAATTCTGCTGATCAGAAAAATGTGCTCCTTAGAATGAGACAATAATCAGGCCTTAGGTCCTCTTGATTCACCGTGACATCCAACTTACCTGGTCCTTATTTGCAGAGCTCAGAGGTAGGGCAGGAATATAATCGTTCATTGAATCTATAGCTCTGTCTTGGAATGACCACTTTAAATTCATCTGCAAAGCATCCTGGAAAATTACACATTACTAATTTGATATGGGATAGGTTATGTGATGCTGGAATAAATATTCTAGTCCTCCAAGCACCTGGTTTGATTCAGTATTAGCACTAACAACTGGCAAATATACATATTTAAAATCAGGAAGTCACTCCTACAAATGATGCCTTTAGCACATTCAGTATGGAACATGTTTACATTTTTCTCATTAGGTTGGTAAATGCCTTGACATACAGAGCTTATGTGTAAATTGCATTGGTGTAGAACCTACATTGATAATTCCTCGATCCATAACCGGAAAAAATATGCAGTGCAGGGTCTATATTGATGAGAAATATAAACTATGTGTTAAACTTGCTAATGACTCTGCTTTTGGCAAACGGCTTTGTTTAAAGCTGGATTCTCGAAGCGCAAATGATGATTTGTGTGCCTCTGAAGCTTTAATGGTCACCCACAAATCTACCCTTTATTGCCCATTATGTGCACATCTGCTTTATCTTTTGAAAGTCTTCTACAGGCATGAAATAGAACTCAGAATACAAATAATGCTCCTGACATGTAACCCACTATGCACTGATAGCTGTAGCAGGATAAATACTGCTTGCTGAGGTCATTCCTTTCTGAAACAGGATAGACAAGGTAAATAGCTACTTATTGAACAGTGCACAGAACCTTCAGCAGCGAGTGTTCTTCAAATATGGACAGGAATTTCATCCACTGCTATCAGGCTCTTATAGCTTTATATTTCTTTGTGAGAAAAATATAATTTCAGACCAGTATTAATTAATCAAATAAAATTGCTTAATAGATAAACATTATATAATAGCCTCCTTCTCTTCCACAACGCAGCCTTTGCAAGCTACAAAAAAATTCCTATTAGTGAGGGAGTCATAACCAAGACATATTAAATCAGATTGTGCAGTAAATCTGCTGCATCTGAGAAACCCATAAATGTGGTTCAGTGTATATATCTTTTGCAAAAAAATGGTAATACTGATAATCAACCAATAGTTGTGTAATGTATTTTATGATGTACTTTTTCTAGGCTAGTATTTTATAGATATTGGTCTGTTGATAAAATAAGTTAGAGTTGAACTGTAAAGGATGATTTTTCTACCTTGCCTTTATTCTGGGCACTATTAGATGAACACAACAATTTGTGCTTCATTTGAGATTTTCTGAACATCTTTGTATTTCCAAGCGCAAATCTTTAACATGGATTTACTATTCCTTGAGTTCAGTTTTGTCTCTTGTCTCAGTGTTGCACTAAAATTCAGAAGCAGTTCAAACCTCCGCTTCAGCCGTTACATTTCTAGCCCTTTCTGGACACTGTACAAAGATTGCAACCAAAAGATCTTCAGTCCAAATATCAATAGAGATCCTGCAATAAAATAAAAAGATTACCTGTGAACTGGTCTAGTTTCTCAGATCCAGCAGTCTGAGGATTAATGGCCTAAGAAGTCTTTCTTTTTGGAATCCCTGGAGTTTGGTACGGAAGTGAATGTCTCTCTTTTGCATTGCTTCTTTATGTTTGTGCTATGTCTCACTACAAGCAGATGCTTTCTGCTATTAGGACAATACTGGAAATAACTAAGAAAGTCAATGTTTGTGAAGATTGGATGATTAATCTGGAGGTGGACAATGGAAGGCATGTTCAATTCTGATTCACAGAACTTCTTAGTTATCAACCTCAGGGCAAAGGAGATTACCAGTGGGTCGCAGTGGGAGAGAGATTCATGAGGTCTTTTCAGAGGGAGGAGGACAACTTCTTCAAGGCGATCACCTTGGAAGAGGCTTCGCAGTGAGGTTTCATTTCACTCATAGACAACAAGAACATAATTAACAGAGTCAACATAATATGGAGCTGGAGAAACACAGCAGGTCAGGTAGCATCAGAGGAGAAGGAAAGTCATGTTTCTGGTAGGCACGCCCCCATCAGAACCCGAAACGTCGACTTTCCTGCTCCTCTGATGCTGCCTGACCTGTTGTGTTCCTTGAGCTCCACGCTGTGTTGATTCTAACTCCAGCATCTTCAGTTCTTCTAACTCTTAGTTATCACTCTCTTTGGAGACCGGTTTTTCACAAGGTAAGGCCTTAATAATTCAGGAACCAAATCTGTTATTCAATTTAGTGGTTAGAGGTGGGGTATGGAGGTGGGACACCAGGGAATCAAGCCTAATTCTTGCCCAGATCTGCTATCATTGCTGCAGTTGCCTTTTGCAAATTAATGTTGGAGAAAGGTCGACCTTGGTAAGCAGTTTATGGGTAATGTGACAAGAAATGTGCTTTATTAGGTCACTAGCAGATAATATTTCACCTATTTATGGTAAGTTGTAATGGTGTTTGGATGAAATGCTATGACACATGGGGTGTATTGATATTGATAAGACGTTTGAATACGCTGCCCTGCTTATTGCCCTGATCTGTGCATTTCTTTTTCATTTTGAATTGAAGTGTGTCACTGTGCTGTATCATACTCAAGTGCTGATTAGACATTAATGTAAAATCTCATAAACTTTATTACCCAAAAATTTTGTAATTAACACACAAGCATCATCAATGGAATAGATCATGAAAAGCACCAAACATTTTTTTTTAACCTGTCTTCCCTCCGCTTGTCCCCTATCCTATCTGGTCTTTATCAGTTGTTCCTTGGCAGAAACCCATTATAAACAGGTTTTCTATTTAACTAAGCTATTCAGGAATATTCTGCAATATAAATATCTGTCATAAACATGTCAAAGCATTTCGTTCCTGAAGATTAAATCTGTAGCAATGATGACTGTTGTGCCTATGTTCCCTTTGACATTTAGGGGCATGTGAAGATTGAACTAAATATTTCAATAATGCTTTTCCCAACATACTTATGTGTCAACTTTTCCACAGTGAAAGCACATTGCACAGACATTCCCCAATTTTCCCAGAACAACTCATATCTATGTTGCCAGCACATGATCCACTCTGTTCTGCCGTGTATATTAGTTTGGCTCAGTAGGTTCTACCTTTTGTTTCTGAAGCTGCCTGTTATTGTTCCAAACCCACCACAGCAGAATCATGCTGGGCAGAATCTTACCAGGCTCTGAGTGCCATGGGCTGTGGTGAGATGAGCAGTAGAATTGGGCAAGACATAGTTTTAAATCGGGCAAGACATCGTCTTAAAGTCCAAATCATCTCACCACAAAGTCCCAACTTTGCTCAGGTGGCATGGTGAGATTCTCACAAGGGAAGCAGCCAGTTCCCAATTCATTGTTTGTTAAGCAGCTTGTTAAAAATCATCACAGGTTACGGTTGTACCAAGCAAGCCATACAAACTAGCCACTGGGAAAGCTTTACATATTCTTGATGAGCTCAACTTGTCTCTTGCTTCAAGAGATCTGCAGGATCACGAGGCAATTGTTAATTATTGGTAATATTAAAAAAAACCCCTCAGTGGGATGATAGTTTTGGCATTTCCAATTACCCAGAGGGCAGTTAAGAGTAACTACATTCCTATGGGTCGGGACATATGCATAGCCCAGACCAGGTAAGGACAGTTTAGTGAAATAAACCTTTCTTACCCCTGACAATAAGCAATGATTTCAAGATCATCATTAGACTCTTAATTTTAAATTTTTACTCGATTCAAATTCTGCCACCTTCCCTAGAGGGACTCTAATACATTTGATATTATAACATGGCTACTATCTCCCCTGTATGGTTGATATAAATGTTGAATGAATGCATGACAAGATCATATGGCATTCTTCAATCTATTATTTCAATTGTTGGTTGTGATCATCATTATTTATAATTTATTAAAGTCTGTACAACTTCTTTTTCATTAGAATGTGTTCAACCTTTCCAGGAGAAATTGTTTTGGCTTAGAAGGCAGAGGCTTCCAAACATTTATCCAATGATATGGAAGCTTGTCCAGGTATGTTTCATCCACCAAGAAAGATTAATCTAACTCAACCAATTACTGCCTTGTTAGTTACCTCCAATCCTTTAGTAGAACATAGAATATAGAGCATAGAGCATAGAAAATAGAACAGTACAACATAGTACAGGCCCTTCAGCCCATGATGTTGTGCCAATCTATTATCCTACTAAGATCAATCTACCCTGTATATCCTACATTTTACTATCCTCCATGTGCCTATCCAAGAGTCGCTTAAAAGCCTCTGCAGTATCTGACTGCACTACCGCTGCCGGCAGCGTGTCATCAATAATTCCAACAAGCAGAATCAAATAAATTGCTTTCTAATTCCCATAATCACAGCCTTGACAAATGTAGGCACATCAGATGAACACTGGAGAAAAGGTAAAGGTAATGGTTTTTCAAATCAAGGCAGGATTGGAATCAACTATAACGCCAAGGAGAGTGACTAAAGCAGATTTTAATGGAGAACCGAACTCCATTGTGGCTGCACTCACAGCAAAATCAAAGGATGATAGTTTTGAATATCAAAGTCCACTCATGATGACCCCATGAGCTCACTGCAGGCAGACGTTCTCCTGTAAAACATCCTTGGCTGAAATGTATTCAGACGCATCATGAATGACTGTCCTGCCTGAATGACAAGAAAGGACATTGTTCGCTGATGATTCCATCGGGTTCAACTCCATTCATAATTAATATGGTAATGAATCAGTGGATGCCATCATATAGCAAGATCTGAATAATATCCAAGCAAAGATTGGCAACTAGTTGGGACCATTTTCTCTACAAAGTGCAGGTAATAATTATTTAAAGTGAAAGAATGTATAGCAATTTCCTCTTTGATCAGAGCAGTTCACATAATTGGTGCCTAATTCAATATCCATCAGGCTGCAACTTCTACTGATTCACAGAATGCGTTGATGCAACGTACAAAGGTCACTTCAATAGTCCCTCCTGCCTATTGTCCAAATCTAGGAACAGTATCATGGCAATATAAACTTCTACCACATAATTTCCATCTCACTTTCTTTGGAACAGTCAGGAGCTGTTGGCTACACTGACTGGACCAGCATTTATTGGCCATCTCTAATTGCTAGTGAACTTCTTGAACTGTTGCAGTCAAATTGCTGTAAGGAGATCCACAGTGCTGGATCTAGATCCAGGTTTTCGATCTAGCAGCACTGAGGAAGCAGCAAGATATTTCCGAGTCTGGAGGGGAACATTCAGGTGCTGGTGCTCCTGTTTACCTGCTGTTCTTGTCCTTCTACTTGGTAGTTATTGTGGGTTTGGAAGGTTCTGTCTATGAAAGCTTGGTGAAGCCCTGCAGCACCTCTTCCAAATGGTACACGGTGTTGCTATTGAGTGTTAGTAGTGGAAGGAATGCCTGATTGTGGATGATGTGCCAATCAAATGGGCTGCTTTGCCTTGGATGGTGTATTACTTCTTGAAGTATTGTTGGAGCTGTAACCATCCAGGCAAATGGGAAGTACTCTATCACACTCCTTACTGGCACTTTGTTGATGGTTGACAAAGTTTGGGGAGTCAGGAGGTGAGCTACTTGCTGCAGATTTCCTAATCTCTGATAAAAATCGACAGAACTGCAGATGCTGTAACAAAAACAAAGTTTGCTGGAAAAGCTCAGCAAGCCTGGCAATATCTGTAAAGGAAAAAACAGAGTTAATGTTTCGGGTCCGATGACTGTTCTGAGGAAGGGTCACTGGACCCGAAACGTTAACTCTCCTTTTCCCTAATCTCTGACTGTTCCTGCAGTCACAGTATTTATAGAACTAGTCCAGTTCAGTTTATGTCAATGGTAATCCCAAAACAGTTCCTAGTTGTGGAATTCAATGATAGTAATGCCATTGAATTTCTTGGGGTGAGAGCTAGATTCTTTCTTGTAGAGTTGATCATTGCCTGGCACTTGTGTGTTGCAAATGCCAGACCAAACCTGGATATTGTCCAGATCCTGCTGCAATTCTTACTGAAAAGTAAAGTACCTTATATTGCAGAATTTATCAATTATGCAACTCACTAGAGTGCACTATGTGTGATATGTTTTTGTCTTATGTTAGACGATCTAAGGGAAGAAGATTTTAATGGTATCCTTCTGGACCAAGTCTCTGTAATTAGTGTAAATAGTTTAGAAATGTACATTAGTTTCAATGACCAGTCCCCTTCTGCTACAAACATCTAGCGCCTGGCCATAATATTTTACACACATAATGCCCAATGTAGTTTCAGGATTTTCCAAAGTACCCGACAGCCATTGAGGTACTCTGGTAGTGTAGCCATCATTGTAATGCAGAAAAATATGACAGGTAATTAATGCACCTATTGGCCTAAGACTGGCATTGAGATAGAATGTTCTTCTTTAAATAGTATCATGGGATCATTTACATCCAACTGTGATAACAGAAGGGGTATATGTTTAACATCTCATTGAAAATATAATGTTCCCAAAGTTCTTGCACTCAATACTGACAGTGAAGTTTCATTTGTCTCAGTCTCTGGAACAGGCCATCAACACACATTGGCAAGAAAATCACCAAATTAATCCAGCAATTAAGGTGTTAAATTTAGCGCAGAACTGAGTCGTATGATTATTTGAAATTTTGCCTGCAGCAGCTCTTAGATAGCATTGCACACGGTTAGAAAGGTGTGAATAGCCTTGTACCTGTGGGGTTGTGTACTTGAGTGAGACAGTTTGAAAAGGGATTATTATGATCCATGAATAATTCTACCTTTCATGAGATTTAACAATAAACAATAGCAACTATTTTCTAGATCCACTTACAGCAGTAAGAAATTTATTTCAAATTTAGTTTTCACGGATCAGTAGAGACTGACAAGAACAGCCATGTTTTGACTGCATGTAGAGTTGGCTTTTTCAGAAAGACCCCCCTGTTTTAAAGAAAGATTGAGATAAAGATTCTTTATCTGACAAATAAATTATATTGGAACTTGAGCACAATCTTCATGATGTATTTGTTTAGATATCCAACTATTTGTTCAGATTGATTTCAGGGGGGATTTAAAGTAGAATTGCCATGTTATCACTATTTTGATGGACTAAGTATGTTTTGACATGATATTCATTGCTATAATGTAATACAGAAGTGATTCTTTTCAATATCTCTAACCACGTATTAAAAGGTTGTAGTCTCATACGTACATCCTCAAGTGCTCACAAAGTGTTAACAATATCCTAGAATTCTTAAATTCTGATTCTACGTACTGGTATTGGTTAAATTAGACAAGCTGTTTCTGCTATATGTGTAGATACGTTTTATCCTGAGATAATTTCACTCATCTGAAAATTTGTGACAGGGAGGAAATTTCATTCCAGTACCTAGTCTACATCTAGCAATTTTGGTTAAGTTCCTTTAACTGATCTGAAATCTCTTTTCATTGAGTTATGGTCTGATACATTCAGCTGGATAGGATTACCTTGCCTGTTTGGGATAGGCGTACAAACATTAGAATTTTTAGCACTTTGACCATGAAATTTAGATTGACAGTGCAGCCTATAAGGTAAATCTAACATTTGGCTCACACAGGGCTGACTTGAAGCTACGATCAGAGATAATGGAAACTACAGATGCTGGAGAATCCAAGATAACAAAGTGTGGAGCTGGATGAATACTGCAGGCCAAGCAGCATCTTAGGAGCACAAAAGCTGATGTTTCAGGCCTAGACCCTTCATCAAGGATCTAGGCCCGAAACGTCAGCTTTGGTGCTCCTAAGATGCTGCTTGGCCTGCTGTATTCATCCAGCTCCACACTTTGTTATCTTGATTTGAATCCATGTTGCCTTTCCTCTGCTGTTAGCTTCATATCCTGAAATTGCTTACCTAAAGCTACTCATTGACATAGTCATCACTAGGATTATGATGGTTTAAGATGATCCAACTCCACCTTCTCAAAGCGATTAGGTATGACAATAAATATGGTCTTATTTGCATTGTGTACATGTTGAACACAATTTCGTTAAACAGACTCCAAAAGCCAGTAAATATACAAGCTCAAAAATAAAAATATTGTGAATTTCTCAATTTCCAACAAGAAAACATTTTTTCCACTTCATCACTCATGTCCCTTTTTCATAATTCTGTTTTCCATGGTTGAACCCGCACTTTAAATTCTTTAAAATTTTCTTCTGATAACAAAAACGGTCAAATCCTAGTAGTTTATTTTTCCAAGTACATCTGAATGTAATGTATTTGAATTTCCAACAGATCTTCGATAAGGGACTGCATAATAGACTCATGACTCACAATCAGAAAATGTACAGTCAGGGGTTGAGTAGAAAAATGGATGACAAGCTGGTCCAAAACAAAACCAACAGTGTATGAATTCAAGTTATTTACTCAAATTGGACAATGGAATGGAAGTATAACAACAAAGCACAGAAAAGCAATAAAGAAAATCATCTTTAATTGCTAAACTAACTTTAGTATGGAAATGTGAGATATGACATTTTTGTACGAAGAATTAGAATGTCACAATCCTTGAAAAATGAGGTTTTATATATATTTTTACTGACAAGGGACGCCAGGTTTGGGTGCATTTAGGGAGTTAAATTCCTCAAAAGCAACAATGGATCAGAATCCCAAAATCATTTTAAGACTATGAAAGCATAACAAATAGGAAGATAAAAACCAAAAAAATGTGGTTGCTTTAAATCAGAAACAAAAACAGAAGTTGCTGGAAAAGATAAGCAGGTCTGGCAGCATTTGTGAAGTTATACTCCTCTTATTAACTATACCCTCCAGTTTGATAACAACCACTAATTTTCAAATTGTATTTCTAATTCCTGTGTCAAATCGTATAACTAAATGATGGACAACCATGGTCTCATGACCAATCTTTGTGGACCGTTACTTCATTCCATTGGCCAATTTTAATAACTAACTTGAATTCCTACACTGTATGTTTTGATTTGTACCAGCTTGTTACTTGTTATTTTGTTACTTGTCCCCTGACTGTACATTTTCTGATTGTGAGACATAAGTCCACTCTGCATAGAACTGATGAAGGATCACCGGACCTGAAAAGTTAACTTTGATTTCTCTTCACAGATGCTGCCAAAGAGGAAAAGGAGAAGGCTGTAAGGCAGCTCAAGCTGTTCCTCATGTCTACTTTCCTACATTTTCCCCATAAGCCTATTGATCAAGAATCTATCTACCTCAGCCTTTAACATACACAAGGATCTGACTCTATAGCTCTCTATGACAAGGAGTTCCAAAAAATCACTACCAGCTAAGAGGAGAAATTCCTCCTTATCATGTTCTTAAATTGGTGGCCCTTAAATATAAGCCTATGCACACTGGTTCAACACTCTCCCAAGAGAGGAAACATCTTTTCAGTATTTATCCTGTCAAACTTCCTTAGGAATCCATGTTTTGAGATACACCGGGTAGGTTTGAAGGAAGTTGGGGAACCCCTACTCAGCTGTTGGTTAAGTTAGTTAAAGGTTAAGATAGGTCATTATGTCCTTTTCTAATCAAGGAATCTAGACTGAGCAGCCATATGGGCAGTTAACAGCTCACTAGTTTCATTGTGGTGAGGACAAAGCACGGAGTGTTTTTTCAGTGAAGCTAACAGGGAAATTAACTGTTTTTGATCAGTGAACTGAAGATCTCTATTCATGTTTGAGTGAAAGGTTGCTGCTTTATGTTGTTTCTTCTTGAACAGTGCTTTCATCACTTGACAGTCACCAGTATATAGAAGCCCAGGAGAGAAGAGGATACAAAGTCACCAGGAACTAAAAGAGTGGGAGACGAATTGGATAGAAAACAATGTCAGGGGAAGGGAAAACTACGACACCACAGGAAAATGTGACTGTTGAGCAGCTGCTATTAGGAATTTTACTTCAACTTGAGCAATTTTGAAGAAACATAAATATCTAAACCAACACAGGAAAAAAGATCATTTATGGGCACAGGAGAGGGAACTGATTTGTGGGTCGGTGGTGCGGACAATTTATTGATCTCTACTTTGTAGCCAACAATACATGCATAATGTTAAAGTAAATCTAAGCAGTTGAAGTTACATTGCATAAATTAACATAAAACCATCACATAAAGTATCACAGGGCAGCTCAGCTAAATAGAATGCTCACCCTGTAGTATATGGAGAGTCATGGACAATTCTTGTCACCGAGACTAACCCTTCTTCAGGAATTGCCATCAGTTGCACAAGGTTGGTCTCGAGGTTTCAATGTTTCAGCATCAGCTAGAGTTACTGAAGTGTATATGTGAGGCAGCAAACTTCATGGATAGCATTTTCAGAAGGGTAGTCACACTACAAATTTGAGACAAGCAAGTAGATAGGGAATGCATGACAACCAGGAGACCAGAGAGAAACAGGCATGTAATGCAAGAGTCCACAGAGTTCCCACATACTACCTGATTTCCATCCCGGACATTGGCGAGGTCGATGGATTCTTGAGGAAGTGCAACAAGATCCTCGATGTACAGGAGCAGAGGAGGAAGAGTTAAAAGGCAATACATTGGGATTCTTTACTTAGGGGAACAGGGAGGTATTTCTGTGTCGGTCAATGTGACTGTAGGATGATTTGTTGTTTCCCTGGTGCGAGAATCAAAGATGTTGCAGAATGCCTGTAGAAAAGTCTTCTGGGGATAGTGAATAGCTAGAGGTCATGGACCATATTGCTACCAATTACATAGGTAGGAAAGGGGACAGGTCTGTAATTGAAATGTAAGGAGCTAGGTAGAAAGTGAGCAAGCAGGATCTCCAAAGTAGTAAACTCCAAATTACTTTCTGTGTTAGTGTAGAAGTAGGAAGATAATATAGTTGAATGCATGGTTGGAAAGATGATGCAGGAAGGAAGGCTGTAGTTTTATGAGACACTGGGAGCGGCTCTGGGGAGATGGCACGTGTAAAAATGAGATAGGTTATATCTGAGCTGAACCAGAGCTCAATATCTTCAGGGCATTTTGCCAGAGCTCTTGGGGGTTTTTTAAGCTAACTCAGCAGAGATGTAGAGGCCAGAAAAGAATATCAGCAAATAATACCAGGTACAAAAAAAAGTGCTGGGTGACGCAGATAGCAATAAAATAGAAAATAGTAAGTAGATTTGGAGTAAGGGAGAAAGTAATTGCATCTAAATTTGGGTTGCACTTCATATGTTTGAATGCGTGAGAATAATTAATCAGATTGGGGAGCTGACTTTTGGGATTGTGATAATGGAGACCTTAAGTAAGGGCAGAGCTGGGCCTTAAGTATTTCAGGTTACAAAGTGTACAGAAAAGATGGATAAAAAAGAAAGGTTGTGGAGAGCTTTGCAGTACTGGAGAAAGAGTTATTTCAAGGGTTCGTGGGCAGAATCGATCTGGCTAGAGATAAGAAATAAGAATGATGCAGTTACATTCTACAGTGTAATTTTGAGACCATCAGGTAATGAGAAGCATGTAGAGGAATAAATCTGTGGTGAAAATTCAAAGAGATAACGATTATGGAATAGTTATAATGGGAAACTTCAATTACCTGCATATCAACTGGGATGTGGTAACATGACAAACAAGCATTCCTAGACTGTTTTCAGGAAAATTTTCAACAGCAGCCCATGGTCAGAACAATAAAAAAGGAGGCCCTGTTAGACCTAGCCATAGGGAATCATGTGGGCCAAGTAGATCAAAAGACAGTGGTGGGGAGCATTTACAGGACAGTGATCATTGTCTAACGAGGCTTAGGATGATAGTGGAAAAGAATAGTGAGCAATCCAGAATAGGTAGGAAATGACGTTAGCCAATCTAGAGTAAGAATAATCAACTGCTGGCATTCAAACCTAAGTGGGGCAAGAACAGAGCTAGGCTGAATAGACTGCCACCAAATGCTGGTGGAGTAGCTGAAAATAAGTGACTGAAGAGGAAACTCTGCCACTCAAAGGAAACCAGGACCAGATGATATGCATCAAAGGATATTGAAGGCAGAAATTGCTGAGTCTCTGGTAATTATCTCTTAATCTTGTCTAGATTTGGAGGTACTGTAGGATTGGACAATTGCAAATACTAAGCCCTTGTTCAAAAAATGTTGCAAAGATTGGTCTAGCAATTATAGACTAAATTAACTTTGGTAGTGGGGAATCTTCTAAAAACAATTACAGGCAGTCCCTGGGCTGTGAATGGTTTCTGTCTTGTAGTCTGTTCACAAATCGATTTGCATGCCGATTGGAAAACAATGCAAGAAATTGTAAAGCAGCTGTTCAGAAATGTAGGAAGTGGTTATATATCGGCTCTTTCAAATTACACCCCTGAATGGGATTATGGAAGTACAAACATTCATAAATTAGATGTTTGTAAGCTGGGGATCCCCTCTTGTACTTGGAATAGAAATAATACTCACATGCTAAAATGTTGATTGATTTGAAAGGATTTTATAATGAAAACCGTATCTAACATGCTGGAGGTCTCAAAGAGACACTAGAGAGAGTTGATGAGGTGAAGGTTGGTGACTTGGTGTACATAGGCTTCCAAAAGGCATCCAATACAATGGCACACAACAGACTTTAAATGAAAGTGAGTGGTGATGGAATCAAAGGAGCAACAAGAATATTGATGGAAAGTTAACTGAGGAATGAAATAAACAAGAATTGTGATTAATAGAAGAACGTTTGTGGTGGAGTTTCCCAGGGATTATTAGAATCCATGCTTTTCCTGATACATAAAATATCGGATTTAGATCATGGTGTACAGATGACAATTTAAAAATTTATGAGAAACATAAAATTTGGAGAGCTGCAAACTGAGGAGGATGGTGTAAATCTTCAAAAGGATTTGAACATGTTGATGAAGGGGGAGGTAAATTTTAATGTGGAGAAGTGCAAGGTGACACGTTTTGATCCAAAGAACGTGGAGAGAAATTACTAAATAAAAAACACTTTTGAAGCATATTTAGGTTAGAGAAACCTGGGTGTGTATGAACATAAGTCATTAAATGTAGCAGGACAAGTATAGAGAGCTGTTAGGAAAGCATACAGTGTTAAACACTTCACAAATAATGGCATTGAACACAACAACATGGAGGGTAAGATGAACTTAGATTGGTCACTGGTTAGACCTCAGTTGAAGTATTGTGTAAAATGCTGGGTGTCATACTATAGAAAGGATATGAATGCATTCGAGAAAATGCTAAAGAGATTTATGAAAATCATTCCAGTAATGAGACATGCTAGTTACAAAGGAAGTTTAGAGAAGCTGGGACTGTTTTCTTTGGAGAGGAGAAGGCTCTGGGGAGATTTGATAAAAGTTTTCAAAATCATGAAGGATCTGGACAGAGTGGATAGGGAGAAACTGTTCCCACTTATAAATGGATTGGGAACAAAGGACACACTTATAAGGTCTTCTGAAACAGAAAAAAAAACAGCTGAGGAAAAAAAAGCTTTCTCACAGAGAAAGTAGTTAGGGTATGAATGCACTACCTGGAAATGTAGTGGAGTCAGATTCAACTGAGGCATTCAAGAGGGCATTGGAAAGTATTTAAACTGAAACAATGCGCAGGGTTACAGGCAAATGACAGGAAATTGGCACAAAGTTAAAATGCTCAGAGAGCTGGTACAGACGCGATGGGTCAAATGTCCCAGTTCTGCTCCATAATAATCCTGTAATTCCATGCATCTCAAATTGTTTGGAATTAGCTCATTTTAATGCATGTGGGTGCGATTTGATTTTCTGCTAAACAGAAGAGGTTTTTGGCCTTTTAAAAATACATGTTAGGAAAAGCTAATTCGTAATGTTAAAATGCTTACAGAAAAGAATCCTGGCTAATTTTTGAAAATTATTTTTTGTTCTTCAATGTTTTCTATCAACAGATCATTTTGCTTCCATAAAGTTAACTTTTTGAATGAGCCGGCGAATCCTGTTCATTTGCTCATTTCTTGGTGACTGTCATCTAGGTAATAGAGTCAGCCATTCGCTATGTAGTCAATATAATTTGTATGTGCTCTGACTGGTGGCACTATCTTCAATTAAGAAGTCAAATCTGTTCCCTCAAAACCTTCACCTCCAAGTTTAATTGGTTTTGAAGCCACTGTATTTTCCTTCTAATTTAAATTTTAAACAGGTCAGGAGATAAAACAAGCTCCCTCCATTTTAACTGACAGTGTCAATAGTTTTATCTGCTCCCCTTTTCGCCCCCTCCTTCAAATCTGTCATTACATCATCTTATTCCAAGAGTTATTTCAAAAGTCCTTAAACATCCAGCTTCTTTCCAAATTTTGTCCATCTCCCCAGAACTCCATTTGAATCTCTTTGGTTATATTTCTGCCAATGCCAGAATTTTAAAAAAGGGTATTGTCAAAATGATAAGTAACATTGTATATGACTATTAAAGGGAAACTAATGATGCCTATCCTTCTGAAGCTGTCTGTACCCTTTGAAAAGTTTTATCACATTACCCTTAATCAATGTCATCCCCTTCCAGAACCAGAGGACACAGTTTAAAAATAAGGGTTAGGCCATTTAGAACAGAGTTGAGGAAAAACTTCTTCACTCAGAGAGTGGTGGATATATGGAATGCTTTGCCCAGAAGGCAGTGGAGGCCAACTCTCTGGATACTTTCAAGAAAGAGATGGATTGAGCTCTTAAAGATAGTGGAATCAAGGGTTATGGGGATAAGGCAGGAACAGGATGCTGATTGTGGATGATCAGCCATGATCATAATGAATGGTGGTGCTGGCTCGAAGGGCCGAATGGCCTACTCCAGCACCTATTATCTATTGTCTATTGTCCAGTTGAATGGGACATTACTAACCTGGTTCTGTTCTTATCTGTTGTAACAACAGGCAGAGAATCATCTGCAATAACATCTCTCTCCTGCATAGCTACCTCTAGTTTCTCCCAAGCATCTATATTTGCCCCCTTCCTATTTCTCTGCCTGTTTGGAACACAGTGCAAAAATATAGTTATGGTTTCAACGTGTACAATGAAGACAGCCAATTTTGTTTCACCGTCACCATTTCTTTCAGTTTTTCAGTTGGCAATGCCAACTTTTTTTGTTCATTTCTAAACATTGCTGAGAATGGGGTGATGAGCTACCTTCTTGAACTGTTGCACTCCACTTGGTGAACACCACAGTGCAGTTAGAAGAGTGACAGGATTTTAACCCAGTTATAGTGAAGGAATGACAAGAAAAAGCTGCCCTTGTAATTCTGGAGGTTGTGGGTTTGGAAAATGTTTATAGCTTGATCATTGGCGGATTGCTGCACTCCATCTTGAATATCATACACACTGCGCAACAGTGGTGGAGGTGGTGAATATTTAAAGTCATGGACAGCTCCTTTGTCATAAATGGTGTCAAGCTTCTTGAATATTTTTGGAGCTACACTGATCCAGGCAAGTGGAGTGTATTCCATCGCACTCATAACTTGTGAATTTGGTATGGTGGACAGGCTTTGGGGATACTTGAGGCAAGTTATTTATTTCTCTCAACTACGCTGCACTGTTGTAAATTATTGCACTGCTTCCCTGAATCCAATATTGGATGGGCACCAGTTTCATCAACTAAGTGTTGGGATGATTGAAGCTACTGTCTTTGGTCCCTGCCACAACCTCTTTTGATTTACTGCAAGGCAGCATGGAAATCCATTCCCTACATTTACCTGAGTACAGAAAGGCAGCTAAGATCACGTAATATTCCTCATTTTGGCTTAGGCATCCCAACCACTTGGTATCTGTTCTGAGCAGCAAGTATGTAAATCAAGCCTGGCAGCCAAAATCGTCATGGTATCTTGCTGACAAAGTTTGGGTGGAAAATGAACTTGCCAGAGAGAAACCTGCTGTGACATGAAATCCCCCCAGTTTCTCTTACGCTATGTGAAATAGACAAATACAGCCTCAGTGTCATGTCTCTTTTGAAATGAAACACTTGCAAAATATTGCATGCCCACGTACACCAGCTAGAAAAGTAGAAAAAGATGTTAATTAGCTTTAAAAAGTGGACAGTTCAAATATAGCACTGAAATTAGACCTTATGAAATATGGAATAAGGGGTTTCACTAACTGTGCAGGAAACATCAGCACATAAAAATTTACAACATTTAACTTTAAATCTATTTTATTGTGGAGCTGAAAAGGCCTTCTTAAACATAAAAGACATCTGTTCCCTTTTGCAAAAGTTGTATTCTGTTTTTCCTTTTTAGTTCTCCTTGGGTCATGAACCATTCTTCTACCATTCTTCCAGCTACTTAAAGCTTTTTCAACTTTCTTTGATTTTTCTTTGCTTCCAGTGATGAAATGTCTGGCTTTGGTTTTGTGCCTGATAGTTGATGACTAGAAATTGCAGACATGAACCCTTTATCTGTATCCATGACTCAGTGGTTGAATACATTTCAGAAATATGAGTCTATGATTTAGCCTTTAAACATATTTTTACTTTTCAGAGCTGGACTGATATTAAAGTGCATTACAGCTTGAAAAAGAACTCCACCCTGATTATAATCATGAATTATCTGAATAGATACCACGTGGTCAGTATTTGCAACAATGCCATTTGTATAGAGAGTGCACATAGACTTGTCATTTTCTTCAAAGGGTTGGGCAACACCCTACTGGCGTCTTCATCTGGCGTTGTGGTGTAATTGTGGGATAGAATTTCCTCTTGAAGCCACTTTTTTTGTGCCAGCAACACCTAACCATGAACAATGTAGCAAGTGTTGCAACAGTAAGTTTCTGCACACAATTACATCCCCATATGTGAATAGAAGCCAGAAGAACTGCACCCCCTTCATAATGAAAAACAGGTGGCCCATATGCAACTTTCATTTCTCAGCAGCATCGCCAGGCTGGACACAAATGAATACTGACTATGAAGTTTTAGCTTTGTACATAAGGGTTTTGGTTCTCTTTAAGCAGTGATTCAGTTATTTGGTCAGATATTAGGAATTTGAATGATTGTTGCAGAATTCTGTGCCCCCGGGAATGCACATCCAGAATCGGAGTGGGTGGTCAGCAAGCCTCACCGGATTTTCGTCCAAAGTTTTTAAAATTGCTAAACTTGGGGAGGAGAGATCACAAGAAGGAAAAATTTTCAATGATATTGTCTAAAGTTCTTAATAAAGCAAATTCGTCTACTGGTGCAACAGGTCAACGGCAGACGTCATCTCCCTTGCCCTACACTCATCCCTGCAACATCTAGATAACTAGGATACCTACATCAGGCTCCGACTTATTGACTACAGGTCCGTTCTCAATGCCATAATTCCAAACAAACTCATCTCTAAATGCTTGCACCTGGGTCTCGGCTCCCCACACTGTAACTGGATCCGTGGCTTCATGCCCCATAGACTGCAGTCAGTGAGGATGGGTGACAACACCCCCTCTGTCATTACCCTTAACACCTGTGCCCCCTATTATACTACAATACTCCTTACACACTCATGAATTCAATGTCTAATTCCGCCCCAGTGTCTTTGACAATTTGCTGACGACAAAACAGAATACAGGAAAGAGATCGAGTGTTTAGTGGCATGGTGCAAAGGCACAATCTCTCCATTAACATAAGCAAAATCAAGGAGCTTGTCACTTCAGGAAATTGAGTGAATGGCATGTCCCTGTCTGCATCAATGATACTGAGGTCGAGATGGTCAAGAGTGTCAAATTCCTGGGAGCAATGCTCACCAACAATCTGACCTGGTCCACACACATTGACGCAAGGGTCAAGAAAGCATGGCAATGCATCTACTTCCTCAGGAGACTAAGGAAATTTGGCATGTTCACAAGGACTCTTAACAATTTTTACAAATGTATCATAGAAAGCATCCTATCTGGATGCATCACAGCATGGTATGGAAACTGGTCTTCCCAAGTGTGTAGGAAGCTTCAGAGTCATGAACATAGCCCGGACCATTAAGCAAACCAACCTCTCACCTATTGACTCCTTCTATATTTCCCACTGACTCATTAAAACATCCAACATAATCATAGACCCCTCCCAGCCCAGACATACTCATTGCTACCCTCTCCCTTTGGGCAGAAGATATAACAGTTTGAATATATGTATGAATAGGTTCAAGAACAATTTTTTCCTGCTTTTCTCGGACTTTTGAATGAACCTATCAAATGTTAATTCTGATCTCTCTCTGACCCTTCTTTGCTGCTGTAACACTATTCTTCTCTCTGTTCTGCTACCCTGATGCACTTCGCGTAATATGATCTGCCTGTATAGCACACAAAACAACACTTTTCACTATATCTCAGCACCATGCGACACAATAAATTAAACAAAAATTCAAACGATTCTTTTAACTTCCATAATTTCTGATAACAATCTATTCCAATCAATAAGGCCTTCATTTATTCTCATTCTCTTGTTATCCTCACTGGTTTTCCGATTATTAGGATGCGCAATTTAAAATAAGGTGCTAAGCCATGCTATATATGGTTCTGTAAAAGTAACCTTGTTCACCTCAATCATTATGGATGGAACCAGCCCCTGAATGACGTTGGCATGGTGAAAAAGTGGGGAGATATAAGTGAGATGGCCAGCAACAAGCTTCTCACCATTGACAGCAAAATATCCCATATTCCAACCAACTGTTGAATGGTGAGACGGGATTCTCACTGGTGAGTGGAGAGAGGTCTATTAGCATGCTTTAGCATACAATAATTACCTAATATGACATTGTTTAACAGGCAGGTTCCCATTCTCCTACATGCTGGTTAGAGATTAGGTCGCGACAATTCCCAACATGAAAGTCAGAATAGTTATCTAATGACTCTTGTTTGTTACTTGTTCTTCTGGGCCTCTATCTTGGACACCAGGCACCAATATCTCAGGGCATGTTCCATGGGCGATGACTAGATGCACTCCCCCATTCACGGACCTTTGCACCTGACATGTGCTAACCTTTCAAAATCATCATGGCACATTCCAATCCACTTACTTCCTTGCAACTGTTTGGAATGCATTAGCACTCTTTATTGAATTGCTGCTGCAAGGACATTTTGTGCACAGGGAAAGGCGCCTGTCTCACAATTTGATTTATTATTATCATATGTACCTAAATACAGTGAGACGTTTTGTTTTGCGTGCAGTATAGGCAGATCATATACTGTACAAAGACCATTGGGCAATTGGACAGACCAAGAACACAAAGCTACAGCTGCAAAGAAGGTGCACAAAAGGTAAACATTAGAATTGAAATTTGAGAGGTCCATTCGGAAGTCTAACAACAGCGGGGAAGAAGCTGTTCTAGATTGTGTTGGTATGTGTGTTTAAGCTTTTGTATTTTCCAACTGGCAGGCGTCTTTGATGATATTGGTTGCCTTTCCAAGGCATGGAGAAGTGTAGATAGAATCAATGGATAGAAGTTGGCTTGTGTGATGGTCTGAGTTCACAATTTTCTTTCGTTTCCTATGGTCCGGGGAAGGGCAGTTATCCAGCAGAGGCTGCATTTCTGGGTTTCTCCTTCACTCTCCTAGTGCTCACTTACTTTATATTTAGTGGTGAAAACTTCCACCTATGGCATGTGAGAGAATAGGACAAGTAGGGCATCATAAGAGTGTGGTGCATAAGTGATAAGATGAGTCTAGCAAGATAGCTTGAGAAAACTCACTGGAGAAACCTTCCTTGAAAATCTTCAAGAATTCCATTTTTCTGATTTCTGATAAGATTTAGCACTTTATCTCACTTCTGCATCTTTTAATCCAGAGCCATAAGCTGGAAGGGCTGCTCACATACTACTGGTTGAATTTCACACCTATTGTCGGAATTGCACCATCATGGATCCCACATAAGGGAACTTGGAACTAGAACAAGAAGATTGCTTCTTGCCTGGTTCCAATTTATTCATACTTTCCAGTTGGCAACTTTTTGATGGAGTATACATCCTGCAGAAAACATGCAAAAACCTCAGTGAGGACCCTCAAGTTATGCAAATCAACTGTCATGACAACTCAGTTTGATTCCTCATTGGGAATGTGATGATGGATTTGTAAGACTGCATAAAAATATAAAAATTGCAATAGTGGGAAGGCAATCTGACACATTCCTTCTCCTTAGGTATGCTGTCATGTTTCCTGGCATATAAATGACCATTTTTCTCTTTGTGATTTTTGCTTTCTTTTGTATAGTTTTATAGTGGTATACATATTTCCATAACTTTGCTCTTATTTCTAATTAGGATCTCTGTTGTTGAGATATTACTACTGAGATTTGTATTGGTTATGTGGTCTCCAGCAATGGGGTCTTCCATGTTTGCACATAAGCTGTGCCGACAGCTTGTAGCATTCTTGCATGGCACTATGAATGTTGATATTCAAAATACTTTTGTAGTCATTTTCTGTGAAGCTAAAAGCTCTGGATTCAGATCTAAAGCAATGCTCAAGCTAAGCCTCTGGCTAGCAAGTTTGTGCTCTCCCAATGCAATCTCTATTTGCTTGTGTTTATTAAGGTTCTGTGATTTATTCAGAGCTCCAGCTTGCAACCCAACTGACTAAAACTTCCTAGAGTGCATGCATCTGTGACAGTGTTTGCCAGGGTTGGTGGGAGTGAAACTGCCCCTTGTGAAGTACATTAGTGGATTTCACCACGTGGGCACTATGAATGTCAAATAGAACAGGTTTTACACTCCTGTTGTTAAGGATTTAACAAAACTAATGTAGAATTTGAATCTTTGCCAAGAACAAAGTGGTAAACAGTGAGCTCAAGGTCCTGAGATTGTTTGCTGTGGGCCAAAAGCCTGAGACAATCTGGAAAAGAAGCAAACACACAGAAAATGATCTGGTTTGAAAGAATTCTGAAATGACAATGGTTCTCCCAAATGCAAGAATCTGGCCATCAGTTAAACACCAAGGTCAAATCTGGTTATCATTGATCAAACAGACATTAGACCAGATCTGCACAAAGCTAAGGCAAAACAAATAAAAAGCTAATGGTCTGTACTTTGTGAGTACAATTTTAGTATCTTGTTTATTTCAATATTTTACCTTTCTAAATAGATTAATTACTTTATATTCATTTCTAGGTGAATTTGAATACATTTCATTACTTCCTGGATTAACTGATTATTTTAAATACTTTTTTTAATATCGTGAGCATTGCTTTAATGCAACCCAGGATTTATTCTTGTAACAAAATAAAATTGAGTAATCAGAATAAAAATTGTAGACTCACACTTTATACCTCAGGACACTAAATTTCTCCAAAATTCTGAAATGGCGATTTCTTAGTTCTGCGAATGGTCAACTCAGTAAGTACATTTTATTTTGCGATATCTTTGTTTAGTCTAATTACTCCTGGGAGTGAGAACATTTTATTTTAGGACCAGGTCTATAGCTAATAATGCTAACTAAGCTCCTAAAATAATTTAATATCACCTCCAGTGAAAGATTGAGGCTGTTAAGAAATTTGATTAAACAGACTTACCTTTGCCAGGAGGGTAAAAATAGTAGAACTATTACACTGTTGGATTATCACCTCTTCAAACACAGCTTGTATGTTAAATTATTTCATGTTGTGCTGCTCTGGTGTGGTATATGTGATTAATTATGTAAGGAGAGTCACCATGAACACACAGTGATGAACTATGGGAACTCATTCTTACTCATTCCTATCTTATGCCTCAAGTTGAAGAATTTGTAAAATTTATTCCGCTCCTCATAGGAAGTAAGTGGATTTAGATTGGGATGTCCCCTTTCAATTCTTATCTGTTTCCTTATATAATGGGAAGCAAGTAAAAAAAGCATGCATGTGTATTCAGTGAACAGTTTGCCTGAATGTTTGTTTATTATGTGATGACTGTGTGAACGTTTGATAATATATGTTGTTAGACCATATCCCAGAAAGACCAAATATCAAAATGCTTATCTTTGCATCCATGCTGAGCCCTGAAAACCTTATACTCATTGAGTAAAATGTGCTACGTGTTTGTGATGCTGCATTTATATGCTCTAGGCATTGCCCCTATTGGTGAGATTCAAAGGCTGCCCTAAGCAGCTGTTATCTCTTGGAGTAAAGCCTCCAGGAAAAGAAGCCATGTTGTTCTGAATCAATTTCCTTCCAGGTTAGGTGTGCAGAAGAAAATTGGTGGAACATCACTGAACAAGACAATGTTCACATGACCTGCTCATAGATACTAATGTGTTTCTGTGCCTAGTAGCTACCCGTATGTTTAAGTAAATGAATCTCAAGGTCAGAATGTTTCATCCAAGGATGAGAAACTGAGGTATGAGGTAAACAGTTTCTCGTTATGACTTTAACCAAAGAGGCTTAATTGTCATTGGAGACGGGGTTTCTGTCCATTTAAGGACCCTGGGTGTGGTTTTAAAGTTGGAGTGCCAATCAGAGACTTTTCAGTGTGAAAGGAGCAGCAGGATGATATGGACAAAGAGAAAGGATGCTTTAATTTGGAGCTTTCTCCAAATTCCAAGTTCAGTAGTGACCCTGCAGACTATCAGATTTTGCTTTAGGACTTGTGTGGGTGTCAGTGAACCTCTCTGGATCCTTGCCACACAGGCAGGGAGGCCTGTCTGGAATACTGACCCTCTGGCCTGGCCACCAGGAGGCCACATCCACTGAGCTGAACTGTGGAAACAGGGATACAACTGGAAAATTCCAGTCAGCCGCCTTTAATTGGCCCAAATTGGTCCTTAATGAGCGGTATATTTTCCTCTGCAAAAGCTTTATGGAGGCAGGGAAACCAGCATGTTGGCCAGTGGGGCTATTTTTAGCTGTCACTTGCCTTCAATGCTGATCCTAGCAGAGTAACACATACTGTACAGCCTATAGCCTAACATCTCCAACAACGTAGTGTTGTCTCAGTACTCCACTGTAGTTATCAGTCCAAACTAAATCCACAGTGTAGTCTGAACCCACAGCTAAAAGACACATTGGCTACCAATTGAATTAAACCAATATACGCACAAGAAAAATGAAAAGCACAGCTGGCTGTAGGCAAATAAACAAGTTAATGTCTCATTGTAACGCTTTTTCAGAAGTCCTGGAATTTTGTAACCTTTATTTTGAATCATTCCATCTTTTAACATACAGGCAGTTAAAGCAGCGGGTTATTGTTACAGAAGGTCTGCTAGTTTCTCTTTTTAAGTTTGCATCTTGCATTCATATTTCACAGGTTGTGTGTGTGTTTCCTCAGATCTGGCATGATGTTCACGGTTTGAAGCAGGACTTGCGGGGGCTGAATGATGTCTGCTCTCCAGATATCTTTAGGGCTGTGTAACACCCGAGAACTTTTTTTTACAGCCTGGAACTGGGAAGATTTGTATAAAACCCCACGTTGTTAGCAGGAGCTTGATCCTGCATTACAGGCTTCATCAATTAAGCATTTAGGAAAAAAATGACCTTGCGATCTCTCACTTATTAGTGACACATGGCTGTAATTACCATCCGTTTTCTGCTCGATAATATGCTCCCTACTTGGAATGTACAAAGGTTAGAGAGGTATTTTAGAGGTTATACTGTTCCAAGGTTTCTGTTCAAAACATCACATGAAATTTTGCACAGCTTAGATTCTCTAATACTGGCCAGGACAGCAGTATCAGTGTAAACTAACTGGAGTTATATCTGAGATAATGGGAACTGCAGATGCTGGAGAATTCCAAGATAATAAAATGTGAGGCTGGATGAACACAGCACGCCAAGCAGCATCTCAGGAGCACAAAAGCTGACGTTTCGGGCCTAGACCTTTCATCACCCTCTCTGATGAAGGGTCTAGGCCCGAAACGTCAGCTTTTGTGCTCCTGAGATGCTGCTTGGCCTGCTGTGTTCATCCAGCGTCACATTTTATTATCTTGGAGTTATATCTCTCTCCTTGCAACGAGTTACTGTTAGAAAGGGTGGAATCTGCTGCTGTCTCTGGTGGTGCGTTAGCACTAGGAAGAGCATTTAATTTGGCAGGATGGTGGCATGTCTGATTTCACGTCTATGCCTGTCTCCACTGGAATTTGGTCACGATGAAGGCCCATAGTTGGATTTTCTGCCCTTCCATCCTTTGAGGCTTTTAAGTTGCCAATTAATGATCACTTATTGGTCTCATCCTGCTGCCACAAGTATTAATCCAGCTGAAGGTAGTCCTATTGTCTTGTGACAAGCATAAAAGGTAAAATTGTATGGCCAGCCTGTCATTTCCCAGGATGGGAGGGAGTTACTTGACCAGAGGTGCTTAGAGACTGATCAAAGGATTCAACTTTAGGAGGAGAGATGACCCGCTAAGAGATACACTTTTCGCCTGCTGTTGACTCTTGCTACAGCTGTGAAAGCGCCCCCCCTCCCCCCGAAGATACTTACCTGTGATGCTTACCTAACATTCTTGATATTCTGGTGTCTATTGTTCAAGCAGCAGTCACCCACCTCCCCTCAGGGGCATTGCTAAATAGAGGAACTGGTGGCCTCTGATTGCATACAGGTCTCGGTGGGTAGGACCTTTGCTACTGTGATCCTGATACCAATGACGAGCCCATTGCTGGCTTTGCCACTGTTTAATTGATTCCTTGTTCAGCAGGCCTTCCTGAAAAGCAGTGGGTGCAGGTCTCTCAGTGGCTTCCCCGCTGGCAGGACAGACTCCCAGCAATGCAACAAGGTTCCAACCATAATATGGACAACTTTGTGCAGTAACACTTTAAAAACACGAGCTGTAGCAAGAGTATAAAACTATTCCAATCAAATTCAAAATATTTTGAGATTGACTTCAAAGAGTGAAAATGTTTCTGGAAAAATCACAGTTAAAAGTGCAAACTTGAGTTTTTCTCATACATTCTGGCTACACTTTGCTAGTTTACTTCTGTCTAAACTTTGAAGTCCAGGTGTTTTTCTGTGAGCCCTGTCTTAATACATGAAAGGAATTATGATGGAGGTGTAAGGTCGAAATACCATGGTTTTGAAATTCATGGGGAAGATTCCTGGCCAGACATTTAGTTTGGTCAAGACCTACTTCTTTGACACTGGGATACTCTATTAACTATGGGGTATAAATTTCACTGTGGCACCTTGTCTTGTCGTTAGAAGTGAAAGGGGGCAGACGTTATAGTTGAGAAAGTAAAATGACTTTCTATCCATTTGCTAATGACCTGAATGCATATTATTCTGTTTGCAACTGGACTGAATCTAATCGAATAATGTTTGATGTTGTAAAAAGCTTTAACACTTAAGTAATTGACTCCTAGCCAGGCAATCCCCAATACTTTCAAACACTCTTACCTGATATATTTTTCAAAGGCATTCAAAACCCACCTGACGCTGTGTGCACAAGGCTCACAAATATTTACAATTTATATAATGACTTTGATGAGGGGATGGTAGTTAAATTTGCAGATGACAAAATAACAGTAGGAAAGTATGTTGTGAAAAGGGCAGCGGAAGTTGCAAACTAATATAGATATGCTGAATAGGCAAAAATTGGCATTTTGAGCAGAATGAGTGAAAATGTGAAATTGTTCACTTTAGAAGGATGAATAAAAAAAGCAGAATATTACCTATCTGAAAAATGACTGCAGGATTGTGAGGTGCAAAGGGACCTATACCAGCTAAGTGAATCAACAACAAATTTAAGCAATTGCTGGTTAATGTCTTATCTAAAATGTGAGGCTGGATGAACACAGCAGGCCAAGCAGCATCTCAGGAGCATCTCAGGAGCTCCTGAGATGCTGCTTGGCCTGCTGTGTTCATCCAGCCTCACATTTTATTATCTTGGATTCTCCAGCATCTGCAGTTCCCATTATCTCTATTGTCTTATCTAGTTTTGCCCAAAGAACAACACATCCACAAATTTCTAAAAGTGTGCTCAAAAGAAAAAAAAACTGCCTAAAATGGACTGGATTGGGTAACCTTTAGATAGTAATAAAAGCAGAAAATGCTGGTGATGCTCAGCAGTCCTGTTGAGGGATAAACAGAGTTAATGGGCTGGATTTGATGCAGTATCGCAGTATGTCGTGGCAGGAGTCATGGCGTTAGGCCAGCTTAATTGTGGGAGAGGTCATGCATCAGTCTCCCGTGAAGGTAGAACATCCTCCAATTAGGCTCAAAGGTTGAAGGAGCTGACTTTGGATTCCCAGTGCCCCAAAATGTTAATGAGAGAAGCGTGGTTTTCCTAATCCATTGGAAGACCACCCAGAAAACCCTGCTTAGTTTGAAGGAGGTCCTCATTATCAGACACTTTGTGCCTGAATGCATAACGAGGTATTGGGAATGGAAGGAGCGATCTGCTGCAAGCCTTTGATCCCTCTGCCCTACATCTCAGTATTTCCAACTTGCTACACCCACTTTGCCTTCACATACCTTTAGTTTGGGGCCCAATGACATTCCTGGCACTCTGGTAGATGCATGTAGTCAGTAGTCATCACTCCTGCAAGTTTGCAGTGCACAGGAAATGCTGGGAACATTTAACATGGGAAAGGACAGATAGTGGTGATTTACACACCTGAAGGATACTTATATCTATCTGGCCTGTCCACATAACTGGCAATTCTCCAATCAGTGGATTGATACTGTTGGCCCCACAATGTCCAGCCTGACACATCTGGTCTGTTGCTTTTCAGTATCATGGCTTGGCATGATCTGGTCATTGAATACTGTGACCTCAGGAAAGCCAAAAAGCTGCCTGGAAAGCAAACATATCAATCTATCATCTGAAGGTTTGCTGTGATCTAAAGTCAGCATCATTGTGGAAAAACTGAGGAAATATCCTATTATAGCAGAATAAATCTTACTTGGAAAACTTACAAGTATGTGGTAACAAAGTGTGGAGCTGGATGAACACAGCAGGCCAAGCAGCATCTTAGGGGCACAAAAGCTGATGTTTCAGGCCTAGACCCTTCATCAGAAAAGGGGGATTAGATTAGATTAGATTAGATTCCCCGCAGTGTGGAAACAGGCCCTTCGGCCCAACAAGTCCACACTGCCTCTTGAAGCATTCCACCCAGACCCATCCCCTATAACCCACACAGCCCTGAACACTACGGGAAATTTAGCATGGCCAATCCACCTAGCCTGCACATCTTTGGACTGTGGGAGGAAAACGGAGCACCTGGGGGAAACCCATGCAGACACGGGGAGGATGTGCAAACTCCACACAGACAGTCGCCTGAGGTGCAAATCGAACCCGGGTCCCTGGTGCTGTGAGGCTGCAGTGCTAACCACTGAGCCACCGTGCCACCCCAATAGGGTGGATGGAGAGAGGATTCTGAAATAAATAGGGAGAGAGGGGGAGGTGGACTGAAGATGGTTAGAAGATAGGTGGAGGGGAGAGTATGGGTGGGGAGGTGGGGAGGGGATAAGTCAGTCAGGGAAGGACGGACAGGTCAAGGGGGCGGGATGAAGTTAGTAAGTAGGAAATGGAGGTGTGGCTTGAGATGGGAGGAGGGGATAGGTGAGAGGAAGAACAGGTTAGGCAGGCGGGGACGAGTTGGGCTGGTTTTGGGATGCAGTGGGTGGAGGGGAGATTTTGAAGCTAGTGAAATCCACATTGATACCATTGGGCTGCAGGGTTCCCAAGCGGAATATAAGTTGCTGTTCCTGCAACCTACAAGTGGCATCATTATGGAACTGCAGGAGGCCCAGGATGGACATGTCATCGACGGAATGGGACGGGGAGTTGAAATGGTTCGTGATTGGGAGGTGCAGTTGTTTACTGCGAACTGAGCGAAGGTGTTCTGCGAAGTGGTTCCCGAACCTCCGCTTAGTTTCCCCAATATAGAGGAAGCAACACTGGGTACAGCGGATGCAGTATACCACATTGGTTCTGGATCTTCTCAAATCTTCTCAAAACTCGATACCACATTGGTGGATGTGCAGGTGAACATCCGCTTGATGTGGAAAGTCATCTTGGGGCCTGGGATGGGGGTGAGGGAGGAGGTGTGGGAGCAAGTGTAGCACTTCCTGCGGTTGCAGGGGAAAGTGCCGGGTGTAGTGGGGTTGGAGGGGAGTGTGGAGCGGACAAAGGAGTCGCGGAGAGAGTGGTCTCTCTGGAAGGCAGACAAGGATGGGGATGGAAAATTGTCTTCAGTGGTGTGGTCAGATTGTAGATGGCAGAAGTGTCGGAGGATGATGCATTGTATCCGGAGGTTGGTGGGGTGGTATGTGAGGACGAGGGAGATTCTCTTTTGGCAGTTATTGCAGGGGTGGGCTGTGAGGGATGAGGTGCAGGAAATGTGGGAGACACGATTGAGTGCTCAACCGCTGCAGGGGGGAAGTTGCGGTCCTTGAAGAATGAGGACATCTGAGATGTGCAGGAGTGGAATGCCTCATCTTGGGAGCAGATGCGGCGGAGGCGAGGGAATTGGGAATACGGGATGGAATTTTTGCAGGAAGGTGGGTGGAAGGAGGTGTATTCCAGGTAACTGTGGGAGTCAGCGGGCTTGAAATGGAAGTGCAAGTATGTGGTGCTTGATTTTACATGTTTAGATATCTTCAAATCCGAAATGCAAAAAATAAATATCTGCAGAACAATAATTTCTGCAATTCTTACAAAGAGGTGGCATGCATGTACATTTCTCTTAAACAGCCCCTGCCAGAATAGAGGACATAACATTGTACTAGCTCGAGTTGTTGATAATAAAGCTGATGTGTTATGTTACCATTTAAGATAACAATCTGATTCTTATCACAGAATTCCATTGAAAATTATTTACACTTTTATGTTTATGTCATGTATATAGCGGTTGAATGTCATAATATTCTTAAAGGTGAACATATCTTTGCTCACTACAAATAACCTGAGTTTAAACTGCAAATACAACTAAAGACTTCTACACCTGGCAGTGGAAAGTACTCTGGCTTTAGCTCTGTGAACACAATCGAATGTGATTAATATGTGCTAATCCTTCAATCCCATCAAACCAATTTCACAGCACTTCAGTAAATCACCATTAATCCCAAATCCCATCATCACCTATCATGCATCTGCTCTCATTGTTCTGTGACTCCTTTCCTTCACTTGAATACTGCTTTTGACTTATTCAGTTATGTTTCTACAACCTGCTCAATGGCATAAATTTGGCTGGTAAATAGCATTTGATAAGAAAGTGCCACTGTATGTTATTTGTACATCACCAGTTTTTAATTACAATATGTATTACATGTTTTGAGGAATACATGTATTACATGTTTTTGACCCAAAACGTTAACTCTGTTTTCTCCTTCAGAGATGCTGCCAGACTTGCTGAGCTTTTCCAGCAACTTTGTTTTTGTCCTTGAATAAATGAATGTCAGTTTATCAACAAGAGTAACCCCAAACGGAGACTGCTTTGATATAATGTGACATAACCTTATACTGGCCAAAAACTGATTCGTAACCTGAAGTCAATGATTAGTCACTAAATTAGTCACTTTTAATGAGGAGGTAGATAGAGGTTTTGAAATATTGGTGAGTAGAAAACAATGATAAATTGTCATGAAAGAGGATTTGTGAAAATCGACCATAATATTATGGAATAGCAGGGAAGCCTCAAGACAATATATGTTCTACTCCAGCTCCTACATTTTAGATTGTTTTTTGAGAAGTTTAAAAGGTTATGTGTTTTAGTCAGACCTCTGCAAAGTCTGAAATTTCTGGAACAACATCAATTTTATTTCTTTGTTTTCACTTGAAGTAATTAGCATCAAATCTATACCAAAGTCCAAGGCTCGCATGGTTTGTAGTCACATCAAAAGAACTTTCAAAACAATATTGAGCCCAATTTTATTAAGTTCTTAGCATTCCATTTCATTAAAATATGCTTAAGATGCAAAAATGGCTTAGCTGAGTAAATCAATTTTAAATGATTGACCCTAATAATGTACATTTCACAACACAAATGAATAAAGTCGTTCAAGTCTGATAAACTTTTCTAGATTTGACAGTGAATAGTATCTCTACTGAATCAAGGTTCTTGGCATAGAACTCTGCCCACCTGCAGAACATTTTGGGAATTTGAACACAGAGATCAGAGGGCCCCACAGGATTTTCCATCCAATAATTACTCATCCAGCATATTTGTGAAATTACCTCTTCAGTGTCAGCTGCAAACACTCTGTGGTCAAATATAGCATATAGAAATGCAGAGCAAAGCTCCCTTGCCTCTGTTCTCCCTGCAAATGCACTTTTAAAAGTGATAATGGGAACTGCAGATGCTGGAGAATCCAAGATAATAAAGTGTGAAGCTAGATGAACACAGCAGGCCAAGCAGCATCTCAGGAGCATAAAAGCTGACGTTTCGGGCCTAGACCCTTCATCAGAGAGGGGGATGGGGTGAGGGTTCTGGAATAAATAGGGAGAGGGGGGAGGCGGACCGAAGATGGAGAGAAAAGAAGATAGGTGGAGAGGAGAGTATAGGTGGGGAGGTAGGGAGGGGATAGGTCAGTCCAGGGAAGACGGACAGGTCAAGGAGGTGGGATGAGGTTAGTAGGGAGGAAATGGAGGTGCGGCTTGGGGTGGGAGGAAGGGATGGGTGAGAGGAAGGACAGGTTAGGGAAGCGGAGACAGGCTGGGCTGGTTTTGGGATGCAGTGGGGGGACTGGAAGAGCTGGGCTGGTTGAGTGGACATGTGTTGGAAGCAGGTGAAGGGGTCAGTGGAGGGAGGGTTAGGTTCCCGGTTGAAGAAGTAAGCATGGAGGCAAAGGCGGTGGAAAAACTGCTCTATGTCCAAACGTGACTGGTATTCGTTGATGTGTGGTTGTAGGGGGACAAAGGTGAGCCCCTTGCTTAGGACTGACCGTTTGTCCTCAGTCAGTGGGAGGTCTGGGGGGATGGTGAAGATTTGGCAGGGCTCAGTTGGGCTGTCTCCTCTGGGGTTGCTGGCTGGGGAGGTTGTGGGCGGAGCGATGAGGTTGTCGGCCGTGGGTGGGGTTTCGTCGGTGTCGGCTGTGGGCGGGGTTCCGTCAGCGTCTGCTGTGGAGGGGGGTTCCGTCGGCGGTGGGAGGAGCAGGGTCGGCGGCAGCAGCAGTGGTGAGGGTGGTGTGTGAGGTGTTGTAACTGGAAGTGGAGGCGGTGATGGCAGCAGCGGTCCCGGAAGTGCTGTGCCCGGCGGTGGCGGATGCGGCGTCTTCGGTGGGGTCATCGGCCGTGTCCTCATGGTCAATGGCGGTGGGTGCATGTGGGGGAGGGGCAGGGACAGGCTGGGGATTTGGGATGTGCAGGAATCCTCTTGTGGGTGGCAGGAGCCAGTGAGTTTGTTGTACTTTTGATTTTTGGTGTCCAGTAATGCTGAGTAGAACTGGGTGTTCAGTCTGTGGATACTGTGGAGGATAAAAAAAAGGAGAGGTCCTTTGCAGATCTGGGAGAGGGAGGCTCTGAGCTGGGGCAGGTTGGGTTGCAAGTGCCTGGAGGTGCCAGCCAATGGCAGCGCACTTTTAAAAGGATGTGTTCTGACCATGAATGCATTTCCTATGCATATACCATAATATAAAAGGGGCCAACCTGAGTGGATCATCAAGAAAGCATCTCTTATTACAATGGCATAACATTTATCAGAGCATTCCTGTGAAACCCTTGACTGAGATATCCAATTTAAGTCCCCCCGTGGAGGATTTCAAGACTATGGGGCACATTTTTAAGGTGATAAGAGACACTTTTTAAAATGTCATACAAGACAAATTTTTTTACAGAGCGGGTGGTTTGCATGTTCCTGATGAAGTGGTGGATGAAGGTACAATTACATTGTTTAAAAGACATTTGGTTGGATATATGAAAGGTTTGGAGGGGTATGGGCCAGGAGAAGGCAGGTGGGACTAGTTCACTTTGGGATTATATTAGGCATGGACTGGTTGGACCAAAGGATCTGTTCCCATACTCTGTAACTCTCTATATTCGTGAAAATGCATGTGCAACAGTGTTTTGTTTTAGGCTTCCAGGCAAACATTGAATGTAGCAATGTGAGCAGCACAACTAATAGCAGGAATCACAATTAAAAATTGGCGTCTACTAAAAATAGGAATCCCAAATATTTGAAAGAGAGAGAGAGCTTGAAGAAAGTCAGGAGGCACAAAAACAAACAGGATAAAAGAAACAGTGTAATTGGGAAAAGAAACAGCAGAAATGATCCACAGGAGACAATGAGGCACTAGTAGGAAAAGAGTCAGAAATTGAATGAAATGGGGGAGCATTAGGGGAGATGCTTGAACGACAACATCCTGCATGCAACATCTGTGATTAATGCTGGCAAGTGACAGAGGCAGCATTTTCCCAAGCTTGAAGTGAAAAAAAAATCAATCGCATTGAAAAAAAATTCACAGACATTTCTACCCTCCCCCTCACTGGAAAGAAAATGAAAACGAAGAAAATCAGATTCAACAATAAAACACGATTTTACTGGAGCGAACACAAAACAGAACAAAGTTTGAAAAAATGTACAATTAAACTCGAGAACGTGCCCTCCATCACAACTAAGAACACTGGCCTAGTTTGCAGCAAGCACAAGAAGGAGAGTTTAGTGCAAGATAGACATCGATTACACATGAACGTTTGAACTATTAAAAGTGGTAGTGTTCGAGTGCTTGCTCATTAGAGTGAAAAGTCTGTTGTCGGAGACATGTTGAGGGACAGGCATCTGGTAACCAGTAATTATAACCAAGCAGCAATTATCAGCAATTATAAACACATAGCAATTACATGTAGCAATTATCTTATCACCAAAAATGCTGTGGCATCCCTATTACTGATTTTATTTTTTGCAATTGTACATGCAGCTTGTACGGCAGTAACACAGTTTAACCACACACTAAATTTAGCAGCTGTCTTTAACACTATATTCACAGACAGGCCCATATGTGTTTGGAGTTTTGTTTGTAGTCCCGGATATAGAGTGTGGCTTTAAGTTTATGTGTCTGACATGAACTTATTTTTAAATGCTTGAGAACACTTCCTATTCAGCACGCTTACATAAAAAAAGGCCTCTGTCAGGTTAGCCTTTCTCGTTTTACGGTATATGCATAGGAAACACATTCATGTTTGTAACTTATCTAACATGTTTCTAATTGTGGATGGCTTGGTGGTGCAGTGAGCTGAGTGCATGAGCAGTGCACTGCATAATGATCAAACATGGCTTTATAACCTTACCTGGGCTCTCGGGGCAACACACAAAGATCGATGTTACCAGCAAAAGAGTCAAACAGCTTCAGTCATTTTCTACTGTCACAGCAGACTGGGTTGGGTACTGGTAGAATTCTGAGGCTAGATTCTTGCCACTGAGGTGGAAAAATATAAACTTGATTTTTTTTCTAGTTAGAAATTCACCCCTGGGAGGTAGCTGACACCTGATTAAAAGTAAGATTTTCATTTAAGTACATCCTTAATTGAAATGGAGATGCATTTCTGATCAATTCAGGGCAGGCTCTCAAAGCTGAAGGACCAACCTTGAGAGGAACAGTGGGAGGCAGTGGTGCTGTTGTATAAATTAATGCTTTTGAAAGGATGAATGTTGGAGACTGCATTAAGCATGATCCAATTTGTCAGTGTTGTCCAGATTTCGATTGGGACAATGCAGAACATCTTAGGATTTCATGGAGAGCAGATATATATCTATGGGCCTCCACATAGTCTTGCTGACAGTCCCTAATTAGTTAAATTAACATGTATCTAATTATTATCATGCAATAAGCTACCACAAACTGAAATTGCTGGAGAAAGTTGATTTGTCTCATAGTGTCTGTGGAGGCAAAACAGAGTTAATGTTTTGAGTCCTGTGACTCTCCTCCAGAACCCTGAATAACTAGCTCTGAAGAACGGTCAAAGGACACAAAACATTCACTCTGTTTTCTCTCCGCAGATGTTGCCAGACCTATTGAGTTACTCCAAAAATTTCTGCTTTTGGTAGTTTCAGATCTCCAATATCTGCAGTCCTTTGTTTTGTCACACTGACCGACTACAGCTGCAAGTGCTTGAACAAACAGGCAGTCAGTAGAAATGTAAGCAGAACCGAAAAGATACTAACAGCACCCTATGCTTAAGCCTTTAATATAGACTTGATTAAAAATACAGAAGAAGCCGTATGGTCTGGAACAAGCTTAAAAACTGGATAGTTTCAGATTTCAATCGCAAGTGAGGATCTGTGGTATTATTCTCAGAGGTTCAGTTAGGAAGTAAAACTATTGAAGCTCTGTGAGAAAATTTAAACGTTTCTGTTGGGCACGGGGAAAAGTTTTAAGTGAACAACGTGAAATCAGACTCGGGATTCTAGAAGTAAATGCAGGAGCACTTGTAATTCACAACTGGTACCGTAGTGAGCAGAGACCACAACCAATTGCAATGTTATAGAAATCAAGAGCCACAGAAGTATTTTATACCAAAGTCGCAGCACTAGGGATGTTGCAAGTAGAATTATAGTGAAAGAGGTACAATTTTAAACCTAAAACAAGTCAGAGTATTATAGAAGACAGAAGGACTTCTGAAACCATGGTAAGAGTGGCAAGTTCTTAATTTAGACAGCAGTTCTTTTGGGAACAAACAATTAAGGCTGCAAACACAAGGTTTTATTTGAAAAGTTGTGGGGAAAAATTTTACATTGTATGTTAGTCCATGAAAAATGCGAAACCATTCATTTTTGTCAGAGAGAAGGTGGGAAACATCCCTTTTAGCCTAAGAAGACAGGAAATCTTCAATTTGACTGCAAAAAAAATCCACTAAACTGTGCAGGCATTAATAATTATCGGAGTTCAGCTCTTTAAAATAAGTTTTAAAAAACTTTGTTTTATTGCATCTTTTAAAAGCTTTATGATAAGTGTAATAAAACAGAATAGATAATTACAAAAGTAACAGTTTGCAAGGGAAAGAGATCACAGCAATATTGAGCTACTATGGGATTTAAAAACTGAAATATTTAAAATTGGAAAGTAAAATGATGAAATGATTATATCAGCAAGATGTAACAAGAGAAATAATAATAGCAACATTTAAGACCAGAAATGGGCCAAGTATAACACAGACTTGAATCTTGGATATAGCAGGTTTTAAGATGGGTAATTGTTTCAAAAGTGAACACTGAATCACAAGCTGACCAAGTAATGTATTCAATAGGACCAAGAGCTGATGACATTGTAAATCACCAAAGACAGAAAAGAATGTACAGCTACTTTTGGAGAAATTCTACCAGCTTTTGACATTTACTTTAACCGCAGCAAATACATGTCTTTAAGGAGGATGGTTTAGCATAAGAGTTCAGCATTCAGGAACCTGTAAATAATTTCAATAATGATTACTGCAGATTGGTTGAAAACTGTGACTATGGTCTTTAAAATCAGAATTCATAAGGTATGGATTTGTTGGTGGAATTATAGAGGGACCTTTTTCAGATTTTTTCATTACAGATTGAAGAAGGTTTGACTTTGGAGAAAGCTATCCTGATTGTGTTAGAACAGAAACCAAAAGGAATAAGTATGAGAGGAGAAGCCCAACCCTATCATGGGAGAGCAACAGAAGGTATCTATATTAAATGGTACTTTAAAGACACATGACCAACCAACAACAAAAGTAAGCCAAACAGCAGATACTAAGAATCACCATTAGTGTTGCGGAACAAAATTGCCTCACAGGCACAAGCAGTGCCAGGCATGAGAAAAGAATGCTGATTTGCGAAACAAAGATCACTTCCAGAGGCTGTACAGACATAGAACACAGTTTCAGTTGAGCAATATGTCAAGTACCTACTTAAACAAATGCAGTAGAATTATTTCAGAGATAATAGGAACTGCAGATGCTGGAGAACCTGAGATAACAAGGTGTAGAGCTGGATGAGCAATGCAGGCCAAATAACATCAGAGGAGCAGGAAGATTGACGTTTTGGGCCTAGACCCTTCTTCTAGGCCGGAAATGTCAGCCTTCCTGCTCCTCTGATGCTGCTTGGCCTCCTGTGTTCATCCAGCTCTACACCTTGTTATCTGCAGTAGAATTACCAGCATTTGTGAGATATCTTGTTTTTGTCAATACTCATTACATTACTTTTAAACTTATTATAATGGCAGGCTGTCTTTGATTGAATTACTTGACTGAAACGAAAGAAGTTACAGCCTATGACAATGAAGCTGCATGACCCAAGTGACATCATACTAAAGATTAAAGGTATATTTCAAGCAAGTCTGCAACACAAGTATGTAAGAAAATTGAGAAGGTGTATGTGATACACAATCAGTGCTTCACACTTTTGAGTCTGAGTGTCTTGATCTCTACACCCTTTAAGGAGCAGAACTATTCCAAAAGGCAGTGAATGGTTCAAGAGAAACCAACATAAAAATAACATACTGCAGATGCTGGAAGCCTGAAACAAAAACTGAGAGAGCTTGAGAAATACAGGAAGTCTGACTCCATCTGCAGACAGAAAACAAACTTAAAGTTTTGAGTCCAGAGACCCTTATTGTTGTTTTTCCAGCAATTTGTTTTTGTTCAAGAGAAACCAGGTTATGTAAAGTATATTCAGAGAAAAGCCAGTCAGGGAACAACTGGTTCAGGAGCAAACTGTTGTCATCCAACCAGTCAGGGCAACTGGTAGAAGATTTCATTGAGCTTTGTAAACATGTGGCAAAATCTAAAAAGAAGGAGGAATCTACTGAGATGAGAGAATAAAATGTGAGGCTGGATGAACACAGCAGGCCAAGCAGCATCTCAGGAGCACAAAAGCTGACGTTTCGGGCCTAGACCCTTCATCAGAGAGGGGGATGGGGTGAGGGTTCTGGAATAAATAGGGAGAGAGGGGAAGGCAGACCGAAGATGGAGAGAAAAGAAGATAGGTGGAGAGGAGAGTATAGGTGGGGAGGTAGGGAGGGGATAGGTCAGTCCAGGGAAGACGGACAGGTCAAGGAGGTTGGATGAGGTTAGTAGGTAGGAGCTGGTGGTGCGGCTTGGGGTGGGAGGAAGGGATGGGTGAGAGGAAGAACAGGTTAGGGAAGCAGAGACAGGTTGGACTGGTTTTGGGATGCAGTGGGTGGAGGGGAAGAGCTGGGCTGGTTGTGTGGTGCAGTGGGGGGAGGGGACGAACTGGGCTTGTTTTGGGATGCGGTGGGGGAAGGGGAGATTTTGAAGCTGGTGAAGTCCACATTGATACCATTGGGCTGCAGGGTTCCCAAGCGGAATATGTGTTGCTGTTCCTGCAACCTTCGGGTGGCATCATTGTGGCACTGCAGGAGGCCCATGATGGACATGTCATCTAAAGAATGGGAGGGGGAGTGGAAATGGTTTGCGACTGGGAGGTGCAGTTGTTTATTGCGAACTGAGCGAAGGTGTTCTGCAAAGCGGCCCCCAAGCCTCCGCTTGGTTTCCCCAATGCAGAGGAAGCCACACCGGGTACAATGGATGCAGTATACCACATTGGCAGATGTGCAGGTGAACCTCTGCTTAATATGGAAAGTCATCTTGGGGCCTGGGATAGGGGTGAGGGAGGAGGTGTGGGGGCAAGTGTAGCATTTCCTGTGGTTGCAGGGAAAGGTGCCGGGTGTGGTGGGGTTGGAGGGCAGTGTGGAGCGAACAAGGGAGTCACGGAGAGAGTGGTCTCTCCGGAAAGCAGACAAGGGTGGGGATGGAAAAATGTCTTGAGTGGTGGGGTCGGATTGTAGATGGCGGAAGTGTCGGAGGATGATGCGTTGTATCCGGAGGTTGGTAGGGTGGTGTGTGAGAACGAGGGGGATCGTCTTTGGGCGGTTGAGGCGGGGGCGGGGTGTGAGGGATGTGTTGCGGAATCTACTGAGATTACCTTGGGTAGCATAAGAGAATTGTTTCACATTTGCAACAGAAAGAAAATCAACGACTATAAGGAGTGGTAGAATTGTTTTCCATTCTTATCCTCACTGAATGAGCTTCAGGTGACAGAAATCAGAAAGTTTGTGAGAAGTAATATTGACACTAATATTGACAGTAGTGTGACCCAATCAACCTCACTGAGGAATCTCGAAGTGAAGTTATTCAAACAACAAAACCATCAGCAGAACAAATTGTTATAGCTGATGAAGAATTTGATGTCAGATGCTGAAATAAAACTAGCTCAAGGGAAACAAGTCAATTCTTCAGTTTCCAAGGCAGAATTATCAGTACCAGTGGCAGAGGTGATGCTAAATAAGCCATAGCCTTTCAATAGCATGGGTTAGAAAGGGAAAACAACTCCTTCCGCTCCAGTCGGGAACTCAGTGTCTTCTTACCTGCTGGGAAGGCAGATAATTGGAATAGTGGTAGGTTGGTACCCTTAGCTGACCATTAATTCACTAGTTAAAGGCCTTATTTGGTGGTGGGTCAAGAAAGTTCCTGATGGCCCTCTTGTCTAGCACATAACTGGTGAGCTACTGCAAAGGAGTCAAGTTCCTTCCTGAGGCCAGCTTACTTTCCCATCTTGCTACCTCTTTTGCCACCTGCAAATGAATTCAGTCTTTTTTCTTTTTACAGAAATATCGGAGGGAATCTTCTTGTGGCACTGGATGTTCTGTTTGCTGATTGGAATGCTGGCCAGAGATCTATATTGCCTCTGTGGGTGGGCCTGCTGAACTACATGTCAATCAGGCAATCGTAAGGCTGGAATCAAGACCCAAATTCCATTCAGCAATAGCCCCCAGCCAATCAGAGGCTTACAGCTCTTGTGCTCAGCACTGTCGATGAGAAGGCCATGACTACAGCCAGAACAACCCTTGCCTTTCTCACCCCGACAGAATACCAAGATTATGGAAAAGAACTGAAAGTGAAGGTTTGCAGGATGGGGGACATCAGGAGGCAGTGATGGGGAGCCTGAAGAATGGGTTTGCACACATTGCTCCCCCCAATTCTTGAGGTCCAGTCCCTTGATCAAGCACTGAGCTGAGGTGATATTTGGACTGTATACTTTGACTTTGTTGATCGGAAGTGTAAAGGAAAATGATGACTGTTACCTCAGAGTGCAAGAGGATCCTGATCAGATGGGCCAATGGGCTAAGGAGTGGCACGTGGAGTTTAATTTAGATAAATGTGAAGTGTTATATGTGTGAAAGGTAAATCAGGGTCGGACTCGTACAATTAATGATAAGGCCCTGGAGAGTGTTGCTGAACAAAGAGACCTTGGAATGCAGATTCATAGTTCCTTGAACGTGGAGACACAGGCAGAAAGGATAGTGAAGAAGCTGTTTGGTGTGCTTGCCTTTATTGGTCAGTGCATTTAAGTATAGGAATTGGGAGGTCATATTGTGGCTCTATAGGACATTGATTAGGCCACTTTTGGAATACTGTGTTCAATTTTGGTCTCCCTGCTATCGGAAGGACATTGTGAAACTTGAAAGGGTTCAGAAAAGATGTACAAAGATGTTGCCAGGGTTTGAGAGTTTGGGTTATAAAGAGAGGATGTGTAGGCTGGTGCTATTTTTTCTGGAGCATTAGAGGCTGGGGTTTGGGGGGGCGGGGGGCGGTGGTGACCAGGTATGAGTTTACAAAATCATGATGGGCATGGACAGGGTGAATAGGTAAGGTCTTTTCCCCTGCGAAGGAACTCCAAAACTAGAAGATGTAGATTTAAGGTGAGATTTAAAAGGGAGCTATGGGGCAACCTTTTCACTCAAAGAGTTGTGTGTGTCAGGAATGAACTACAAGGAGATGGTGGAGTCTGGTACAATAACAACATTTAAAAGGTGTCTTGATGGGTATATGAATAGAAAAGGTTTTCTTTGCCTACCAACCCAACAGGCCCACAGAGAATGCCATATCCCTAGCCCAGCACTCATCCATGGGACATCTGGACAACAAAGACACCTACGTCAGACTTCTGCTTACTGATTACAGCTCTGCCTTCAGTACCATCACTCCTTCCAGACTGAAGTCAAAACTGCATGACCTTGACCTTGGCTCCATCCTCTGCAATTGAATCCTCAGCTTTCTGACCCACAGGCCCCAATCAGTGAGGATAGGTAACTGCACCTCCTCCACAATAACACTCCACATTGGATCTCCCCCAAGGATGCATCCTGAGCCCCTACTCTACTCCCTGTACATCTACAACTGTGTTGCAAAATTCTAAACAACTACCACCTACAAGTTCTCTGATGACACCAATCAAAATAAGGAAGGGAGACAAAGGGTGATCAGAGATAATGGGAACTGCAGATGCTGGAGAATCCAAGATAACAAAGTGTGAAGCTGGATGAACACGGCCGGCCAAGCAGCATCTCAGGAGCACAAAAGCTGATGATTCGGGCCTGAGACCCTTCGGCTAGCTTTTGTGCTCCTGAGATGCTACTTGGCCCGTTGTGTTCATCCAGCTTCACACTTTGTTATCTAAGGGAGATAAAGGGCTTGGTGACATAGTGCAACGAAAACAATATGATTCTCAATGTCATCAAAATTTAAGAACTAATCACTGACTTCAGAAAGAAAAGAGGAGAACACACCCCCATCTACATCAACGGAATTGAGGTTGAGAGAGTGAAGAGCATCAAGTTCCTTGGGGTGACGATAACCAATGGCTTGTCCTGGACTTCCCAGGTAAATGTGACAATCAAGAAAGCATAACAATTCATCAGGCGGCTCAGGAAATTTGGCATGTCCATAAGGTCGCTCACTAACTTCTACAGATGCACCGTTGAAAGCGTACTGTCTGGGTGCGTAACAGCCTGGTGTGGCAACTGCTCTGCCCAGGACTGTAAGAAGCTACAGAAGGTGGTGTGTATACACAGACCATCATGGAAGCCAACCTTCCATCTATGGACTGCATTTACATGGCTCGCTGCCATGGCAAGATGGCCAACATTATCAAAGACCCAATGCACCTGGTAATGACCTCCTACAACCCATTCCATCAGGCAGAAGATACAGAAGCCTGAACACATACACCAGCAGGTTCAGGAACAGCTGCTTTCTGGTTGTTATAAGACTATTGAATGGACTCTAGCCTCAAATAATATAACCTGCAATGTAACCTGTATGTCGCTATGTCTTTTTGATTTGTACATTCTTGCTTGCTGTGATCTGCCTGTACCACTCATAAACAAAGCTTTTGTCACATGGTACATGTCACAATCAAATTAATTCATCAATGAAATGCTTCAAATGGGAAGAGATTAATTTAGGATATCTAATTGGCATGGGCCTAGAGGTCTGTCTCCATGCTGCACAGTTCTATGGCTTGTTGGGCACACTGCGGAGTGACAGGCCCACCCGAAATTGCATTAATGCCAGTGGTGGCAGGATGAGAACGTTATGTAGTCCTTAGCTTGCCACTTGAAACTTCAATAAAGACATTTAACATGCTTGCCTTCATTGCTCAGCCCTTTGAGTATAGGAGCTGGGAAGTCACATCAAGGTTGTATAGGACATCGGTGAGGTCTCTTCTGGACTACTATGCCAATTCAAGTCGTCCAGTTATAGGAGAACCTGGAGAGGATTCAGAAGAGATTTACCAGGATGTTGCCAGGAATGGAAGACTTGAATTATAAAGAATGGCTGGATAGGCTGGGACTTCTTTCACTGGAGTGTAGGAGGTTGAGCGGTTACCTTATGGAATTTTATAAAATCATGAGGGATATAGATAGTGTTAATGGTAGTTGTCTTTTTCCTAGGATGTGGAATTTCATGACTTGGGACACATTTTTAAAATGAGAGGAGAGAAATCTGAAAAAAAAAAGACGTGAGTGCCAGCCAAATTTTTTCCACAGAGAGTGGTTTGTATGTGGAATGAATTTTCTGAGGAAGTGGTGGATGTGTACAATTACAACATTTAAAAGATATTTGCATAAGCACATGAAAAGGAAAGCTTTGGAGGGATATGGGCCAGGAGCAGGCGGGTGGGACTAGTTTAGTTTGGGATTATGTTCAGCATGGACTGGTTGGACTGAAGAGTCTGTATGACTCTACAACATTATGTACTTTTCCGCGCAGATCTTAATTCTGGTGGAGTCAGTAAAGTGGGGTATATACAAGTGACTCCATTCAGCCTAAATAAATGCACTTGTTGCCTCTAAACTCACTACCAGAGAGTGCAAAGATTCTGCTTACCGTCCTCATAAATGACAAAGATATGGTAAATCTGTTGTTGTTTTGGGAGAGAAATATTTTTTTAAAAATCATGCCATTCTGAATACAACAAGGCCATGAGTGTGTGATGCAAGGATACATAATGGGAAATGAAAGTGCAAAGTTTGACATTATTATCAAAAATATATGTACTGATACTCGTTTATTATTGAAATATAATGAAGTCAGAATAATCAAAACGGGGCAAGAATGGGATTTATAAAACAATAATAGTTACTTCTTTAAGAAACAGAGAAATAATTAAAAACTAATTATTAAAAACTTATAAAAATTAATATAAAATTGATGTTGGATTTTAAACATTGCAAACGACAATTGAATCCCACGTTAGAATAGTCATATGTTTACCATGCTCTTTTATCATCACCTTTTCAATGAATATATATAAATATATGGATTCTATTTTTTACTTTGTAAGGTGCGAAGGAGCACTCTTCTGAGTGGTCACCCAATTACGCATGTATACTCATCAACTAGTGTTTCATAAACCTTTATCTAATTTGTCAATCTTTAAACATTGATGTTTATCATCAAATACCAATCTATATTTAAACATAATGGCCCTTAAGGTAGCATGCAAAGTGAAGGTTAAAAAAGATGTTTAGAAACATTTCTAAATTTATTATATCGCTTCTTTTATTAATTCACAGAATATGTGGCTGTCACTGGCTAGATGAGTATTATTGCCTGTTGCTAGTTTCCCCTGAGATGATGGCTATTTTCAGCTGCAGTCTTGAAATGCTGCTGCACATTTTTTGTAGGTACATATACACTGCTTTAAGAGAAGGAGTTCCAGGATTTTGACTCTGTGACAGTGACGGGATGTCAAAATATGTTTTGGAGTCAGGATAGTGTATGGCTTGGAGGAAAACTTGCACGTGCTGATGTTGCATGTATTTGTTTGTACTTTTAAGTGATAGATAGACAGGGTAGTGAAGAAGCCTTTCAGCGGTCAGAGCATTGAGTGCAGCAGTTGGGACATCTTGTTGCAGCTGTGCAAGACATTGCTGAGGTCACATTTGGAGTACTGTGTGCAGTTCTAGTTGCACTACTGTAGAAAGGATATTATTAAATTAGAAAGAGTGCAGAAATGATTTACTAGGATGCTACCTGGACTGAAATGTTTGAGTTATAAGGAAAGACTGGATAGGCTGGGACTTCTTTCACAGGAGCATGAGGGATTGAGGGGTGACCTTATAGAGGTCTATAAAATTATGAGGGGCAGAGATAAGGTAGATAGCCAACAGCTTTTCCCCATGGTAGGGAAGTCTGAAACTAGAGGTCCTAGGTTTAAGGTGGGATGGGAGAGATATAAAAGGGTCCAGAAGGGCAATTTTTTCACACAGAGGGTGGTGAATGTCTGGAATCGGCTGCTGGAGGTATTGGTGGAGGCAAGTATAATTTTGTCACTTAAGAAGCATGGGTACATGGATGGGATAGGTATGGAGGGATATGGACCAAACACAGGCAAATGGGACTAGATTATTTTTGAAGATTGGGCAGCTTGGACAAGTTGGGCCACTGGGCCTGTTTCCATGCTACAAACCTCTATGACTCTATGATAGAGGTTGTGGATTTGTAAGTGCTCTTTAGTAGTGTGTTATAGCAGTTTGATCTTGTAAATTGTATACACTGTTTCTATTGCATGTCAGTGGTGAAGGGAGTGCATGTTGACTGTATTAGATAGGGTGCCAATCATGCAGGCTGATTTGTCCTGGACAGTATTTGGAAACCTTCAGGCAAGTGAGTTGTATTCAATCACAATCCTGACTCGTGCCTTTTGCATGATGGACAGGCTTTGGGGAGTCAGGAAGTGGGTTACCTGCTGCAGAATTTACAGCTTCTGACCTGCATTTGTAGCCCCAGTATTTAATTGGCTGGTGCTGGTTAGTGGTCACCCCCAGATGTTGATAATGGAGAATTTGCTGATTGCAATGATATTGACTGCAGAGGGGTGATTGTTGGATTGCCTTTTATTGGAAATGGTCATTGTCTGGCACCTATGTGGCATGAATGTTACTTGGTACTTATCAGCACAAGCCTGGCTGTTACCTGGATCTTGGATTAGACAGCTTTGCTGTCTGAGGAGTTATGGGTGCAGTGAAACAATCTGCCTACCCAACGTCATTCTCTCCAGCATTCAAATCTGTTAAACTCTTGGATTCTCTCAGTTTGGCTTTCCTTGCATAACCTTCGGGATTTGTGAAACCCTGAAGTTATTTTGTTATTCAATCACAACTTCTTGAGTTCCATTTTATGTTTTACTCTTTTAACCTTTGACCATGTCCAGTCATGTGGGCTTTAACCTTTCACCTAGGTTGCCCAGTAACTGAAGAACATGTGGTTTTGTGCAGCCCTGGTGTGGCTAAAAGGACAGATGGTGCTGATTGCACTCGCATTATGAGTCTTCTGCTCCCTGGGCAAGTGTCTTGAGAATTTGGGTGTGGTAAGTCTTGCAGAGGAGGACTTGCTTTGCATTGAAAATGAATAGATGGAAATTCCTGTGGGAATCATAGCTGTGGTCTGCAAATGGCAAAGCTTCTACAATGAAGGAGAGACTCTGTCACATTGCAAAGAGGAAGCTACAGTTCTGCTATAATTTCCTATTTTGTAATTTCTGTAATTTGAAAGTTGCTTACACATTGGTTGCAGGCTGAATGCCAGTGGTTGCACACTGGATGCCCATTATACAACCCATCATGGCATTTTTTTCATTTGGTTTCAATGGGGGTAATTTTCACATTTTTGACGTGGGTCAAAAATTGAATTCAATTTAAAACAAAATTGGGCAGGGTTTGTATAAGTGGTAGCAGATCAACAACTCATTTTACATCTTCATCCAGAGTGAAAATAATCTCTGTGTTTTAAGAAATTAAATCAAATTTTTAATTTGTTTTAAAACTAAACCTCTGTCTCAGCCTGCATTAATGAAGTGAATATTTTTACAGTGCAGACTTTATCTCTGTTAGTTTTGATTTTTTTACTCATTTTACAAAGCACAAATAATTTTTTGTCTTCTGACCCTGGTAAAAAAATTATCTTGAATGTGTTTTCTGATCTTACTTTAAAATGCTCTGATGGTATTATTTTACTTCTCAATTCATGAGAGATTTCTCATTTTTTAAAAAAAATGTTTACCTAGTTTTGTTTTCTTAAATTACGCAGAATTTCAGGTGAGGGAATGTGAAGATCACCTGCTCAAACAAGATTTAGGGTGGATGGCTAGCAAAAGTTATCAACTAATTTGTTCAAAAAGTAAATTTTCAAGAGACATTCGAATGTGGTTTTGGAAAAGCTTAAGCTAAATTTTTATGAGGGATGATCCAGAGAACTTGGATAGGACGCTTGAATGTTCATAGAATCCCTACAGTGTGGAAGCTGGCCATTCGGCTCAACAACTCCACATTGATATTCCCAAAGAACACCACACCCATACTCACTTGAGTATCCACTCCCTGTAACTCTGCTTTTACCATGGCTAATCCACCTAAATCACACACCCCTGGACACTATGGGCAATTTAGCAAAGCCAACCCGCCTAACTGGCACATCTTTGGACTCTGGGTAGAAACCCATGCAGACATGGGAGAATGTGCAAACTCCATACAGACAGTTATCTGAGGGTGGAATTGAGCCAAGTTCTCTTGTGCTGTGAGGCACCATGCTGCCCTGGGGGGAATGTTCTGGCACCATGGGGAAGGTGTGTAGAACGCCAGATTCAGAAGAGTAAAGTGGGACATAAAATGCAAGAACAAGATGAAGACATTTAATGATTAATGGAAATAAGCAGGGATTTTAAAACAAATGAGCTGTGGGTGGGGATGGAGTGCAGATTAGTGGGGATTTAGAGTTTAAGTCTGGGCACATTGGGCTTTATGTACGATGAAGTTATTAGAGTGTGAGCACAGTTGAACCTTGATATGATCGATATCTGACTGAAGTTGGTGAGAGGCAACTGTAGCAAGAGATGAGTGATATTGCAAATAACTTGGCCGGATTGAAATGGAAGTGGAAAGAAAAATATTGCTTCCTGGCTGGATTGCGATTACTGGGGCCCGAGATCTTTCAAGACTGACTTAGCTTAATTTGTTGTTTTTTTTTAACCTTTCTTTTTTATTTAATGATGGTGAAATGACCTAGCTCTATTGATTGTGTGAGCCTCGCTGCATGACTGTCCAAGGCTCAAGGTATCCAATGGAAATGACCTTGGCAATACTGGGACCACTGGGGAGGCCTCCTGGATGGATAGTCATAATTTGACTGAATAAAGATATATTTACACTTGAACGTTATTTTTGTGCCAAGGCAACATAGGTGCAAAGAAATCGAGACACAAGTAAAGCTGTGGCTCTGCCATATGTTAAAATGAAGCTGACGTGCTTCAAGATTTCCTTCGCCCTAAACCACAACAAAATGACAAACAATAGACTGCAGCCACAAAGTGCTTTTTAATTCTCAAAGCTCTGTTATCAGAATCCCTCCCAGCCAATGCTAATTTTACAAGTCAAAGTTATGTCTTCATAAATAAGGCATGTTACCTATTCTTCAAAACTGTATAGTTCCACTGCTGTAAAATTCACAAGAAATTGTTCTCTCTGATACTCATTAAAATAGTACTGTCTGTCCTGGAGAATTAAAGAATTTCTTTTGAAAATGCTTGAACATGTAGCACTTCTAGGTCAGGTATTGTGCAGATTAACAACAATGGAGACAACTGCAGCCCTATAGGACCAATCCACTGCTGCACCAGCATGACACTTCCATTCTTTTCACTTGGAATTGTTAGCCTGTCAAAACCAGCACTGCTGGGTTTGGTGCTGGATTCAAATAGCTGTACACCGTGGACATTTGATTGCTCACTATCTGCTCCTAGTTTCAGTACAGTCATTAGCAATGTGTGAAGAGAAAAGAAAAGCCAAAAGAACAGTGATCCTATGATTCTTGAATGTATTAGCTTCTACATAGCTGTTTCTACATGTAGAAAACGGACCAAAGATAATCTTTTTGATCAGCTGTTTTACTAAATCTCATTTAACTCCTTGAATTCATCATTAAATGGTTTTCTGATGGAAGCTTCTTAATGAGGGCAAAGGGCTTTTCACTGCAGTAGTGAAGTCTTTTGTGTGGTAGTCAAGTCGCTGTGAATTCCTCTGTGAATCGCTTTCACAGCCTAGCTCAAAGAGATGTAATTCCTAATACATTACATAATCATGTACTTATTACGAAATAATAAATGTTCCTTACTTTGCAAATTAATCACATTGAATGCAGTCAAATTCTTCCCTTGAGACAGAGCATTATGACGAACAAATAAGCAAACACCAGTAATCACAGTCACCAGCAGTTTATTGAAACATTCACATCTAGTTGAAATCAGTCCTGTACTAACAAATAGGGCTCAAGAGTGATTTGATTATTGGATGGCATCAGGGGATTCAGCTCTACAGGCTGATGCTGAAAAGGAAAGCTTATTTAGAAATAGCTTTTTCTTTTTTCTCCAGCTCACACAGTATTTGGGTCCTTCCCTAAACCAAGAATTCAGATAACGCAGACTCCAAACTTCTTCCTAACATCTATCAATATCAAACCATTATTGACTGAATAAATGGTTTGAATCAATTCATCTGCTTCTTGTCCTCCTTCCAACATTGTGAGCTGGATATGTCCCAATTCCACCTTGTGTTCTTTGTATAATTTGTACAACAAAGGGCCTACGGTATTATAAATAATAATCTGGTTCTGCTGTAGATTCTATCTCAATCATTCAAAGCACTTTAGAAGCTATGTTATAAATTCAATACATCACCTAACCCACATCACACAACAGTTTCAAATCGCATCAGAAATGGAAACAATATCATACACGCTGAAAATAATAATGTCAAACAAGCATTTTAAAATTACATACTAAAACTGATACCCTTCAGTCATTTAAGACAGTAATCCAACCTCACAATTTAGATAAGCAGACTTTCAAACTTTGCTTAATTAAACTAATACTTCATAATTAATTGTTAGATATCCATAGTTTACATAACTATGATTGGGGATTTCAGGGACAGTCAGCCAAAGACTTGAAGATAAATTACTTACTAACCTAGAATATTAGACCATGCATTCATTTTAATATGACAGAGCTGCAAACTGTGAGTGATGTAAGCAGACAAATTCCTACCATATTTAAATGACATTCATTTGGCTACTATTTTGATAAAGGTGATTGTCCCATTTAAAATAGCTTTTTGTCTGCCAGCTACATTTGCCATCAGTAATTTCTGGACTGTCAAATTTTCAAATGCAAAGATTACGCTTTTGCTAAGAATGTTTCTGGAAGCAGCTTGAAGGTAGATCTTGTGGTGAGCACATTTTCTCCGATAGGGGGTGCTATTGTTAGTTTTAATAATTTCACTGTCAGACTTGGCAAACATCAGATTATGGTTTTAACAGCAATTAATAATCAGATCCTTTGGTAAATTTCAAATTAGTGACAAATTTACAAAATTCAGCAACTCTGTGGAAATATGAGAAAAATATGTTTCAGTGAGTAAGTCAAAATTGTATTTGTATAAGTGCCTAGATTATTTTTAAACAGAAGGACAGTAAAACTAAAAAAGCATTCACAATGTTTTCCCCAGGCTGGTCAGGAGAACAAGCTAACCATAGCACTATCATCAGCAACAAGCATGATAAGACAACACTTTAAGCTCATGGAACTTGTCAGATACGATTGCTGCTTTATAATTCATTGTTAGCTACCTATAATATAAAGCAATTTAGTATCTATCTCATTGTCGCATCCCTTAGCCATACCTACCTTGAAGAAGTTCTGCTTCTTTCTCTGACAGGATTTCCATTCCAATCATTTTTCTTATTCACCGTAATTACTTTTGCTGTTGCTCTTGGTATTTGACAAGGTATTTGCTAAAAATCGTTTCCACAGCCACATCGCATTCCTGTTCTGAAGAGGGGTCCCGACCCAAAACATTGACTTTCCTGCTCCTCTGATGCTGCCAGACCTGCTGAGTTCCTCCAGCTCCACATTGTGTTATGTCTGACTTCAGCATTAGCAGTTATTGCTATGTAACATTCCACATTGACTGCCTTCAGCTCAGACTTGCTTCATGTGGATTCCAACTCAAGTTTCATCCTTCATGTTTTGAATCATATACTCACTCTTGAGCTCTCTCTCTAACAGCACCACTTCATTCTGGCTCAGACCTGCACTGCTCCCCAGTTCCAATTCATCCTCTGGCTCATTCGATGTGCGAACAAGAAACTTCTTCTTTTGCTTTCAGGCATCAAGGAACACAAGATGGAACAACTCAGAGATATCCACTGCCCTCCAGAAACTTCCCTCCCTATACCTCTGACTCCATCCCCTCTCCCAACCCTACCTCTTGTATATTCACAATCCCTTATGACCTTTTGTTCTCTGATGCTGAATGTTATGTACTCAAAAGGGGCTCAGTTTTATCCCTGTGCATCCCCACCCTGAATGAATGTTCAGCATGACATGACTGGAACTGCTGTTTCATCATCTTTGCCTCTGTGGCCGTTTCTTTGGCCAAGAGTTATCCTCTGTCCATCCCACAGATGCTTTCACCCTTTTTCAACCCTCTCCTTCCACTTGGACCCCTCCCCCTGGCCTTTTACCTGCCCTGGACTTGTTCATCAAGAACTGTCGACATGGTCACCTCATTTCTCTATCCGTTCCACCCTATCTCCTCCTGAATTGATTGCCATCCGTGCTCTCAGATTCAACACTGAGTTTGTCATTAAGCCTGCCAACAAGGGTGGTGCTGTTTTTGCCAGGTGGACTGACTTCTACATTGTGGAGGCTGAGTGCCAGCTCTCAGATACCTCCTCCTATGACCCCCGGCCCACTGACCATGAACCCACCATGGAGCATTGGCGACCATGCCAGTCACTAACCTCATTTCATGTGGTGATCTCTGCCCCTGAACCTCTCCCCAGACCATTGCCTCTAAGTTCAGTCTCCCAACCCCACACAGCTCAATTCTACCTCCTTTCAAAAATCCACAAACAGGACTGCCTGAGCAGACCCATTGTTTCTGCCTGTTCCTTCTCTACAGAACTCATCTCTTCCTACCTCAACTTGATTTTTTTTTCTCCCCTGCCCAATCCCTTCCCACTCATATCCACAATTCCTCTGATGCTTTACGTCATGGAGTCATAGAGCTGCACAGCATGGAAACAGAGCTTTTTGGTCCAATTTGTCCAGGCCAACCAGATATCCTAGATTAATCTAGTCCCATTTGCCTGCATTTGGCCCATAACCCTTCCTATCTATATCCCCATCCAGATGCCTTTTAAATGTTGTTATTGTACCAGCCTCCACTACTTCCTCTGGTATCTTATTCCATACTCACACCACTTTCTTTGTGAAAAAGGTGCTTCTTAGGTCTCTTTTCAATCTTTCCTCTCTCACCTTAAACCTACACCCTCTCGTTTTGGACTCCCCCTCACTGGGGTAAAGACCTTGGCTATTCGCCCTATCCATGCCCCTCATGATTTAAATAAGGTCTATTAACGTCTTCTATAAGGTCACGCCTCAGCCTCTGATGTTCCAGGGAAAATAGCCCCAGCCTATTTTTGAGGTTCTTCCTATAGCTCAAACATTTGAACTCTGGCAACATCCATGTAAGTCTTTTCTGACCCATTCCAAGTTCCAAAGCATCTTCCTGAAGCAGGGTGACAAGAATTGGATGCAGTATTCCAAGATTGGCCCAACCAATATCCTGTTCAGCTGCAACATGACCTCCCAGCCTTTAGGCAAACCAGGGCAGGATTTATACAATTAATCGTAAGCTCCTGGAGAGTGTTGCTGAACAATGAGACCTTAGAGTGCAGGTTCATTGTTCCTTGAAAGTAGAGTTGCTGATAGATAGGATAGTGAAGAAGGCATTTTATATGCTGCCTTTATTGGTCAGGGCGCGCCAGTTTTAAATTTTCCAGTTCATGTGCTCCAGCCGCCTCCTCTTTAACATGGATTGCCAAACCCGTTCCACATCCATCTGCCATTAGGATGGTCTCGGGGTTCACTGCCCCTTCCCTGAAAAAGACTTGAACCACCCCCATCCACCACCACCCTCCTCTGCTTGGCTGAGCTCATATAACTCAGAACAATTCCTCCTTCAGTCTCTCTCACTTTCTTCAGGTCAAAGGTGTGGCCATGGTTACCCACAAGGGCCCCAGTTATGCCTGTCTCTTTGTGGCTTATGTGGAACATTCCTTGTTCCAGTTCTATTCCGGCCCCTACTCACAAATCTTTCTCAGGTATATCAATGATATCATCAGTGCTGCTTCCCTCTCTCATCTGGAATTGGAAAAGTTTATCAATTTTGCTTCCAATTTCCACCTGCTTTCACTGCCACCTGATCCATCTCTGACTCCTCCCTTCTTTTCCTTGACATCTCGGTTTCCATTTCTGGGGATAGGCTGGCCACCAGTATCCACTACAAGCCAACCAACTTCCACAGTTACCTTGACTGTATATCTACACACCCTGCTTCCTGTAAAGACTCCACTCATTCTCCTAGTTCCTCTAATTCTGTTGCATCAGTTCTGATGATGCTAACATCAACAAAGTGGGTGTTCACCATTTTCTTCTTCAACCAAGGATTCTCCAGCACCATAGTTAACAGGGCCCTCAGCCAGATCCGACCCATCTCCTGCACTTCAGCCATCACCCACTCTCTTCCTTCTCACAACAGCGGTAGTGTCACCTTGCCCTTACCTGCCATTCCACCAACATCCACACCCAGAGGATCATCAGCTGTCATTTATGCCACCTCCAGCAGGATGCCACCACTAGATACACATTCCCTTCCCCTCTCTTTTCAAACTTCTGCAAGGATTGTTCCCACTGGGTCACCCGGGTTCACTCCTCCTTTGCTTCTAACACCCCTCCTCGGCCCCACGATACTTTCCGCTGCAACTGCAGAAGGTGTAACACCTGTCTGTTTCCTTCCTCCCTCCTCAGTATCCAAGGGCCCAAACACTCCTTCCAACTTCACATAATCCAGTCCACTGCATTTGCTGTTGACGATGTGGTCTTCTCTACTTTGGGGAAACAAAGCGTGGACTGGGTGACCACTTCACTGAACACCTTTGTTCTGTCTGCAAAAAAGACCCTGAGCTTCCAGTAGCTGGCCACTTCAACACACCGCCCTGTTCCTTGGCCAACATGGCTGTCTCAGGCTTGCTGCAGTGAAGCTCAGCACAAGCTGGAAGAACAGCACCTCATTTTCCACTTTCAAACTCTACAGCCTTATCGGCTCAGTATCAAGTTCAAAAATTTTAGTGCTTGAGCACCTACCCCATGCTTTCCCCTAACCCCACACAGTAGGCCTTGTCATTACATGGTCTGGTTTCACCCACAACCCATTGTTAGCTGCTAATAGTCCTCATGAGCAGCTATTCATTCTCCTAGATTGACCATCAACCACTCCTTTGTCTGTTCAACTGCTTTTCTTTCTTTGGGCTCTATCTTCACTTATCATTTACTCCTTACCTTCTGACTGCACCATAGCTTCCACATAAAAACCAACCTTTTCCTAGCTGCCATCAGTTCTGAAGAGGGGTCACGAGATGCAAAAGGGTATGGGTGAAGTGGTGGAAAATAGTTTTGAAGTAGCTCGGTGCTTGTTTTTGACCAGTAGAGACTCAGCAAGCTAATGGACCTTTTCTTGTGCTGTCGACCTCTATAACTCGATGAATCTATGAATATTTCACGAATGCAGCTGGAGAAATTTCAAAAAAACAGACAGTTTTAACAATTCATTTAGATTCCGGATAAGAACAGGAATCATGGTTTTACACAACGGAAATCTTGTTTATTAAGTTTATTAGAAACTTTTAAGGTATAACAAGTAGAGCTGATAAAATGGAACCGATTGATGTAACATATCCAAATTTTGGAATGGCATTTGTTTAGGTATGACACAAAAGGTTAATGTGTTTGAATTAAGTTTGGAACAGGAAGGTGGTATCAAGAAGTTTGACACTGTTCAGGACGAAACAGGCCATTTGACTGGCACTCTATCCACAGTTGCTTTATTCACCGTCAATGCTCGGGAGTGTCAACATGTGGTGTTTACGGCATCTTGAGGAAACTGCAGAAGTTCACTGTGGCCCCCTAGATATCGCATTACAATACCATGAACACAACCATCTAAACAAACAAGGACAGCAGATAAATAAAAACACCATCTTCTATAAGTTCCCCACCAAGTCACTCACCTTTCTGACTTGGAAATACATTGCAGTTCCTTCAGTGTTACCAGGTCAAAATCCTGGAATTACCTACCCCATATAGACTGTAGTACTTCAAGAAGGCTACTCATCACCACCTTCTCAAGAGCAATTAGAGAGATCAACAAATGTTGGACCAACCATCAGTACCACATTCCAGGAATTAATAAGAAAAAAGGCACGGTGGAATTGGGGGTTATATATTAGCATGAAGACATGATTGGTTAATGGACAGAAAACAAAGTATGGGCCAAAACAGAGTGCTTTAAAGTTGGCTGCTGTAGCTAATGGTGTGCCACAAGGATAATTTGCCATTCGTACTCTATATTGATGACTTGGTTGAATAGAGAGAGAGTAATGGATCTAGTTCTACAAATGAAGCAAAGCTAGGAGGAATTGTATGCTGTGCAGAGGACACAGAACAGCTGCGAAGAAGTATTAGTGAGTAGGCTGAGTGAGTAGGCATTAGGAAGGTAGATGGAGTGTATGCTCGAAAGGGCGAAGGTATTCATTATGGGCATGAGAATAGTAAAGCAGGATTTTTTTTAAAGATGTGAAACTTATAAATAGAACCTAGAACATAGAAATGTACAGCACAGGAATGGGCACTTCAGCCCACAATGTTGTACCGAAAATTATGTCAAATTAAACTGATCCCTTCTGCCTGCCCTTGGCCCATACCCTTCTGTTCCTTGTATATTCATGTACTTATCTAAAAGTTTCCTGAAAGCCTCTTTTGTATCTGCCTCCACCATTACTTCTGGCACCGCATTCCACACTCCTACCATTCTCTGCACAAAAGAAAACATGTCCCCTCACATCTCCTTTGAACTTTCCCCTTGTACCATAAATGCAAATCCCTAGTTTTAGACATTTCAACTCTGGGAAAAAGATTCTAACCATGAACCCTGTGTATGCATCTTATAATTTTATAGGCTTCTTTCAAGTTTTCACCTCAGCCTCTGCTGTTCCAGATAAAACAACTCAAGCTTTCCTAGTCTCTCCTTACAGTTCATACCCTCTAACCCAGGCAGCATCCTGGTAAACCTTTTCTGCGCCTTCTCCAAAGCTTTCACATCTTTCTTGTAATAGCCCACATCCTTCATGTAATGTGGTGATCAGAATTGAACACAGTGCTCTAAGTGTGGCCTAAACAAAGCCTTATAAAGCTGCAACATGACATCTCTTGTACTTAATTCACCGACCAATAAAGACAAGCTTGTCATATATCTTTTTTACAGCCCTTTCTACTTACATGGCCACTTTGTTGGAGCTATGGGCTTGAACCCAAGATCCCTCTGGACATCAATGCTGTTGAGGGTCCAGCCATTAGCTGTATTCTTTTCCTTAACAGTTGATTTCCCAAAGTGCAGCACATCACAGTCACATGGATTAAACTCCATTTGCCATTTTTCGCTCATATCTGCAACTGAACAATATACTGCATGAATCCATTGATAACCTTCTATATTATCCACAACTCCACTGATCTTTGTAACATCTGCAAATTTACTATCCTACCCAACTATATTTTCTTTTGAGTCATTTATATATATCACAAGCAGCAGAGGTACCAGTATGGGTCCCTTCAGAACACTACAATTCACAGGCCTCCAGCCTGGATTAAACCTTCCACCACTACCTTCTGCCTTCTATGGACAAGCCAATTCTGAATCCATGCAGCCAAATTATCATGGATCCCATGCATCTTAATCTTCTGGATGAACCTACCATGAGCAACCTTACTGAAAGCCTTAACAAAATACATGTAAATAACATCCACTGCTTTACCGTCATCGATCATCTTTACCAGCTCCTCAAAAAATTCAAATTAGTAAGACACGAGCTGCCCTGCACAAAGCCACACTGACTGTCCCTAAGTAGGCTATGCTTTTCCAAATGCATGCAATTTCTATCCCTAAGAATTCTCTCCAATAGCTTCCCAACCATTGATGTGAGACTCACCAGTCTGTAGTTTCCTGGATTATCCCTATTTCCCTTCCTGAATACTTACCAGTCCTCCAGGACCTCTCCAGTGACTAATGAGGATGCAAAGATCTTGATCAAAGTCCCAAAAATCTCCTCTCTTGTGTCTCTCAATAATGTGGGGTAGATACCATCGGGCCCTGAGGGCTTAAATATTGATGTACGGAGACACTTGGTTGTGATTATGCTGCGAATGCAGAAATGAACATGCAGATACAACAACCAGTAAGGAAGACAAGTTATTTGTTTGCCTTTACTGCAAGAAATAGGATTAAAAGAATGAATAGGTTTTGTTTCAATTGTAGCTTTGGTGAATCTGCACCTGAAAACAGTTTATGGTTTTGGTTTCCATATTAAGGAAGGATATACTTATTTTGGCAATAATTCAGCAAAGATTCACTGAATAGTTCCTGGGATAAAGAGACTGACCTGTAATGGTAAACTGAGTAAATTGGGTTTATATTCTCTGGTCTTCAGAAAATGATTGCCAATCCCATTGCAATGTGCAGTATTCTGAAGGGATTTCATTGGGTAGACGCTAAGAGGTTGTTTATTCTTGCCCCCCCCCCCTCCCCTTTTTAAACAGACAGGCACTTTCTCAAGGTTAGGAACTGATCAATTAGAGCTACAGTGTATAGAAATCACTTTATTCAAAGGGTTGCCAATCTTTGGAATTCTCTGCTCTAGATGGTTGTGGATACGCTACTGTTAAATAGATTGAAGACCAAGATAGACAGATTTTTGGTTTCTCAGAGAATCAAAGATATGGGAGTGAGTAGGAACATGCAGCTGGAACCCAAGGTCAGTCATGATCATTTAATGGCAGAGCAGGTTCAATTGAATGCAGTCTTCTGTTCCTAATTTGATGTTCTTGTGTTCTTGTTTTGCTACTTGTGACTCATTTCAATTCCTATTAAGATCATATGTGATGTTTTAATGTTTGTATTATATATGTAACAATTTGAGGAGGAGTGAATTGGCTCCCCTCTTTTTTTACCTGCTTTGATTGGCCTCAACAAAAAATTCTAATTCTTTTTAACATGCAGCTGTTTTCACACTTCAGTTAAAATGCAGTTTGCTGGTTCTAAATGAGGGAAGAATTATACAGTTTTCTTGAGTGAGAGAAATTGTAATTTTATCAATTACTAACCTTTAGAAAAATTATAAAATGCAACATCAAACATGCACACAGAAACTTTAGAGTCCTCCAGGTGTTATGCCTGAACTGAGACTATGCTTGTTTTTTGATGACTTGTATCCTTATCAATAGTGAAGTTTGTAAATTTGTTTGAGTTCTCACTAAATTGGTGTTTCTGCAATTTATAACACCAAGCAATAATTTTCAATAGGCTGAAAGAAACAAGAGGCAGAGCAATTCTTTCTGATATGCTGTTATGAATCCGTCAATTTTCTCACTGCTCTGCCTGAAAGTAGGTGTATGAAATACAGGTCCTTTTTGTATTTCTGATTTTGGCTTCATTGTTTTACCCAAAATGGATAATCTGTAGGAAATCTTCCCCCAGTATGTGAAACTAAATCAAACAGGGGATACAAACCTGAAGGACATGCTAATTTCACCACGTTGTGAGTTTTGATCGTTGATTTCATGAACCTGCTGGAACTGTTCAAATAGTTCTTTTGGCCACCTTAAGTCAATGTTTTACATTTTCTTAAGACCATTTTTAATTTAAGAGATTAAAAATCAGATTGTGGAAGTCAGGGTGTAATAGTACCTTTTACAACTATCATAACATATAGAATTTCTTTCATTTATGATCTGCGCATATATTCTCAACAATTTAAAAATGATTTTTATTTCTTCGTTAATTGATTGGGAATTAATTTTTGTCCCTGTTCCTAAACTTGCTAGTAAGAAATAAACCTCAAAACTGGAGCAGGCCCAATCCCTTTAATCAGTTACTTCTGTCATTTTATACCTGATCTTCCCCTACTCCAATTCTCAGAATTGTTCCATTTCCCCCACTCCTTGCTTTGTAATTGCATTTCTGGCATAGATGTTAATTTCTACACAGTGTAGTGATCAAAACTGACATAATTGATTGTTCTACTTGTTAGCAGTTTGTTAAGCAGCAATTAATGTGAAACATGCAAATTTGTTCAGGCTTTGATGGTCTTTACTTTATGTTAATGTCTCACATTTAGAGGGGGTGTTAAGGCACCAGTCAGGGTCGGTGGTGAGCAGATCTGAAGGAATTGCTTAAAGAGTAGGTAACGATTTGGTGAACTCTGAATGCTGGTATTACATTACATTTGGGGCAGCATGATGGCTCAGTGGCTAGCGCAGCTACCTCACAGCACCAGGGACCCGGGTTTGATTCCATCCTCGCGTGGCTCTGTGTGGAGTTTGCACATGCTCCCCAAATCTGCATAGGTTTCCTCCACAGTCCAAAAGATGTGCTGGCTAGGCGGACTGGCCATGCTAAATTGCCTATAGTTTTCAGGGATATGCAGATTAGGTGTGTTATAGGGGTTTGGGTCTGGGTGGGATGCTCTGTGAGTCAGTGTGGACTTGGTGGGCCAAAAAGACTGTTTCTACACTGTAGGGATTCTATGATGATTCTATTAAATCTGTTGATGCTTATGAAAGAAAAGAGGCTATTACAAGCTGTCCAGTTCATCATCTGCAGCTGGAAAGCAACATCTAACCAGTTGTCCAGTGAAACTTCAATGGCATTAAATATTTCTCATCATTAACGAGTTAGTATTTTAGTTAATATTGAATGTGCTACCTCATTGTGGAAGCAAGAGATGCCCTGTTCTGATATACATCATTACGTACAAACTGCTGGAATTCACTCATCATTTGGCACTTTGGATTAAAAATATCACTAATATCACATTGCTATTCCTGGGTTAGGGTGGTATCCTTCCTTTTACCAACAGAAATAATTACTGCTGCCTCAACGGGAGGTATGTGAACACAACAAAAATTGTGCAAGTTGAAACTTATTTTCCGAAGAGTACTTACACAGTAACACGTGCAGGCCATTCATCCCCTCAAATTTGCTTGCCTGATTTGTGTCGCAACTCCATCTACCTGCCTTTGATCTATACTCTATTGTAGCCAGAATTTATTGACCATAGAGATTAAATCATTAATGTTACCCATTATCTTTTGCAGGACACATTCACTCTTATCCAGAATAGGCATGAAGACTTGTTTCCTAGCTGTTCTCTGAATTATCTGGCCCTGACTTTAGACTCCCACTCCAGCAGAAAGCATTTCTCCCTATTCCATCAATTCCTTTCATGATATTAAAGAAAATTCATCTAATCAGCCCTTAAATCTCAATGTTTTCAGAAGCGTAAGCCTTGTCTATATAGATTTTCCTCATAATCCAGACTGTGATGAGTTACATTCTGGTGAATTCGTGGTGCACCCCTTTCAAGGTCTGTAAATCTTTTATAAATCATGGTGCTTAGAAGCATAAACTTCTTCCAGATGTGGCCTAATCAGAACTTTCTATAAAGGTAAACAGAACTTCCTTCCTTTGACACCCGCTCCTTATAGCTGCTAAGTCTAACATTCTATTTGTTTCTGCTTTAATATTTTTGTGTACCTGGTAACTAAATTTAGTGATTTTTGTACAAATCCCTAAATCTTTTTGCACTTCCACTATTTCTAACTTTTCAATATTTTAAAAAAATTCTTGAATCTATTGTTTTCTGGTCAAAATAGACTACTCTGGTTTTGAAATCCATCTGCCTAGGATTTAAACATTTACTCTATCATTGTTTCCTTGTAACATTATGCTCCCATCTACTGTGACTTTACTATACTACCAATATTTGGATATATAGCTTTCTACTGCATTATCCAAGTCATTAGTAAATAGCTTATGTCCAAGCACATTTCTCGAGAGACGCCGCTTGTTGTTAATTCCAATTCAGATAAACATCCATTATTCCTTTCATTTCCTTCTACCACCTAACCAGGTGTTATGTGCAACCATATCAAATACTTTTTTTGGAAGTCATTATGAACCATGTCCAACATACGTTTTCCAGTCTGTTTCTTCAGATACTACTTTAAGAAAAAAGCTTGTTAGGCATGTCCTGTTGCAGTTCTTACACAAGTGGAGCAGTTCTTAATGGTTTGAGGGGCAGACATAATGAAAAGCTTCCTCTGGTTGAATAGACTGTCCAGTTCAAAATTCAGGTAGTAACTTTGTAGAAACTCCAGAGCCCACAGGAAAGGGCATATTTGGATTTTCCAATGCTATCTTGCCAAAAAATCATGACAGATTGGCTGCAAGAAAGTGGGGCAATGAGGTTTACTGCCTCCTCCATGTTACAAGTTTGATTGCCCCACTCCTGTTGGAAGAAGTGTCTTTTTTGTCTTTACAGATGCAAAAGTCCAACAAGAACAATGAAACACCAGTGAACAGAACAGGGAAGGTAATGTGAAATATGTGTATTTCAGTGCAAAAAAATGTAATAGGCAAGGTAGATGAACTTAGAGCTTTGGCTAGTACTTTGAACTGACATTATTGTGATTAGAGATTTGGCTGAAAGAGGGACAGGGCTGGCAGCTGAATGTCCCAGGATTCAGATGTTTCAGGTGTAATTGAAAGGGATGATAAAGGGGTGGGGGTGATGGTGTTACATTCCTGGTAAGTGAGTATATCACAGCTGTACTGAAGGAGGGTACATCAGAGGAATCATGCAGTGTGGCAGTATGAGTAGAACTCAGAAGTAGGAAAAGTGAAATCACAGTGCCGGGGGTATACTACAGGCTTCCCAATAGCCGAGAGAAAATAGAGGAGAAAATATGTAGACAGATTTTGGAAAGATGTAAAAACAGCTTGTGGTGGGTGATTTTAACTTCCCCTGTGTTGACTGGGACTTACTTTATGCTAGGGGCTTGGATAGGGCAGAATTTGTAAAGACCATTCAGGAGGGTTTCATGATACATTATGTAAACAGTCCAACCAGGGAACGGGTTCTCCAGGATCTGGTTTTGGGAAATGAACGTGGCCAGTGAGTGAAGTTTCAATGGAGAAGCATTTCGGGAGTGGTGACCATAATACAGTGAGTTTTAAGATACTCAAGTGCAGGGATAACAGCAGTCCTTGGGTGAAAGTATTAAATTGGAGGAAGGTGAAGTACAAAGATATTAGGCAGGAACTGGAGAATCATGATTGGTGGTGGCTGTTGGACGGTACATCCGCGTCGGGTATGTGGGAGTCTTTCAAACAACAATTGGTAAGAGTTCCTGTAAGAATGAAGGATAGGTATCGGGCAATTTACGAGAACCTTGGATGACCAGGGATGTTATGACCTAGGTCCAAATGAGAAAGGAAGCTTATAAACTGTCGAGGATGATGGGAACTGATGAAGCCCTTGAGGTATATAAGGAAAGTAGAAAAGAACTTAAACAAGGAATTATAAGAGCTAAAAGGGTTCAAGAAAGGTTGTTAACCATCAGGATTAAGGAGAATTTCAAGGTTTTTTACACATATATAAAAAGTAAGATGGTATCCTTGGAAAGAGTTGGCCAACTCAAGGACAAAGAATGGAACTTGTATGTGGGGCCAGAACGGGTAGATGAGGTCTTAAATGAATACTTTGTGTCGGTATTTACCAAAGAGAAGAACTTGGTTGATAATGACCTCAGGGAAGGGAGTGTCAAATTTCTATGCCAAGTTAGCATTTAAAAAGCAGTGTCATATGTCTTTAAAAAGTATTAAGATAGATAAGTCCCCAGGTCCTGATGGGACATATCCCAGAATATTGTGGGAGGCAAGAGAACAAATTGCTGGAGCACTGACCTGCCTCTTTGGCCACAGGTGAGGTCCCAGATAACTGGAGAATGGCCAATGTAGTCCCATTGTTTAATAACAGTAGCAGGGTTTTTGAGGAAATTACAGGCCTCACGTTGGTGGCAGGGAAATTACTGGAGAAGTTTCTCAGGGACAAGATGTATATGCATTTAGAAGCAGATGAACTTATTAGTGACAGATAGCCTGGTTTTGTGTGGAGGAGATCATGCCTCATTAATGAGGTGGAAGGGTCAATTACTAGAGGACATAGGTTCAAAGTGTAAGAGGGGAAGTTTAAAAGAGAAATGCGAGGCAAGTTTATCTCCCAAAAGGTGATGAGTGCCTGGAACACACTGCCAGACAAGGTGGCAGAAACAAACCCAATAGCATCATCCAAGAAACCCCTGGATGAACACATGAATTGGAAAGGAATAGAGCAATATGCATCCTGTAAGTGAAGACACTTTTAGTATGGAAGGGCAAAATGTGCGTTGCAGGCTTGGAGGCTGCATGGCCTGTTCCTGTTCCTTGTTCTTTGTTCTTCTTAGTTCTTTGTCCATGAGGGAGGACTGTATTCCTGGTGGATTTAAATGCTGCCTTCCAGGGTTACGTGATGGAAGGTGGTTATCGGCCCAATGTACTGGTCATATTGGTACAACTGTGTATGAAGGAAAAGAGTCTGGCTGAGTTGTTGTCCCTCAACTTCAACTAAATTTGTCTTTCTTTATTATGTTTTTGTTTCAGCTGATGTACAACTGAAGGTAAAGGTCAAGGAAAAACTATTTCCTATCTGCAGCAGCACACTAAGGCTGTGATATTTACAAGTATAAGTGTAATAGCTTGCAATTATATATCACCTTGTTATGGAATTTCACAGCAGGAGCAGACACAATGGAAAGGTTGCAGAAAGAGGAGATAACCAAATGCATGATTGATGTTTAGAAAGCTTTTGCTGGTAAGAAGGGAACTAAAATGATGAATGAGGTATGAAGAGAACATTACACTGAAGGAGCATGAACATTAGAAGGCCTGCTGCCAATTATGGAGCAGAACAAGAATGAAATGGAATTAATGCTGCTAGCCAGTGGCTCAAAAGGCAAGAGAAAAAGAATGGAAAGTAGTTTTGGTTAAAATGCTGTATATCAGAGGCCAGACGCTGAACCAAAATCGGTTCTCGGGCCTCATTAAAGTTTTCAGTGGGTTGATTCTTTAAACAGCACACATACTCTACTATGATGAATATTAGACCACTTTGTTTATGGACAATGGCCTAAGGTTTTTGTGTTGGGGAAAGACAGTTAGAACAACAAGGGGATAGGTCATAGGTCATAGAATTTCAAATGTGTTATAGATAACTGCCACCATGAGATCGCTTTCTGTTTAACTGGGCTATTTTAACTAACTTAGAGGATATTAGTTCTAAGTTGGAATCTGACTCTTACTCTAAACTTGATCTTGAGAAAGATCTACCAGTTGAATTTCCACTTTGAACTAGTTTCTTCTCGACTGCTGAGGGGCGTGACCATTTCCTGGAGCAAAGAGTGTTTGCTATACCTGTGTCTCAATATTGGCATAGGGAGCTAAAGCAAATCATAGCTATCTCCTCTGTGGTAATGCCAGTATTAGCCGTCTCCATGCAATCAGATTTGGGAAGCAGCCCCGAAGGGCTCAGCAATGTTCAGGGATGTGTAGGTTAGGTGCATTAGCCTTGGGAAGTGCAGAATTACAGGGATAGGGTGGCGGGGTGTCGTGGGTTTGGGTGGGATTCTCTTTGCAGTGTCAGTGTGGGCTTGTTGGGCTGAAATGCCTGTTTCCACAGTGTGGGTATTCTATTTTTCTATGATAAGACACTGAGAGGAATATTCCAGAAGCAAAAAATTGAGGGGTCAGAGACATTACATCATACAAAGTTATGAAGACGTGTGTTTAGGGGACTCATGTTAAGGAATAAATGAGCTGAGTTAGCGGTTTGTGTTAAGTATCTCCCCAAGACCTTTTAATCAATGATAATAGCACTGAATGAATGCACAACACGAATCTGTCAAATGGAAGATGCGCCAGTTGAACAAGAAGCTTTAAGGTAAGTCCCCAGGACCAGACCAGATTTATCCTAGGTTGCTCCGGGAAGCAAGAAAGGAGGTTGCTAAGCCGCTGGCGAAGATCTTTGCTTCCTCACTCTCCACGGGAGTCGTAGCGGAAGATTGGAGGGAGGCAAATGTTGTTCCTCTTTTCAAGAAAGGCAGTAGGGAAATCCCTGGAAATTACAGACCAGTCAGTTTTAAGTCTGTGGTCAGCAAGGTTTTGGAAAGAATTCTGAGGGATAGGATTTATGACTATTTGGAAAAGCATAGTGTGATTAAAGGGAGTCAGCATGGCTTTGTGAGGGCAGGTCATGCCTTACAAATCTTATTGAGATCTTTGAGGAAGTCACGAGACAGGTTGACAAGGGTCGAGCAGTGGATGTGGTGTACATGGACTTCAGCAAGGCATTTGATAAGGTTCCCCACGGCAGGCTCATCTATAAACTCAAGAGGTATGGGATACAGGGTGATTTGGCTGTCTGGATTCAGAATTGGTTGGCTGACAGGAGGCAGAGAGTGGTTGTAAATGGTAAGTATTCTGCCTGGAGGTCAGTGCTGAGTGGTGGCCCGCAGGGCTCTGTTCTTGGGCCTCTGCTGTTTGTAGTTTTTATAAATGACTTGGATGAGGAGGTTGAGGGGTGGGTTAGTGTGTTAGCTGATGACACAATGGTTGGAGGTGCCGTTGATAGTATCGAGGGCTATTGCAGGCTTCAACGAGACATTGACAGAATGCAAAGCTGGGCTGAGAAATGGCAGATGGAGTTCAACCTGGATAAATGCGGTGATGCATTTTGGAAGGTCGAACTTAAATGGTGAATATAGGATTAAAGGCAGGGTTCTCGACAGTGTGGAGGAACAGCGGGATCTTGGTGTTCAAGTGCATTGCTCCCTCAAAGTTGCCACCCAAGTGGATAAGGTTGTTAAGAAAGCATCTGGTGTTTTGGCTTTCATTAACAGGGGGATCGAGTTTAAGAGCCGCGAGGTTATGCTGCAGCTCTACAAAACCCTGGTGAGACCACACTTGGAATGTTGTGTTCAGTTCTGGTCACCCTATTTATAGTTTTACCAGGATGCTGCCTGGACTGGAGGGCTTGTCTTATGAGGAGAGGTTGACTGAGCTCGGACTTTCTCCTCTGGAGAGAAGGAGGAAGAGAGGTGACCTGATCGAGGTGTACAAGATAATGAGAGGCATGGATAGAGTCAATAGCCAGAGACCTTTCCCCAGCGCAGGATTAACTGCCACGAGGGGTCATAGTTTTAAGGTGTTAGGAGGGAGGTATAGAGGAGACGTCAGAGGGAGGTTCTTCGCCCAGAGAGTTGTGAGAGCATGGAATAGTTTACCAGTGGTAGTCGTGAAAGCGGAGTCATTAGTGACATTTAAGCGACTGCTGGACATGCACATGGACAGCAGTGAATTGAAGGGAATGTAGGTTAGGTTATTTTATTTTTGGATTAGGAATATTCCACGGCACAACATCGTGGGCCGAAGGGCCTGTACTATGCTGTACTTTTCTATGTTCTATGTATGACTCAACAGATGTGGAGCTGGAAAAGCACAGCCAGTCAGATAGCATCCGAGGACCAGGAAAGTCAACGTTTCAGGGCAAAACCCCTCGTCAGGAGCCCAGCAGAATGAAACACCAAGTCAGAGATCTAGGCTTCTGTTAGAAATTCTGCCTAGTTCAGAAATACATAAAAACTACCTGGTTCAGCAGGGATAATGGGAACTACAGATGCTGGAGAATTCCAAGATAATAAAATGTGAGGCTGGATGAACACAGCAGGCCAAGCAGCATCTCGGGAGCACAAAAGCTGACGTTTCGGGCCTAGACCCTTCATCAGAGAGGGTTAACAGCAGCCTGTGTGTATGGTGCAGAGAATGGCCAGAACCAAGCAGACAGCGCGCAAATCCACTGGAGGGAAAGCTCCCCGCAAGCAGCTGGCGACCAAAGCGGCCCGCAAGAGCGCTCCGGCCACGGGCGGAGTGAAGAAGCCTCATCGCTACAGGCCCGGCACGGTGGCTCTGCGGGAGATCCGCCGCTACCAGAAATCCACTGAGCTGCTGATCCGCAAACTGCCGTTCCAGCGCCTGGTGCGGGAGATCGCTCAGGACTTCAAGACCGGCCTGCGCTTCCAGAGCTCGGCCGTGATGGCCCTGCAGGAGGCCAGCGAGGCTTACCTGGTGGGGCTGTTTGAGGACACCAACCTGTGTGCCATCCACGCCAAGCGGGTCACCATCATGCCCAAAGACATCCAGCTGGCCCGGTGGATCCGCGGGGAGCGCGCCTAAACGGAGCATGCCTGGGCCTGCACATTCACCCCCAGGGTCTAGGCCCGAAACGTCAGCTTTTGTGCTCCTGAGATGCTGCTTGGCCTGCTGTGTTCATCCAGCCTCACATTTGATTATCTTGGTTCAGCAGGGAAGTCTTCACTGCAAATGAAATTCTGGAAAGTAAAAGTACTCCACATAGGATAATGGAGCAGTTGCCTCTTTCACCAGGAAAGATATCCTTCATAAAGGTACCCAAGAGATAAAGGCCCTCTATTTTGAAGGACCATGCAGACCTCACATTGTCAATAACGGAATCAAGGCCAGTGATCTTCATTTTAAAGACACACTAATCATCCAAATTTGAGAGCATGTTCTGACGGAATAGTAAAATCACTGAGCTGCCTACGTTTGAAGTCAGAGACTTGGGGTAGGTGGGGTATTGGAAAATGTTATTAGATGCACAAAGATATAAATATAAATGATGAAAGTAAGTTTGAGGGAGATATTGTATGAGGTGTGCTCTGAAAGGGTTAATGCTGAGAAGTGCATTAAACACTGTCCAACATAATGTATATAGACTTAGATATAAGAACAACTCTGGATCTTGAAGAAGATAAATTTTTCATCTCGGTAAGGCTGACAAGGTGAGTCAGTGATTAGCACTGCTGCCTCACAGTGCCAGCGATGTGGGTTCGATTCCAGCCTTGGGTGACTGTGGAGTCTGCACATTCTCCCTGTGTTTGTGTGGATTTCCATTGAGCGCTCTGGTTTCTTCCCCACAGTCCAAAAATGTGCAGGTTGGGTGGATTGACCGTGCTAAATGGCCCTGTAGTGTCTAGGGGTGTGCAGGCTAGGTGGATTAACTATGGTAAATATCAGGTTATGGGGATAAGGTAGAGGTCTGAGTGGAATGCTTTTTGGAGGGTTAGTGTGCAGTCAGTGGGCTGAATGGCCTCCTTCTGCACTGTAGAGATTCTATGATTCCCTCCTAGACTTAGTAACAATGCTTGTCACATTGATGTCGCTTTTACATAATTGCCAAAATGAAATAAACTACATCTAGGAGACAAGATAACAAAGTGTGAAGCTGGATGAACACAGCAGGCCAAGCAGCATCTCAGGAGCACAAAAGCTGACGTTTCAGGCCTAGACCCTTCATCAGATAGGAGACAATTCTCTTTTCATTCAACCACCAAGTATTTTTCTCTTGCATTCATTTGACCAATCAGTCCCTTTAAGTCTCAATCTAAAGGGAGGATGTTGGCAGCAAATATACCTGACGTATCGTTCACCAAGTGGTTGCAGAGAAGATCCTTCATTCAACATTTAAGCTGCAGCTGTACAAAACTCTGGTGCGGCCGCACTTGGAGCATTGCGTACAGTTCTGATCACCGCATTATAAGAAGGATGTGAAAGCTTTGGAAAGGGTGCAGAGGAGATTTACTAGATGTTGCCTGGTATGGAGGGAAGGCCTTATGAGGAAAGGCTGAGGGACTTGAGGCTGTTTTCGTTAGAGAGAAGAAGGTTGAGAGTTGACTTAATTGAGATATATAAGATAATCAGAAGGTTAGATAGGGTGGATAGGGAGAGCCTTTTACCTAGGATGGTGATGGTGAGTACAAGGGGACATAGCTTTAAATTGAGGGGTGAAAGATATAGGACAGATGTCAGAGGTGATTTCTTTACTCAGAGTAGTAAGGGAATGGAATGCTTTGCCTGCAATGGTAGTAGATTCACCAACTTTATGTACATTTAAGTTGCCATTGGATAAGCATATGGACATACATGGAATAGCGTAGGTTAGATGGGCTTCAGATCTGTATGACAGGTCGGCACAACATCAAGGGCCGAAGGGCCTGTACTGTGCTGTAATGTTCTATCCCTAACAGGTACATGTTGAGTGCTTTGACTTAATTCAAATAAAGATATTTCAAACCCGACCTGAGAAAATTGAGTAGGAGTGCGCAATTTTAACAAAAAAATCAACCAGCTAAGGAGTCCTTTAACTCTTTTACCTCTGGCAGGATTTGCAAGAAAGAAAGACCACTCCACTCAATCAAAGACACTTATCTATCAACACTTTAAGAAAAGACAAGGTTTATCTGAGAGATTTGCAGAATATATTTGGTGGCAAAGCTGCTACATAATGTCATAACGTTTCCTTGACATAAGCCCTTCCTGGTCAGGCAGAATGAATCTTGAAACTGGAGGGGAGATAAGATTAAGTGGTATTAACAAGCAAGTGTTTAATGACCTTGTATGATATTCTGATGCTCACCATCCCAACAGAGGTGTTGACTTGCTTCTGCCAAATATGTCAGGTTTCCAGCTGTGAAAATGGTCAACAGTAATTTCTAGCTTCAGAATATATTGATAATATGAATGAATCTTATAAAGAATTCTCTTGGGAGGCACAATTTGTGAAATAGATAGGTTGACAGTAAAAAAAACTCATTTTTAACCATCCTTGGCCTTTGCTTATATATAAACAAGATGAAACCATTCTCTGATTCTGAGAATCATTTGACTTCAGAGAAAGAATGAATAATTTAACCAACTGTATTTGGGGATAGTAGAAGCAATCTGAGAGCTACGTTTTAGAAAATTCAAGGGGACAGTCATCAGCAACAGGGGCCTTCATTAACCAGAAGAAACTATTGTGCAAATCATATTATCTAGTTGCAACAAAGGGAGTGTGTGTTAATTATCTGCAAAATAGCATCTACCACTGCTTTGCTTTCAGACTTGTGCACAAGGCTGTAGGCCCAAAACGTCAGCCTTCCTGCTCCTCTGATGCTGCTTGGCCTACTGTGTTCATCCAGCTCTACATTTTCTTATCTCAGATTCTCCAGCATCTGCAGTTCCTATTATCTCAGAATAAACCCACTAGTTTACAGCCCCCAGACATGTTCCCACCTAGCCATGTACAGCATGAATCATGGCCTGGCTATTTTGTTGCATATTCTAATCACATGCCTTATAAATGACCAAGTTTATTCCTTTGTTTCTGGATTGAAGAATGGCTAAACCAAGTCAAATGGTTTTCAATTTGAGGTAGAAAATTGTGTCACTATGGAGGTAAATGCGAAGATAATGTCCATCTGACCTTTTCATGAGCCTTGGGATTAACATTAAAGTTGCTACAACGTGATGTAAAAGTCCAATTAAGCCAATTTTAATAAGACTTAAATTTAAAATTCAGTGGCTGAAGGATAAAGATATTCAAAAATATTCAGCTGAATGGAAGAATATGCCAAGCATCAGCTAGTGTCACGCTTTCAGTTTCATAGTACAAGGCCTGTGAGAGTGAGGACCTTAATTGCTGAATATTCACTTGAGCTGTAAGAACAAAATTAAAGTCCACACCTATAATTGTAACAGGATGCATCTGTCGTGTTAAAGCAAGGAAAGGTGAGAAATGAAAGTGGGAGAGCGTGTGTTAGGGGCATGTTAATGTGCTATTAGCACCAAGGCAAAAAAGAACTTCTGCAGCCAGCTTACAGCCAACTTAATTAATGAGATAGTAATGAAGCTCCAAGGGTTAAATTAAGAAAAAAAACAATATTGAAGCAATGAATTAAATTGTCAAGAAAATGACGGTACATTCCATCTATTTTATGGAAACAAAGCACAGATGAAGGTGGAAAATTCAAACTCATGAAGGCCAGTGTTGGGGCACTGTTGTACATAATTTATACTTATTATTTGATCTATGAAATCAAAAGCACAATTTCTAAACTTGCAGACAATACCAAATTGTGAGGCATTGCCAACATGAGGAGCGCTGCAACAAATTATGAGAAGATAGTTAATGAACTTGTCGATGGAGCATATAATTAGCAAATTAATTTTAACATAGATAAGTATGAAGTGTTACATTTGGCTTGTAAAGTTGAAGGCGTCACATATTACTTGGAAAATCACGATCTTAATAGGACAGAGAAGCGAAGGTTTTGAAATTAAAGTGCAAATATCATTAAAAATTGCAACACAAGTCAATCAGGATTATATTGAAGTTTATTTCTTGAAAGCATTGAAAGGCAGAAAGTATCAAATCTTGAATTTCATTGCACTGGAAGAACACGTGCAGTTCTAGATACCATCTTATAAAGAGAATATGGCAACACTGGGGAGGGTGCAAGAAAGATTTACAAGTTATCACTTGGTTTTACACACTGAGGTTTTACACACACAGAAAAGGCTAAATTTCTTTGCCCTTGAAAGGTTGAGGTGTGATAAAGCAGAAGTCTTGAAAATTATGGAAAGTCTTGATGGAGTAGACATAGAGCAAACGCTTCCCATCTTAAGGAAGTGCAATATAAGTTCACCAGTATAAGGCTTTCACAAAATAATATAGTAGGGAAATAGGAAGAAATTTTGGCCATGATTAAATGGCAGTGAAGGGGCTGACACTTGTCAGCTGGTGAGCCACATTTGTCCTTTATCGGCAATGTGTACCAAATGAATTTCCAATCACAGACGTCGGACATGGTAGTCCCTTCTGTTGAGACGTGCTGGGGAGGCATGGCTGCTCCAGGCACTATGCCATTCAAGGTCGAGAATTACCAAGGAGCCCAAGCACTGGTAATTGATGACCAGAGGGTAGTAGTAGTGTGGGAGTCATGGGGAATGGAGAGTCAGCAGCAATAGCAGGATGTGGCTCTGAGTAGTACCCTCTTCCTGATATTGTGTCCCTTATCGGTGAGTCTTTGAACAAGGAACCCTCCTTTCCTACACTACGAGCCCATAGCCTTGATTTTTACATTGCATGTCTCCTGCTCACTGCTGACTGAATTGCACTAGTTGAAGGATCTGAAGCCCATAAGTTGGTATTAGGGACCTCAGTTAGCAGTGGGGAAGGGAGGCACTCCATAGGTCTTCCTGCCATGGACTTAATTAGAGAAGATGATTGATTTATTGTCACACGTACTAAGAAAGACAGTAATATGAGATTTTTAAATCCTGAGGAGTTAATGTCGATAGGTCATAAGCTTCTTTCTGCATCGTAACCATCTAAGATATGATTTAATTCCACCTTTCATTTGTTCATTGTCTGTTTCAAGGTGTATATTAGTGTTTTTTCCTTGAAAACTCAGCTTAGTTTTTTGAACCCTCTGAGTCCAACAGGCTTTCTATTAGAGATAATGGGAACTGCAGATGCTGGAGAATCCAAGATAATGGACGAAGGGTCTAGGCCCGAAACGTCAGCTTTTGTGCTCCTGAGATGCTGCTTGGCCTGCTGTGTTCATCCAGCCTCACACTTTGTTATCCATGCTTTCTATTATGTTCACTCATCAGTTAGATACTCCATAATTAGATTAGACTTCCTACAGTGGAAACAGGCCCTTTCGCCCAACAAGTCCACACTGCCCTTTGGTGCCTCCCACCCAGACCCATCGCTCTATAACCCACACACCCTGAACACTGCAGGCAATTTAGCATGGCCAATCCACCTTGCCCGCACATCTTTGGACTGTGGGAGGAAACCGGAGCACCCGGAGGAAACTCACGCAGACACAGGGAGAACATGCAAACTCTGCACAGACAGTTGCCCGAGGCTGGAATCGAACCCGGGTCCCTGGTGCTGTGAGGCTGCAGTGCTAACCATCGAGCCACTGTGCCGCCCATTAGGTTTGAACCCTTTTTCAGGTAGGATAACCTCAAGTTAATTGCGGTGCTCCAGATCTCCTCATTGATTCGTGAAAGTTGAGCAACATAACATCAGTATAATGTGTAATGTATGATGATGATGCACAATGATGCAAGCATGATGTCTTTGTCATAGGTTAGAGAGCTGGAATGGAGCAGAAGATCCCCCAGAGCAAATGTGTGTAAATGAGGAGCTCTTGCAGAAAATACTTTGGACTTAGGAAGCAACACTTGAAAAATTAATTAGAGTTAGATCGCATACAAATGAAAATAATCTGGCGGTAGTGGAAAAACCAACAAAAAAAAACTAACAGACACAGTTTGCAACTATTGCTATAAGGCTTGGAGTTAAGAAAGAAAAAAGAAACATCATGGGCTGGAGAATTTCAGTTTTGAAAAGAGATTGGATAGACTGGAATTGTTTTCCTTAGAACAGAGGATATTGAGGGGGTGCATGATTAATATGTATAAAATAATGAGGGGTATAGATAGGGTGGACTGGAAGAAATGTAGAGGAATCGATGACCAGGAGCATAGATTTAAGGTGAGGGGCAGGAGGGTTAGAGGGCATGTCAGGAAAAAAGTTTTTCACTCAGAGGCTGGTGGGAATCTCGAACTTATTGCCTATAAGGGTGGTAGAGGCAGAAACCCTCATGACATTTAATATATTTTTAGGTTTGCACTTGTGATGCCAAGGCATACAAGGCATTGGGCCAGGTGCTAGAAAATGGGATTAGAATAGTCAGATAGTTGTTTATGACCAGCATGGACTTGATGGGCCAAAGAGCCTTCTTATGTGCTGTAGACATCCATGACTCTGAGTCTAAGATTTAACAGGCTGTTTGGAGACATTGTGGGCACAGCAAGAGGCTGAAAATTGAGTGTGGCAGCTGGTCATCACACCGATCCAAAGCAGCAAGCCTAAACACAGCCACAGTCAAAGGAGGAGCTCTAGAGTTCAGTTAACATATAATCTGCCTAAAAGGCTAATCTGCCCCTCCCAGAGCCTTTGGGGTAGTCAACAGACCATGCCAAAACCATGAATGGGAGGTTTGGATTGATAAATTTCAAACCGCTTCAGTCTTGGTCACAAAAGAGCAAAACAGCAACTAGGGCCAGGCGATAAATGCTGGCCAGTCGACACAACCCCTATTCAACAAGTAACTAAAACAGAATTATTTGGTCTGTCCATTATTGTAATTGATGGGAGTCAGTAAGGTTCTGTCTTGTGGCTACATCTTTTGCGGGGATCATCACGAAAGATGTAGCTGCAAAACAGAACCTTATTGAAAACGTGGGGTCATAGAAAAAAAAATGGAGGATGATCGATGCCTACATTAGTGTGAGGAGAAATTTAATGACACAGCATGCAAATTGAGAAAACAGACAGGGGATAACATGAATTTATTCATAAGTTAGCTTTACCAGCAAGCAGAGAATTGTGCATATATGGGGCTGAAGGCAGAAATAATTCAATAGTAGAGTTTCTGGTGAAGTCTTATGAGGTCTCTCCCAAGTCGGAAAGGATTTCATGTGAGAAAAAACAATGCAGACCACAAAGCAAACTGTGTTTCAGAGACAGAACTGGGTGTTCAATCAAGTGGAAAATGAAGCATCAATGCAAGAAATAGAGTGAAGCAATTCCCTGTGTAAATTGCAGGGCATAAATGGTGCAAAAAGCCCTATTCCACTTGCTCACTGACTAATGAGAGATGTCCCACTTTGCGTGGTATTTTTGCCCTTCACTGAGAGTGACTGGACCAAAGAGACTTTCAACATTGCAGTATGCCCAGAACAAGTCATCTTAAAGGGGCTTGACACATTGTGTAGAAGTAGAAATTTTTTATTCATGGGATGTGCGCATCTCTAGCTGGCCAGTATTTATTGCCTATCCCTCATTGCCCTCCTGAAAGTGGTGGTGAACTGCTGCCGTCCGTTTCGTGAAGAAACATTTCTCATTATTTTCATTCCACCATTCTGTCCCCAAACACTACAGCGGGATTGTAAGTCAGGTGTTTTCCTGTGGGATTTAAGGGATTCATAGGAACCATTTGCAGTAAATTACAATTTTCACCCCTTGGGGAATTCCCTCGTACCTATATTTGAAGGAAGAAGGAAGAAAATGCTGAGTACAACTCATTGGCTGCAAGAGACATTTATTGCAAACTTATATGGAGCAGCTCCCTATGACAATGTCTTCAAGTGTTAATAACTGTGCCCCATCTCCACATTTTATCCAATTTAACTGCACTTATATAATGCTATGTTGAAAGTAATATTAGGCACAAATTGTTGCTCTTTTTGTAGTTATCAAACACTTGAACAGACTTTATGACTTTACATATCTCCCATTCATGCTGCCTGTTTGGAAATATTTGTAGATCTAAACCTACTGTCTGAAGATTCAGATTGTAGCAGCCAAGTATTTCAAACTTCCCACCCATGGTGCATTTTTCCCTAATCAGTCGTCCTCCTAGTGATCCAATGTTCAGTCTTCATGACCTAAATCCTTTCCTCAGTGCTTGTCTCTGAGTTGAATGCCTTCACCATGAGCCCTCTAGGTGGCTCTCCTCACAGGGCAGCTGAGGCAGATCAGTTTTTGGCAGTGTCTTCTGCACTACAAGTACATTTTATTAGCCTGTTTCCTGAGGTTTGCAAAGAAGGCAAATATGCAATGTCCTCGATTAGCATAATCATGGGAGTTCAAACATATCCCACTATGTTTCAGAGACAGTAGGAACTGCAGTTGCTGCAGAATCTGCAATAACAAGGTGTAGAGCTGGATGAACACAGCAGGCCAAGCGGCATCTGAATTCAGCCACTGAATTTTAAATTTAAGTCTTATTAAAATTGGCTTAATTAGACTTTTATATCACGTTGTAGCAACTTTAATGTTAATGCCAGGTCTCATAAAAAGGTCAGATGGACATTATCCTCACATTTTCCTCCATAGTGACACAATTTTCTATCTCAAATTCAGAACCATTTGATTTGGTTTAGCCATTCTTCAATCCAGAAACGAAGGAATAAACTTGGCCATTTATAAGGCATGTGATTAGAACATGCAACAAAATAGCCAGGCCATGATTCATGCTGTACATGGCTGGGTGGGAACAAGTCTGGGGGCTGTAAACTAGTGGGTTTATTCTGAGATAATAGGAACTGCAGATGCTGGAGAATCTGAGATAAGAAAATGTAGAGCTGGATGAACACAGTAGGCCAAGCAGCATCAGAGGAGCAGGAAGGCTGATGTTTTGGGCCTAGGCCTTTCTTCAGAAATGGGGGAGGGGAAGGGGATTCTGAAATAAATAGGGAGAGGTGGGAGGCGGAAAGAAGATGGATAGAGGAGAAGATAGGTGGAGAGGAGACAGACAGCTTAAAGAGGCGGGGATGGAGCCAGTAAAGGTGAGTGTAGGTAGGGAGGAGATAGGTCAGTCCAAGGGCGACTCATCCCACCCCCTTGACCTGTCCGTCCTCCGTGTACTGACCTATCTCCTCCCTACCTCCCCACCCACACTCACCTTTACTGTTTCCATCCCCACCCCTTTGACCTGCCTGTCTCCTCTCCACCTATCCTCTCCTCAATCCATCTTCTATCTGCCTCCCCCCTCTTCCTATTTATTTCAGAACCCCCTTCCCCTCCCTCTTTTCTGAAAAAGGGCCTAGACTCAAAACGTCAGCTTTCCTGCTCCTCTGATACTGCTTGGCCTGCAGTGTTCATCCAGCTCCACACCTTGTTATTCTCATGTCCTACTATGTGCTATGCCTCTACAAGTTTCAACTACTTGGAAGCATGAAGAGAGAAACGTTCTCCAATATGGCGTACAATGCCGTTGTGATAGCAGTAATTGATTCCTGTGTAGAAACTCGAGCTATTCTCAGGCTTACTCCTGTTTCTACATTCCTCTACTGCCTGTAGCTTCAATATGTTATATTACTGTAAGGGGGAGACGTAGTAGTAATGTGACTGGAGTAGTAATCTGGAGCCCCAGCTTAATGTCAAATCCTAGTATAGCAGATGTTGAAATTTGAACTTTAAAAAAAAATGGACTAAGGTAAAACTAATGATAACTTTGTAACTGACACTGATTTTTGTAAGAACCCATCTTGTTCCCTAGTGTCCTTCTGGGAAGGAAATCTGCTGGTTTACCTGGTCTGGTCTACATCTGACTCCAGACTCAAGATAAATGTGATTGACTCTTAGCTGCCTGCTTGGTAAATAGGGATGGGTAATAAATGCTGATGTAGCCAACGTTGCCCAATCCTTTCATCAAATTTTTGTAAAATCTAACCATGTATCCTCCAAGCACCATCACCTGGTGCATATTTTAAAGTTTTAACCCCTGCTCCTGCCCATACAGACAATACTTTGCTTTCAAACGCAGATCTGTGTGCTGTGATTACTCAACAGTGTGCTTCCTAAGGTACCCTGTACAGCTCCAACTGGGCTGAATTTTCCCTGAAGAAAGGAAGTCTAAACACAGGGCCTATTCAATTTGCAAGACTCCTTTTGTGGGAAGGAAAACAGAGGTAATGCTTCAAGTCTAATAGGACTCTTCATCAGAATGGAGTCATCATCAAACTCAAAACATTAACTCTCTAGTTCTCTTAATACAGACACTACCAGACCTGCTGACATTCTCCAGCATTCTGAGTTTGTCTTCAGATATCCAGCAACTATAGTATTTTGCTTTTGTATCAGTATTTATCAGTTTAAACTGCTTTTCCCTTCTGGATAGTAGGATGCAAAAGCTGCCCACCATTCAGAGGCCAACAGGCAGCAGACACCAATACTATCGTTCAGTCTACCTTACGGATTGCTGACGGATACCCCAAAAAAGTGCGTATTTCTGGCAATAGAGGTTGTTAATGATGTGGAATTGAAGCAAGAGCAGGGGATGGCTTTCGCTAGGCTACTTTTGAATGACAGTTCTCATAATTCAGCTCAGAGTGTCTAAGAATGAGGCACTTCATCGAGAAGGTAGCTGACAAACCCAACAGTGGCTGCGTGAGTGTCTCGAAAGCCGCAATATAGCCTTCCCACTTATAGCTTGGCTGGGGCAGTGGGATCTTTACCTCACAACACCACCACCCCCAATCCCATCTCTGGGGACAATGAGATCTTTTTCTATGTTTATCTTTTCTTGTGACCCCCCTCATTCTCCTATTAAGTATCATTCTCCGTTCTGAAATTTGCGAAATAAGGTATAAAAGCGTGAGTCTCCTGAGTCTTTCTCATGCTGTTACCCTGCTCACTGCTGGAAATCTTAGAGATAACACAAGAATGCAATAAATATGGATAGATGAGTGTGAGTATGGGCTAATTCTGTGTTGAGTTGCGTTATTTGGAGAGGCTGTTTCTGCAGGGCCTGGTGTGTTTTCTTCCCTATCCTACAAAAATTGTCATTTATTAGTTGTCACACCCATAGGCTTCTCTCCTGCCTGATTTCTGGTTTATCATACCATGCATCATTCCCAGAATAAATTACTACTCTTTGGATATTCCACAATTCACCAGCACCCCTTGTTATGCATCCATCCAAAGCTGTCTTGCATGGCTCCTAACGTTTGCCCTGGAAATGCAAGATGGGGGAAATTGGTGTCCTGTTTTGGAGACGTGGTCCTAGAGTTCATACGAGGAGGATGTCTTCTTTCTCCAGGACCAGCAGTGGGGTCCAAGATACCTGATCATGTTAACCTAGGTTGTCATCAGGGTTAAAGCGATCTCAGCCATCTGGAGAACTGCTCAGCACAGGAAGAAGAAGGTTAATGCCTTTCTCTTCTCTGCCAGGATGTAAGTTCCATAGTCTTCTCTTTGATACTAAACACTTTATCTCTGCTACTGTACACACTTCCCAATGAGGCCCACATTCTTCCCCTTTCACTACTGTCTACAACATCTTCCCCGCTCATTGTCACCCTCACCGATCCTGACACCATGAACTTTGTATGGCCTTTGTGCTGCCCACCCACTCCCTTGGGACACCTCACCACCTGCAGAAACTGTAACAGTTGAGCCATCCTCTTACACCTTACATAATACTTGCCTCTCTCTCAATCTAGGATGAAAGCTGGCCACAACAGGGCAGGAAGAATCAAATCAGGTGGTGGCTTGATCGCCATTCAACTCTTATCCCTTGTGATGAGAGGATTTTGATTCTGGTAACCCCAAGCAGAACCTGGACTCTTATTGGGGGCTGCTTTTGACTTACTGTGCTGGGATCCCCTGTGTAAAGGATATCTCCATTGACTTGACAGGTCTGCTAACTACCTGGATTTGTGTCTGCGTTAAACAGCAAGGCAGGACAGCAATAGCTCGAGCCTGATTTTCTTCAGTTAACAGGGAAAAGCGCAAAAAAGGTAACCAAAGGCAGAGGTGCTGTGAGAATCCAGATAGCACACGTTCACTTAGAACCTATGAGAGAAAGCAAAGAACCTGGAGATACAGAAGCATCCAGTCTATGAGGTGACTGTGTCCCCCCGGGCACACCGTGTCCTCGCTTCAGCGTTAAAATGAAATTTGCCAGTACAGCCAGAGGTGTGGCAGTTAAGTGCAGAAGCATCCAGTAAGCGGATTGGCAAAGTGCCATGGAGAATGTTAGAAGCTGACACATATCGGACTGTGGATGTGTGGCTGGCAAGGATGGAAAATGCCCTGAAATATCCTTGCCTAGTTTCCACCTTGGTAGTTGTCTGGAGCAGGTTATGAGCTGAATCCACCAAGTGCTTATTCTGGTTTCTCTGTCAAGTTTTTCTGATGTTAGGTGTACTTGGCGAGCAAGCAAGTTTGAGCTGTTAACAAGTCCTTTAACAAGCAATAATGAACATTAATTGGCAACTTGTAAATGTCTGGTAAGAATATTGCCTCACCACTTATGAAAAGCATAAGAGATGATACAAGTTGCTCCCAATATAGAAATAGGCCTTGCTGCTCAGTCTCCTGAATCTTCACATGTCTTTCTATAGTCCCAAAATATTCTGCCTGTGGACTTTCAATAAAAAGGGACAAAATGGTGAGTAGTGAACATCTTTGAAAAATAAATAGGCAGAAAACAGATGATAAATGTTTTGATTAACCTGAGGCTCTCGCGCCTTCTTGATTGAGTTTGTCCATAATTTAGATGGCTTCTTCTTTATAAGGACTAGAAAGGATCCATGCATGTTCTACCACATACTGTTTTGGGTTGTACCTTATGAAATATTGATTTCTCCTTTAAGAAAAGAGGAGAAAGTGCAAATGCTGTCTGGTCACATTTCAAGCAATCCCACCCTGCTGTCTGCAAGCAAACAATTATAAAGATAGATCCAGGTGCATGTGACAAGCAAGCAGTTATTAAGTACTTAATCAAGTGAGGCTTCAGAACATTCAGTTTTCTTAGGATGTGATTAAAGGGAACAGTTGCAGGTGAATGTAGGTGGTAAAAACAGTTTGTCAGTACCACCTGTGCACTGCAGATAATCTGGTGAAACTCTTCAAAACAGCAAGAGAATAAGAGATGTGACTGGTAATCATGCTGAATGCAGTAGAATCTGAGATAATCTTGCAATCCTTGTAGCTTCTTACCTCAGTTGCCCTGCTGAGGGCATTGAGTTTTTTTTCCTTCTCTGTGCTGGCTGGTTGTGTTGCAGGAATTTTGGAAGTTATGACAAGAACTCCTGAATTACCAACTTTAATTAGTTAGTAGTTCTTATTGCTCTGTTATGTCTCACTTTCAGTATCTTAGTGTACCTTTTAAGATGTGCTCATGATATCATCATAGGGGGATTGTTAGCTCAGTTGGCTGGTCAGCTAGTGTACAATGCAGAATAACACCAAAAGTGTGGGCTCACTTCCTGCACAGGTTCAGGTTATCATGAAGGGCTTTCCTTCTTAACCTTGCCTGTCATCTGAGGGATGGTGCCCCTCAGGTTAAAGCACCATCAGATCTGTCTCCAATAAGAGAGTAACTTTATGATCTGATAGAACTATAGTGATATTATGGGTATCATAACATGTAGTCTGAAGGTCTAAAGATCTCCTGCATTTTACCTCAGTTCACTTGAAGCATGATACTCTATCAAAAGCATACTTTTCTACTATTACTTAAAGAGCTTAATGTTAGTGCAGATACTTATGTCACTGAGGAATGTATTTTTCATAATTAACAGTCATTATAACATATCTGTTGGCTTCTTCAATATCGTAATATTTGCTCTAGTTTTTTATGGTAGATAACTTGAGCGTTGTGAATGAGGTAAATGACCTTGGTGCAGGCACTGTTTAAACCAATAATAACTGCAGTGTCAAACACTGTCTCCTCTCATAAGCCTATAGCTGATTAGTCTGAGAAATTTGGGGCTTAGGTTTAGGGAAGCAGGGAGAAAAGTGGACTTGTTTTGCCAGAGCTCAGTGGGGCCATGTTCAGAACTTCAGCTATTAGAATAGTCTGAATGTGTACTGTCTTGTCAATGTTGTAGACTTTTCATTGTTTCTACAACTAATTGTATGTAGTCAATGACCAAGGTGCCATTAGAAAACTGTTTGCACTGAAAAGGGTAATGTGTTCAGTTACAGTCATACTAGCAGTCAAAAGTCCTATCTAGGCATACTTTTATCAGGAAAAGCTACCAATCGGAAAAAATCTGAATCCATAAACAAGTTTTCAGCTCTTAAATCAGTGCTAAATGGTGTAGACCTGATAAATCGCATCTCTAAGGTCAACCACATTTATCATTCATTGATTTGAATGTGTTGGTTCACTGCACCAAGTAAACAACATGTCGTATGAGGAATGGGAGGGGGAATTGAAATGGTTCATGACTGGGAGGTGCATTGTTTGGGGCAAACTGGGTGTAGGTTTGCATTAAGGAACTACACCGCCTAGTCGTGAACCATTTCAACTTGCCCACCCCACACCTCCCAATTCCTCAAACAACCCGAAGGTTGCAGGAACAGCACCTCCTTCCGCTTGGGAACCCTGCAGCCCAATGGTATCAATGTGGTCTTCACAAGCTTCAAAATCTCCCCTTCTTCCCCCTATCACATCCCAAATCCAGCCCAGCTTGTCCCTAACCTGTCCTTACTCCCACTTATCCCCTCTTCCCACCTCCAGCCCCACACCCATCTCTTACCTACTAACCTCATCCTGCCCCCTTGACCTTTCTGTCCTCCCTGGATTGACCTATTCCCTCCCTAACTCTCCACCTACAATCTCCTTTACTGGCTCCATCCCTGTCTCTTTGACCTGTCTGTCTCCTATCCACCTATCTTCTCCCCTATCTGCCTATTTATTTCAGAATTCCTTTCCCCTCCCCCAATTATCATGAAGGGTCTAGGCCCGAAACATCAGCCTTCTTGCTCCTCTGATGTTGCTTGGCCTGCTGTGTTCATCCAACTCTATACCTGGTTATCTTAGATTCTCCAACATCTGCAATTTCTACTATCTCTGCCTGTCAAATTGTGAACTGCCTCCAATGAAATGATCTCTTTCCTAAAATAAAGAGACCCAAACTATTTACAATCCTCCCAGGTGTAGCCTCACCAGTGTTTTGCACAGTTACAGTGAGACTTCCTTACTCGTGTATTCCAAACCCCTTGTAATAAGTCCCATGTTCCGTTAGCCTTCCTGATTATCAGCTGGACCTGTGTGCTAACTTGCTGTGTTTCATACACTGGTATCTCCCAACCCCTTTGTGCTGCAGCTTTTCTCCTATTTAAATAATACTTCTGTATTGTCAACAACTTCACATTTTCTCACATGATACTCCATTTGTAATTTCTTTGCCCAATTACTTAACCTACCAATACCTTTCTGTAAATTGCTCATATCCCTCTTGCAACTTGCCTTTTCACTCAATTTTGTGTCTTCTGTAAATGTGACTGGTTACATTTGCTTCATTCCTTCAATCCGTTAGGTTCTCTTGTAGGTAGTTATGGTCTCAGCACTGATCCCAGAGGAACCCAACTTGTTACAGGTCACCAATAAGGAAAATAAACCTGTCTCGGAAGCCTTGGAAAATTTCTCTGAGCATCTTGTAGATAGTACATACTGCTGCTACTGAGTGCTGATAGTGAAAGGAGTAAATGTTGAAGATGATGGATGGATTGTCAGTCAAGTGGGCTGCTTTGTTGTGGAGGGCATCAAGCTTTTTGAGTGTTGTTGGAGATGCAAGACAAGTCAAGAGAATTTCACCTCAATCCTGACTTGTGCTTGTAGGTGGTACAACAGGCCTTGTAGAGGCAGGAGGTGAGCTATTCGTTACACTATTCCTAGCCCCTGACCTGCTTTTGTCTGGCCTGGTCTGGTCTCTTCTGTTTCTGGTGCATGATAATTCCTAAGATATTCATAGTGGCAGTTCAGCGAATGTCGAAAGGAGGTTTTGATTGACTTTTGTTTGGAGATGTTCGTTACCTGGGACATGTATGGCACAAATATTACCTGCCACTTGTCACTCCAAGACATGTCTTCTTGGATTTGGACAAAGACTGATTTAACATCTAAATGTTCAAAAATGCTGCTGAACATTGTGCAGTCTTCAGTAAATATCTGTACTCCTGACCTTATGATGGAGAGAAGGGCATTGATGAAGCAATTGAAGATAGTCTGACATAGGACACAACCACGAGGAACTCTTGCAGAGATATTTGATGACTGAAATTATTGACCTCCACAACCATAATAATCTTCTTTGTTTCGACCACAGGAGTTTTCCCCTGATTCCCATTGGATCCTGTTTTACTAGGACTCTTTTTTTGATACCACACTTGATCAAACATGACCTTGATATCAAAGGAAATCCCCCTCCCTCCTGTCACATTTAGACTTCAGCTTTTGCCCATTCTTGATCATAGGCTGCAATGAGGTCAGGAGCTGAATGACCTGGAGGAACCTAAATTAAGCATCAGTGAGCTAGTTATTACTAAGCAAGTTCATGACAGCACTGCTGACGATCCTTCCACAACTTTACTGATGACCAAAAGTAGACTGGGCAGTAATTGACTGGGTTGAATGTGAACTGTTTTTTTTGAGTATAGCTAATACCTGAGCAATTTCCACATTGTCAAGCAGATGCCATTGTTGTAGCTGTACAGGAATAGCTTCCTTATATCATGTGGAGTGAATTGAATTAGTCAAAGACAGACCTTCGTGATGCCAGGATACTACTCTGATGCTCCTGAGATGCTGCTTGGCCTGCTGTGTTCATCCAGCCTCACATTTTATTATCTTGGAATCTCCAGCATCTGCAGTTCCCATTATCTCTCTCTACTACTCTGATGCTGCTTATTGCAATTATATCTTCGTGTGATCCTCGTGAATTATTGCATTAAATTTGTGAAATTGTTGCATTAGTATCTGATCCCATGGCATGAGAGTCTAAGGGACAAAGTGCAACCGTTTGCTATGAGTCCATCAATGTTTGGTTTCAAACCATTCTCTCCTATGAAACTCAATCATTACAAATGTTTCTCCGGATGTGCATTGTCCTCAGCATCAAATATATCACAGGAAAGGGAGATTGAGTGAAGACTTGCCTCTGTTCTTTGGTGAATAATAATGATGCTCTCATTGTCCCATTTCACATCCAGAAAACCAAACAGATTCACAAGATCATCAATGTTTCAGTTTTCGGTATAACAGTGGGAGACAGGGCCCTGCATTCAATCACACTCTGTTGTAACTTTGAAACGTTTGAAATAAAAAGCTGGAAAACAAATGAAATTCATGTATAATAAAAGCTTACATTTCTGAAAAATTACTGAAATACACCTCTAGACAATTTAAATATTCTGGCCATACAATTCTTCAAATATGTGCCTCTATATACAGTACTTCTAAATCTGGTCAGGTCTTAAATTCTGTAGAGGGCAAAGTCTTTACACTGCCTCCTTTTTCAGTGTTCTTGATTAAAAAGAGTCAAATGTAACTCAGTCATTAAAACAAACCTGATTTTGTTTTGTTTTATTTCCTCAAGGCATTCCAATTGATCCCATTAGTGTCAATTGATTTTAATTTAAACTAACATTTTTTTAAAATAAGAAAGTTCACTGGCATTCTTAGAACCATTTTACATCTTTTTAGCAACTTGCAGTCAGATTTTGGACATTCCTCTTACAGCACTTTTTTTAAACAACATTTATATGTTCAGAGATTATCCTTCCTGTATTATATTCTGGATAGAATGACATCAGTGTGATTGGTTTTCACTTTGTAGCAGTGCAATTTAACACAGTTTGTAGCTCATAAGAAAAGTCTGCCTTATTTATGAGCCAAAATTCTGTGCAATGTTACACAGTTATATAGCACATCGGTACCAAACTAAGAATGCCACTTCATTAGTGAGCATCCTGAATGACACTCCCTCTGGAAATTCTGTCTTTCATAAACAATACTGCCATCGGGATCTTTTCCCAGTAGTCTGCTTGCTGCTCTCCCTTGAGAGGACTCTTGTTCCTAACAGCACAGTTAAGTCTTCTGATACAACCTGGGGTTGAATATTTCCCCAGGCAGGAAATAGCAGGTACACAGACTTTGTTCTGTTATTTTGTCTCTAGGAAATCTACTCCCATCCAAAATTTACATTTTACCTTATAAGGAGAAATAGAAACTTTACTTTTTAGGCAGAGTTCAGTTAATTACTGCTGGACTCAGTACTGATATTGGAGAGGGAAATTTAAATATGTTCTAATGATATATCATGTTTGAACAGACCAGGATACATTTCAAAAGGCCTTCTCTAATGACCACGGCCCCAAACACTCCTTCCAGCTGAAACTGATTTATTTGTATGACTCAGTTTAAGGCACGGTGCTCACTATTGACATTCTAGTTTCTACCAACTAGGGAGACTAAATGCTGATTGGGCACCAACTTTGTGAAACACCTCTGTTCAATTTGCAAGGGTAACCTGATGCTTCCAGTCTTGTCGATTTAAAAATTCTCTTTGAACTCTCTGTCCTCTGGCACCTACACAGATTCAATGGAACTCAGCATGAGCTAAAGGAAGAACAACTCCTTTTAAGACCCCCTAAAGCCTTCCTAACTAAACATTTGAGTTCATCAAATTCAGATCATAACCATTTCCGCATTTTATTTTTATTTTCTTTGCTGATTTGAGTTTTTCAACCTTTTTGTTCTGAATTACTTTTGCTTCTGGATGACTGCTGTACATGATCCTGCCATTTGCTGATCCTCAAGTATTTTCTTCCTAATTTGTCCATTTACTGTCCTTTTCAGCCTTGCCTCATCAACCCCTTTGTCATTGGGTGAATAGGGTGTATAGTCAGAGATAATGGGAACTGCAGATGCTGGAGAATCCAAAGTAATAAAGTGTGAAGCTGGATGAACACAGCAGGCCAAGCAGCATCTCAGGAGCACAAAAGCTGATGTTTCAGGCCTAGGCCCTTCATCAGAGACCGAAACGTCGGCTTTTGTGCTCCTGAGATGCTGCTTGGCCTGCTGTGTTCATTCAGCTTCACACTTTATTATCTAGGGTGTATAGTCAGAGTCTGTTTCTCAGGGTGGAAGTGTCAAATACTAGAGGACATAGGTTTAAGGTGAGACGGGGAAGGTTTAAGGGAGATGTGTGAAACCAATTTTCTACACCGGATGGTAGGTGCCTGTAACATGCTTCCGGGTTGTGGTGCAAGCAGACATCATAACAATGTTTAAGAAGCATTTAGACTGATGCATGGCCAGGCAGGGAATATGGATCCAGAGTGATATGGATTATTTGCAGGCAGATGGGATTAATTTAGGATGGTATCATGGTCAGCACAGATATAGCAGGGCGAGGGACCGGTTTCTGTGCTGTACTGTTCTATGTTTTATTTAACCCCTCTTCCTTTCACTGTTTATAAACTTCTGTTAACAAATATAGGAATTGGAAGCAGGATTAGAGCATTCAACTCTTCAAATCTGTTCAGCCATTCAGTTTGATCACGGTTGAGCTTCTATATCAAGCCTGTATTCACACTTTCCCGCCATATCCCTCCAAGCCTTGAATATCTAAAATTTATCAGTCCCTTTCTTGAACATGCTTAGTGACCCAGCCTCCACAGCCTTCTATGGTATTAAATTCCACAGGTTGATGACACTCTGAGCAAGAAATGTCTTTTCGTTTAAGTCATGAATGGCCTCCTTAACATTGCTGATCTCCCCACCCAGGGGAAACATCTACCTTGCATTTAATCTGTCTAGCACTATTAGAGTTTTGAGTGCTTTAATAAAATCTCCTATCATTCTTCTAAACCCCCACTAATACTGGCGCAGTTGAACCAACCTGTCCTCCCGAGAACTGTCCTGCTATCCCTCGTATCAGCCTAGTAAACCTCTGTTGCACTCTCTCTAAGACAATTAAACTTATGCTCTTTTGTTCCCCCCTCCTCTTTGTAAAACCTATTACACTTTCAACTTTTCCCACAGATAATTTCAAGATTCTACACTTCACATGAAGAATAAACAGGCCACATGCTACTGAAAAAGTAAGAACGTAAACGTGACAGAGAAACAAAGGAGTCTCATCACTAAAATAGATAGCGAGGTTAAGAAGATCAGATTACAAATAAGCAATAGATTTTATTTCTTCATTTCAACATTTTTGTGATGGAGGAAGTATACAAGAGGCAAACATTCTGATATAGGATGGAGTGCACTTATTGTTCATAGTATAATAAATTTGATAATGCTGCTGAACACAGGATTCGTGATTTTATTCGTACAAAGCAAGTCAACTTTGACATATATATATTAGTAAAATTGGAACCCAAAGGATGAATGTTTGTAACAGATGCCAGAGCACTTCAGAAAATGAAAGAACTGTACAAAGGGCAGCTCGCAACATGCTTCAATTTTTTTTCAAATGAGATGATAAGTGACTATTGTCAAGAGGCTAACAAATCACTGGATTCAATGAGATGAAAATAATGATTTATTAAGCAAATCAGTTAAACTCAACAGACAAGTAACTAAGATAATAAAATGTGAGGCTGGATGAACACAGCAGGCCCAGCAGTATCTCAGGAGCACAAAAGCCGACGTTTCGGGCCTAGACCCTTCCTCAGAGAGGGGGATGGGGTGAGGGTTCTGGAATAAATAGGGAGAGAGGGGGAGGCGGACTGAAGATGGAGAGAAAAGAAGATAGGTGGAGAGGAGAGTGTAGGGAGGGGATAGGTCAGTCCAGGGAAGATGGACAGGTCAAGGAGGTGGGATGAGGTTAGTAGGTAGGAGATGGCAGTGCGGCTTGGGGTGGGAGGAAGGGATGGGTGAGAGGAAGAACAGGTTAGGGAGGCAGAGACAGGCTGGACTGGTTTCGGGATGCAGTGGGTGGAGGGGGAAGAGCTGGGCTGGTTGTGTGGTGCAATGGGGGGAGGGGACGAACTGGGCTGGTTTTGGGATGCAGTGGGGGAAGGGGAGATTTTGAAGCTGGTGATGTCTTTCGCAAAAAATAATTCTGTCAACATTACAAGAATGTTCAGGAAGGAAAGACAAGATTGAAAGTGACTGACGAGCTTGATGAACACATTTCACCAGGAGGAACGTCAAAGGATTTGACTCTTCATAAAAAGAACAGTCAGCCATGTTACAATTTAAAATTGCATCAGTTAAAAACCTATCTGACTAAGCTTCAGCCCATGTAACATTAAACGTCAACTCCTCGAAGTGATAAGGATAGTTTTTGATTATGTAGATCAGAGAGCTAATTTTGTCACCCTAATTTATGTATCCAATCTGTATGCCTTCTGCAGGTTCAAAGCAGTGGCTGAAGATGTGAGAAGACAACTTATTTAATGAGCACCTTCTCGAGTTCATATTGATTAGGTATTTCTTGAGGTAACTATTGGAAGGATCTTTTGAGGAAAATGGCATGTTTTGACAACAGTTTTGGTGGTGTTGGGGGCAGGTGAGGTATATCAACACAGTGAACCAAATTCTGAAATTTTTAATTGTCAGATTGGGCATGCAGTAGATGATGATGGAACCAACTTGAAGTAACTGATGTGACCTCACTCTATTACCCTACCTTTTGCAGACATGTTCATCTACAATTGCATGGATAGACGCAGCCATCTCCCATTCCTTGCGAGATCGTCATTTTTCCACAGTGATTATATTCTTCATCGCCCATGATGAACAGATCCAGCAGTCCCAAATCGGCAATCCCTAATGCAGCGTAGTTTCTCAACTGCAAAAGAATTGCACACAGCCACAGAGAATGGTTACAGCACAAAGTGAGCCATTTGGCCTGCTATTATTCTTTCCCAAAGTAACTCCTAGCGCTACAATATTGATTTTACAAAAAAATTATTGGATATATTACACGGTGTTTTGGTATCCACTAAACTCTCTCAGGTACTACCCTTCAAATTCGAAACACTTGCTGTATAAGAAGGTTGTATTTTGTGTCATCACAGTGCGATTTGCCTCTCATCTTAAATCGGTGTTCCCTGGTTCCTGACATTGGAAACACGAATGTGAAATAGATTATTAATATTTAATTTTTAATACCTCATGGACCTAAAAATGGCTGTTGTGGCCAACTGCGAACCTGTGTGGAAAACTCAAAACCAGCTTGATCAGAATTACTATTTTAACCACAAGGCACTGAAACTCAGTCAGGCATCAAGAAATTTGCATCAAGAACAAAAACAACATTGCTGGAAAAGCCCAGCAGGTCTGTTGTCATCTGTGAAGGAAAAAACAGTTAACATTTCTGGTCACCAATAGGATAGAGCCCAAACAGAGAGAAAGACAGAGATAATGGGAACTGCAGATGCTGGAGAATCCAAGACAACAAAATGCGAGGCTGGATGAACACAGCAGGACAAGCAGCATCTCAGGAGCACAAAAGCTGACGTTTCGGGCCTAGACCCCTTATCAGAAAAGGGGGATCGGGAGAGGGTTCTGAAATAAATAGGGGAAGAGGAGGAGGCGGACAGAAGATGGATAGGTGGAGAGGAGAGTATAGGTGGTGAGGGGATAGGTCAGTCTGGGGAGGACGGAAAGGTCAAGGGGGCGGGATGAGGTTGGTAGGTGGGAAATGGAGGTGTGACTTGAGGTGGGAGGGGGGATAGGTGAGAGGAAGAACAGGTTAGGGAGGCTGGGACGAGCTGGGCTGGTTTTGGGATGCAGTGGGGGATGGGGAGATTTTGAAGCTGGTGAAGTCCACATTGATACCGTTGGGCTGCAGGGTTCCCAAGCAGAATGAGTTGCTGTTCCTGCAACTTTTGGGTGACATCATTGTGGCACTGCAGGAGGCCCATGATGGACATGTCATCTAAGGAATGGAAGCGAGAATTAAAATGGTTTGCGACTGGGAGGTGCAGTTGTATATTGCGAACCGAGTGGAGGTGTTCTGCAAAGCGGTCTCCAAGCCTCCGCTTGGTTTCCCCAATGTAGAGGAAGCCACACCGGGCACAGTGGATACAGTATACTACATTGGCAGATGTGCAGGTGAACATCTGCTTAATATGGAATGTCATCTTGGGGCGTGGGATGGGTGTGATGGAGGAGGTGTGAGGGCAAATGGAGCACTTCCTGCGGTTGCAGGGGAAGGGGCCGGGTGTGCTGGGGTTGGAGGGGAGTGTGGAGTGGACAAGGGAGTCACAGAGAGTGGTCTCTCCGGAAGACAGACAAGGGTGGGGATGGAAAAATGCCTTGGGTGGTGGGGTCGGATTGTAGATGGCGGAAGAGTTGGAGGATGATGTGTTGTATCCAGAGGTTGGTGGGTGGTAAGTGAGGACGACGAGGATTCTCTTAGGGCGACTTCTGCCATCTACATCTACGTTGGGGAAACCAAGCGGAGGCTTGGAGACCGCTTTGCAGAACACCTCTGCTCGGTTCGCAATAAACAACTGCACCTCCCAGTCGTGAACCATTTTAACTGCCCCCCCCCCCCCCATTCCTTAGACGACATGTCCATCATGGGCCCCCTGCTTGTCCCCGCCTCCCTAACCTGTTCTTCCTCTCACCCATCCCCTCCTCCCACCTCAAGCTGCACCTCCATTTCCCACCTACCAACCTCATCCCGCCTCCTTGACCTGTCCGTCCTCCCCCGACTGACCTATCCCCTCCCTACCTCCCCACCCATACTCTCTTCTCCACCTATCTTCTTTTCTCTCCATCTTCGGTCCACCTCTCCCTCTCTCCCTATTTATTTCAGAACCCTCTCCCCATCCCCATCTCTGATAAAGGGTCTAGGTCCGAAACGTCAGCTTTTGTGCTCCTGAGATGCTGTTTGGCCTGCTGTGTTCATACAGCTCCACACTTTTTGTTATCAGAGAGAAAGGCAGTTGGGCAGACAAAGGAGTTGAGAATGATCAGGCTGTGAGAGTGAATAATTGTTAATGAGGTCTGTTAGTGACGAATAACTGGTGGTAAGTAACAAGGCCTGGTGTGTGTAATTGGGGGCTGGGACATGGGAGAGTTTAGGCCCTAAAATTATTGAACTCAATATTGAGTCTGGAGGGCTGCACGGTCCGCAAATGGAAAATGAGGTGTTGCTCCTTCTGTTTGTCTTTGCTCCCTACCCCACCCGTCTCCCTACTTTCTGCATATAAACTGATGTTTTCCCAGCCACTGACAGTTCTGAGGAAGGGTCACCAGATCCAAAACGTTTTTTCCTTCACAGATGCTGCCAGACCTGCCGTGCTTTTCTAGCAACTTTGTTTTTGTTAGATTTTCAGCATTTGCAGTTCTTTTGTTTTTAAGAAAATGGAATCTCTTGTTTTATTCCTACATGCATGAGAACCTTCAAAAGAACTGTACATTGACAGCGGTCTTGGAGCTACAAAGTAAGGGGAGAGAGAGAGAGAGAGAGAGAGAACCACCAGTGAAAATAACACGTGCTGGAGAAACTCAGCATACATGGCAGCACTTCTTTGGGATCGAAAGCAGCAAGGATACTGAAAGCTCTTCTCTCTCCACCTCTCTTTCTCTCAATCTTGGGATCCCAAAGCTGGTGGACAAGTTTCTTGGGAAAACTGATCACATCAGAATTACCACTTTAATCATTGAGCACTGAAGCTCAGTGAAGTGTGAAGAAATTTGTAACAATTGTTTTACTCACATTAGCATGATCACAGAAGCACAGAACTGTTATGGCACAAAGGAAGCCAATCAGCCCATCATGCCTGCAAGCATCAACAAAGCATCATTATTTAGTATCAGTCTCTTGCTTTATCCCCCTATCCTTGCACACTTCAAATATTAAAACTTGCCTACACCTATCCAGCTTGAAATGATGTAATGGCAACAATGTCAGAATCTGCAAAGACAACTATACATTAATGGCAACCCTTAAGAAACAGAGGAGAGAAAAAAAAACCTGAACTGATAACAGTAAAAGTATTTTCTCTTTCTCCTTTAATTCCTCCAATAATTCACTCTTTTATTCACTCAGATGCTGCTAGGCCTGCTCAATTTCACCAGCACTTTGTGTTTTCACTTTTGTTTTCTCTCTCTTTTGTTAATCCAATGCTGTTATTGATAATTTGTCTACAAATCCTATTGTCTTGTGTTTCATCTCAAGTTAGACGCCCTTTACAGTTGTACTTTATATTATCTCTACTCAATCTTCCTCCACAATGAATCACTACACATTCCCTGGATTGAATTACACTTGTTTCACTATCCCACCTTCCCAACCACCAGTTTCGCCAGACTGAAAACATACTCTTAACACTGTCCTCTTCACTGTTCTTTATTTTTCAAAATTTCAGTCATCTTCGTTTTGTAACTTTAAATCTCTCAGTACATGCCTCAATATTCCAGCACCATTCAGTCAGAGTGAGAAATGTAGAAAGATATACTGTACCATGCACAACACTAGACATATTTTAGGGCAAGATTTTCAATGAGGAGAGGTAGTGGGAACTGCCGAAGCTGGAGAGTCTTACATAACAAGCTGTAGAGATGGATGAACTCAGTAGGCCAGGCAGCATCAGAGGAGCAGGAAGGTTGATGTTTCATGTATGGACCCTACTTCAGAAATGGGGGAGTGGAAAAAGGGCTCAGGAATAAATAGAGAGAGGGGAGAGCCAATAAAGGTGATTGTAAGTAGGGAATTGGGATGGGGATTGGTCAATTGAGAGAAGACGGACAGGTCAAGGAGCCAGGATGAGGCTGGTATGAGGAGGTGGGGGTGGGTGTTAGTCAGTGAGGTAGGCAGAGCAAATAATGGGAGAAAAGATGGACAGGTCAAGGAGGCGGGGACGAGCTGGGCTGGTTTTGGGACGCGGTTGGGTGAGGGTAGATTTTGAAGCTTGTGAAGTCCACATTGATACAGTTGGGCTGCAGGGTTCCCAAGTGGAATATGAGGTGCTGTTCCTGCAGCCTTTAGATGGCATTGTTGTGGCACTGTAGGAGGCCCATGATGGACGTGTCATCCAAAGAGTGGAAGGGGGATTAGAAGTGGTTTGCGATTGGGAGGTGCAGTCATTTGTCACAAACCAAGCGTAGGTGCTCCACAAAGCAGTCTCCGTGCCTCTGCTTGGTTTCCCCGATGTAGAGGAGGCCACATCAGGAACAGCAGATGCAATGTACCACATTAACAGATGTGCAGGTGAACATCTGTTTAATGTGGAAGGTTTTCTTGGGGCCAGGGGTGGGGGTGAGGGGGAAGGTTTAGGGGCATGTGTAGCACTTGCTGCGGTTGCAGGGAGAAGTGCTGGGCATGGTGGGGCTAGTGGGGAGTGTGGAGGGGACAAGGGAGTCATGGAGAGAGTGGTCGCTCTGGAAAGCAGATAAGTGTGGGGGAGGGAAAAATGTCTTTGGTGGTGAGGTCAGATTGCAGGTGGCGGAAGTGGTGGAGGATGAAGCGTTCGATCTGGAGGTTGTTGGAGTGGTACATGAGGATGAGGACGATTCTATCTTTGTTTTTGTGGGGAGGGGGTCTGAGGGATGAGTTGTGGGAAACGTGAGAGATGCGGTCAAGAGCGTTTTTGACCACTGAAAGAGGGAAATTGTGGTCCTTGAAAAATAAGGATATCTGCAATGTATGGGAGTGGAATGCCTGACCTCTGGAGCATATGCGGCGGAGGTGAAGGAATTGGGAATAGGGGATGACATTTTTGCAGGAAGGTGGGTAGAAGGACGTGTATTCTAGGTAGCTGTGGGAGTTGGTGGGCTTGAAATAGATATCTGTTTCCAGGTGGTTGCCAGAGATGGAAACAGACAGGTCCAGGAAGGAGAGAGAGGTATTAGATATGGTTCAGGTGAAATTAAGGCTGGGGTGGAAGGTGTTGGTGAAGTGCATGAACTGTTCGAGCACTTCATGGGAGCACAAGGCTGTGCCGATACAGTCATCAATGTGACGGGGTAAGAGGTGGGGTTTAGGGCCAGTGTCGATATGGAAGAGGGACTGTTCCACATAACTTAAAAAGAGGCAGGCATAGCTTGGGCCCATGCATGTACCCATGGCCACCCCCTTTGTCTGTAGGAAGTGGGAACAGTTTAAGGAGAATTCATTAAGGGTGAGGACGTGTTCGGCTAAGCGGAGGGTGTCAGTGGAGGGGAACTGTAAGCTTAATGACGGTGCATAGCGTAAAGCTTATAGATAGTTCTGTCAGGAGTGAGTTTGGGAAGCACACAATGAAGGCGATAGAAGCTTAAACTCTCTTCCTCCAATGGCAATTGATGCTAAACCAATTCCAAATTTTAAATGTGAAATCAATTTGTTATCCAAAGTTATTAGAGGGCCTGGAGACAAAGGTGTATTATTAGAGTTAGGTCATAGATTAGCCAGAGAACATTGTTGAGAGGCCAAACTTCTCCTTCTGTTTCTGTAGATGGAAGTATACTGTCCCATGCCAAAAAATCAATGTGAATCTTTCTGACCATACTACATACGGTTGAAAATGTTAGAGGGCAGCAAGCTAATAAATAAGAGAAGGTATTAATGTTAAATTAATACCCTCAACCCCCATATCAGCAAATATAAGAGACCAGGGTGAAGTGTTTGAAAGTGTTGCAAGTGGAGCTTCCAAGTTGGTCTCTTTCCAAGGTATACATCATCAGATACAAGCAATGCATTCAACGTGTTTGACATTATGAAGCAGTTTAGACTTCTGGGCCTGAAGTTTGCTGTGTACTCTGTTAGCAACTTTTGTATAGTGTTGAAGACTTACGTACTAGAGCTAGCTGATCCTGTAGTCCAACTAGTCAAGTAAAGCAGCGACACTGGCATTAATCCAGCGATGTGGAACTCTGCCCAGATATGTTCTACTTACAAAGGACAGGGCAGGTCTAACCCAACAAATTACTGCTATATTTTACTTGCCACATTGATTAAAGTGATGGAAGGTGACACCAATTCACAAACCACCTGGAAAACAGGTAGGGACCTGCTTAGAATCACTCGGCTAGCTTTGATCTAGGTTGCGAACAATGTTTGAAACTAGAAGAGAAGTAAGAGAGTTACCCTTGACATGACACACCAAAAATGCACTAGCTAAACCAATGTCAAACTGGATTAGAATGAATGCTCTGGAATGGAGGATTGGTTGTGGGTACAATGTCATTTATGTCAACAATTTGGGTGAGAATATAGGAGTTATGATTAGTAAGATTGCAGATGTCACCACAATTGGTGGTACAGTGGACAGTGAGGAAGTTTATATAAAAGTACAATGAGATCTTTATCAGATATGCCAATGACTGAGAAGTGGAGTTTAACATAGATGAATGTGACATGTCGCATTTTGGTAAGGTGAACCAATGCAGGATTTACACAGTTAATGTTAGGGCCCTGGAGAGCGTTGTTAAACAGAGACACCTGGGGGTGCAGGCACATAGATCCTTGGAAGAGGTGTCAAGGGCAGGCAGGCCGGCGAAGAAAGCATTTGGCAAGCTTATCTTCATTGTTCAGAACGTTGAATATAAGAATTTGAACGTCATGTTCCAGCTGTACAAGAAATTGGATAGGCCATTTTAAGAATACAGAATATAATTCTTGTTGCCCTGCTGTAGGAAGGATGTTGTTTAACTAGAAAGGATGCAGAAAAAGATTACAAGAATGTTGCTGGCCTTGGAGATTTGAGTTGCAAGGAGAAGATTGATAATATGGGGTATTTTTCCCTGGTATGTTGGAAGCTGAGGCGTGACCCTGTAGAGGTTTATAAAATCATGTGGGGCACAGATAAGGTGAATAAGGTGAAGAAGGGTCCCAACCTGAAACATCAAGCTTTCCTGCTCCTCTGATGCTGCTTGGCCGGCTGTGATCATCCAGCTTCACACCGTGTTATCTCAGATTCTCCAGCATCGGCAGTTCCTACTAACCCAGGTGAGTAGGTAAGGTAATTTTTCCAAGGACAGGGGAGTCCAAAATTAGAAGGCTTAGGTTTAAGGTGGGAGGGCAAAGATGTAAAAGGGACCTGAGGAGCAACATTTTCACACAGATGATGGTATATGTTTGGAATGAGCTGCCAGAAGAAGTAATAGAGGCTGGCATAGTTACAATGTTTAAAAGACATTTAGACAGGTACATGAATAGGAAAGGTTTAAAGGGATATGGGCCAAATGCAGGCAAATGAGACTAGGTTAGTTTGGGATATTTGGTTGGCATGGATGAGTTGATCGGAAGGGTCTGTTTCAGTGCTGTATAACTCTGTAACCAAGCCATGTCTGATGAAAATGAAGGTGATTGTGGTTGTCAGATACATTTGTCGCAGCTTCAGGGAATATATACAGCATAAACACCTTCAATTGTTCCATCAGTTGTCATCCCATCATAATAAGACCAGGAGTAACCTGTTTGTCTCATGATTCTACAGTGTTCATGTCTATCCATTAGAGTGACTGAAGTAAGAACATGGGATCAATTTAACATAGTGCCAGAACCCCGTCTCCTAATTTTCAAAAGTCACTGGGTGGGGATCCTGATAGCTGCCTCATAATCATTCAGCAGTGTGAACAGCATTAATTGTTTTAAGACACAACTTCTGCCTCTTGGATAGTTTTTTAGGCTGCACAAGCAGTAGTCTTTTCTGGCATGGCAAGTAGTCCCAAAGGCTGAGGAGCCCAGGCTGACAGATACATCCAGGGTGACGGGACCAGGAGGCGGGGTAAGAACAGGTTGGTCTGGGAGATACTGTGGGGGAAGTTCCTCCTATGCAGCTAGTTTCCCCCAAACAGTGTCTCTCTACCTTGTCCGACACAAGCCCCAGCCCAACCAAAGCTGTTAGGTTTTCTGCAATGGTGTTTGCCCTGCCCAGTGGGGTCTAAAATATTGGTGAGGTGGGAGGGGTTGGGATGAGGCCTTACGTTGTTAGGAATTGGTTGGAAGCCAGCACATTGACAGTGAACAGGGCTCCTACTGGATTATGAGTTTCAAAACATGCCAGCCCCATGTTTCATTTGCAGAAGATATTAAAAAATGAAATAATGGTAGAAGTGCTCCTGAGATGCTGCTTGGCCTGCTGTGTTCATCCAGCCTCACATTTTATTATCTTGGAATCTCCAGCATCTGCAGTTCCCATTATCTCTAATGGTAGAAGTGGTTGTGATTTCCAGTGCATTCTGCTTTCATTGGCTCCCTTTTGCTACTCACAAAACTTGCAGGTCAGGCAAAACTACAGCCATAGATAAATGCTGAAAATGGTGTAAACTCCCCAAATAACCCGAATAGAGGCCCTCTCTCCCTCAAAATTATAATTATCCCTTCCTTGCCTGGCAAACACAAGCTGTATTTTCTGCTGAGGAAGGAGGAATGAGGTAGGAAAGGGTCCAGCTTAATGGCAGGATCTCGGCTCCCTTTATATCATAAATGGATATCAATTCCTCAACCGGGCACTGGGTTAGGTCATGGTGGTGATTGAAGTTTCTGTCCCAATGCTGATAGATCAAAACCCAGGAAAGTTGAACCCTATTCAAAGTTTTTTGAGAAGATATTGAACTGGACCCGATGTACAAACCACTGAGCAACAGGACCGGAAGTGATGCCACCCACTGCAGCAAACGAGGCAGATAAATAATAAGTGGGACAGAACACCAATACCTCACTGGAGACACACTGATAATGTTACCTAGCAGGATGACGAAATGTTTGCAATCAAATGCGTCATCTCGGCGAGCAAGTCTACAAACTCAGTTGAACCCTGTGTATGCTAAGATCTGGCAATATTTCCCTTCATGACACTCGTTACTCATGGAAATTCTTAGAATGAGCACAAATTTATCTCACTGTTACTGCCAGGTGGAAATATTCCGTGTAAATAGCTTTGCTGTTACTCCGAATGCTAATGGAATAATTGTGTTCACTCCTTAAACTGACAAACGGATGTAATAATGCTAACTGGCAGTGCTTGTTTTTCCAACAACGGCTAGTAAGAAAATCTACACACTTGAAGAAAGTGCATACAAAAATCCAATGCAAGCTAAACATTTTGGGAATGTACAGAAGTTTTATTATCACTTGGCAAGAAAGAAAACAAGTTAATATTTTCAGTGGCAGACCCCATCCTCAGAGCAGGATCTACACTCAAATATTAAGCCGATATTTGCTTATTACACACTCTGATGGTACTTTATTTTCAGAGTGTTCTGATTTTGCTTCACAATTTCATTATTGGCTGTTTTTCATTTTTATGGATTCACCAAAGTGTCAGTCACATCAGGCAGAATTTTCCCAGGCCCTGAATGATGTGGACTATGGAAAGAATTTTGGGAGAAATGCATGTTCAATCATTTGAGGCCTTTCTCAACTTTAGGAGCGACAAGTTGCAGTTTCCAACTCTGATCTGAATGTTGAGATGAGATCCTCACTAGAGTAGCAGCATAGGATATTGCTTGGGATTATTGCTCAATATCATTTTGTTATTACTCAATCTCACTTTGCTAACATGCTATCTCCTATTCTAAAATGCTGCACTAGAAACTAAGCAACAAGAACGTCCACAATGAGCATCAGAGCAGATATCAGGTGACTTCAGTTCATTGCTTGCTCATCTGGACCTATATCATGGACACTTGCCACCACCAGTGCCTCTGAGCATACTCCATGGGCAGTGGACATACGTACCCTGCATCCACAGATCCTGGCACCTGACACATACCATTCTCCCTGCAGAATCACAGACCATCTACAATTCAGTGAAAATACACTTCTTCACTTGAATGCATTGGCAACTATCATTGAGAGGTGATGGGCCTAGACGGTGTCCCCAGCCGAGCACTCAGATCCTGTGAGGACCAACTGGTGCAGGTATTTACCAACAGCTTCAACCTATCCCTCCTACAAGCCCAAGTACTCACCTGTTTCAAAAAGACCACATCATCCCCATATCCAAGAAAACACTTGCTGTGTGCCTTGATTTCTACAGCCCAATAACTCTAACATCAATAATCATGAAGTACTTCAAGAGGCTGGTAATGGCCCACAACAACTCCAGTCTCCCAACCTGCCTTGATCCTCTACACATTGGCTACTAACATAACCTGTCCACAGAGGATGCCATATCCCTAGCCCTGCACTCATCCTTGGGACATCTGGTCAACAAAGACATCTATTTCAGACTCTTGCTCACTGAGTACAGCTCTGCCTTCATCACCATTATCCCTTCCAGACTTGTCTCAAAGCTCTGCAACCTTGGTCTCGGCTCAGCCTTCTGCAACTGGATCCTTAGCTTTCTGACCCACAGGCAGGTCACAATCAGTGAAGTTAGGTAACTGCACCTCCTCCACAATAGCACTCAACACTGGAGCCACCAAGGATGCATCCTCAGCCCCCACTGTGCTCCCTTTGCACCTATGACTATGTTGCCAAATTCCAAACGAATGCCATCTACAAGTTTGCTGATTACATCACCCTAGCAGATCAGATATCTAACAATAAATGAGTCGAAATACAGAAGGGAGATAAAGGGCTTTGTGATGTGGTGCAATGAAAATAACCTGTTGGTCAACATCGGTAAAACTGTAAAAGACTGATCATCGACTTCATAAGGAAAGAGAACATGTCCCCAATAACATCAATGGAAATCAGGCTGAGAGAGTGAAGAACATCAAGTTCCTCAGAGTGATAATAACTGACGACCTGTCCTGGACTTCTCATATAAAGCAACAGTCAAGAAGGCACAATGCTTCTTCTTCCTCAGGAGCTCAGGAAATTTGACAAGTCCATAAGATCCCTCACCAACTTCTACTGATGCATCATTGAAAGCATACTGTCCAGGTGCATAGCAGCCTGGCATGACAACTGCTCTCTCAAGGATCTTAAGAAACTGCAGAAGGTGGTGTGCACAGCCCAGGCCGTCACCGAAGCAAATCTTCCACCCATAAACTCTATTTACACAACTCATTGCTGTGGAAAGGTAGCCAACAACATCAAAGATCTATGGCACCCTGGTAATGACCTCCTACAACCTCTTTCATCAGGCAGAAGATACAGAAGCCTGAACACATACAGAAGCAGGTTCAGGAACAGCTTCTTTCCAGCTTTTATCAGACTGTTGAATGGACTCCACTCTCAAATATGTAACCTGTGTGCCTGTAAGTCTTTTTGATCTGTACAAACTGAGTTCTGACGAAGGGTCACCGGACCCGAAATGTTAGCTCTGATTTTTCTCTCCACAGATGCTGCCACACCAGCTGAGCTCTTCCAGCAACTTCTGCTTTTGTTCCTGATTTACAGTATTCACAGTTCTTTTGGTTTTTATTCATTATTTATATCTGTCCCTTATCAGACATTCCAAACTGCATCAACTCATACTTATCTGGGTTTAATTTCAACTGTCATTACCCTGCAAATTTACCAGTTGATCAATATCAAACTAGCCTGTGACCATCCTCCTCAATATCAACAGCACCACCAATGTTTCTGTCTTCTGCAAACTTTCTAATAATATCTTCTACATTCACAGCCAAGTCATTAAAGTACATAACAAACAGCAAGGGCCCCAGCACTGATTCTTCTGGTACATCACAGGTCACAGGCTTTCAATCACACAAATAATCATCCGATCACTCTTCTTCCTCTTATTTGTAAGCCAATTATGAAGCCAGATGGCCAACTTGCCCTGGATTCCATATGCTCTTAGCTTTTGGATTAGCATTCCTTGTGGGACTTTGTCAAAAGCCTTGCTGAAGTTCATGTAAACCAGATCAACTGTGCTACTCTAATCATTGTATATAGTCACCATTTCAAAAACCTCAGGATCTCCCTCCCACAAATCCATGATGATGATCCCCAATCAATCTCTGCATCTCCAATTGTTGATTAATCCTGCCCGCCAGAATTTTTTCAAACAATTTCTCTATCACTGATGTCAGACTAACAGGTATGTAAATACCTGATCTATCTCTGTTGACCTTCTTGAACAAAGCAACCAAATTAGCAATCCTCCATTCATCTGGTGCCTCAGCTATGGCCAGCAAAATATTAAATATCTCTCCCAGGGCCCTAGCAATTTCCTCATATGTGTCCCACAGCAGTCTGGGATATGTACTCATTAGGTCCTGGGGATTTATGTGTCTTTATGCCTGCTAAAACATCTAATACCTCTTCCTTATTAATCTTCGTGTATTCTAGAACGTCACCATCTGAACTGAAATCCCCAGCTACAATGTCTTTCTCCACTATAAATACAGATAGGAAATACTCAGTTAAGACCTCACCCACTCGGAGACAATAAGGACTGCTAAAGCTGGAAAAGCACAGCAGGCCATATAGCATCCAAGGAGCAGGAAAGTCAACATTCCTCAGATGCTGTCTGACCTGCTGTGCTTTTCCAGCTCCACATTTATTGACTCTAAGATCTCACTCATTTCCTCTGGTTCCATGCACTGAAGTGCCCTTTTGGTTTCTGATAGACCCCACTCTCTCCCTGGTAATCCTCTTGCTCTTAATATATTTATAAAATGCCCTGAGGTTTTCCTTAATCCTATTGGCCAAAGATATTTTGTGGTCCCACTTTTGTCCTCCTGATTTCTATTTTTATCACATTCTCTATACTTCCAAAGAGCCTCCCCCGTTTTTTAACGTTCTTTACCAAACATATGTTTCCTTCTTTCTCTTTGTCAAACTCTCTATATCTCTCGACATCCAGGGTTCCCAGGACTTGCTGCCCTGCCCTTCACACTTAGAGAAACTCTCTGACCCTAAACTCTCACTATATTACTTTTAAAAGATTCCCACTTTCCAAATATAGACTTACCAGTAGTAGCTGCTCGAAGTCTATATTTTCCAGATCCTGCCTAATAACATTGAAATTGGCCTTCCCCCAATTTGGACACCTAACCTCCACATTATCCTTATCCCTCTCCATAATGACTTATTCTGTAATGGTCATTATCCCAAAATGTTCACTCACATCTGCCTGTGTTACTGTTGTTGCAAAGGTTTCATTCAAGTTAAAGAATTAAGTAAAGACTGATTGAGAAACTTAACGTCATTGCTCTAATGCACTTTAGCTCTCTAATAGTGATTCTGTCAGATCTTGACCAGCTTCATTTCCAAGAGTAAGCTCAGCGCAGCACTATCTCTTTCATCAAAGGGAAATTATACTTTGCAGATTAAAACTGGGGCTGGGCTTCCAATTCAGATTCCATTAATGGATGAATTGTTAAAAAGATATATAAAGCCAAAGCTTTTCATCTCGCATTCATTAGGATTGGGATACAGGAAACCAATCGTTGACTGGGAACACAAATTTATACAGTATGTAAAGAAGGTGCTGATGGTTTGGGCTATGGCTGGCATGGAGATGCAGTTGGAACTTTTTAGTATTGTTTAAGTTCTTCGCTACCGAGCAATTGGTGGATATGTTTCTAAAGGCAAAATAATAATCAAATGATTTCATATGGGACAAGGAGAAGAAAAAAAATGCCTCCTCAACTCCATCAATAGTCCCTTTCTATCATCATGTCACTTCCTTGAAAGATTTCCTTCACCTTCTGATGAGCAGGTGTGGCAAGTGCAAGAAGCTTTCTTATATGTAAGATGGATTGCGGGGTTTGAGCTACAGGGAGACGCTGAGTAGGTTGGGACTGTTTGCCCTGAAGCGTCGGAGGCTGATGGGTGACCTTATAGAAGTTTACAAAATATATGAAAGACATGGATAGGCTGAGTAGAGTAGCCCTTCTGAAGAAGGGACCATAACAAAATGTCAGCCTACCGGCTCCTCTGATGCTGCCTGGCCTGCTGTGTTCATCCAGCTCTACACCTTGTTATTTCAGACTCTAGCATCGGTAGTTCCTACTATCTCTGAGTAGCCAAGGTCTTTTTCCTAGGGTGGGGAAGTCAAAAACTAGAGGGCATAGGTTTAAGGTGGGAGGGGAAAGATTTAAAAAGGACCTAAGGAGTAACTTTTTTATGCAGAGGGTGGTGCATGTATGGAATGAGCTGCCAAAAGAAGTGGTGGAGGAAGGTACAATTACAATATTTAAAAGGCATCTGGATGGATATATGAATAGAAAGCGCTTAGAGGGGTATGGACTGAATGCTGGCAAATGGGACTAGGTCAGATTAGAATGTCTGATTGGTGCAAACGAGTTGGACAATGGGTCTGTTTCCATGCTATATGACTCTATTTCCTCAGTTTAATTATGTGCCAGTGTTCCATCACCCATTTGGGAAGGTGTTGTCTGTGTTTCATTCATTTTGCTTCACAAATGCAAGCCATGACACATACCTAAATTACCATGCTAATGCAAAGTGGCTAGAATATGCAATTGAGGCAGAGAGACTCACAGGCACAACAGAACGTTTTTAGTAATGAGTATTTTGTTGCACTATAGCATGTTGCGTGATTCAAGACTGGCAACAACTTTTGTATTCACAATTAAAATGTAAACTCTCATTTTCACATATGGTAAAGCTTCTCTTTTGGATATGCAGAAGTAGTGTGCACAGATGAAGTGCTTTTTAAAAATTCAGACTCATTTAGTAAATCTGGGTCATTGAAGACAGAATAATTTAGTAAAAAAACTTTGTGTTTGGAATTCTGAAATTGACAGATAATTAAATGAAAACCCAATCAACAGCTCATTTACCTTCTTTTACAATGGACTCTGTCTCCAGCAATATTTTGTCTTATTTTTCATTTATTCAAAATGTACATTTGTGAAGTTAGTTAATCAGTTACTGATTAGTAAGTTGCATCTCCCCATCTTCTGTGTATTACTGTTTTTGCAAAAGTTTCATTCAAGTTAAAAGAATTAAGTAAAGACTGATTGAGAAACTTAATGTCGTTGCACTGATGCACTTTAGCTTGCTAATATTGATTTTGTCAGCTTTTAATATTTTTAATAGTTGTTTAAAATGTCGTTAAAATCCATGCAAAATATATTGCATATAATAACATATATACTGTATATATAATAATGTTGAGATATAAAAATGACAATGGCGTAAATGTATCGCCGTTGAATATCTTGCTGTGGTCATTCAGGAGGACGATAGAGGACAGAACAATCATGGGATTATAGAAATAGTAAGGTGTTACATACAGAATTTGTGTTGTCCTGAAATAAAAACAGAAGTTGCTGGAAAAGCTCAGCGGGCCTTGCAGTACCTGTGAAGAAAAATCAGAGTTAAAGTTTCGCATCCAGTGACCCTTCGTCAGAACATGATGGACCTGAAATATTAACCCTGATTTTTCTTCATAGATGCTGCCACACATGCTGAGCTTTTCCGGCAACTTTTGTTTTTGTTTCTGATTTTCAGCGTCGGCAGTTCTTTCAGTATTTATACGTGTTTTCCTACAGTTTGTCGTCAATGCTTTTTGTACATGTGAGATGTGTATTTTTGTACCCTAGAATGTTTGTCAAAAATTTAAATAATTATAATAGCTAGCTTTTTTTGATTTTAAAATAAGACGATTTACTTTCACATACATTCCCTGGATTAAAAAAAATTAAAAATGCCTAAGTTTCTCAATTCAAGCATGATAGTACACATAATAAGATTAGAAACAAATGTGAAAATGTGTAAATATCTCAGTTTCTTCAGTGTAGGCCTATAGTTTTTTAAAGCGGTTCTTGCTTTGCCCCAATAGTCGGTGAAATTGAGAAACAAATATGAGAGAGATCCCAGATATATGTAAGTATGATAGGGTTATAATAACAAGAGATTTTAATTTTCCAAACATTGACTTAAAATGCCACAGAGTTAAAGGCCAGGATGGTGAGGAATTTATTAAATGTGTTCAGAAAATTTTCTTAATCAATACGCAAACTTACCTACAACGGAGCAAAATTTGACCTTCTCTTGTGAAAGAAGGCATGGCCAGCAACTGAAGTATTAATGGGAGCACTTTGGGACTAGTGATCATAATTCTATTAGTTTTAAAACCAAATCCCCACAATGTGGAAGCAGGGTATTTGGCCCATTGGGTCCACACCAGCCCTCTGAAGGACATCCCACCAGGACCCACCCTATCCTTGCATCCTTACATTTCCCATGGATAATCTACCTGGCCTGCACAGAAATTGCTGGTACAACTCAGCTGGTCTGGTAGCCTCTGTGGAGAGAAATCAGAGGTAAGGTTACAGGTCCATTGACCCTTCCTCACAACCTTAGTTCTGAGGAAGTGTCACTGGGCCTGAAACATTAACTCTGATTTCTCTCCACAGATGCTGCCAGATCTCCTGAGCTTTTCCAGCAATTTCCGTTTTTGTTTCACCTAAATCATGCTGGGGCCACAGTCCTGACAAATTGCATAAAGGTGGCTGTGGATAGGGCTTTAAACTAAACAGTGGGGGAAGAGAGTCCAGTAGCATGGAAAATTAAAAATATTTAACAAAGAAACAAACAAAGAAACAAAGAAACCTACAGCACAGGAACAGGCCCTTCGGCCCTCCAAGCCTGCGCCAATCAAGATCCACTGTCTAACCTGTCATCTATTTTCTAACGGTCTGTGCCCATTTGCTCCCTGCCCATCCATGTACCTGTCCAAATATATCTTAAAAGACGCTAACGTGTCTGCGTCTACCACTTCCGCTGGCAACGCATTCCAGGCGCCCACCATCCTCTGTGTAAAGAACCTTCCACGCGTATCTCCCTTAAACTTTCCTCCTCTCACTTTGAACTCATGACCCCTAGTAATTGTGTCCCCCACTCTGGGAAAAAGCTTCTTGCTATCCACCCTGTCTATACCCCTCATGATTTTGTAGACCTCAATCAGGTCCCCCCTCAATCTCCGTCTTTCTAATGAAAATAATCCTAATCTATTCAACCTCTCTTCATAGCTAGCACCCTCCATACTAGGCAACATCCTGGTGAACCTCCTTCGTGCCCTCTCCAAAGCATCCACATCCTTTTAGTAATGTGGCGACCAGAACTGTACACTGTACTCCAAATGTGGCTGAACCAAAGTCCTATACAACTGCAACATGACCTGTCAACTCTTGTACTCAATACTCCGCCCAATGAAAGAAAGCATGCCATATGCCTTCTTGACCACCCTATTGACCTGCGTTGTCACCTTCAGGGAACAATGGACCTGAACATCCAGATCTCTGTGTTCATCAATTTTCCCTAGGACTTTTCCATTTACTGCATATTTCGCCCTTGAATTTGATCTTCCAAAATGCATCACCTCGCATTTGCCCGGATTGAACTCCATCTGCCATTTATCTGCCCAACTCTCCAGTCTATCTATATTCTGCTGTAATTTCTGACAATCCCCTTCACTATCAGCTACTCCACCAATCTTAGCGTCATCAGCAAACTTGCCGATCAGACTACCAACACCTTCCTCCAGATCATTTACATATATCACAAACAACAGTGGTCCCAGCACAGATCCCTGTGGAACACCTCTGGTTACAGGTCTCCAATTTGAGAAATCCCCTTCTACTACTACCCTCTGTCTCCTGTTGCCCAGCCAGTTTTTTATCCATCTAGCCTAGCACCCTCTGGACCCCATGTGACTTCACTTTCCCCATCAGCCTGCCATGGGGAACCTTATCAAACTTAAAGGAGAAGCTTTGAGAGCAGGTTAGTGAGACTGACTCTAACCAAAAAATCGTAGAAAGGGAAAAAACTTATGAATTTCATATTGTACCAAAGAATCTGCAAAGGTAGGGAAATTTGATACTCAAACAATCTTACAGGTTTTTTGTTTAAATGCATGAAGTATTCAGAATAAAATTAATGAGCAAACAGTGCAAGTATAGGCAAATGGGCATGATTTGATGGTGCTTACTGAGCCATGGTTGCAGGGAACCAGGTTTATGAATCTGACGAAGAGTCATTTAGACTTGAAACATTAGCTTGCTGTCTGATCATGGATGTTGTCTCACCTGCTGTGACCTCCAGCATTTATTGTTTTCAGTGCAGATTCCTGCAAGTGCAGTAATTTGCTCCTATCTAGGAACTGAATAACCAAGGGTACTCAGTGTTTCAGAAGGATAGGGAGGTGGTGTTGTTTTGATAGTAAAGGAAAGAGATCACTGCTGTGAAATAAAAGATATAGGCACTGGGGAATCAAGATGTCGTATTGGCCCAGGCAGAAATAGAAAATAACAACCGAAAGAAGTCCCTGGTAGGGGTAATCTATATGTTTCCAAACAATAGTTCTGCAGTGGTGCATTGTATAAACCAGGAAATGCTGAAGATGTTTAAGTTTCAGTAATAAGAGATAATGGGAACTGCAGATGCTGGAGAATCCAAGATAATAAAGTGTGAAGCTGGATGAACACAGCAGGCCAAGCAACATCTCAGGAGCACAAAAGCTGACGTTTCGGGCCTAGACCCTTCATCAGAGGCTCTGATGAAGGGCCTAGGCCCGAAACATCAGCTTTTGTGCTCCTGAGATGCTGCTTGGCCTGCTGTGTTCATCCAGCTTCACACTTTATTATCTAAGCTTCAGTAAGCTTTGAATTCTCAGGAAGGAAAGATCACATCCAGAGTAAGACACAGCCTGAGTGAATATATAGTTCGGGGGATTTGAAGGCAGCATGGGAATTCGATGCAGAGGTAAAGAGGTGCTTTTTGCTTGCCGATTTGGCTCACAGATTGTAGCATATCTTTGAAGAGGATACAATAAAGTGCAGGTTCAGGGGTCCAGCACAAGAGCGTGATATCAGAGATAAGCTGCAAGTTTATTGGTTTGTGATAGTGACTAATTTGATGATCTATTATAGGTTACTTTCAGTGTAAGGGTAAATAGAGGAAATATTTACAGGCTACAGACTAAAAGACTGGCATGAATTTTAAAAAAAGTCGAATTAGGAACTGAGCTATTAAAATAGAGATGCCGAGGTAGAAGATGTGTTGCAACTGCATGATGTGGGAGCGTCATAATGACCACGTCTGTAGCAAGTGTTGGCTGCTTGAGAAACTTTGGCTCAGAGTTGATGAGATAGAATCTCTGCTTCAAACACTGCAACATATCAGGGAGGGGGAGAATTACCTGAAGCTATGTTTCAGGAGGCAATCATACCCCTTAGATTAAGTACATCATATTCGGTCAGTGGTCAGGGGCAGGTGGTTGTAACCCCGAGTGGGACAGGTAGAGGGATCCAAGGAGTAGTACTAAAGCAACCTCAGCCCTCCAGTTTGTCTAACAAGTTTGAGATTCTTTGCCCCTGTGTGGAAGAGAACGGGGGCTGTAGGGAGAATGGGCAAACTGACCATTGTGCAATTCTGATCTCCCTCCTAAAGGAAGAACGTTGTAAAACTAGAAAGGGTTCAGTGAAGACTTACAAGGATATTGCCAAGATTGGAGAGTTTGAGGTAGAGGGAGTGGCTGAATAGGCTCAGGCTATTTTCCTTGGAGCGTCAGAGGCAGAATGGTGACCTCATAGAGTTTATAAAATCATTTAGGACAGTGATAGGATAAATAGGCAAAGTCTTTTCCTTCAGGTTGGGAAGTCTGAAACTAGAAGGCATTGGATTAAAGTGAGAGGGGAAAGAGATAAAGGGGACCTAAGGGGCAACTTTTTCATGCAGAGGGTATAGCATTTATGGAATGAGCTGCCAGAGGAAGTGGTAGAGGCTGCATTTAAAAACATTTAAATGTCATCTGGATGCGGAAATGACTAAAAATGATTGTGAGGGATATGGGCCAATACTGACAAATGGGACTTGATTTATATAGGATATCTGGTTGGCATGGATGATTTGGACTGAAGGGTCTATTTCTGTGCTGTATATCTCCATGACTGTATGACTCTGACCATGGTATCATGGTACAGGGAGCCATTCAAGAAGGAGAAGGAAAGAGAAATATACTTGGAGTCAGGGATGGCACAGTAAGTGGAATAGGCACTTTTTTCTGGGGCCAGGATTGAGAGTACCAAAGACTGTGTTGCCTGCCTGGTGCCCAGGTTCAGGATATCTCATCTTGGCTGCAGAGGAATGTGGAGCTGGAGGAAAAAATTCAGTTGTCGTGGTCCATGTAGCTATCGATGAAATAGGTAGAAAGTGGAACGAGATTCTGTTCAGGGAATATGTGCAGCTAGGAGCTAAATTAAAAAGTAGAATCAAAAAAGGTAATCATCTCCAAATTACTACCTGAACCAAGAGCAAATTGACTCAGGGTCAACAAATTTAAAGAGGTAAATGAGTGGCTCAAAGATTGGTGTGGGAGAAATGGGTGTGAATTCATGGAACATTGACACCAGTACTGGGAAAGAGAAAGCTGTTTCGATGGGATGGGTTACATCTGAATCATGCTAGGACCACAGTCCTATTGAATGGTGTAACTGGGGTTGTGAAAATGGCTCTAAACTAAGCAGTAGCTGTGTGAGGGGTTGTTGGGGTGGGGGTTGTTTGGGGAGTGGGTTGTGGGAAAATGGTGGTGGGAAGCAGGACGGATTAAGGCCTAAGAGCACAGCCTCAGAGTGAAGGGACAACCCTTTGGAACTGAGATGAGGAGGAATTTCTTCATGCACCAGATAATGAATCTGTGGAACTCATTGTGCTGGAGGCTGTGTAGGCCAAGTCATTAAGTGTATTTAGGGCAGATAGGGCCATGATTAGTTAGGGAATCAAGGTTTATAGAGAGAAGGCAGGAAAGTGGAGTTGAGAAACTTATCAGCTATGCTTGAATGGCAGAACAGACTTGACGGGTCAAATAGCCTAATTCTGCGACTATGTCTGATGGTCTAAGGAAGATATAGCAATAATCATGGGTGATTCTAATTTGCACATAAATTGTATTAACTCAATTGGCAAGGATAGACTTGAGGAAGAATTCAGTGAAAGTATTTGGGATTTTTTTCTTGGAAATATGGTGGAGACACTAAAGTAATATTTTGCCTCAGCTTTAATCGTGGAGGACACTAACATTATCCCAATAATGGCACGTAATGCAGAGGTTGTGGGAAAAAAAGATGACTTTAGAACAATCATCACCACTAGGGAAAAAATAAAGAGAAAACTATTGGGTTGAAAACAGATAGATTGTCGGAGTCCGATATCCAACATCCCACAGTCTCAATGGAAGTAATAGCAGAGATCATGGATCCATCGGTTTATCATATTACAAACCTCCCTGGATGCTGGAAAGGTTCCAGTGTATTGAGAAAAATCATAAAATCATACCCTTATTCAAAAAAGTGAGGGAAGCAGACGGAAGGAAAATATAGATCATTTAATTTAACCTCTGTCATTGGGAAATTGTTAGAACCCATTATTAAGGAAATAATAACAGGACATTTAGAACCTCAAAGACAATCCATCAGAGTCAGCATGGTTTTCTGAAGGGTAATCACGTTTGATTAATTTTCTAGAGTTCTTTCAACATATAACTAGCAAATTCCATAAAGTGGATTATATCCATATGTCCATATCTGGACTTCTAGAAGCAATTTGATAAGTTGCTGTACAAAAGGTTAATACACACGTTAATATCACATCAGGCTAGGGGGCAGAAAGCATTATAAACAAAACCGTAGAAACAGTAAAACAGGTGGGAAGGTAATTTTCAATGAAGAAGTAACAAAATTATAAGTGGATGTGGATTGATTTGGTGAATGGGCTAAAATTTGGCAGATGGAGTTTAATGTGGATAAATGTGAGGTTATCCATTTTGGTTTAAATGGACAGAAACTTTAGAGTTCTTTGGTGCAGAGAGAGATTTGTGCATAAATTGCAGAAAACCAGATTTCAGATGTAACAGGTAATATGGAAGACAAATGGAATTTTGGCATTTATTGCTAAAGGAATAGAATTTAAAAAAGTGAAGTGTTCCTGCAATTGTGCAAGGCATTAGTGAGACTGCACATGGAGTACTGCGTACAGTTTTGGTCCCCTAAGCTGAAGGTGGAGGTGACTGTCTTGGAGGCAGTTCAGGAGACATTCACTACATTGATTTTAGCAGTGAGGCCTTTGTCTTAAGAAGAGAAATTGAGCAGTTTAGGCTGATACTTACTTTCGAGATTATAGATGAATGAGAGGAAGATCTAATTAAGGCGTGTAAGATGCTAAGGGAGATTGACAAAGTAGACAGGGAGATAAGTAGACACAGATGTTTTCCCTCATGGGCCAATCGAAGATGAGAGGTCATAGTTTTAGGATAAGATATAGCAGAGATAAGGATGCGCTACTTCTCTCAAAGGGTCATGAATCTGTGGAATTAATTACCACAATAAATGCTATAGACATTGAATAAATTTAAGGAGGAGATAGGTTTGTAATTAGTAATGGATTGAAGGACTCTGGAGAGCTAACAAGAAAGTGAGTTAGGATTAATCATGATCATTAAATAGCAGTAACAGGCTCAGGTGGTTGAATTGCCTCCTCTTGCTCCTAGTTTTTATTGCTGTGGGTTTGGAGTCAAGTGTCAGCCAGACCAGGTAAGGATAGCTCATTCCTTTCTCCCCAGTTTCTTTGTCCAGATTGTTAATGTACAATATGAATAATTGTGGTCCCAATACTGTCACTTGTAGAACTCCACTAGTCACTGACTGCTGTCCTGAAAAAAACTCCTTTATGTTCACTCTCTGCCTTCTGCAAGGCAGCCAATCCTCTATCCATGCCAGTACCTTTCTCCTAACATCATGGATTCTTCTGTTATTTAGCAGTCTTCTGTATGGCACCTTGTCAAAAGCCTTCTGGAAATCCAAATAGATCACATCCACTAGCTCTCCTTTGTCTAACCTGCTTGCTAACTCCTTAGAGAATTCTTACACATATGTTTGAAATCCTTCTATAAATCAAGAACAGCTTGCAACCATATAGATCCACTCTTGCCATAATCTCATGCATCTCACAATGGACTCTAAGATCGAGCTATACTCCGAGGTCAGGCTAATGTTCTATAATTTTCTGTATTCTGCTTCCCTCCCTTCCTAAACATTAGCCATTTTCCAATCATCTGGGACCTTTCCTGACTCCTGTATTTCCTGACAGATACCACTAATGCCTCCAAAATTGCCTTAACTATCACCTTTGGAACTCTGGGTCCATCTGGCCTTGGTTTTTTTATTTACCCTCAGACCTTTCAGCTTCTCCAGTGTCTTCTCCTTCGTGATGGCCACTACTGCCCAACAGGATGTTTCACCTGATGTGGTAAAACTTATGTTCACTATTATCTACAAATATTACATTGAGAAGTACAGAAGTGTTTGGGTTAACCTTCATCTGTTAAATTGCGACAGGAAAGCATGCTTTGAGAAGCTTGTCTTGTTACAAGTGAGAAAGATGAAGTTTGAGTTCATTATACCCTCAGGTCAAATAGTATGACACAGTGATGTTGCAATTAACATGCCTTTTGAAGAAATATTGACATATTGCCCATGGGACATAACATAACACCAGTGACAATGGCATGAGCTACTGAGCAGTGAAATTATTTGGTTTCTTCAAAAAGTAGCCATTGGGCTGAATTGAAGATACATAAGCTGCATAACAAACCACTGCTGGCCAACATGTAACATGATCTAGCTGGACTCTTCCTCAACATGAGGTAACTTTTCCGCCACCCTCCTCCTTTTTAGTTTGTGACCTGCTTTGTGCAGGGTAGTCGAGGAAAATCACAAGCTTGTTAATGAAAAGAGGCTCTAGACTTAAATGAGTTGAAGTTTATTGCATTAATTGCATTTACAGCAGTTAAGTACAAGTTGCATTGTTATAATAGATAACATTACCAAGGCTATGAGAAGGCCTAGATGGTAGTGCTGTCTTGTTTGAGAGCCAAAATTGTTTCCTCATTCAAGTCTATATGATATCACGTTGAGTGGTGCTTAACACAAGTCTCAGAATTAATCCTTTCAGAAGCAAACAGCTGAGACAACTTGTACTATCATGATGCAAAGAACATGTTTGTTACCAATTAAAATTCCTTTTGAATAACGTATGTTTCCCTTTCATAAGTATGCCAATACTGAAAGGCTGTTTTTGCTGCAGAGTGAAGAGCCTAGCTTGCTGGCTCCTTTGTCCCATCCAGGAGGGAAGGAAGTCAATAGACTTGCTGAACAAGGTGTCTCTCACCAGTTTAATGTATTTGTTGAAGCTAGTGTCATCAGTTTTAGCCTGGAAGTTCACAAAAACATAGGAATTTAAGCTGTGATAATAAAATGTGAGGCTGGATGAACACAGCAGGCCAAGCAGCATCTCAGGAGCACAAAAGCTGACGTTTCAGGCCTAGACCCTTCATCAGAGAGGGGGATGGGGTGAGTGTTCTGGAATAAATAGGGAGAGAGGGGGAGGCGGACCGAAGATGGAGAGAAAAGAAGATAGGTGGAGAGGAGAGTATAGATGGGGAGGTAGGGAGGGGATAGGTCAGTCCAGGGAAGACGGACAGGTCAAGGAGGTGGGATGAGGTTAGTAGGTGGGAGATGGAGTTGCGGCTTGGGGTGGGAGGAAGGGATGGGTGAGAGGAAGAACAGGTTAGGGAGGCAGAGACAGGTTGGACTGGTTTTGAGATGCAGTGGGTGGAGGGGAAGAGCTGGGCTGGTTTTGGGATGTGGTGGGGGAAGGGGAGATTTTGAAGCTGGTGAAGTCCACATTGATACCATTGGGCTGCAGGTTTCCCAAGCGGAATATGAGTTGCTGTTCCTGCAACCTTTGGGTGGCATCATTGTGGCACTGCAGGAGGCCCATGATGGACATGTCATCTGAAGAATGGGAGGGGGAGTGGAAATGGTTTGCGACTGGGAGGTGCAGTTGTTTATTGCGAACCGAGCAGAGGTGTTCTGCAAAGCGATCACCAAGCCTCCGCTTGGTTTCCCCAATGTAGAGGGAGCCACACCGGGTACAGTGGATGCAGTATACCACATTGGCAGATGTGCAGGTGAACCTCTGCTTAATGTGGAAAGTCATCTTGGGGCCTGGGATAGGGGTGAGGGAGGAGGTGTGGGGGGCAAGTGTAGCATTTCCTGCGGTTGCAGGGGAAGGTGCCGGGTATGGTGGGGTTGGAGGGCAGTGTGGAACGAACAAGGGAGTCACGGAGAGAGTGGTCTCTCCGGAGAGCAGATAGGGGTGGGGATGGAAAAATGTCTTGGGTGGTGGGGTCTGATTGTAAATGGCGGAAGTGTCGGAGGATGATGCATTGTATCCGGAGGTTGGTGAGGTGGTGTGTGAGAACGAGGGGGATCCTCTTTAGGCGGTTGTGGCGGGGGCGGGGTGTGAGGGATGTGTTGCGGGAAATGCAGGAGACGTGGTCAAGGGCGTTCTCGACCACTGTGGGGGGAAAGTTGCGGTCCTTGAAGAACTTGGACATCTGGGATGTGCGGGAGTGGAATGCCTCATTGTGGGAGCAGATGCGGCGGAGGCGGAGGAATTGGGAATAGGGGATGGAATTTTTGCAGGAGGGTGGGTGGGAGGAGGTGTATTCTAGGTAGCTGTGGGAGTCGGTGGGCTTGAAGTGGACATCAGTTACAAGCTGGTTGCCTGAGGTGGAGACTGAGAGGTCCAGGAAGGTGAGGGATGTGCTGGAGATGGCCCAGGTGAACTGAAGGTTGAGGTGGATGGTGTTGGTGAAGTGGAAGAACTGTTCGAGCTCCTCTGGGGAGCAAGAGGCGGCGCCGATACAATCATCAATGTAATGGAGGAAGAGGTGGGGTTTGGGGCCTGTGTAGGTGCGGAAGAGGGACTGTTCCATGTAACCTACAAAGAGGCAGGCATAGCTGGGGTCCATGCGGGTGCCCATGGCCACCCCCTTAGTCTGTAGGAAGTGGGAGGAATCGAAAGAGAAGTTGTTGAGTGTGAGGACGAGTTCAGCTAGGCGGATGAGGGTGTCGGTGGAGGGGGACTGGTCGGGCCTGCGGGACAGGAAGAAGTGGAGGCCCTTGAGGCCATCTGAATGCGGAATACAGGTGTATAGGGACTGGATGTCCATGGTGAAAATGAGGTGTTGGGGGCCAGGGAATTGGAAGTCCTGGAGGAGGTGGAGGGCGTGGGTGGTGTCACGGACGTAGGTAGGGAGTTCCTGGACCAAAGGGGAGAAAATGGAGTCCAGATAGGTGGAGATGAGTTCGTTGGGGCAGGAGCAGGGTGAGACAATGGGTCGACCAGGGCAGGCAGGTTTGTGGATTTTGGGAAGGAGATAGAAACGGGCCGTGCGGGGTTGGGGAACAATGAGGTTGGAGGCTGTGGGTGGGAGGTCCCCTGAGGTGATGAGGTCATGAATGGTGTTGGAGATGATGGTTTGGTGCTCGGGTGTGGGGTCATGATCGAGGGGGCGGTCGGAGGTGCTGTCAGAGAGTTGGCGTTTGGCCACTGCACGTCGCAGTCGCAAACCATTTCCACTCCCCCTCCCATTCTTTAGATGACATGTCCATCATGGGCCTCCTGCAGTGCCACAATGATGCCACCCGAAGGTTGCAGGAACAGCAACTCATATTCCACTTGGGAACCCTGCAGCCCAATGGTATCAATGTGGACTTCACCAGCTTCAAAATCTCCCCTCCCCCCACTGCACCACACAACCAGCCCAGCTCTTCCCCTCCACCCACTGCATCCCAAAACCAGTCCAACCTGTCTCTGCCTCCCTAACCTGTTCTTCCTCTCACCCATCCCTTCCTCCCACCCCAAGCTGCACCTCCATCTCCTACCTACTAACCTCATCCCACGTCCTTGACCTGCCCTTCTTCCCTGGATTGGCCTATCCCCTCCCTACCTCCCCACCTCCCCATCTATACTTTCCTCTCCACCTATCTTCTTTTCTCTCCATCTTCGGTCCGCCTCCCCCTCTCTCCCTATTTATTCCAGAACCCTCACCCCATCCTCCTCTCTGATGAAGGGTCTAGGCCCGAAATGTCAGCTTTTGTGCTCCTGAGATGCTGCTTGGCCTGCTGTGTTCATCCAGCCTCACATTTTATTATCTTGGATTCTCCAGCATCTGCAGTTCCCATTATCACTGATACGAATTTAAGCTGTCCAGACTTTCATCACCAAAGGCATTTAAGACCCACTTGCCAAGATTGGCTTGTGGCCTTAATGCAGCAGGCGGTACAAGCAGTAGCAGTCACTGTGCTGAGCATAGCCTCCTCAAATGATGTTCCCCATTAAACTCTAGGTACATCACTCTGGGTTTCTTTGACAGATTCCATTCAGATATCCTTTCTCCTTCTCAAACTAGAAAGGAGCTGCCAAAATCCTTCTTATGCTCCAGGCCATAGCCTTCTGAAATGTTGTACAGGACTGGAAAAATCCTTCTATAAATCAAGAACAACTTGCAACCATATAGATCCACTGATCTAAAAATGTCCAGGGGAGTTAAATAGCAATCTGAATAACCAGTTTCTGGCCCTTTCTATTGGGCAGATACTGCACACTGCAGTGGGCTCATTATTTCATTTAAAGTTGCTTTCGTGTTCTGGTTGTGTCAAGGGACGATCATTTCTGTAATGTAGTTCCTATCAGAAACATATAGGCGTACCTTTCTTCAGGTCAACATAAAATAGCAGGGGATTAACTGGGAATGCAAATAGGATAGAAAGATCTGCAGAGTGAATCTGAAGCTGCTGCTTCCTGTTTAAAGCAAGTAGCGTGACTTAAATTAGTCCCATACATTTTCTTCCCTTAAATGCATTCTTGAATAAACAGAATTATGCAATCATGCAATTATACATGACGTATATAAATTCATTGCTATCCTTTCTTTGTATTGCTGATTTTAAACTTAACTGCTTTCCATAAAAAATGAATTTTTGCATAACAGAAGTATCATTATTCTAAACAATTCCATTCCTTTCTTTGTCAAAATCTCATTGTTGTGTAGCAATTCTTTCCTCATGTTCCTATATTTAAATAGATGTTATTTCCAAGTGTTTTTATTGGATACAGGTTATCCTGCTAAAGCTATAAAGTCTTCTGGAAATTAATTTCTCTTAACATCAATCACAGTACCTAAAACTTAATTGCAGTGATCGCTTTATAAAGAAAATTCGGTACACATTTCTCTTTATTCTATTTGTTTATCAGCATTTCCCAAAGTTTTATTGATCATCATTCTGGAATATTTAGATGAAATTTAAATTTTCTAAAGTCCATGACAGAAGGTCTGGTGAATCTCTTTCAAATCACCTAAATAATGTTTCTTCCATTCCGTAAATGAAATATCCCGGATGTGAAATCTGCAACTTCTTGCTATTGTGTCACTGATGCAAAAGAAAATTTTGGAGCAAACTATGTTTGTGGAAGAGAGGAAGTTATTACAAAGGAGCTTTGTTGATTGCATCTGTTATTCCTGAAAGGACACAGATATGGCTGTATAATGCTTTGCTTCTTGATCACCTAAACAAAGCCTGAACAAAGCCTCACGTTCATTGAAGGGTGTCAAGTAGTGGATGAAGATTGACACAAGGAGCCAACAGGATATTTGAATTGACTATAATGGAGGTGTAATCAATAAATTTCTATCTTCTCTTCTGGCTCTATACCAACCAGTAGCCATAAACGATAAATGCTTCTTAATGCAATGTTGACTTATGTGATGCAGTGTCACATGTACATCTTTATGAAAGCACGTCCAACTGATAAACAGCTAACAGGTCAAGACTGATATGAAGGCTTGATAATATATTGATAAAGTCTGTGACCATGTGGAGTTTGTCTACGATTATAAGCATTTATCTTGTGTGCATAGTCAGTATTACTAGACAAGGACTATGCAACACAAATCTAAGTAGCTGTGAAAGTGGCTGTCTATAATGATGGATATTTAAATCAGAGAACACAATAACTAACTGCTGTGGAAAAAGGAGAGTGGTATGCCTTCCTCTGACTCTCCTGCTCTATAAGGAACCAGTATTAAAGGACAACTCTGCATTTCTGAAGGAGCCTGATTCAAAATCTCTGCCAGAAATATGGAACTATAAATGTAAAAAGAAGGAGCAGTATGGCAATCTGAGTGCAATTTTCATTCCTTGGCAAATCCAATCCAAAACTGCACATATAAATTTAAATTCATTTAACTGATAACATAGAATCAGGAATGAAATACTAATGTCAGTGATTGTCATCACAAAACTACCTGTTTCTTCTAAAAACCCTTTGAGTTTACTGATATGCTTTCGGGTAAGAAACCTGCCATTTTCATTTGGCCTAACCTATACAATTCCAGCCCCAACCTATATGGCTGACTCATATTTGCCCCTGAAATAGCCAATTGGACCGTAGTTATGTTAAACCCACTAAAATAAGCCATTTAGACTTATGGTAATAATTCATGAGTGATATTACCTCATGAGAGTGCTAGTCATCTTTTTATTTGCATGGAAAAAGAATGGGCTGAAGTTTAGGAAAGCAGCATTGATGGCAATTTCAGTGTTAATTTCACGTAAGTAGTAGAAAGTCCCTGAATCCTTAATCTGAAGCAGTACATTTTTATCCTAAGTGAAATAACCCTCCTAATTTTAATTCTTCCCAAATACTAACTGTTTTCTTTCAGTGAGGAGGTACGCAAGAATGTATGGTCCCTCTGCCTTATTTTTACTTATTAACAATTGCTGTTTCCCAATGCTGGTAATGTTGCATGAAATTGACATTTAGAAGAAAACAGAAGGTTCAAGAATTACTCCCATTTGTTTTCTGTAATGAAGTTTTTATGGCATCATTAAAGAGCATTCTAATTCCGTTCTCTTACTACTTATGGCTTAAATTGAGAATATTGGCCTTGTCAACGGAAACCATCTGTCAATTTTCATTGAGATTCTCCCACTACAAATAGTTTACGCTAATAACACAGATTAAGTTCATTAAAATTTTCAGGAACTGCTAAAAATTAACCTTACTTCCATTTGAGCTTACCCATAATGGATCTTCTAGTGTAGTGGTAGATTCCCTGCTTTTGTGCCGAGGAGAGCTAGGTTCAAGTCTGATCCACTTTAGAGGTATGCAATATTATTTCTAAGCAGGTTGATTAGAAATGTACCTGAATTTATTCTTGTGATGAGGACACTGTAAAGGCTGTTAGATGATCTTGAATTTTGTAGAGCATGCAACTCAATAGATTGCTAAACTAAATCAAACAACTGATAATGTCTGCCATGTCAGAATGGCATTGCAGTCACATTCAGGATGGAGCAGGTAAGGGTTTCTTTCCAAGTAATTAGTAAATTAGACATGAAGGAGCCATCTGGATCTTTAAAACAAACTAAGAGCTCATGGACACTTTTACAGATACCAGCAAGTTTTCTGTAGGTCCACTACTCTAGATCTCTGATTACCAGATTAGTAACCGAACCAACATAAAATTAACTTTTCACTTCTCATGAGTTGTTCATTTTGGGCTCCAAATAACATACTAGCAGGCTTCAAGAATGTTGGAGATTTAAGTTACATCAGTCTGGAACTTTAGAGCCAAATTAGCTGAAGGCTTCATCTTGATCTACTGTAATATCAAGCCTACATACAACGCCACAGCACAATCTTTAGTATCACAGTGAGTTTAACTGAAGAACATCAATTGTAATTTTCTTCATTTTATTTCATTCACAGGATGTGAGGACAGCAGGAAAACCAAATGTTATTGTCCATGCTTATTTGCACTTGCAAAAGTGGTTTGTAGCTACTTGTTTAAACTACTGGAGTCTTTGGGTGGTGTAGGTACTTCCATGTGCTGTCATAGTGAGGACCAAGATTTTAACTTAGCCGTTATTAAGGATCAGTGATTTATTAAGAAGTTCAGAGATAATGGGAACTGCAGATGCTGGAGATTCCAAGATAATAAAATGTGAGGCTGGATGAACACAGCAGGCCAAGCAGCATCTCAGGAGCACAAAAGCTGACGTTTCGGGCCTAGACCCTTCATCAGAGAGGGGGATGGGGGGAGGGAACTGGAATAAATAGGGAGAGAGGGGGAGGCGGACCGAAGATGGAGAGTAAAGAAGATAGGTGGAGAGAGTGTAGGTGGGGAGGTAGGGAGGGGATAGGTCAGTCCAGGGAAGACGGACAGGTCAAGGAGGTGGGATGAGGTTAGTAGGTAGCGGGGGGTGCGGCTTGGGGTGGGAGGAAGGGATGGGTGAGAGGAAGAACCGGTTAGGGAGGCAGAGACAGGTTGGACTGGTTTTGGGATGCAGTGGGTGGGGGGGGAAAGCTGGGCTGGTTGTGTGGTGCAGTGGGGGGAGGGGACGAACTGGGCTGGTTGAGGGATGCAGTAGGGGAAGGGGAGATTTTGAAACTGGTGAAGTCCACATTGATACCATATGGCTGCAGGGTTCCCAGGCGGAATATGAGTTGCTGTTCCTGCAACCTTCGGGTGGCATCGTTGTGGCAGTGCAGGAGGCCCATGATGGACATGTCATCAAGAGAATGGGAGGGGGAGTGGAAATGGTTTGCGACTGGGAGGTGCAGTTGTTTTTTGCGAACTGAGCGGAGGTGTTCTGCAAAGCGGTCCCCAAGCCTCCGCTTGGTTTCCCCAATGTAGAGGAAGCCGCACCGGGTACAGTGGATGCAGTATACCACATTGGTAGATGTGCAGGTGAACCTCTGCTTGATGTGGAATGTCATCTTGGGGCCTGGGATGGGGGTGAGGGAGGAGGTGTGGGGACAAGTGTAGCATTTCCTGCGGTTGCAGGGGAAGGTGCCGGGTGTGGTGGGGTTGGAGGGCAGTGTGGAGCGAACAAGGGAGTCACGGAGAGAGTGGTCTCTCCGGAAAGCAGACGGGGGAGGGGATGGAAAAATGTCTTGGGTAGTGGGGTCGGATTGTAAATGGCGGAAGTGTCGGAGGATAATGCGTTGTATCCGGAGGTTGGTAGGGTGGTGTGTGAGAACGAGGGGGATCCTCTTGGGGCGGTTGTGGCGGGGGCGGGGTGTGAGGGATGTGTCGCGGGAAATGCGGGAGACGCGGTCAAGGGCGTTCTCGATCACCGTGGGGGGAAAGTTGCGGTCCTTAAAGAACTTGGACATCTGGGATGTGCGGGAGTGGAATGTCTTGTCGTGGGAGCAGATGCGGCGGAGGCGGAGGAATTGGGAATAGGGGATGGAATTTTTGCAGGAGGGTGGGTGGGAGGAGGTGTATTCTAGGTAGCTGTGGGAGTCGGTGGGCTTGAAGTGGACATCAGTTACAAGCTGGTTGCCTGAGATGGAGACTGAGAGGTCCAGGAAGGTGAGGGATGTGCTGGAGATGGCCCAGGTGAACTGAAGGTTGGGGTGGAAGGTGTTGGTGAAGTGGATGAACTGTTCGAGCTCCTCTGGGGAGCAAGAGGCGGCGCCGATACAGTATCTGTACATACAGTAACTGTATCGGCGCCGCCTCTTGCTCCCCAGAGGAGCTCGAACAGTTCATCCACTTCACCAACACCTTCCACCCCAACCTTCAGTTCACCTGGGCCATCTCCAGCACATCCCTCACCTTCCTGGACCTCTCAGTCTCCATCTCAGGCAACCAGCTTGTAACTGATGTCCACTTCAAGCCCACCGACTCCCACAGCTACCTAGAATACACCTCCTCCCACCCACCCTCCTGCAAAAATTCCATCCCCTATTCCCAATTCCTCCGCCTCCGCCGCATCTGCTCCCACGACAAGACATTCCACTCCCGCACATCCCAGATGTCCAAGTTCTTTAAGGACCGCAACTTTCCCCCCACGGTGATCGAGAACGCCCTTGACCGCGTCTCCCGCATTTCCCGCGACACATCCCTCACACCCCGCCCCCGCCACAACCGCCCCAAGAGGATCCCCCTCGTTCTCACACACCACCCTACCAACCTCCGGATACAACGCATTATCCTCCGACACTTCCGCCATTTACAATCCGACCCCACTACCCAAGACATTTTTCCATCCCCTCCCCTGTCTGCTTTCCGGAGAGACCACTCTCTCCGTGACTCCCTTGTTCGCTCCACACTGCCCTCCAACCCCACCACACCCGGCACCTTCCCCTGCAACCGCAGGAAATGCTACACTTGTCCCCACACCTCCTCCCTCACCCCCATCCCAGGCCCCAAGATGACATTCCACATCAAGCAGAGGTTCACCTGCACATCTACCAATGTGGTATACTGCATCCACTGTACCCGGTGCGGCTTCCTCTACATTGGGGAAACCAAGCGGAGGCTTGGGGACCGCTTTGCAGAACACCTCCGCTCAGTTCGCAAAAAACAACTGCACCTCCCAGTCGCAAACCATTTCCACTCCCCCTCCCATTCTCTTGATGACATGTCCATCATGGGCCTCCTGCACTGCCACAACGATGCCACCCGAAGGTTGCAGGAACAGCAACTCATATTCCGCCTGGGAACCCTGCAGCCATATGGTATCAATGTGGACTTCACCAGTTTCAAAATCTCCCCTTCCCCTACTGCATCCCTCAACCAGCCCAGTTCGTCCCCTCCCCCCACTGCACCACATAACCAGCCCAGCTCTTCCCCCCCCCCCCCCCCCACCCACTGCATCCCAAAACCAGTCCAACCTGTCTCTGCCTCCCTAACCGGTTCTTCCTCTCACCCATCCCTTCCTCCCACCCCAAGCCGCACCCCCCGCTACCTACTAACCTCATCCCACCTCCTTGACCTGTCCGTCTTCCCTGGACTGACCTATCCCCTCCCTACCTCCCCACCTACACTCTCTCCACCTATCTTCTTTACTCTCCATCTTCGGTCCGCCTCCCCCTCTCTCCCTATTTATTCCAGTTCCCTCCCCCCATCCCCCTCTCTGATGAAGGGTCTAGGCCCGAAACGTCAGCTTTTGTGCTCCTGAGATGCTGCTTGGCCTGCTGTGTTCATCCAGCCTCACATTTTATTATTAAGAAGTTCAATTGGTTTGTAACTTAGAAATTTGGAGGTCTTGATTTTTTGGTGTGCCTAGATAATAACATAATCATAAGATCATAGGAAATATGAGCAAGATAGCTTAATCAATTTCCTCTACCACTCAACAGGATCACGGCTGATCATATTCTGGGCTTTACTTTACTTTCCAATCTGCCATCATTCGATAACGCTTTCATTCCTTAGAGATCAAGATAACAATGTGGTACTAGTAAGCAAGATGTGAGTAAAAATGGAAATTTCATTATCATACTAACTCTTGGTAGTATGTTGGACTTCACTATATGTTCTTGCTGCTTTGTCCTTCTTTAATCAACATTAGTGATTGAGTTGCATTTTAAGTCACATAGAGAAGTGAAGTTTGTATAGGCTTCGGGGCTAGCTGATTCTCCAGGCAGGATGCAACAAAATAGTCAATAAAACCCTTTAAGAAAAGAAACTAAAATTGACTTAGCTAGATGTCTGCCACAAGGAAGATGTTAGAATTGACTGTTAGGGAGATTATAACTGAAAACTGTGAAAAATTCAGAGCAATCTGGAAGAGTCAGCAAAGTTTCAAGCAACAGAAATTACTTAATCCCAATTTATTGGAATTCCGAGAAGGAGTAACATGACTGGTGGTTAAAAGTAAACCTGTTGATGCACTGAACTTGGATTTTTAAAAGGCATTTGACAAGGTTAAACATAAAAGGTATGGGGTGACATAAGAGATAATGGGAACTGCAGATGCTAGAGAATCCAAGATAACAAAGTGTGGGGCTGGATGAACACAACAGGCCAAGCAGCATCTTAGGAGCACAAAAGCTGACATTTCGGGCCCAGACCCTTCATCTTCTGACGCTCAGAGGTCTGGTAGCTGAATTGCGAATGATACACAGGTAAGTAGGAAAGTGCATTGAAAAGATGACACAATGAGGATGCATACTGACATAGATAAGCTAATTGAGTGAAAGAACAAAACCTTACAGGTGGAGTAACATGTGACAAGATGTGAAGTTGTTTACTTTGACAAGAAGGATCAAAGGGCAGATTGTTACTCCAATAGAGAGGGGTAGAGGAAGATGGTGCTCGTGCATAAATTGGAAAAAACAGCACAGGTACAACAAATGGTCAAGAAGGCCAACAGAATGTATTTTTTATTACAACACTAAAAAGGATGTTAAACGTTATGTTTCAGCTATACAGGGCATTGGTGATACCACCTCTTGAATATTGTGTACTGTTCTTGCTGGTTTTTATTACTTAGCGGCATGGCACAATCAACATACACACAATTCTCTTCCTCACTTTTTGCCTGTGTGATTGGTGTACAATTACACATTGGTTTGAGCTGGCTCCTGTGCCATCACAATACGGCACCATTATTGATAATGACTTCATATAAACTGGGCTGATCAGATGTTTTAGAAACATCTGCTGGTATCTAGGTATTGCGACCAGATTTCCGATGCATACACTCTGTCTGCTGCTTAGTTGTGCTTCTTTTGCAATTTCTTGCTGGTGGAGTATCTGTTTCATCCATCTCTGTCTTTGAAGAGGAAAGTCTGATAGCTGTTTCATTCTCACTACAGCGGGTGTAGGTTAAATGGTTGTGATGCTAAAATTTTTGTCTGCTAGTAGTCCAAGCACTGCTGGGCATTAATATCCACCAAGTAAAAGATTTCAGATTCCAGGCTGAGCTTGCATAAAATCAGAATTCACACGACACCAGGTGAGAGTCCAACAGCATTATTTGAAATCACAAGCTTTCAGACCACAGCTCTTTCAAAGGTGAAGTAGAAGAAAGTTCCATATTTATACTGGTACCTTCTACTGCTCTAGCGGTGAAGGGTGGTGGCAAGGCATACTGATAATCTGCTGCTATCACACCATGATACTTATGTTAGCTCCCATTACTTAAGGATATTTATTACAATTTATGCCATTTGCATATATATACTATAATTAGAGACAGTTTTTGGAATTTCATGAGTTTAAAGTACAAGTACATTGATGCACAAGTACAGTTCAAGAGGAGAGCTGCATTGATATCTGAAAAATGCAATGTTATACTGATGACCCCACAGCCTGCCACAAGTTCAGATCAACATTCAAGGATGGATGTTGGGAACTATGTGCTCAAATGAGTTAATAATGCACATTTCAACCTTAGGACCAGGATTCAAATCCAGCTCAATCTGATAAAACAAAAGTCTTCTCTGCTTGATGGAGGTTATGAATTTGAATGATCTGAGTTCAGTTCCAGGTCAACATATATTTATGCTGCAAATTGTCCTCATTTGGTACTAATTGTCGATTTAATTTGAAGTTACTATGGGTAACTGCTATGGAGAAAGGAGCAAAATGTTGTTGCAGAGAAAAGGATCTCATCGTACATATAGGTGTCATGGGAGTGTTCTCACATATTGACTGACCTACTTGGATCTCCTAGCATTTTCTGTTTTACTTTTGGCTTTTTTTTTCATGACCGGTCTGTATTCTAGCACAGATTTGAAAGTAGAGAGGTTTCTGACAGTGGATTCTGCTTCATCAGCCAACTAGAATTAGAATTAGGTTTAATTATCACATGTACACAAGTACAGGCACACAGGAGTACAGTGAAAATTTTACAATGTTGCCATTGACAGCGCCACTTTAGGTTGAAGGTACCTAGGTACAAAATCATAGGCACACAGTATTAAGTAGTCAATAAAGAAACAAAGTCAAAAGTGACAAAATTATAGTCCTTCTTTAGCATTGGCCTGCAGTCACTGCATGCTGGGATTTCCCCACAGGGACTTGAACTCCCCAAGAGGATCGATTTTTCGAACTAATGATCTAGGACTGATAGAATACTCTGACTATTCAATATATCATATATAAAATTTACATCATTGGAGTTGGTCCAAATACAAGTGTAAAGCTATGGAGACAGCTACAAACTGGGGCTTGAATCTTATGATAGTTTGGCTAAGAGTCAGTTGAATATTATGGAGGGTTTCGAACTATGAGGGCTGGCAAAATTTCTTGCCATATCTCAACAAACCCACCTCATTAACTACCTACCACACTCCAATGGCAACCTTCTCATCCAATGCTACTCTGATTCTACTACTTGCAGTAACCAGAAGAACATGCCACTCAGTAGATACACCAGAAAAGATTGGCATCCCTCCTGCCAGTGCCACCTTTAAGCTCTAGTTGAACACTGGCATCATGAGAGAATCTTGCAGCTATGATTTCAGTCTGACCTGGGTTCTCCGCTACCTCTGTGATGACTTAATGATACTGTTGGGCTTGCTGTTGAAGTTGATCCCCCTGCATCAGTATTCGGTTTCTTAACAAGTCAGCCACAGTCACCAAAACCTGCATTCATGACTCTTGCTGGCAGGGGCCTATACTTGGAACATAATGAGCATGTTTAAACCTCACAGAAGTGTCAGTGCTACACATGACAACCACGCACACTCCTCCACACCAACAGGTGTGCAGCACCCAGATAACAATGATTATGTATGCTGTTCTCATGGCTGTTTAGGTTAGCTGGTGTTCTAGCATCATGCAATAGAGTGACCACTATATAACAGTAAATTAGGATTGATTCATGAACTCACTCTATCACAACCCCACATCGCCGATGGAAGGTATCGTCGAATACAGTAGCATTTATCATTGTGCTCACAGAGGTGGTGTAGAAGGAGTTGGATTTGTGCCTCACAGAGCCCTTAAGTCTCATCAGTGGTTTGCTGGCTGTAACTAGTTTTAAAGTTGGAAACAATAAAATCTGTTTCTTTGAGATCTCTGCATGAAATTTGCAAGGGCCAGTGACACGGTGGGCACCTCCTGTGACCAACATCTGAATCCCAAATACTTTCACACTGTGTGCATTTCACATTCACAATAATAAAGTTGCAAATGAAGCATAGAAGCATTTTGGAAGTACATAATTGATGCGTTTGTCCCTTCAATATTTTATTGTCAATCTCACCTCAGTCAGTCTGCGTATGTTTTCATCCACAAGCACTGAAACATTCAGGTCTTTCAATGACATGTGACAAGTTGGTGTTGGTAGTTTGTCTGGTTTTTCCTTCTTTCTGGTGATGACATTTCTTCTCTGGAATGTGAAGGACAATGGGAAAGTGACTTCTTAAGTTGCCATTGGCTTTGCAGACATTTTTAATGCAATATTTATGGTGCATTTTAGTACAATATTAATTTTATCAGACTCAATGCCTTTCATTAGTATTTTTATTAATATTTATTTAGGAGATGGGTGGCACGGTGGCTCAGTGGTTAGCACTGCTGCCTCACAGTGCCAGGGACCTGGGCTTGATTCCAGCATCAGGTGTCTGTCTGTGTGGAGTTTAGTTGTTCTCCCTGCGTCTGTGTGTGTTTCTGTTGGGTACTCTGGTTTCTTCCCAAGTCCAATGATGTGCAGGTTAAGTGGCTTGACTATGCTAAATTGTCCGTAGTGTCCAGAGATTAGCCATGGTAAAATGCTGGGTTGCAGGAATAGGATAAGGGGCGAGGTCTGAGTAGAATGCTGTTCAGAGGGTTGCTGCAGACTCAATGGGCCAAATAGTCTTTTTCCACACTTGACAGGTTCTACAAAAAATTTTGAAGCCCAGTAAACAGCATGATAAGCTTAGTCATTATGTAAATCCATAATTATCCAGATGCATTAATCAATAATCCGGACAACTTTGTTCAAATCACATCTTGCTTGCTAGTTTGAGAATATACATGTGCTTTAAAAACTTGAAACTAAAAAGACTGGGATAAGTAAAAATGACCATGAAGTTGTTGAATTGTTATAATATCATTGGTTCATTCCTGTCTTTTTAATTGTAAACCTGTTGTCCATAGCTGGTCTGGTCTACAGGTGAGTCCCATGTCAACCTGGTTGATGTGAGCTACTTTCTGAGGTGGTCAAACATTCTATGGTGTTATACAAAACAGTTACCAGACTATGACTATAAGCACTGTGTCTCCGTGCAATAACTGCTAAGGGGCATGCACTCAATCACATTGGATTGTACCCTATGTCTAGAGATTAGATTGATTAGCATGTGCGGTGAAAATGGCCACGGTCATGAGATCAAGCAGAATTATGTTGCTATATGACACATAACCCACTGTACCATTATGAGAAGACCACACAGTCACCCCAGTGCACAGTATGAAGTTATATTTCAGCGTTACAGAGACCACATTACATAAAAAACAAAAGAATCAGTATAGGAGCAGGCTATTCAATCCTTCAAGTCCACTCTCATTCAGTAGATCATGGCTAATCGTCTCTTCAACAACATTTTCCTGCACTTCCCCATAACTATTGATGATTGGGCGGCACGGTGGCTCAGTGGTTAGCACTGCAGCCTCACAGCACCAGGGACCTGTGTTTGATTCCAGCCTCTCGCGACTGTCTGTGTGGAGTTTGCACATTCTCCCCATGTCTGCGTGGGTTTCCTCCAGGTGCTCCGGTTTCCTCTCACAGTCCAAAGATGTGCAGGTTAGGTGGATCGGCCATGCTAAATTGCCCGTAGTGTTCAGGGGTGTGTGGGTTATAGGGAAATTGGCCTGGGTGGGATGCTTCAAGGGGTGGTGTGGACTTGTTGGGCCAAAGGGCCCGTTTCCACACTGTAGGGAATCTAATCTAATTTTCAGTACGTAGAAATGGGCTTTGTAATTTTTTTTCTATTTCTTGAACAATTATATAATATTTGAAAAGTACATAATTTTGAATTGGAGTGTAAGCATCCTCCTATTCTGAATGGTTGAACATTTTGGATGTCATTATAGTAACTTTGTGCATCTGGGAATGATAAACATTAGAAATATGTATGAGATAGCTATCATGTTTATTCCATGTTTTGCAATTGATCTTTCCATGTTTTGTGACAGATGCAGTCAGCTAAGTGACTAACATAGGAAGTGTTTACAGAGGTGTGAGCTAGTGGCATAGTGCTGAGGGAGTTGGTGTAATGAACTGAATACGCAAAATATTTGAATCATTTCAACCAAAAGTGTGCCATGTGGCATTTACGAAATTCACGAAACAATGACAACTATTTCCCTTTATCTGTGCCACATTTGTATTACATTTACCTTGTCTAATTTGGCCGTGCTATATTTTCAGGTTGCCTTGAGACTGCAGTGCTGGGCTATAGTTGGCACCATACATTATCAGTACTGTGGATCGAAAAGTACTTAGGAACAGATGCAAACGCAGATGATTGATTCTCAAAAAGCCCCTGTTCTAACAGAAGAGTAACAGCATCTAATGTACTGTGGTTGTTAGAACACTGTATCATGCAATATTAATCACACCACAAGGCTTTTGACTACATACATATCACCCCAAATTAAGAACTTCGTAACATAAATTATCACCTTGAACATTAGCAGTGCAGAAAGTCAGGAACCTCCCTCCAGGTGACAACAGCAACTTCTTAACTGTTAAAACTTTTACATCTAAACGAAATAAAGCAAGACAACAGCTTTAGATAATAACTTAATTAATGTAAAATAGATATCCAAGTGTCTATTATGCATCAGAGCACAATTGAATTGTTTTTCACATAATTTGTTAGCAAGGACAAAAAATGCATTTGCTGCCACATTCAATGCAAATGTGAGACTTAGATTTAGAAATAGTTTTCAGTTCTCAAGCTTATGTTGGTATTTTGCTTACATCAGGATTACACTGGCTGTAAATTGATGAAAAAATAATAGTGAAACATACCAATTCTTTCAAAAGAACAATGAACAATTTCTGCTTCATTGCCAACATAATCATTTCAGCCATGCACACTTGGTAATGAATAATACATTAGCATTCAAGCTCCACTTCTTCCCAAAAGGAAGTGCCTTTTCTCAGCAGTGTCACAGGATATGAGTGACTAATTCATTATTTAAACATGTCAGTGGTAGCAGCTCTTAGAGCTCTTGATTTCCTTTACAATTCTTGAACTGTGTAATAATGCAGGTACTAATTTTAAGTGTTGAATTGCACAATTTATTGCACTTTCTTTGTGAATGGCTTTTTTTCACTATTGTGGTGACTAAGTGCAGAATATACTGTTTCATAAGGACCAAATATCGATTTTTTTTGTCTGCATTAGATGATTACCTATATCACTGGTTCAATCAATAAGTCTGGTTTTATAATCAAGACATTCTAGCTGGTTGTATCAGTTCAGCCAATGATTTAACAGCGTGACATTTAATGATGAATTATTGTATAAGCTGTAATTGAAACTCATTTGGTTAACAGTGCATTTTGGATAAAACTGGGTTGTATGATAGTATATAAAGCTGGCTAGTGTTACTGCTATCTTGCACAATAGATAGGAACTGGTGGCAATTACACAAAAGGATGCAGAACTGAAGGTTTCATATAGCCTTCTCCTGTATGATTGGGATAAATGCTTTGTAACCAGGAACTGCCAGATTTTGCACTGTGTTAAATTACTTTGATATGCCCTTTGAAGCTGTGTGGAGATTTCTATTTGTAGCAAAACACATCAAAAGATAGTTCTTTTGTGTAATTAATGTTTTTTACTGTTTTGTAATGCTCTCTTATTATCAATTCATACTTAATTGTATTGTTTAATACATATTCCAGTTTCATAAAGCAATGCTTTATTCATTTGATTTTGTTCAAAATGTATTTTGTTGATATGCTTTTTCATGACATGCTTCAAAGAGAAATACACTAAAGAATGTGTTAAAGTTCATAAACATAGAACAATGATGTTGCGCTGAACTTTTATCTTAACCCTAAAGTCTGCCTAACCTCCACCCCTACCTTTATACTATCATCCAAATGCCCATCTAATAGCCACTTAAATGCTCCTAATGAGGCCGACTCCACTACCCTCTTTGGCAATGCTTTCCACGCCCCTACCACACTCTGAGTAAAGAATCTACCTCTGACGTCTCCCCTATATCTACCTCCACTCACTTTAAAACCGTGTGCCCTCTTAATAGCTATCTGCACCCTAGGAAAATGTCTCTGGCTGTCTATCTATACCTCTGATCATTTTGTACAACTTTATCAAGTCATCTCTCATCCTTTGTCATTCTAAAGGGAAAAGACTTATCTTTCTCAACCTTTCCCTGTATGACCTTCCCTCCATTCCAGGCAACATCCTGGTAAATCTCCTCTGCACCTTTTCCAACACTTCTACATCTTTCCTGTAAGGAGATGACCAGAACTGTACACAATACTCCAGATGTGGCCGAAACAGGCTTTTGTATAGCTGGAGCATAACTTCACAGCTCTTGAAATCAATCCCTCTATTAATGAAAGCTGACACACCATGTGCCTTCTTAACAACTCTATCCACCTGGGTGGCAGCTTTCAGCGAACTGTGAACATGAACTCCAAGATCCCTCTGCTCTCCACACTGCCAAGAATCTTGCTGTTAACCCTGTATTCTAACTTGCCTTTTGGCATAGAGGGAAAGGCAGCTTGTCGTGGTTGCTGGCAGTCATCATTAAGGGGATGTATCTTACTCTATGTCACTGAGTGATATCAATCTCACACCTGCACTGTGCGTCAGCAGCATACCTGACAAACACGATGTATGTGTCTCAATCAAAGGGCATTGGCTCAAAGCGCGAGGAGTGTAGTCCTCAGTCAAGTCAAGAGAGACAATATTGTATCAGGGTGTCCTGACATAGTCATGAAGGACAGACTCTGATATAATTCCAGGGGCTTTAACACAGTCAAGCATATTTGCAGCATGGTGGCTCAGTGATTAGGACTGCTGCCCCATAGTGCCAGGGACCCAGGTTCAGTTCTAGCCATGGGCAACTGTCTGTGCGGAGTTGTCACATTCTCCCCATGTCTGCTTGCTGTGCTCTGGTGTTCTCCCACAGTCCAGAGATGTGCAGGTTGAGTGGATTTGCCATGCTATATTTCCCTAGAGTCCAGGGATGTGCACCTTAGCCAGAGGAGGGTTTTGGAGATGACATTGGGTGTTGGGTCTGAGTGGGATGTTCTTTGGAGTTTGGTGCAGACTTGAAGGGCTGAATGGCCTGCTTCCACATTGTAGGGGATCTATCATTCTATTTGTGGGTCAGAGTCAGCGGTTTGTACCTCTATAGTGTGGGCAATGGGCTATGGACAGCCTGTGGGTCAGTTACGAACTCTGGGGAGTCACAGGAAGACAGCCAAGGAACTGAACACAGGTCAGGTACCGGTCTGGTCAGTCATCCGTTAGGGCTGTCCATCCAAGCCAGTCAAGGGGATGGCCACTATCACCCCTTTAGGTCTACCCAGTAAAAGTCATGGGAGGGTGTTAATATGAGCCACTGCTGAGGAATTCAACTCTATCAATTAGATCCAAAATGCTGGGGTGTAGAAGGACTGACAATTGTGAAGGAGCACAACTAAACATATAGAATCCCTAGAGTGTGGAAACAGGCCCTTTGGCCCACCAACCCTCAGAGCATCCCACGTAGACCCAATAACCCACCTAATCTACATATCCCTGAAAACTATGGGCAATTTAGCATGGCTAATCCACCTAGCCTGCATGTCTTTGGACTGTGGGGGGGAAACTGGAGCACCCGGAGGAAATCCACGTAAACAAAGGGAGAACACACAAACTCTGCACAGACAATTGCCTGAAGGTGGATTCCGACCCAGGTTGCTGGCGCTGTGAGGTAGCAGTGCCACCCACCATGCTGCCCATCTAAGTGGTGGGCATAATACATGCTCATTCCCTAGTTCCATTCTGTTCCTTTCTTAGATTTTCCAGGTTGGAAGGGGGAATGGGCTGGTGGCAGGGTAAATCACAGATAGCCAATGAAGTTGATTAATGGCACAAAAACCAAAAGAACTGTGGATGCTGTAAATCAGAATTAATGTTTCAGGCCTGGTGACTGTGATTGTAGCTGGAAAATGTTGGTTTATATGCAAAAAAACAGAGACAGGGGATAGGGTAGGGAGTAAATGATAGGATAGAGCCCGAAGAGAGAGAAGAGCAATTGGATAGACAGAGAAGTAGATAATGATCTGGCAAGGAGGGTGAATAGTTGTTAATGGGGACTGTTAGTGACTGATAACAGAAGGTGTATAGTGGTAGGCTATGTGATAACAAGGCCTCCTGTGTGGGGTAGGAGCTGGGACAGTGGAGAGTTTAGGCCTGAAAATTATTGAACTCAATACTGATGCTGGAGAATTTAGGCCTGAAAATTATTGAACTCAATACTGATGCTGGAGGGCTGCAGGGAAAATGAGGTGTTGCTCTTCCAGATTGTGCTGAGCTTTGCTTCAACACTGCAGCAAGCCAGAGACAGAGATGCTGGCCAGGGAACAGGGTGGTGTGTTAAAGCGGCAGGCAACAGGAAGCTAACTGTCTGTTTTACAAGCAGAACATAGATGTTCTGCAAAGTGGCCACCCAGTCTATGCTTCACCTGTGTTGGTTCACCTGGAAGGTATGTTTGGGCCCTTGGATACTGGGGAGGAAGGGGTGAATGGGCAGGTGTTGCACCTTTGCTGGTTGCAGGGGAAGATGCCATTGGACTGTGGGTTTGTTGGGGTGAAGAAAGAGTGGGCCAGGGTATCACGGAACAAACGATCCTTGCAGAAGGCGAACAAGGGAGCCGAAGGGAATATGTGATAACAAAGTGTGAAACTGGATGAACACAGCAGGCCAAGCAGCATCTCAGGAGCACAAAAGCTGATGTTTCGGGCCTAGACCCTTCATCAGAGAGGGGGATGGGGTGAGGGTTCTGGAATAAATAGGGAGAGAGGGGGAGGCGGACTGAAGATGGAGAGAAAAGAAGATAGGTGGAGAGGAGAGTATAGGTGGGGAGGTAGGGAGGGGATAGGTCAGTCCAGGGAAGACGGACAGGTCAAGGAGGTGGGATGAGGTTAGTAGGTAGGAGATGGAGTTGCGGCTTGGGGTGGGAGGAAGGGATGGGTGAGAGGAAGAACAGGTTAGGGAAGCAGAGACAGGCTGGACTGGTTTTGGGATACAGTGGGTGGAGAGGAAGAGCTGGGCTGGTTGTGTGGTGCAGGGGGGGAGGGGACGAACTGGGCTGGTTTTGGGATGCGGTGGGGGAAGGGGAGATTTTGAAGCTGGTGAAGTCCACATTGATACTATTGGGCTGCAGGGTTCCGAAGCGGAATATGAGTTGCTGTTCCTGCAACCTTTGGGTGGCATCATTGTGACACTGCAAGAGGCCCATGATGGACATGTCATCTAAAGAATGGGAGGGAGAGTGGAAATGGTTTGCGACTGGGAGGTGCAGTTGTTTATTGCGAACTGAGCAGAGGTGTTCTGCAAAGCGATCACCAAGCGTCCGCTTGGTTTCCCCAATGTAGAGGAAGCCACGCCGGGTACAGTGGATGCAGTATACCACATTGGCAGATGTGCAGGTGAACCTCTGCTTCATATAGAAAGTCATCTTGGGGCCTGGGATAGGGATGAGGGAGGAGGTGTGGAGGCAAGTGTAGCATTTCCTGCGGTTGCGGGGAAGGTGCCGGGTGTGGTGGGGTTGGAGGGCAGTGTGGAGCGAACAAGGGAGTCAAAGAGAGAGTGGTCTCTCCGGAAAGCAGATAGGGGTGGGGATGGAAAAATGTCTTGGGTGGTGGGGTCGGATTGTAGATGGCGGAAGTGTCGGAGGATGATGCGTTGTATCCGGAGGTTGGTAGGGTGGTGTGTGAGAATGAGGGGAATCCTCTTTGGGCGGTTGTGGCGGGGGCGGGGTGTGAGGGATGTGTTGCGGGAAATGCAGGAGGCGTGGTCGAGGGCGTTCTCAACCACTGTGGGGGGAAAGTTGCGGTCCTTGAAGAACTTGGACATCTGGGATGTGCGGGAGTGGAATGCCTCATCGTGGGAGCAGATGCAGCAGAGGCGGAGGAATTGGGAATAGGGGATGGAATTTTTGCAGGAGGGTGGGTGGGAGGAGGTGTATTCTAGGTAGCTGTGGGAGTCGGTGGGCTTGAAATGGACATCAGTTACAAGCTGGTTGCCTGAGATGGAGACTGAGAGGTCCAGGAAGGTGAGGGATGTGCTGGAGATGGCCCAGGTGAACTGAAGGTGTTGGTGAAAGGTGTTGGTGAAGTGGATGAACTGTTCGATCTCCTCTGGGGAGCAAGAGGTGGCGCTGATACAGTCATCAATGTAACGGAGGAAGAGGTGGGGTTTGGGGCCTGTGTAGGTGCGGAAGAGGGACTGTTCCACATAACCTATAAAGAGGCAGGCATAGCTGGGGCCCATGCGGGTGCCCATGGCCACCCCCTTTGTCTGTAGGAAGTGGGAGGAATCGAAAGAGAAAGGGAATATGTGTCTGGTGGTGGAATTTTGCTGGAGGTGGTAGAAATGGCATCTGATGATAATATGGATGTGGATGCTGGTTTAATGTTAGGTAAGGACAAGGGGAACCCTATCACTGTTGCGGGAGGGAAGAGAAGGGATGAGGGCGGAAATGTAGGAGATGCGTTGAATTTATTTCAGGGTCCCAAACTCTCCCATGTCCAGGCCCCCTACCCCACACACCAGGCCTTGTTATCACATAGCCTGCCATTACACACAACCTGCTGTTAATCACTAACAGTCCCTATTAACAACTATTTACCTTCCTAGCCAGATCGTTATCAACTCCTTTGTCTTTCCAACTGTTTTTCTCTCTCTTTGGGCTCTATCCTATTGTTTACTCCTTGCCCCATCCCCCTCTCTATTTTCTGCATATAAATCAACGTTTTCCCAGCTACTATCAGTTCTGAGGAAGGGTCACCAGTCCCAAAACAGTAACTCTAACTATTTTCTTCACAAATGATGCCAGGTCTGCTGTTCTTTTCCAGCAACTGCTGTTTTTGTTATTGTTGTTAATTAATGGAATATTGAGGCTTCATAATGGAAGCTGTCATTTTCCATCATCACCCCAAACTATGTAAAATAATGATCGCTCCCCACAAATGTCCCCCTTCTGTCACTTGACCTACTTGACCCACCTCACTCCCAAACCCCAGCCTAGCATTCTCCTCAACAGATTCCTTCATGTCCAGCTCACTAACGACCTGCATTGGGGGTGGTCTGTGCTTTTTCCAATGGTCATTATTTCTGTCTGGTTCAATATATTAAGTTCATTAATTTCACAAAATGTACCTTTGTTACCTTGTTCTGCCTCACATTAGGCAAAATTACTAACTTGTGAGTACTAATGGTTGTTTTACATTCTTCTGACTAAACATTTTTCGTCCGACTTGTAATATGACAGGGTTATGCATTCCACATTCCTGGGTTAGAGTTTCAGATTCAAAATTTTTATCTTTTGTTTCAGGCAAAGCAATGATTCATTTATCACTTCTATGGCTTTCCTCTGAATTGACTGACACCTTACGAAATAGATCTTTAAAAATTGGTGTGGGTATTAAAGGTGCTGGTTTGATTTTCAGCTATCTGTTTTGGACAGCGTGTATTACAGAATTACACTTTATGTAAAATGCCTATTTCTGGATGAGATAGTAGGAACTGCCGATGCTGGAGCATCTGAGATAACAAGGTGTAGAGCTGGATGTACACAGCAGGCCAAGCAGCATCAGGGGAGGAGGAAAGTTAATGTTTCGGGTCAGGACACTTCTTCAGATCTTCGGGTCCCAACACAAAATGTCAACTTTCCTGCTCCTCTGATGCTGCTTGGCCTGCCGTGTACATCCAGCTCTAAACCTTGCAATTTCTATTTCTGAGTGGTTGGACTTTCCTTCTTCTCAGATGGCCTGCCAGAATAATTTCATGCACAATATCCCCTTATGATATCTTGATGGTACTACTATCTGATGAATAATTGTCCATTCCTCATCCATAGGTCTGTGTGGGTGTCTTAATTTTCTCATCAGAGCTTCATTCTTGGTGTAATTTGCATTCTGACTTCAGAGTGTGTTGCCTGTGCCGCCTGTGCCAACCTGTTTAATTTGGGATCTGCTTTCTGAGTCTCAGTTCCTTAAAAATGCCAAAGACCTCCTTTGAGTCATCCTTACCATTAAGGAAAGTTTTGGTTACTCTAACATTAGCCTGTGTTGACCTTTGGCTTTTGATGGACTTTGTTTTTCCATTGCACTGATCGCCATTACAGAATGGAGAAATATCTGGAACTAGTTTTGTTTTTGTTCTACCTCTTCAACCTCCCTTGAGCCTTCTTTGATTATTGTAGAAGCTAACTTTACTCCAGCTACATCATTAACCAGGTGTAAGTCGACTCCATGCACAGGTAATTTTTTAATCGTACTATTACGATAGTACTATTTCAGATAACAAGCTACTTTGTGCAGAGGAACTGGGATATCTCTTCATTCATCCCACATACTAATGCTTTGACTTTCTTTGAACTCTGGAGGGAAAACCTGAACCTTCCCCAGGAAAAGTGTGTGAGTAGCCCCTGTGTCTCTTAATACAGTTATGGGGTTTAGTTGCATCATTTGAAGCAAACATAGTTAACTTTCCTTTTCGCAAAGGTCCTTCACTCTCACCTATCCCATTCACTTCGTTAGTTGTTTTTGCTTCAATTCCCTTGGTTGTATTTAAAGCTACAATTTGACTATGGTGTTTTCCTTTTCAGCTCCCTTCTCAGATTCACTCTTATGAACCCTATGGTCTTCCTTTACAATATCCATCATTCTGCATTAAGGTGTCCCAATTAATTACAATGGAAATGCTTTGGCCTTCAACTTTCTACTCCACATTCTGTACTCCCTTTCGATCTAGAAGGAGATTTTGGGACATTTGCAGCTGGGTTTTCTTTAACCTGTCAACCTCCCACCCTTTCATTCTCCCATCCTCTACCCTTTTTGATGTTATAGGGTGGGAAGCTGTGACAGAAAAATGATTTAGTATGAATCCATAATAATTAGCTTTTTTGCTGCCTCTCTAGCAGTTCCAACCCTTTGGTCTCCAAAATGGGTTCTTATTACAGAAGGTACTGAATATTTAAATTCTTATAAAACAATGAAATCTCTGAGAACTTAATACAGGGGCATTTATAAATGTTGGAAATCACAGTGGGTAAGGCAGCATCTGTGGAGACAGAGCAAGCTAGCATCTCGAGTTTAGATTATTCATCATCAGAGCTGACATGAAACGATATGAAGCCACTCTGTGTCAGCTCTGATGAAGCGTAATCTAGAGTTAGAACATTTGTTGCTCTGTCTCTGCAAATGCTGCCTGACCCGTTATGATTGCCAGCATTTACTGTTTTTATTACAGATTCCAGCATCTACAGTAATACAATCCTAACTTGTTGCATGGTTTCGATTCATAGTGCTTCCATCTATCTGTCAATTCCTTTGCTTAAACGTTTCAAATTCAATGTCGGTTTACTTAACTTTCAAAACCTTTGTCTGTGTTCAGGCAGTTGACAGCACTCCTACCCTTGCTGACTCCATTGTGGAGGTCAACTGTTTAACTTCTCCTTTTCCTCCACAATTTTAGTGCAATCCAACCATTTCTATAAGGAGACATGGATCTTGGCCTCCCAGAGGCGACATGATTCATAGGGGGAATCTGATTCCAAGAGCTGAACAAAATGAAGTAATTTACTCTGAAATTCTTTCATTGACAGAATTTCAAATGCAAATAACCTTTTTCCCCTAATTCGATAGTTGGATGCTGTGTTGTAAGTTAGTTGTGCTTTATTGAAGTGGTTGGAATCTCTCGTACTGATTTAAATACCCCTTTAATGGTTTTGAAATGAAAAATAAACCTTTTGGGCTGCCAAATGGGAAAAGTCATCACTATGTAGTTAACTATTTCCCTGATCCCACCTCCATTGAATGCAAATATGATGAATAAGGGTCTCTAGAAAGGATATTGGTCTGCTGGTTTGGGAAGTTTCCTGACTTAATCTTCTCAATTTCCCTATGAAAATTTGGCCTGACATTCCAGATCTGTTGACGTTTCTGTACAATCGGGAACAGTTAGAGACACGGTTGGTTTTAGGCAAGTAAAAGGGAGGGGGCAGAGGAAGGTCCATGACATGCTGGGGAAAGGAGAGTTCAAATAATAACAAACAAAATATAATGAGGCCAAAGGGATTGATCTTGGAGCAAGCAAAGAAAAAAAAAATGCATCTACAGGAGGTATGACTGTAACAATTTGGACAGCTGCTATCAAGAAGGAAAATAAACCTAATGAGGGAAACAAGTCCAAGCCAAGACAGTGGAAAAAAAAGTAGAACTGAGGTTACAATGTAAAATTGTTAAACTCAGTGGTGCGTTCGGAAGATTGGAAAATGCCCAATTGAAGGATTTGTCTGATATTTTTGTATTGACTTCCTTGAGACATTGCAACAGGCCAAGGGCCGAAAGGCCAGTGTGGAAGCATGCAGGAGAATTACGTGGCCAGCAGCTGGAAGCCTGGGGTGACACTGTGAACAAATGTAATCCTGGTGCCCAGTCTGCACTTGATTGCATAGAGGAGCATATTGGAAACTAAATAGTGTTCAGTGACTGAAGTGCTGTAATGAGAAAGAAGTGTTAAGTATACTGTTTCATCTAGAAGAAGAATTTGTAGCCTTGGATAAGCACATGAACGGATTATGATCTCTTCAGTGTTTATCCCGCAACTGGTAAACTGTACCGGGATGCTGAGCTTGAAGCTATCTAATTACTGGCAATGCCTGGACTGGCCATCAGAGTTATGCAATGGGCTTTAAATCAGACCTCAGGTCAAGTTGTTTTAAACGATCATTTGGATAAGGCTGTTTTTACTCTGATCTAAGAGTAGAAATTATATGCAGCAGATGTGAATGTACAGCTGTAGTGTTAAAATGGTTTAACTTAAAAATCTTAATATAGTATTTGGCAGTCAGAGCAATAACATGTTTCATGGCATGAGTAATAAGTCTAATTTAAGAGCAGATTTACTGCAAATCTGTAGTTACGCTTATGTTTTGGCACTGTTAACAAACCTGATGAAGCTAATGTAGAAAATTCAGTAATATTCAGTAATGCATATATTTGATATAATAAGCCTTTATTCATCTAAAAGGGCTTTTAATTCTACCTTTGGCTTTTGGAAAGGTTCTTCAATGTCATTTATTTGCATTTTTTAAATGGTATATAAGAAGTAGTACTTTATTGCTCTCCACAGTGTTTACCTAATGCTACTTGAATTGTCATGCTAATTTATGATACTTGAATATAAAAGGCGCCGTGAAAGACTTACAAAATCCATGCAAATCAGATTAACTGTGTAAAAATTGCTTTTCAGTGCAAAAAACCATAATGAGGAGATGTTTCCTTGCATCGCTACTAGCTGTGTTCCTATTAATTCTGGCAATTAGGAAGCGCGAGCGCAGATTTAAAAGTAACAACTGTAACCTAGAATGCTTGATTTATACCTTCTCTGTCAGAAATGTGGTGTAGAATAAGGCATGGAGACAGCACAACTTCAGGATCCCTGGCCAGTGAGCATCAGCTTTTCTGTTGATGAGGGTATTGGGGAACTCCAATCTTGCAAGTATCTTTAAGTATCCCCATTGATGAAAACTATGGATGCAGTAATTCAGCCTGTTCAGTTTATAGTCAGAAATATGATCATAGGTGTGATTACATGATTACTATCTCTTTGCTTGATGCGACACTGAGGCCTTACTCATTATTGAGGTCAGACTGAAATCAGTCCCAGAAATGTGCGTGATTTTCTGAATTGTACATCAGATGTATAGTAAACTTGTCAAAATCTTTAAAATATGTCAGTTAATATGATATCTAAAAGAGTAACTGGAGACCCTGAATAACTGCCCAGATCTTTAGCGTCTGAATAAAGCAGATTCTGAGGAGGAGGTTCCTGTATTCTTAAGGAGTTTAATCTGTTTAGAATCACTGAGGGTATTTGTTATTTATCATTTCCACCTCTTTAGTGATTTTTATTCAAATACTAATTCATTGTTTTGCCTTTAAGGAGCATGCTGCCAATTCCGATAACAGCAGTCAATCTTACCTCGAGGATGGCTATTTTATATTGTGCTACATTTATCGGCATCCCTTGGAATATTCATCAGTATCTGCAAAGGTTATGGTTCACCTACTGTCCAAAAAAGTCAGATGACATTTTGGAAAGAAAGCAATTGAGGTTTTAAGAGAGTTAGGAAATGCATTTTATGTTTTTAATTGTATCTCAAACTTGATTTGGTAGAGTTGTGGACTAACATTGCAGGTTGCCTGGGATGGCTCTGAACTAAAGTTGCTGGTCAGCACACACCTAAGAGTAGCATTTGAAGGATGGAAAATATCAAGAAGCTGGCAGTAAAAAGAAAAATCTTTCTCTCTCCTGGAATAGGGGTAGCCTTCCAGTAGAACAAGCTATACTGATCTCTCTCGATAAAGTATCTTCAGGGAACCTGAGAATGATCGAGAAATCAATATATTGAACTTCCTCTTAAATTCTGAAAGCCAAAGTATTACTTTGATTTGAAGAATTAAATCTAATTAACTCTTGTTTAAAACTGAAGTCTGAATTTAAAAATCTCTCATCAATTTGACGGGATATCAGTATAATGATCTTGATGCCAGGAAACTGAGTGGACTATGAAAAGTCTTCCCATTTTTCACCCTTTGAGTTTGGAACCTTTGCCCAACGGGGCAGTTTTTGTTTTCCTATTCGTCTTTCTTCTTTAAAAAATAACTCTGCGGTGTTGTAATCTATTGTCTGTCATGTCATTTTGAGAATGTGGAATTTAGAGGATATAGGTTAATCCTGGACAGTAATTAATTGTTAACCATTTTTTTCCATTGATTATAAGAATAAGTTTGCTTGAAATAAATAAATATTTCTGAGTTTACTGAAGGAATATTGTGAAAACTTCTTTTATTCTGGATCACTACAGAAAAGCAAAATAAATTGAATATTTTGATAAATGATACTAAAATTATTCATGTTTCGATTTAATCCTCAGGCAGACTATGGTTCACACTTTCTCTGAGAGTCTATAAACCATATACTTTAAAAACCTAACATGACCCCATGAAAATTGCAGGCAACTAGTCATTGCCTAGCTCCACAATGCAGCCAGCAGGTTGGGAGTACAGGCTGCCAGCACATGATGTGAACCGGCCCACATCTTTGCGTGTTCTTAGTGAAATTCAGAAACACCACAATCGAGCCAGGAATCCCAGAATCAGAACCTATCCACCATTTCCAAAGGACTCCCAGGTGATTCTGATTGTGCAAAATATCAGCCCATTAATAACATGGGAGGTTCTGACACTTGTATCATCTGGATGGCTTCCCTAAAAAGCCAATCCTTATTGATAACTGACAATGAATGTGCCCCTACTCATTATTTCATCACCTTCACAGAAGAAAAGCATTTTATTCGTAAGGATGCAACTTTCTTATGACCAAAGGGAATCAATTATCTTAATGCCCATTTTCCTGATAGTTGCAATGATTCATTCATTTTCTAACAATTAATCATGCTTCTAATATTTCAAGGACCAAGTCTGCTTCAGGTCCTCACTAGACTTTGCAAAACTTACTCAGAAAAAAATTGGAATAGCCTTTAAACAAAAAAAAATCATGTGCAGTAAGATTTAGGTTTGCAGAAAACACATTGAAGGATGGAGCAATTGAATTACACTCTGATGAAGTTCATCCACCTCTAATGACACTCACCTAAGTAGGTGATTTGGCACAGTTAGGACTGTATAACAAGGGCATGGATGTCATTGCTGAGTCAGTGTATCTGGCAAGGCTTACTTAATCCATCAAAGCTTGTCACTGACACAGGATGCAAGAGGTGAAATTGGTATTTAGTTCTCTAACACTAATATCCTTCACCTTGGCCAGCACTAAAAAAAACTGACTTGAAATCACATGTGCTAAGTGTTCTTCCTCTTTTACTGTATTAAATTCACACGATAAATGATGCAATAATTTTGCATGTCGCGCATTCACTATTTTTGGCGACGTTTGTTTATTAAATTAAACCAGAGACAAAAGAAAAATATCTGTACATTCAAATCATTCAGCTGTCTCTCAAAATTGTTCAAAGATAAGCTTCAAAGTCAGGACTTTATTATATATTCATTTTTGGGAATAATGCAGCTTGCTGATGGATAATATTTCTGTATGTTCAAGCTGCAACAAAACATGTAATATTAGCATGAAACTGTGTGTGACATATTTATTTTTGGTGGCACAGTGAGTGCAGATATGTGGGGAAGGGTGAGGGGGAGGAAGTTGAAATATGAGGATTATTTCCAGAATGGAAAGTTAGTTGCTTTAAGTCATAGAATCATGGTTGAAACATTAATCAAATAACAGCGATGACTGAATCTCCTTATCTGTGTCTCAGTCCCTCTTCCCAACACAGATCGAACACCGGTTCCCCACTTGTTTCTCCATGAGTCATCCACCTAAATAGGCAAGACAGCAACTGTCAAAAGCAAAGAAGTTTGGCAAACTACACGGTGCGTGAACAAGAGAAATGGTGGCTGGTTGATGGTGTGGATACGGGATTACATGGAAGAGCGGGCAAGGTGCTGGGTGGGTGGGTGGGGATTGTGTACCTGTTGATGAAGGGTTCAGGTAGCAGGAAAGTAGGCAAGAGGGTAGAGTTGGCTGGATGTCAGGCCAGTTGTTGAGAGGGAAATCAGTTGATTTTCCATCGTGCCGGTTAGGGGTTGGGTGTCTCTGGGTGGGGATAACATTGGTTGAGATAGGATAAGAAATTTGGGGCCTGATCGATATGAAGTACATAAAATGAGTCAGGCAGTAAGTGACATTTTTAAATTTAGCCAGCTTTTGGGAGGCATCATCACTCTCCACCAGTTCTGCTCTGTCATTTCAATTCTGTGCCAACTTGTCCTGTGAGAGAGAGGGCATTTTGTCAGTGTCTGTATAACACTGTTTTGCTGAAATGCTGGAGCTAGATGGAGGTTGTGAAAGCTGGGTGTGAGGCTAGCTGCATGAGGATGAGATGGAACTTTTGTGAGTCTTTGATGCCGACGACCTGCAATATTAATCTTTCTCCAGCACTATTCCTAGGTTCTTAAATCCAAAGAGCTGCTGTTGTCTCTCTGGCAACGAGCTTCAACTTCCTTTTATTTATTCAAACAGCATAGTGCAGAGTTCATGCAGTGCAGCCAGCCTGTATTTCTTAAAGGCAAGCTGTCCATCTTAATGAGAGATACACCAAATAAAAATTAACGTAATTTAAGAGATGGACAATGGAAACAAATGGGCGAAGAGTTGATTCTATTATTTACAATTGTGATACAGGAACTATTCATGGTGGAGCTGGACAGAAAGAAACCCCACAGTTCCTCAAACGGCCAATGCCCCCTTAAGGACCATCCTCGGATGGTTGTGGTAGTTAATGTTCAATCATCTGTCGTAGGATGTCTTTACAGGAGTTTCTCAGCTAAGTATCCAGATCCAAACATCATCAGCTGCTTTACTAATGGACTGCCTACTATCAAAATATTCAGCCATGGAAACATTTGTTGATGCGTGCACAATGTTTAGTACCATTCACAACCTCTCAGATACTGAGATGGTCTGTGTCTGTTTGCAGATAGACCTGACAATCATTCGGACTTGGGCTGTGGCAAGTAAGGTGCACATCGTGCAGGCAATCTAATACAACTCATTTCAACACTTTGGCTACCAGGGCCATTCAGATGATAGCTGTTCTGTGGTAAGCACCCTATCTCCTATCTGCCCAAGGATTTTCCATAATTTACAGGACACAATTTGCGAGTGTATGCAATATTCTCTATTTGCCTGGATGAGTGCAGCTCTATCAATACTCAAGCAGTTTCACTTCATTCAGGATAAAGCTGCCTGCTTGATTGGCACCATATCCACCACTTTCAATACTCAGTCCCCACACCATCAATGCATAGGGACAGCTGTGTATACCATTGACAAGATGCGCTGCAGTAACTCGTCAATGATCCTTCAAAAGCGAGTTCCCACCGTATTTGATCCACCAAAAGCAAGACCTCTACCACAAGGACAGCAAATGTATAGGAACACCACCACCTGTGAGTTCTCTTCCAAATCACACAATATTCTGACTTGGAAATATACATCACCATTCCTTCCATTTAGCTGGGCCAAAAACCTGGAGTTCCCTCCCGCACAGCACAATGTATGTTGACAAACCAAATGGACTGCAGCTATTCAGAAAGGTGGCACACCACCACCTTCTCTAGGGCAATTATGGATGAGTACATATGCTATCCTAAGTGGCAATGTCAATAGCTGTTACAAAAGTTAAAAAAAAATTCCCACATTTCTTTTTTTAAATTGTGTTGTCCCTACCTTATCATATTGTGGTTTACAAAGCATCCTGTTACCATGCCCTTCAGTGTAGCTGCAAATACAATCTGTCCCAATTACTGATGAAAGGTCAACTGTCCCATTGTTTCCCATTAGATAGCAAGAACTGCAAATGTTGGAATCAGAGATAATAAAGTATGGAGTTGGAGGAACACAGCAGGCCAGGCAGCATCAGAGGAACAGGAAAGCTGATGTTTTGGGTGGGGATCCTTCCTCCGAATTTCTGAAGAAGGATCCTGACCCAAAACATCAGCTTTCCTGTTCCTCTGATGCTGCCTGGTCTGCTGTGTTCCTCTAGCTTCACACTTTGTTATCCCATTGGTTCCCATCTTGCCTCTGCTACTTTGACCAGTGGTCTGTCTTGTTCCAACCAATTCACTGGGATTGTTCAAGAATTGGTATGGAACCCTGGAAGAATAAACCAGTGCATATGTTATCTCTGCAGCCATGTGTGTTAAAATCCTTGGATATAGCAAACAGGTCTAATGAATTTGTCAGGTTTTAGTCTCATTAATTTCACTGGCATATTGCCTTTACTGATCTTAATTGCTTCAGATTCTTCTCTCTCATTAGATCTTTGGCTCTTTCAGGTTTTAGTGTCTTCTGCAATGAAGACAGATGGAAAATATTTTATTTAGCATCTCTACCATTTCCTTACTCCTGATTCTAATTTCTCTCATTTAACCTTCTAAAGGATTGTTGTTTATTTTTGCTGCAATATTCTTTGATACTTGTAAAAGCTCTCACAACAGGTTTAACATTTCCTGTTAGTTTGCCATGACATTCTGTATAATTCCTTTTTGTCAATTTCTCAGTAAACCAGTGCAGATATTTAAAAACCCTTCCAAATCTTCAAACTTACATTCTTTTGGCAACCGAACAAGTCTGTTATTTTAATCTAATGTTATTTTAATTTCTCTACAGAGGCAGATCAGTATCACGCGTCCAGTGGAATTTGTATTTCTCAAGAGAGTGTGCATTTGTTGAGAATTATGAATTATTTATTAAAACGTACACTCTATTATATTATCTCTTAACCTACATTCTCTACTAATCTCATCCAAGATGCTTTTCAGTCTTCTGTGGTTGATATGGTTTAAAGTTAAAAACCTAAGTTTCGAACTCAACCATGTCACTGTCAATGGGGTCAATGGATCAAGGGATATCTCTTGTTGACAAGATAATTTCAGGAAGGCCATAAGGGAATTTAGTAATGAAAGGAAAGAGAAATGTCACATTAAACCTTCGACTTGAGAACATGGATAAATTGGTAGATTTAACTTGAATTGGAGCGGGAGAGATGAAAGGGAATGCCAATCATTGCTGAATAAACAAAAAGAATTTTAATAACAAAGATGTTGATGAATTACTTGCACTTGGTGGGCAGTATTTAGTGGAGGTGACGGTGAACTTGCCTACCAGCTAGAGAAGCCAATCAGATTCCAATGTTTATTCTGAGAAGGCCTCGAACACAAAGTAAAATCCAAACATTTAAGTTAACCCTGGTGATCCTTCCCAGGTTCAAAGAGACCAAGGTGAAAATTTCATCCCTGAGGGCTATTAGGCAATCAACGCTTGGCAGCTACGCATTGGAGGCAACATCACTGGAGGACCATTGGTTGCTGCTGATATTGAACTCAGTAAGCAGTTGAGGATTGCTGAAGGACGTAGCTCACAAGTGAGTGAGGATGGAAGGTGAGTTGTGATGTAGGTGTATTGGCAAGGGTGATGGGGTCATTGGCAGAGGGGTGAATTAGGTCTTTCTCACTCATGCCGATGAGGCATTCCACGTGGCACTCTATCCACAGCTGGTTAAATATAAACAATGGTGAGTGAGTCCCTTAACATGGCATAATAAATGGCAAAGCAGGAAGACCATTCATCAGCATTCCCAAACAAAACTGAAATTACTGCACAAACCCACCAGGACTGGCAATGTCTATAGATATCAGGGGAGTTCTTCAGGGTAATGTCTTGAGCCCAACCATCTTCAGCTACTTCATCAATGACCTTCCCCTCCATCGTAAGGTCAGAATTGGGGATGTTCACTGATGATTGCACAATGTTCAGCACCGTTTGTGACTCCTCAGATACTGAAGCAGTCCATGTTCACATGCAACAAGCTCTGGACAATATCCAGGCTTGAGCTGACAAGTGGCAAGTGACATTAATGCCACACAAATGCCAGGCTATGACCATCACCAATAAGAGACAATCTAACCACTTCCCCATGACATTCAATGGTATTACCATCACTGAATCCCCCACTATCAACATCCTGGGGGTTACCATTGACCAGAAACTCAACTGGACTCTCCACATTAACAGAGTGGCTACAAGAGCAGGCCAGAAGCTGGGAACAATGCAGTGAGTAACTCACATCCTGACTCCTCAAAGCCTGTCCACCATTTAAAAGGCATAAGCTTGCTGGAATATTTCCCATTTGCCTGGATGAGTCAAACCCGACAACACTCAAGAAGCTTGACACCATACAGGACAAAGCAGCCCGCTTGACTGGCACTACATCCACAAGCATGCACTCCCTCCACCACCAATGCTCAGGAGCAGCAGTGTGCACTATCTACTGGATGCACTGCAGAAATTCACCGAAGATCCTCAGATAGCACCTTCCAAATCCACTTCCATCTAGCAGGACAAAGGCAGCAAATGTAAGGGAACACCACTGCTTCCAAGTTCCCTTCCAAGTCACTCACTACATCGATTTGGAAATATATTGCCGTTCCTTCACTGTCGCTGGCTCAAAGTCCTGGAATTCCCTCCCTAATGGCACTGTGGGTCAACCCACAGCAGGAGGACTGCAGCGGTTCAAGAAGGCAGCTTACCATCACCTTCTCAAGGGCAACAAGGGATGGGCAAGCAATACTGGCCAACCAGTATTGACAGCCAAAAGACAAAGAAACAGATTTTGAACATTCAAACTCAAACAGTAATTGTGTTTTCTCATCACTTCTGCCCATTGTGTCTGTGGTGATTGACAAAGATCTGGTTACAGTCATCCAATTTCCCAACTGTAGGCCCAGAGCTCTTGAGGCTGTTGCAACTCAAGTGAATATCTAAATACTACTTAAATGTTCTGAGCTTCTGAGTTAACCATTTTTTCAGACAGTGTGTTCCAGAATCTGTCAACCCTCTCAGTGAAAAAATATTCACTGGGACTCTTCTCTGTGCATTATATCATTTGACTTAATTCTATACCACTTGGTTATTGACTCTTCAAATGTTAGAAAGATGCTTTTCTATCTATCTTATTTTAGCCCATCATAAATTTATGCACCTCTTTCAGCTTTCTCTCAAACTTTAGACCCTCCAGCCTAGCATCTTGATAAACCTCATCTACACCCTTTCCAGTTTTGTTATGTCCTCACCATAATGTGGTAACCAGAACTGCACTTAACACCCCAGTTGTGGCCTAACCAGCATTTTAAACAGTTCCGTCACAACCTCCCTTCAGATGTATTCTATGCTTCAGCTAATAAGTTATCTCATTTGCCTTCTTAAACAACTTACCTATCGGCCCTGCTATCTTTAGAGATCTGTGTATATACATGTCAATGTCCTTCTGATCTTCAGTGCCTTCCAAAATCCTACCAATCACTGTGTAATCCCTTGGCTTTTAGCCCTCCCTAAATGTAGCATCTCAGACATTTCTGGGTTGGATTCCCTTTGCCTCTGCATCGCGCACCTTGGTAGTCCACTGATATCCTCCTGTCATTTAAGGCTGTCTTCCTCACTATATACCACTCACCAATCTTTGAGCCATTGTGAAATTATTGAATGTATTCCCTGCATTTAATTCCAAGACACTAATATACAGCACAAACAGTATGATCCCTGGAAACTCCACTGGAAACAGGCTTCCAGTCACAGAAACATCCCTCTACCATAACTGTGTGCTTCCTGCCTGCCAGCCAATTTTGGATTCAATATGCTACTTTACCTCAGGTCTGATGGATTCATGCTTTCTTGAACAATATTCCATGAAGCCCCTTGTTAAAAGCCTTATCAAAATTTTGTAGAACACAACAAATTCATTACCTTCATAAACATTCCTGAAAATATTTAATCAAATCTGCCAAACTTGACCTTCCCTTCATAAATCTATGCTGACTATCCTTTTTTAATCCATCTCTCTCCAAATACGGACATACAGCCCCTCAGATTCTCTTCTAAACACTTCCCTATCACTGAAGTTAGATTAACTGGCCTGTAGCTTCCTGCTCTATTCCTTTCTTCCTTTCTAAAAAAAAGGGACAATGTTAGCATTCCTCCAAACCTGTGGCATGTCACCTGTTGCCAGAGAGGATTTAAAAAATACTGCCACTAATATCGCCTCTTTTGCTTTCTTCATGGTAGCAAGTTTCCTCAGTGTTGTGAGGACTGCATCCACCCAGCTAGTGGGGAGTAGTCCATCATACTCCTGACTTGTGCCTTATAGTAGCAGACAGGCTTTGTGGAGTCAGGCGGTGAGTTATTGTTAGAAAATTCTCAACCACTGACTTGCTTTTATAACCACAGTATTTGTAAGGCTAGTCCAGTTTAGCTTCTGGTTCATGGTAACACACAGGATGTTGACAATGATGGAGTTAGCAATGATAATGCTTGAACAAAAGGGCGATGGTTAGATTCCCTTTTGTTAAACATGGTCATTGCCTGGGGCAATGTGCAAATGTTATTTGTGAGTTCTCAGCCTGAGCCTAGATGTTATCCAGGTCTTTTCATATTCAGCAGAGGTTCACCTGCACATCCGCCAATGTGGTATACTGTGTCCATTGTACCCGGTGTGGCTTCCTCTACATTGGGGAAACCAAGTGGAGGCTTGGGGACCGCTTTGCAGAACACGTCCACTCGGTTCGCAATAAACAACTGCACCTCCCAGTCGCAAACCATTTCCACTCCCCCTCCCATTCTTCAGATGACATGTCTATCATGGGTCTCCTGCAGTGCCACAATGATGCCACCCAAAGGTTGCAGGAACAGCAACTCATATTCCGCTTGGGAACCCTGCAGCCCAATGGTATCAATGTGGACTTCACCAGCTTCAAAATCTCCCCTTCCCCCACCGCATCCCACAACCAGCCCAGTTCATCCCCTCACCCCACGGCATCACACAACCAGCCCAGCTCATCCCCTCCCCCCACTGCATCCCAAAACCAGCCCAGCCTGTGTCTGCCTCCCTAACCTGTTCTTCCTCTCACCCATCCCTTCCTCCCACCCCAAGCCGCACCTCCATTTCCTACCTACTAACCTCATCCCACCTCCTTGACCTGTCCGTCTTCCCTGGACTGACCTATCCCCTCCCTACCTCCCCACCTATACACTCCACTCCACCTATCTTCTTTTATCTCTATCTTCGGGCCGCCTCCCCCTCTCTCCCTATTTATTCCAGAACCCTTACCCCATCCTCCTCTCTGATGAAGGGTCTAGGCCCAAAACGTCAACTTTTGTGCTCCTGAGATGCTGCTTGGCCTGCTGTGTTCATTCAGCTCCACACTTTGTTATCTATGTTATCCAGGTCTTATGGCTTTTAGGACGGATGGCTTCAGTGTCTGAAGTACCACAAATCTACTGAACATTATGCAATCTTCATGGGCCATTCCCAAATTTGACCATATCTTGGAGGGAAAGTCATTGTTGAAGCTGGTGAAGATGGTTGAGTCTAGGATTACTGGAAAAACTCCTGCAGAGATGCCTTGGAGCTGAGATGACTGACCTCCAACAATTACAATCATCTTCCTTTGTGCAACATATAATTCTAATCAATAGAGAGCTTTTTCTCCTGTTTCCAATTCACTGCAGTTTTGCAAGTACTCTTTGATGCCACAGTCATCCAAATGCTGCCTTGATGTCAAACGATTTCACTTTCACCTCCCTTCTGCAGTTCAGCACATATGCCCATATTTTCCAAAGCTGTAATAAGGTCAGGAACTGAGTGACCTCACTGGATACAAACAGAATATCAGTGAACATGTTATACCTTCACAAGTGCCACTTGATAACAGTGTGAATGACACCTTCCATTACTTTACTGGTGGTTGAGAGCAGACTGAAAGTGAAGCAATTGGCCATGTTGGGTTTATCCTACTTTTAGTACATATGACAATCCCAGTCAATTTTCACATTTTTGGATAGATGCCACAGTTATAATCGCATGGGAACAATTTGGCCAGTGGTGTATGGCAATGAGTGAAGCACAAGTCTCTTCTGGGACAACAATGGAATTTTGGTCATTGACTATATTTAAGGCTGAATTAGAAAGACAGTTGTTTGATGAGGGGGTCAGAATACAATGAGGCAGACAGGAAAGATGTGATAAAGACCTCATCAGATCATGTATGATCTTAAAAATGGTAGAACCGAAGGAGCTGAATAGCTTACTCTTGCATGTGAATATTGTCTTCTTTTATTTAGTTTGGGGTCGAGATCAAATTCAGGCCAGTATACATCTTTATTTAGTTTGCTTTTCCAAATTTAGCCTGGTTGCCTTTATAAACAGTATTGATCCAGTTATAACATGTGAAAGTGATTTACATAACCTTTGATGATCTGTGCCTGGTGTTTTGAGATCCCAGACAATTTCCCACTCTGACTGTTGCACTTTTTACTGATACAGTCTTGAAGTGTTCTGTTTAATCCCTAAATTTCTAAGGCTTTTATTTGGTGAGACATTTATCTATCAGTAAAAATGAAATATTATATTTTATCCTTCAATTAGCTGGATGATATATTTTGTCAGTAAAATTACTGCTTTACAAAAAGGAGTAACTTCCCTGACACTTAGACTTCAATGAGGGAGTAAACACCAAAATGGGGGAAACTAAAATTGTATGAAGCATGAGTTAGTTATGATAGATTGGGGAATGTTACTTGTTATAGGCCAGACCAAGCACCCTCAAAATATATTCAGAAAATAGTCTAGATCCTAACTTCTTCTTATTTTAAAGGTAAGTGTAAGGTATTATGCTCCAGATGCAATTTGATTTGTTAAACCACTCGAATGTAAGCAAAACATGCTTTACGTTTACAATACAGTTAAAATACAGACAAAATAAAAAGAAAAGAATTGGCTTAACAGTAACGCAATTGAAATGCTATGTAACTGTTCCAATATAGTAACATCCCTTAAAGACACCCTTGGCAAAGGCAAATTCAGTAAAATAGGTTGTCTCACATGCAATTCCAGCAGCAAGAAGTGAACCTTAACTTATAGCTGTTACAGAGAGAGAAATAAAAGCTTCCACATCCAGTTTCCAGACCCCAGCAACTGCAGAAAGCCAGAACTAAAAGCTCTGGTTCTATAGGAAATCAATCTCATATATTCAGGCTGCTTCTTTTGTTCCAACTTTTAAAAAATAATGTCTCACAAGCTGTTTACGTTATTGGCTTTGAGAAGATTGCTTGTCACCTCTGTCTTGATCTTTCTTCATGATAAAAATGAGACAAAGTACACCTCTTTAAACCATGGTATCATCACCAATCCCCCTTTAAAAAGATGAGCCATCAATGTATAAAGATAGTTGTATTTTTAAAATTCTTATGCTATTAGTACACTGCATTATGCACACATTACATTGACCCTAAGCACGTAAGCATTCCCTTCTGCAGTCCATTTCAGTCTGCTTTCCCCCACTACTGAATGCCTCTGGCTTCATTTATCAAAGTCGTGACAGCGCATCAGCAATTACATTCTCTCATCCTGCCACGTGTAAAATTTTAAAATTAAATGGCTGCAATAATAAACACCATCTAAACAGACTAGAATTTTTCATCTTTAAATTTTTTCCAAAAACTTTAAGGGCTTATGATCAGTATATACAGCTGTTTCAGACACTGTACTGGCAATGTAAATGTTGAAATGTTGCAACACTAACACCAAATATAAGATCTCCTTCTCAATTGTGGAATATTTGTGTTGACGATTATTCAATTTTCTGGAAAAATATACACTGGATCTTTTTATCTTCTGGTTGTCTTCTTGCAAAAGTACAGCTTTGACAGCCACATCACTCACATTGATAGCCATTTTGAATGGCTTTGCATAATTAGGTGTGGCTAATCTGGGGCAGTGGTTAACACAGTTTTCAGGCTGTCACATCCCTTTTGATGTTACTCCAGCACTGAAATTTCCTGCCCTTCTTCGACAAGTCACATTGGAGCAAAAACACTGCTAACCTTCAATACAAACTTCTAGTAAACAACCACTCAGTCCCAGAAATCGTAGTAATTTCTTTGTTGTCAATGGAATGGGAAACTCCCCAATAACCTTTGTTTTAATGTCATGTGGGGCCATCTGTCCATGTCCAATGATATAGCCCAGGAACATGACTTGGGCTTAGGCAAACTCACTCTTAGCCAGGTTTATCACCAAACCTGCCTCTTGAAGTCAATTGAACAATTCCAATAGACAGTGTCAGAGAGTCATAGAGACATGCAGCATAGAAACAGACCCTTCGGTTCAGCTTGTTCATGCCGACCAGATATCCTAGATAAATCTAGTCCCATTTGCCAGCATTTGGCCTATATCCCTCTAAACCATTCCTATTCATATTCCCAACCAGATGCCTTTTGAATGTAATAATTGTACCAGCCTCCAGCACTTCCTCTGGCAGATTATTCCACACACGTACCACCTCTGCATGAAAAAGGTGTCCTTAAGGCCCCTTTTAAATGTTTCCCCTCTCAACTTAAACCTATGCCTTCTCGTTTTTGACTCCCCCACCCCAAGGAAAGGCCTTGGCTATTCACCCTATCAATGCCCCTCATGGTTTTATAATTCTCTATAAGGTCATCCTTCAGCCTCAATTCTCCAGGGAAAATAGCCCCAGCCTATTCAGCATCTCCCCATAGCTCAAACCCTCAAACCCTGCCAACATCCTTATCATATTTTTCTGAACACTTTCAAGTTTCACAATATCCTTCTTAAAGTGGGGAGACCAGAATTGAATACAGCATGCCAAAAGTGACCTAACCAATGTCATGTAAAGCTGTAACATGACCTCCCAACCCCTGTACTCAATGCAAGTTTACCAAATGTCTTCTTCACTATCCTATCAACCTTTCAGGAACTATGGACATGCATTACAAGGTCTATTTGTTCAGCAATACTGTCGAGGACCTTACCATTCAGTGTGTACTTCCTGTCCAGGTTTGCCTTCCTGAAATTCTGCACCTCACATTTATCTAAATTAAACTCCATCTGCCACTCCTTGCCTCATTGGCCTCTCTGATTAAGGCCCTGTTGTACTCTGAAGTAACCTTCTTCACTGTCCACTACATCACCAAATTTGGTGTCATCTGCAAACAAACTAACCATGCCTCCTATATGCACATCCAAATCATTTATATAAATGACAAAAAGCAGTGAATCCAACACAAATCCTTGGGGGATACCCGTTGTCATAAGCCTCCAGCCTGAAAAGCAACTGTCCACCACTCTCCTCTGTATTCTACCTTTAAGCCAGTTCTGTAACCAAATGGTTAGTTCTCCCTGCATTCCCATGTGATCTAACCTTGTTAACCCATCTACTATGAGGAACCTTGTCAGGCACTTTGCTGAAGTCCATATATATCATGCCCACTGCTCTGCCCTTATCAATTCTCTTTGTTACTTCAAAAAAACTCAATCAAGTTAGTGAGAAATGATTTCCTGCACATAAAGCCATTTTGACTTTCCCGAAACACTCCTTGCCTTTACAAATGCATGTAAGCTGTGTCTTAACACTGATATCAGGCTTAATGGTTGATAGTTCCCTACCTTTTCCTTACCACCTTACTTAAATAGTGGCACCACGTCAGCCAATCTCTAGTCTTCCGGCACCTTACCTGTGGCTATCGATAATACAAATATCTCAGTAAGAGGCACAGCAGTCATTTCCCTCACTTTCCACAACATTGCAGGGTACATCTGATTAGGTCCTGGCAGTTTATCCATCTTTTAGGTGTTTTGAAATGTCCAGCACCTCCTCTTCTGTAATAGGTAAGATGATCCAAATGTTCTATTTATGTTTGGTTAAAAATCACCAGATCGTCATTGTACACTATGCAATTGGGTAATTCCGAATTGACATTATTGGTTAGTCTTTGAAATGTAGCTCGTGCATCTTTCATACAAAATGATATGATTTTACACTGGTATAGTCCATTCAGTTTCACAAAAGCCAAACTTTTCTTTGTTCTTTCAGATAAAGGAACCTGCAAGTATCCTCTGAGTAAGACCATCTTAGAAATATATGCTGCTTGTGCAATCTTCTCAATACAGCCTTACAAATGTGGAAGAGGACATGAATCAGATTTTATAACTGCACTGACTTCGTGATACTCCACATATAATCATTGGATACCATATAGTTTTGGCACCATTACTGTGGGTGAGCTCCATTCACTGCAATTCACTTCAATTATATTGTCTTTGAGCATGTGGTTAATTTCCTTTTGAATGTGTGCCAACTTTAGAGTATTAAGTATATAAGGATATTGCTTAATTGGAACAACATTTCCCATTCCTATATTATGCATAATTAGATTAGTGCTTCGCAGCTTATTCACATATATCTCCCCATGTGATAGTAATAAATCCTGCAGGTCATTTCAATTTTCCTTTGGATGGCAATTGAATTTTTTATCCCAATTTTTGAGAAGTTCCTCATTGTCCAATATAATTTGTGGAATATCTAATTCACAATCACCTGAACTTAGTTTTTCACTCTATGTTTTAACTAGTAACACATTCTCCATTTGCTTTCCTTCCCAATCAAAATACCTTTTGAGCATATTCACATGATACACTCTGAGATTTCTTCCTATCTGGCATTCATATTAAATAATTCACCACACTCAATTTCCTAATGATAAGGCCCAAAAACCTTGCTTTTAAACATTCACCTACCTCTGGGAAATACAAAACTTTTATTTCCACTTGTAAAAGTTTTGATTTCTTGTTTGCTTCCTGTTTCATCACATGCTGTGATACTTTTGAACAATGTCTAGTCAACTCACCTGTCTACTTAACCTTTTCAAAAAATTTAACACATAGTCCAAAATATGGTTCCCGAATTCTGACTCACCAATTTCTTCTGAATTAATTTCTTAATTAATCTTACTTAATGCCCAAAAACTAATTCAAATCGACTGAATTTAGTTGGCTCATTAGGTGCATCCCTAATTGCAAAATATACAAATGGAATTTCTTTATCCCAGTCCTCTGGATAGTGTTGACTATAAGCCCTCAACAGGGCCTTTCAAGTTTGGTGCTGCCATTCTAATGCTCCATGCAATTCTGCATGGTATACAGTGGATTTGAATTGTTTTACTCCTAAACCACCCTCCATAACTTCCTTCAGTAACTTTGATGTATAATTTGACTCTTGATCTGATTGTGCTTCTATGAGTTGTTTGTATCTTAAAAAAATGAGTAACTCTTCTATAATCCATTTAGCCATGATAATGCACAATGGAATGGCCTCTGGAAATCTAGTAGACACAACCATTATGGTGAACATGTTCTGATTCCTATGTCTTTTGATAGGTAGGGGTTCTATGCAATCAATAAAGACTTCTGTACAAGGTTCCTCAAATGTGGCAATGGTTATTAAGGGTCCTGGATTTATCATTGTCTGAGGTTTTCCTATTATCTGACATCTATGACACATTCAACAATATTCAACCACATCCTTATAAAGTCCAGGCCAATACAAAATGTTTTGTATCTTGGTTTGAGCTTTTCTTACTCCCAAATGACCTTGTAATGGTAATACATGTGCACACTTGGCAAAAAACAAATTCAGTAATATAGATTGTCTCAGATCTAATTCTAGCAGCAGAATAGTACTCCAGCTTTTAGCTGTCATAGAGAGAGGAATAAGAGCTCCCACATCCAGCTTTGAGACCCCAGCAACTGCTGAAACCTGGAACTCAAAGCTTTGGTGATGTGGAAGCTTGACCCCACAATCCAGGCTGCTTCTATTGTTACAACATCAGAAAAAAAAAGCTTCAGAAAATGTTTACTTTGTTGGCTTTGAGTTGACCGTTTGTCACCTCAATCTCAACCTTTCTTCATAAAAATAAATAGGACAAAATACACCTCTTAAAGGCATAGTGTCATCACATATTTAAAGGAATACAGTGAAAAGGAAACAGCAAGCATTCAACCAGCACACAGTTGAACTGCAACAAATTATTCGTTCCTGTCTGGCACAAAAATAAAATGGGAAAGGTGGCCAAATCATGGCTCACAAGGGAAAAATGAAATAGATTTCTATCCAAGAAGAGACATAAAATTGGCCAGAAGAAAATCCATCAGACCTGAGAAGTGAAATCAGTTTAGAATTGAACAAAAGAGGACAGAGGGATTAAGAAAAACAGAATAGAAAATGAGACAAGGCTTGGGAGATCATAAGACCTGAATGTTGAAGATTGGTAAAGTCAAGTATAGTCACTTGTTGTCAGAAATAATAGAATTTATAACAGAGAACAAACAAATGTCTGACCACCTAAACAGATGCTTTGCTTTTGTGTTCACAAATGAGGACATGAATAGCATACCATTAATATTGGTTAAGCAAGAGGAAAGTACTGCAGGAAATCAGTGTTGATGAGGAAATAATGTTGGAGAAGTGGTGGGTTTGAAGGCTAATAAATCCATGGTGCTTGATAATCTATATCCCAGGTTACATCAGGAAAATGCTGAACAAATAGTGATCATCCACTAAAATTCCACAGACTCTGGAACAATTCCTACAGATTAGAGAATAGGCAATACCACACTCTATTTAAGAAGGGAGGCAGCGAGAAAACCAAGAGTTATAGACCAACCAGCCTTCTGTTGGAAGTGGGGGAAATGCTAAAGTTCCTTATAAAAGAATTATTAACAGAATGCTCAGAAAACAATGGCAGAGTCAACAATGATTTATGAAAGGGAAATCATGCTTGACAATGGCATTTTTGAGGATTTAATTCATTGAACTGATGAGGGGGAGCCAGTGAAGGTGGTTTATTTAGACTTTCAGTAGGCTTTCGACAATGTCACACAGAAGAGATTAGTACATAAAATGAAAACATGTAGGATTGGAGATGATGTTCTGAATTGGACAGAAAACTGGTTGGCAGGCTGTAAATATAGCATAGGAAGAAATTGGTCTTTTTTTTCTCAATGGGATCCCACGGAGATCTGCGCTAGGGCACCAGCTATTTACAAAATGTATGAATGATTTGGATGAGAGAACAAAGCTAGTGGAAGAATGAGCTGTGAGGAGAATGTTCCAGTGTGATTTGGACAAGCTGAGTTGATGGGTAGTTACGTGCCAGATGCAGTACAATGTGAATAAATTGAGCTTATCCACTGGTAGTAAATGCAGGAAGGTAGATTACTATCTGAAAGGCTAATAATTGAGAGAAGGGAATGCACAATGAGCCTCAGTGAGTCCTTGTTCATCAGCCTCTGAAGGTTAGCATACAGGGGTGCAGCAGGTAATAAAGAAGGCAAATGTTATGTTGGCCCTCACAGTGAGAGAGTTTGAGTACAAGTGCATGGGCATCTTGTTGTAATTGTACAGGGCCTTGGTAAGGCCAAACCTGGAGTATTGTGTGCAGTTTTAGTCTCCTTATCTGAGGAAGGACATTTTTTTGCTATAGAATGAGTACAGTGAATGTTTACCAGACTGATTCATGGGATGGTGCAACTGTTGTTTAAGAGAGGTTGAATCAGTTAAGATTATATTTGCTGGAGTTCAGAAGAATATGGTGGATCTCATTGGGCATCTTATGGGAACCTACATTATCCTAACAAGGCTAGACAGATTGGATGCAGGAAAGATGTTCCAGATACACAGGGAGTCCAGAGCCAAGGGTCAAAGTTGAAGGCTGTGTAGTAAACCAATTAGGACTAAGATGATGATAAGTTCCTTCAGCCAAAGAGCAGTGAGCCAGTGGAACTCTGAAAGCAGTTGAGGCCAAAACATTAGCCGAGTTTAAGAAATAATTGGGGCTAAAGAGGTCAAAGGATATGGGGGAAAGCAGGAGCAGGCTTTTGTCTTGGATGATTAACTATGACCATAATGAATGGTGAAGCAGACTTGGAAGGCTGAATGGACTTCTCCTGCTCCTATCTTCCATGTTTCTGTGACATCAGGAATCATCGATCAAGTTTAGTTCTACCAATGATTAGCACATAGGAGATATAGCATTAACTTGGATGTAAATATTGACAGGAGCAAAACACTGAATGGAGCTCTTTCCAATCACTAAAGATGGAAGGGATTAATTGTCCTTGAAGGTTGTCAAAATTTGATGGCTGGCAAGAAGGTAGTTACAGTTTCTGCTTCAAAATGTGTGAACCCCTTGAAATTTGGAAATATTTTAAAAGATTGATTCACATACTGTTCGTCTAAATGGAATTCCATTCAACAATACATGTGTTTCCTTTTCAAAAGCATTACTAATATAATTCTAAATTGACTTATTATTGTGCATCTATTCTACTGGAATTTGGCCAAATTATATTTTGATTAACCATTATCCTATATGTAGCACTGTGCAAAAACAAATGCACTGAAATCAAAAATGAAATGTCTCTGAGAATGTATGGAAATGAGTCTCCAACCAAATGAGGATAAAAGCATTACCAAGTGGATATGGTGCAATATCAGAGATAGTGGGAACTGCAGATGCTGGAGAATCTGAGATAACAAAGCGTGGAGCTGGATGAAGACAGCAGGCCATGCAGCATCTTAGGAGCAGAAAAGCTGATGTTTCAGGCCTAGACCCTTCATCTGATGAGGTGTCTAGGCCTGAAACATCAGCTTTTGTGCTCCTAAGATGCTGCTTGGCCTGTTGTGTTCATCCAACTCCACACTTTGTTATCATGGTACCATATCATCTTCCTTTGCCTGTGCTTCATTCTCAATTTTCTATTCCAAATTTTCTCTGCTTTGTTGAGGATTCTTTATTTGAGAGATTTCTGGAATGAAAATGTGAATTTTGGTGACAATGCAATAGTTATCTACTTAGTTTCATTATACTTCCAAAAAGTAACTAATTATTGAAACCACATGCATGCAAAATTAAACCATCAACTGATTCATTGTATACATTTGACGCCAGTTAATGAGAATGTGGTAAATGAGGGCATTCTTTTATAGAGGAATGTTTTTCAGGCACCACTAAATTGTTAAAATGCAAAGTCTTTTGTTTAATAGGGACAACCTGATTAGCGGGACAATCTGATACCTATTTGAGTATATCACGCGCTTTTTAAAAAATGATCCAATAATAATGTGTGAAAACTTAACACATAATAAGCTGAAGTTGTAACTATTGAAGTTATAGTTATGTGGGCCAATTCAAGTTCCTGCTTCAAATTCATCAGATCATAACTCAATATGATACAAGTCTGAGGTACTCTAATACATAATGACCACAGTGTCCAAACAGAAAGTCTCTGTGTACAGAAAATTCCTAATTTGAATTGAAACTAAATCAACAGCTGAGTTGAATCAAAACACTTCATATAAACTGTGCAAAGTAGCATTGATTGGCATAATTCCAAATGTAAAATGAATGTTTCCAGATTTTGATTTTAAATTAATTAGAAACAAAAGTTTTCCACAGTGGAACTCGTTTACATAACCCTTGATGCTCTGTGCTTGATGCTTTGTGTAATAACATGCAGCTCCATGATGTAGCAGCTGTGTAAACTACAACATAGACTGCACATGCAAAGTTTGTTCCTTTGAAATTAATCCTGTATAAATGGCACTGCCCAGTTTCTAACATCAGTTTAACTGTGTAATTGCTGACCAGTTAAGGATTAGCTAAGTTGAACCCAATAGTGTACCATAATTGTTTCCCCTCAGTTTTCAATATTTTAGCCAGCGGTTAGATTTTGTGCTTCTCTGTCTGACCAGATTTTCCATTTTTTCCACCTAAAACAAAATCATGAGAGGTATGGATAGTGTGGATAGACAAAGTCTTTTCTTTGGGTTGGGAGAATCCAAAACTAGAAGGCATAAGTTCAAAGTGATAGTGGAAAGATTTAAAAGGAACCTAAGGGGCACATCTTTTACACAAAGGGTGGTGCATGCATGGAATGAGCTGCCAGAGGAAGTGGTGGAGGGTGGTGCAATTATGACATACAAAAGGGATCTGGATGGGTATATGAATAGAAAGGGTTTAGAGGGATATGGGCCAAGTACTGGAAAACGGGAATAGATTTATTTAGGATAGCTGGTTGGCATGGACAAGTTGAACTGAAGAGTCTGTTTCCTTGCTGTACAGCTCTTTCACTCTAAATGGAAATGACTTTAATTTGGTTTTGACAAATGGTAACAGCCCCAAAATGGAGTGACCAGCTTTACTACTTTGTTAGTTTAATTTTGATTGTATTGTCATGCAGACTCAAGTACGGATGTTTGGTGGGAAAGTGAATAATGTTCCCATGCAAGGTATCATCTTAGGTACAAGCGCCTAGACACAGAATCTTACGAGAAAGGTAGAATGCAAAACCAAAGTAAAAAATAAATATTGCTGTAATTATAGTATAGCATAAAATATAAGAAGTAAGATTAAAAGTTAGGCATCGCAGACATTCTTAAGTTTAAGTCTAAAATAAAGGAATAAAGCTGAAAGTTCAAATATTGCAGTCTTTCTTAGCTGCTGTGGGACTGCACTTTGAGGAACCACCTTGAGACCAGACATTCACACTTAGGCCACACCAGGCTGAGAGACTGCCACGTCAGCCTGAAAGTCTGCCATATTGCAATTAGAGGCCACCATATGGGACTGGAAAGTTGCCACGCAAGGCCAAAAGACCGCCAATTTGGGCAGAAAGTCCACCTTGCCAGGCCAGGAGGTCACCAGACCAGGCCAGAAGTATGCTGAGGAGATTTTTCTGAAGAAGGGTCCAGGCCTGAAATGTCAGATTTCCTTCTCCTCTGATGTTCCTTGGCCTGCTGTGTTCATCCAGCTCAACACCTTGTTACCTCAGAAGTATAGGATAACAAAGTGTGGAGCTGGATGAACACAGCAGACCAAGTAGCATCTCAGGAGTACAAAAGCTGATGTTTCGGGCCTAGACCCTTCATCAGAGCCTCTCTGATGAAGGGTCTAGGCCCGAAACGTCAGCTTTTGTGCTCCTGAGATGCTGCTTGGCCTGCTGCGTTCATCCAGCTCCACAATTTGTTATCTTGGATTCTTCAGCATCTGCAGTTCCCATTATCACTGCCTCAGAAGTATGTTGAGTCTGGAGGCTGGGAACCTATGGCCAATAGCAGAAAGAACCAAGAAGAAGGGAAAAAAGAACACAAAAGAGAAGATAAAAGAGAAAAAAAGGAAAGGTTTGAAACATCTTCCTCTGCCTCCACCTTGGGTCCAAAAGAAAATCCCAATTATAAAGCTGGCACCATTTTGAAAGGAGTTAACTGTTGCCTGTTATGCCACCTTGAATTTGTAAACCTCTAATTTAGAGATGAAACTCTTCAAAGCATGCATTGTGCAAACTTCAACCAGCACTGTAGGGGCATGTTTGAAATTATCTTTGATGTTTGGAGCAGCAGGAGTGCTGTGCTGCTCTCCCAGGGTGATTTGCAGAATGAGGCTTACCTTTACAGTCATGACCATCACACCTCACCATTCATCTGACCTCCACCGATCTACTTTGTACCTTGGGGCTGTAGTCCAATGTATGGGAACAATGTTTATCCATCTCGTTAGACATTTCAATGAGATCCTGTCTAATTCTTTTAAACTCTATTGAATACAGACCCAGTCAAACCTCTCACTGCTCACATAATAACATCAGCTTAGCGAACTTTTGCTGTACTCCCTCTATGGCAAGTATATCTTTTCTTAAGTAGGGAGACCAATGCATGCAATACTCCAGGTGTGGTCTCACTGGGGTGCTGTATAACAGCAGTGAGCCATCCCTACTCCTGAACTCAAAACTTCTTGCAATAAAGGCCAATGTACCATTTGTCTACTTGATTGTTATTGTACCCATCCATCTATTTTAATTAACTAGTATATAAAGACATCCAAACCTCTTTATGCACCGACTCTTTCCATAATTCACCATTTAAATAAAACTGTTCATTCATATTTTTCGCACCAAAGTGTATAACTTCACATTTGGCCACATTATACAGCATCAGCCATGTGTTAGTCCACTCAATCAACTTGTCTAAATCACCTGGAAGCCTTCTTGCATCCTTCACACAACTCACAATCCTGTTCAGTTTCTGTATTCGGCATTCGGTTCCCTCATTCAGGTTCCATCATAAATATATACTGCGAATAGCCAGGAACCAACTCCTTGCAGTGTCAGAGATAGTCAGAGCTGCAGATGTTGGAGTCAGCCAATACGGTGTGGGGCTGGAGGAACACAGACGATCAGGCAGTGTCAGAAGAGCAGGAAAGTTGACATTTCGGGCCTGGACCCCTCAGTCATGGTGAAGGGTCCAGACCAAAAATGTGCTCATTCCTGCTCCTCTGATGTTGCTTGACCGGCTATTTTTCCAGCCCCATGCTGTCTCAACTCCTTGTAGTACACTGCTTGTCATTGCCTGCCAGTTGGCAAAAAAGACTCATTTATTTTCACTATTGTTGTCTGTTAACCAAATCTCACATCATATCAATATATTAATCCCTATACCATGTGTTTTAACTTTGCTTATTTATCTCTTTGAAGAAACCTTGTCAATACCCTTCTTGAAATCCAAATATATCACATCTGCTGGTTCATCCTTAATTTGTTCGACATCCTCAAAAAAATCTAGGAGATTAGTTATGTATGATTTTTCTTTTACAAGCCATCATGACTTTGTTTTATCCTCTTAATGTTTTCCACGTGTTCTCTGTTGGTCCTGTAATCTGAAGCTTTCCTCCTCACAATTTCGCACACCACAATTTTCATGTTATCTGCTAAATTACTGGTAATATCTTCTACGTTCATACTTGGATAATTAATGTGCGCTTCAATCAGCAAGGGACCCAGCACTGAATCCTTTAGTACAACAGTGGGCACAGTTTTCCAAACACAAAGAAAAGCCTTTGAACATTACCTTCTGCCTCCTGCCACAAAATTAATTTTTAACCCAATTTACCAAATTTCTCTTGATCTTGTGGTCTCTTACCTTCTTGGCCAGGCTGCTGTGTAACACATGGTCAAATACCTTACATGTTCATGTACACTAAATCAGCTCTACTATCTTTATCTGCACACTTAATCACCTACTGAGAGATAAAAAAAGCCCTTTGCAGGAAAATAGGTGGAAGCTGACGCTTGGATTGAAAAGACAACATTTGAAGTGAGAGAAAACAAAGTAGGAGGATTTATCTTGCTTGACTAGAGGGAGAGTTTGCATGGAAAAAAATCAGTGATAAGAAGTTGTCATAAAGCCATGTTTCACATCAGAAATTACATGATTTATTGAAAGGGCTGAAACTCAAAGATAAGTTTATCGAGATTTCCAAAAGCATTTTAAATGAACCTGAACAGCAGCTGTCACAGCTGAATATTTACATCATACTTACGCATACTGTTTAATACAATACCATGCAACTGATTTTTAAACAGAGGTATAGCGTGTGGAATAAAGTGGACAACAACATGGATATTTGTGACAATAAGACCTTGGGCAATGTGAACCAATTCGTAATCATTGCAGGTGGGATATCATAAAGTGCTTTGGGCCTGTGTGGGTAGGAATGAACTGGTGCCCTTCTTTATTCATCCACATCTTCGGTTAGTTGTAACAAGGTTAATTTAAAAACAATTCCTTCCCTTGTGGATACCTGTCTCCCAGAACCAAATGAGTTTACATTTTAAAAAGAGCTGAATTAACCAGGTTTTATTTAATTAAATAATTTTTCAAAAGTGAGGTTATTAAGTACTAACCACGAGAAGAATTAGTAACACAACACACATACACTCAGATTAGAAACAACAGGTGAATCCAAAAGACAGAAGTTCAATAAAAGTGGATCAGCATTGATTAATCTCTGAATGTTTACTTAGAGTGAATGGTTGAACATTGAGGCTGTTGTAGTGAGTGTTAGTGGTAGCATTCACAGTGATATTTGAATAGTTTTTGTTTGAAATTCTTGGCCATGTAGGCTGACTGAAGTTCCAGCATTCAGGGTGAGAGAACGTGCCTTGTTATTTTGTGATCTGTTTAACTGATTTGCAGCACTCGGAGTTAGATCTGATATTTACCCGCATCACAGAAAATCTAACAGTATCAACAAAATAAGACGTATGACCTTTAAAGCTAGGCTTTTTTTGACATTCACAGAAATCTGAACATAATTCCAGACCAATCTGACTGGTAGAAACAAATAGGAGGGACTAGTTCCACTGGTTTTTATCTCCTGTTGCTGCTCTACTCATGCAGTTCTGCTCTCCCAGTTTGCTTCATAGTGATGATGAATTGCTGCACACCTGAACTAGTTTACTTCACAGTGATGCTGACCTGCTGTACTTTACTCCCAACCAGCCTCACAATGTTTCTGACTTGCTTCCAGCTTTGACTCCAAAATGTTTCAGGCAGCTTTCAAAGGCAATGGACCAGATAATTTTAACTTACCTCTTATGTACTGTATCCAGCAAATATCCTAGCATACATCAACACTTAGAGCACCTTTTTGAAAATACCGTCAGCTGACGTCAAGGTCAATATCACAAAGAGTGACATTGTTCCCCTGTTCTGAGGAAGGGTCACCGGACCCGAAACGTTAAGTGTTCTTTCCTTCACAGATGCTGCCAGACCTGCTCATCTTTTCCAGCAACTTTGTTTTTGTTCACAAAAGAGAGTTTGCTCAGGGTCAAGCAAGATATCTTGGTCCAGGAAGAGTATTGCCCAGGGATGCAAAGGTCCACATTGCCACAACAAAATGGGAAATCATGAGCTTCTTGGAAAAGTGTGAGTTCTTCTTAATTTCAGATTTCAGTGCAGAAGCTGTATTGTGACAGGCCTACGCAAACAAAAAAACATTTTGGGTCTGGAATAACTTTCCTTCAAGTTCTGAAGAGTTATATTGGACTCAAGATGTTGAATCCGCTTTCTCTCCATGGATGTTACCAGAACTGCTGAGTTTCTTTTGCACTTTTTGTTTTCATTTCAGAGCTTAAGGAGACCAAATTCAAGCTGAAAAGACAATATTGACTGAAGATAAGACAATGAATTTGTGCGCAAGAGCCTTTGTTGTTTTATATGTTTATCTTTTTGCAATGAAATGAGAAAGGATCTCATTTCATTCATCCTACAGGGAACTGTTAAGATGATGGAGCAAAATCCCAAAGTGGTCATAGTTTTTTGTTTAATTTTCAATTTTCAAATGTGCTGTATTTAAAAGGAGGGCTGCTACAGAGTAGAAAATGTAGATTTAAATTCAGTGACTGGCAAAACTCTGTATGAAGGATAAATCACACATCAGGGAAATTTCAAACTGGGAGAGGCTTATCAAGAGGAAATAAATAGAGGGGTTTTGTTTATTGCTCCCTTCTCTACAGAAAATAATCTCTTATAGACGTTTAAATTTTACATCCAGAAATATGCAAGAACAAGAGTTAAGTACCCAGTTTCAACTGCTCTGTGGTAGGCGAATGAGATTGAATGTTTTTGTGTGAGCTAATCTGGGTTTCAGTGTTGTCATGTTCACAATTGAAGAATCCCCTAATTATCCCTGTGATGCAGGTAAAGACCTTCTTTAACCCTGAGTGCTGAAAAGCAGCTAAGAAGGAAACTGTGCATTAAAGGATTCTTTTTCACCCTGAATAATGGCATTCAACACAGTCAAAGGCATTGAACTTCAACCATCATAGAAACTAAAAATCTCAAAAAAACCCCTATTTATCTCCCAATATCAGTTTTACTGTTAATCTCTATCGTAATAGCCTTTACATTCAACTGTCAACTCTTAGCATATAATTCAGGGTCTGATCTGTATTATTATAACTTGTATCTTTTTAAAATCTTTTTTTTTATCTGTGTCTATGTGAGTTGCATACTAATTCTTACTGTGTTGTGTAATTACTAAATTCACAAATTTCGTTAATTCAAGAATGCCTAGCTAAATTGTGCCATGTTAAAGCATAATTTCATTTTACGGGAGAGAAGTAGCTACAAGCGATCCTTGTATAAATTCTTTTAAAATGAACCTAGTTGTAACTAATTGTTCGGGGAAGGGTGTGTTGGTGGTGGTGGGATGTGAATAACAAATTTCAGTAAGTTCATCCCTTCTCACGGAAGCGTTTAACAGTTTGGGAGTATCTTGTCTGGGACTAGAACAAATTGTGGAACAAATTGCCCAGGGCCTGGTTATAACACACGTTGCAATCAAAGAAACGTTTTTGAAATACAGTCGCTGGTACAGTGAAACATGGATTATTTGTTCATTGGGAACTCCCAGAAACTTCAGTAAAACAAATGGCCAAGCAATTTATTTGAGACGTTGATGGAGCAATATATGATACTGAAAATCAAGATGTTGTGGGAGCTTTTGTCCCCACCCAAAAGTGGATTGGGACTTGGTTTAATGTTCCATTCAAAATGTGGCATTTTCTTAATATTGGACTGAAGTACCAACCTAGGTCATATATTTTAATCTCTGGAGTGGAACATAAAGCCATGATCTTCTGATTCAGAAGAGAGAGATCCACCATTAAACAAAGGTAGACAATGCAAAGGCTTGACCTTTGTTTAGACCAAAAATTAGTTTCACTTGTCAGCATGGAGATCTGTGGAATTGAATCTTGACACGAACAGTAAATAAGGTGAGCAGTGTTTCTGTTAAGAAACCTGCAGCTTTGAGTTTCTCCACATGCTGTAGTTTTTTTATGCATTGAGATCTGATTCAATAGATCCTTCTTTCAAAATCTATTCTGTTATTGCTAGTCAGAACATTTTGAGTTGGAGGGAGTGTGGCCCTAGGATTCAATAGGACAAGAATATTGGAGACTTGGAAAAGCACTTACCTTAACCTTGAAACTAGCATCACTCTCTTTATCTTTGAGCCTTCTTAAGATGTCAGATATTTGTTCAATGAAAGATGAATCTACAAAGCCTGTTAGGTCATTGGCTGCCAGTCTCATTGGAATGCTCAGCAGGTCCGGCCGTGTTCTGAAAATAGATTGGCTTTCTCCCTTTAAAATCCAGGAGTGGATGGATTGCGTGTGTGTGGCTGTCAGGGTAGAAATTTTTAAAGATTTAGCAGCTCCCCTTTCATTTTTCTTTTACAGGATATGGCTGTCGCTGGTTAGGCTGGCATTTATTGCCCACCTCTAATTTCCCAGAGGACAGTAGAGAGTCAATCTGAATCACTGAATTCCTGGGTGTTTGAATCACATGGTGGTCACACCAGGTAAGGTCAGTCGATTTCATTCCCAAAAGGAAGTGAATCCAATAGGTTTTTACTCCAATAGTATATGGTTGCCATTAGGCTAGCTTTTTTATTAAACTCAAATTTCACCATCTACCATGATGAGATTTGAACCCATGTCACCAAGATATTAACCTGGACTTACTACTCAAGCGACAGCACCATGACACCATCACCTCTTGTAACTCAACCTCAGCAAGCTAAGCTTTGACAGTTAACTTTCAGTCTAGTTTCCCTATGGTGGCAGATGAAAATACAGAGAAAGTACATGAAAGTGACATTGTGCAAACACTTTGGTTCTGCAACTAGACAATGATAATTGTATAAGAGGAGCCTGAGATGACTCAATTTCCAGTCTTTGACAAACGAGGGAAACATCTGACCTTGGGATAGTCAACCTTTCAAGTTTAAAGTTCAAAGAAAGTGATTTGTGCATTGAGGTAAAGAGCTGTAAGATTTAGACATTACTAGCTGATCTCCTGCCCCAGTTGTCTAGAGTCTAGTGGTCAGTTGGAATGGTCAGCTGAAAACCTGTCTCATTCTTTTAAAACAGTTGGATATGTTTTCCCTGTAGGGACATGGCCTAAACTGCCCTTGAGATTAATTAAATGCTAATTATTACTGCAGTTGTTGAAGGTTTAACTGGATTGGCAGCAATTTGCTTTTTCCTGTTTTCTCAAATGATCCTCTGGATCATCTCAAGGTCAGAGAATGCCACAAGTATTAACTGAGTTTATTTTGGTTTGTTTGAATTGTTTTATACATGCTTCAATTGTCACTTGGAGTTTCACACAAAGAATTAAATTTGAACTAGGTTCGATGCTGTCTCAATTTTCATATTAAATTGATGTAAGGTAACATTATTTTATTCAACAGTGGGGCATGGACATTGTTCAGCATTTATTACCCATCCCTAGTTATCCTTGAGAAGGTGGTACTGACCTGCCTTCTTTAACCACTGTTGTCCATGTGCTGTAGGTAGACCCACAAAATTCGAGCATTTTGATACTGCGACACTGAAGGAATGGTGAAATGTTTCCAAGTCAGGAGAGTGAGTGGCTTGGAGGGCAACTTGCAGTTGGTGGTGTTCCTATGTTTCTGCTGCCCTTGTCCTACTAGATAGAAGTGGTCATGGGCTTGGAAAATGCCACCTCATGATCTTTGATGAACCTCTGCTGTCTCATTGTTGTGAATATTATGCAAGAAACCTCAATCATCAATGATTTTTGGCAAATATCTATTAAAATAGTGACAAATATCATTCATATATCAATGTAATTGTACTGAAAAGTTCGAAACTGCATCACATGTGCATTGTGTGAAATATTACAGTCATCTATCTAAAATATGGGTGAGATAATGGGAACTGCAGATGCTGGAGAATCCAAGATAATAAAGTGTGAAGCTGGATGAACACAGCAGGCCAAGCAGCATCTCAGGAGCACAAAAGCTGACGTTTTGGGCCTAGACCCTTCATCAGAGAGGGGGATGGGGTGGGGGTTCTGGAACTCCCCCTCCCATTCTTTAGATGACATGTCCATCATGGGCCTCCTGCACTGCCACAATGATGCCACCCGAAGGTTGCAGGAACAGCAACTCATATTCCGCTTGGGAACTCTGCAGCCCAATGGTATCAATGTCTTCACCAGCTTCAAAATCTCCCCTTCCCCCACCGCATCCCAAAACCAGCCCAGTGCATCCCCTCCCCCCACTGCATCACACAACCAGCCCAGCTCATCCCCTCCCCCCACTGCATCCAAAACCATCCCAGCCTGTCTCTGCCTCCCTAACCTGTTCTTCCTCTCGCCCATCCCTTCCTCCCACCCCAGTCCGCACCTCCATTTCCTACCTACTAACCTCATCCCACCTCCTTGACCTGCCCGTCTTCCCTGGACTGACCTATCCCCTCCCTACCTCCCCACCTATACTCTCCACTCCGCCTATCTTCTTTTCTCTCCATCTTTGGTCCGCCTTCCCCTCTCTCCCTATTTATTCCACAACCCTTACCCCATCCCCCTCTCTGATGAAGGGTCTAGGCCTGACACGTCAGCTTTTGTGCTCCTGAGATGCTGCTTGGCCTGCTGTGTTCATTCAGCTTCACACTTTGTTATCTAAAATATGGAACTGGTCTCAAATCACCTCCATCAACCCCTTTCTCTGTGCACACATATTATTTGCGGTCTCTTATTCTGTCTTCCTCATCTCGCCCTTTCTCCAATTTGGCATGGCAGTAATATCACTGAACCGGTATTTGAATACCCCAGCCTAATGTTCTGAGGGCATGGTTTCCAATCTTATTATGGCAGATAGTGAACTTTGAATTCCATGAACATCAGGAATGCAAAGTTAGTCTAATAGCCATCATATCGTGGCTGACAATTGTTATAAAAAAAGTTCTGGTTAACTAATTCCTATCCCGGGAAAAAAATTTTCCAACCTAACCAGGTCTGGCCTACAGATGACTCCAAGCCCACAACAATGTGATTGACTCTTAATTGTCCCCTGAAATGGCCTAGCAAGCCACACAGATCCAGGCCAGTCAGAGATTGGCAATGAATACTAACCTAGCCAGTGATGCCCACATCCCATGAATGAATTACAAAAAAATCACTCTGCCTCATATATTCAAGCTTTCTTTGTCTCTCTCCTCTTCCCACTTTTTCTCACTCCTCAATCATTGGCTCCTGCTCTTTGCATCGCCCTAATTCCATGAACTCCCTTTGTGTTTTCACTCTTTTTCCTTCCTTTTCTTTCTTATTTCTCCCTTTTTCCGATGATTTGTATCGTCCACCTCCCATTCCTTCTTTTTGATTTTCATTAATTCCTTTTGCTTCCCTTTTTTATCATTACCTCTATCTTTCTCTATTCACTTCCATCCTTTGACCTTGCATTTTCTCTATTTAGTGTGTAATTCCTTGTATCTCAACTATGACTCACAAATTACACCAGTGGCTCCAGCAGCCTAAATTGTACTTTTACTTCAGTAACATTAAGCTTTCTTTCTGCTGCAGGTGCTGGTGTTTTTGCCTCTTTCTATGCAGTAGTAGAACTTTCAGTTTGCTCTTCTGTTCAAATGTGTGTGTGAGTGGCCAATGTTGAACAAAGCAGTCATTTTGGTTGCAAAAATGTTTTGTGAGTTTCTGGTTGGCCACTATGGTATTAATGTCGATAGTGCATCCCTACCGTCCACCTCCATAGCCTGATGAGAACATGAATTCATCATGAAGAAATCACATTAGCAATACTGCATTAAATCACTGTGTAACAGAATGTGGCCAGTTGTAGTGCTTGCACTAATGGGGCCACTGCTCCCTTGTCGCTTGTGCATGTGCTTGGAAATTACTTGACTATAGATGACAATACAAGGTCAGTAGATTTAAATATTTTAGTTGCACCCTGCTGTGAAATTGAGGCATATCACAAGTATTACAGGCCATAAGCACTGTTATAATTGAAGAATTGGTTGGTACTAGTCAGGGAAATGGCTGAATAAGGTAAGGGCGGTCCAGTAATAAATGAATGGCCACTCTGAATGAAAATTCTCCAAATGGCCCTCCCTGTAGCACAACTTCTACTAATATTGAGGGTCTGCAACATTGCTACATGAAATCTGAGGAGGATTCCAGTTGAAATATTTTCTGTAGTTTCTGTACGGGGCTTTATGAGTCTTTAACACATCTCTTCCACTTGGTTTGTGCAGCAGTCATTCGCTAACCATATTGACGCTTATTTGCGTAAAGCATGACTCCACAGCCCATTATGTAGGGAAACCTTCATATATTTGTTTCAACAACGTTTGGTGCTACTTCATTAGGCTAGCTGAATTAAATGTCCTACGTCTCCATATTCTATTCTTTCTACATTTATCTGATATTGTTGTTGAAAACAAGCCTCAATTCAATAACTTTATTTGGCCTTTCAAAGGATCTGGGAGTCTCTGATAAAATCATTATTTGTTGCCCATTCATAATTGGCCCTTAAGAGTCAACCACATTGCTATGGGTCACCTGCAAGCCAGACCAGGAAAGAATGTCAGATTTCACTCTGAAGGACATCAGAAAACCAGATAAAAACCAAAAGAACTGCAGACGCTGTAAATCAGGAACGAAAACAAACTTTTTGAAAAGCTCAGCAAGTCTGGCAGCATCTGTGGAGGAGAAAACAGTCAATGTTTCGAGTCCGGTGACCTTCCTTCAGAACAGAGGGTCACTGGATCCGAAACATTAACTCTATTTTCTCCTCCACAGATGCTGCCAGACCATTAGAAAACCAGATGTGTTTTTAAAAACAATCAACAATAGTTGCATAGCTACAATTGCTCAGTTCAGCTTACTTATTTGGAATTATTGATTGAATTGAAATTTGGCCAGATGCGAGGGTGAATCCACATTGTCAGACCAAAGCCTTGGTCTGTGGATCGTGATCCCATTGACATTACCATTATAGAACATAGAACAATACAGCACAGAACAGGCCCTTCGGCCCTCGATGTTGCGCCGACGTGTGAACTAATCTAAGCCCCTCCCGCTACACTATCCCATCATTATCCATCTGCTTCTCCAAGGACTGTTTAAATGCCCCTAATGTGACTAAGTTAACTACATTGGCAGGCAGGGCATTCCACACCCTTACCACTCTCTGAGTAAAGAACCTGCCAATGATATCTGTCTTAAATCTATCACCCCTCAATTTGTAGCTATGCCCCCTTGTACAAGCTGAAGTCATCATCCTCAGAAAAAGGCTCTCACTGTCCACCCTAGCTAATCCTCTGATCATCTTGTATGTCTCTATTAAATCCCCTCTTCACCTCCTTCTCTCCAATGAGAACAGACCCAAGTCCCTCAGCCTTTCTTCATAGGGCCTGCGCTCCAGACCAGGCAACATCCTGGTAAATCTCCTCTGCACCTTTTCCAATGCTTCCACGTCCTTCCTGTAATGGGGTGACCAGAACTGCGTGCAATATTCCAAATGAGGCCGCACTAGCGTTTTGTACAATTGCATCATGACATCACGGCTCCAGAACTCAATCCCTCTACCAATTAAACCTAACACACCGTAAGCCTTCTTAACAGCACTATCAACCTGGGTGGCAACTTTCAGGGATCTACGTACATGGACACCAAGATCCCTCTGCACATCTACACTACCAAGAATCTTTCCATTGACCCGGTATCCTGCCTTCTTATTATTCCCACCAAAGTGAATCACCTAACATTTATCCGTATTAAACTCCATTTGCCACCTTTCAGCCCAATTCTGCAGTTTATCCAAGTCTCCCTGCAACCTGCAACATTCTTCCACACTGTCCACCACTCTACCGACTTTAGTGTCATCTGCAAACTTACTAACCCATCCACCTATGCCTGTGCCCAAGTCATTTATAAAAATGACAAACAGCAGTGGTTCCAAAACAGATCGTTGAGGCACACCACTAGTGACCGGACTCCAGGCTGAATACTTTCCATCAACCACCACTTGTTGCCTTCTTACAGAAAGCCAGTTTCTAATCCAAACTGCTAAAACTCCCTCAATCCCATGCCCCTGTATTTTCTCCAATAGCCTGCCATCTGGAACCTTATCAAAGACTTGATAGAAGTCCATGTACACCACGTCAACTGCCCTACCCTCACCCACATGCTTGGTCACCTTTTCAAAAAACTCAATGAGGTTTGTGAGACACGACCTGCCCTTGACGAATCCATGCTGACTATCTCCAATCAAATTGTTGCTTGCTAGATGATTATAAATCCTAACTCTTATCATCCTTTCCAAAATTTTTTCTCCAACAGACATAAGGCTCACAGATCTATAATTACCTTGGTCATCCCTACTGCCCTTCTTGAACAAGGCACAACATTTGCAATCCTCCAGTCCTCTGGTACTAAACCTGCAGACAATGAGGACTTAAAGATCAAGGCCAAAGGCTCCGCCACCTCCTCCCTAGCTTCCCAGACAATCCTCAGAAAAATCCCATCTGGCCCAGGGGATTTATCTACCTTCACACCTTCTAGAATTGATAACACCTCCTCCTAACTAACCTTAATCCTTTCAATTCTAGTAGCCTGTAACTCAGTCATCTCCTCTACCACCATCTTGTAGAGTGTTCTGCTGTCATTGTGGATGTTATGAAAAGGATTAGTTGTATATCGAAAGTTTATCCTTTCACTCATGAAAAGCATTCCACAACTGATGCAGAATTCATCTTGTTTATGACATTTTGCTATACTTTTATATTCGGAGGTTATTCCCCCAACAAAGACGTGGTTTCTCTGCATCGTATGGAAATTCACAACTTTATCATGAAATTCAGAGTTTCTCACCTGACTGTGGCTTCGTTGTACCATACGTAACTGTATTTAAAAAACCTTCTGAAAGAGATGCTAGTTACCTTGTTTCTCAGCAAAAAGGTAGTTGAGAAACATTGAGGGACTACAATTGTGATTGGTTGCTGAACTTTCATTAAGGCAGTAAAATTATTTTTCAGCGGTTGCAGCTTGCACTTGATCAATGGTTGTTACTTATGCTGAAAAACAGGAAATTTTCATATTTGGTAGTCTGGAGTACAGTATCCTGACAATACGGGAATGGGGATGGATATGAACTCAATATTTCAACAATCATGTTAAATCTAATCATTTGTGATTTATCGAGATTGATTAATGGATGACAAGATAAGATTAGGGATAAGTGAGAATTTTCCAGTTGGAAAGCCGTGATTACTAATAACTTTTTTACAATCTTTAGTCATGAATTAGATGAGAAGATAAAGAGTGATATATCTGAGTCTTCTGATGTGATGTTTTCCCAGGTGAACATTCCTGGAGAATTGTGGTATTAGCTACAACGATGAGAATGTAGCCTTTCTTCTTCTACATTCCTTGTAATTGGAATGATAGAACAGTGCTCTGATCCCAGCTGATGTTATTATTTGGTACACCTCATCCCAGTTTGACATTTGATAGGTCATATTTTGTTCTTTTTCGGATGAATTTTAATTTTCAGGCTCAAAATTCACAGCTTGTTACTAATTCCACGAGGTTTTAACTAAAATAATTTTCTGTTTCTCCTGAAATCACCTGTTAAATCTTCCTCACTCAAGAATGTTATTTGTCCATAGATTGAATAATAATTAAATGCTCTTAGAACATCTGCAAAATTGTTTGTACTTTGTTCAATGTTTTGCCTGTTGATGATATCACTTATAATTGAATCCACCAAATGTGATGGCATGTTCATTTGCTCAATTTCTGTTTCAGCGTTTCATTTTGAGACAATGCTGTGTCGAAGAATTATTGCCTCCATAAGACCAATCTTGTTCTACATGGTCCATTTCTGATCTTGACTCTGTTGGTTGGTATTATGCCATGTTCTACTTCTTTTTACTTTGCTTATTAATGTGTGAGAGCCCTTCAAATATGTATAATCACAATGCTGTTAGGAATTTGCTTTTCTATTTAAGCCTGTACTCATGCAGTCAGCAATGGCATTTAAAATTGAATGACAGGTAGTTCATGTCTGACTCTGCACTTTAACACGATTGTAGCATTTTTCTTTATCAGTCTTTTATCTCTGTATTTCTGTAAAAATATATTGCATTCTTCCTAAAGCTTTAAATTCTATTTCTGGCTGATGTAAAAGCTTTTAGAATATTTTCGAAAGTGTTTTTACTCTCTTTGATGTTTGGTCTGTTAGTAATATCATTGACAATTGAATCCACTAAATGCAATGGCATGTTCCTTTATTCAATTTCAGTTTTAATTTTAGTTTCTTTGTCCTCTTTCTGGATTTCCCTGCTTTTGTTTTAATCATCTAAACGGTGGTTACCTGCCTCTTCTAGAGTTTTCCAGCCTCCTGAAGCCCAGGTGGAGATTTCCAACTTCTTCTCAGATAGGATGGGTAGTTTCTCACTGCTCATGATCTAAAATGCTAGTCATTTTATTCTTCTCAATATTTTAAATCAGGTCCTGTCGTTGTGGTCTTTAAAAATCTTTGTGCTGAAATCATGGTTTAATTACTGAATCCTGGTCCTTTTTGCCGACTTTCATTTTTCTGCTGAACTCTAACAGAGATTTCTTTTAATTTACTTGTCACTAGCTGAAAGAAATTCTGAGGCCTTCAAATCTTTCTTGGTTCTGTAGCCCGAGTTTAAATTTCATTTCTGACCCTTTCACTGCTCTTTGTTGCTCTGCCCCATGAAACCTAAACCTAATTGTGATGATGCTCATTGTAAGAGGTGAAAACTCATTTTTGCAAGCTCTTGCTTTTTCCTTTTGGTCTTTGAATGGTGAGAAACTATCTAACATACTTGAGAAGAAGTGGAAAATCTCAACCTGGGCTTCAGGAAGTTGGAAAACCCTAGAAGAGGCAAGTAGTCACAATTTGCTCTGTTTTCCAAGAAGCTCTTCTCTTTCCCTGGTGAATTTTTAACTTTACTCTCTGGAACATTCACTTGGTTTCTTAAAGAGCTGCCTTCATCAAGGTCTCTGTATTTTTTAAGTGTGGCCAATCTTTTTCTCTTTTCCAATACTGTAATCCAGTCCCTGTAATTCTTATCAGCTTTAAAATTAACATTTGACTTTTTAGTGCTGAGCTTGCCTTTTTACTGGTGTCTCTCTCTATGTCTATAATTGAATTTCAGCTGCTGATTGATTATCTATGTCTTCTTAAAGTGGCCATGTCCTTAACAAAGAAACTTACTTTGGATTTCTTTTCCTCATGCAGACGTTCAGAACTTACACCACTGTGTATTTTCTCAGATAACCACTTGTACCTTGTGGAGTGCAGTGGTTCAAGAAGGCAACTCACCACCGCATTCTCCAGAACAATTAGGGGTGAGTAATTAACTCTGGCTTAGCTAGAAACTCCTCATGAATGAATTAAAATAAGCAGCTCTATTAATATCTGGTATTAGATAGAAGTTGTGGCCAGTTGCTGCTATAAACCCTCCTTTGTCTTTGCTTTGTCTTGGGCCTGTTACGGATTAGAAGAGGCTGCAGCACTGTGGAGTATCTACAGAGGAGATAATTTTATTGGATAATAAAAAGGTTTATTGCATCAAAGTAATATTTACAACTACATTATGTCAGGCTCAAATACCAAGGAGTTGTTACAGATATAGCTGTAAAAAAAAACTGTTCACCATCCAATGAGAGCCTTCGTAATGTTAATACTAAACACCTGTTCGAATGAAAGGTCATCAACTGAAATGTTAATTCTCTTTTTCTCCATGGATGTTGCCTGATCTGCTGAATATTTCTTCTTTAATTTCAAATTCCAGACTATGCACTATTTTGCTCTTGTTCAGACAGTTCCTTCCAGAATGACACTTATGAAAATGTAGCCCACCCTCAGTGGAGTGTTGGTCTCAAAGGAACCACAGAAGTTTGCCTAAGAGGCAAGATTGTTACCAACTATTTGAAATTGGCAAACACTGATCCAGAGCAAAAGCATGCTTTATTTTCTTGATAGGGGCTTCTACACAAAAAAAACTTCCTCAAGGCTTTCACAACCACAAAAACATCAATCTTCATTTACTAGGTGATCAATCAAATCTTTTAAAAATAAGGTATAGTTGAACTGGAAAATGCCTTAACAGATGATACAGTTGTCCATTATGAACTCAACATAACCTAGTCAATTTTATGAGCAAGATAACTAGAATAGATAACCTTCAAGGAAATAACATTCTGTGAAATTTATCCTGGGCTTCCAAAGATAGTGAATAGAAATTCTAGAATATTAATGTAACTTTTCTGACACAACATTATTGAAAGCTGACCAGCTTTGTTCAATAAATAGCACTACCACAGATGGTCACAGGAGCAGTTACTTGTAAAACTGCTGTAATTAAATGTAGACATCTATCGATCTAATCCCATAACTTTAGAAGACATTTTAAATTTTAACTGGGGCCTATTCTGTAAATCTACAGTTTATGAGAGGAAAGAAAGACCTCTTATCTAAAAGCACTAATTTTATGTACTTTGAGATAGCAAGGGCTACAAAGGATCTCTGAAGAAGGATCCCGACCTGAAACTTCAACTTTACTGCTCCTCTGATGCTGCCTAGCCTGCTGTGTTCTTCAATTTTATGTACTTGTTGACTACTTCTGCAATTGTGATCCATGTTGAATAATACATATAGTGACTTCATTTTAAAAAAGCCAGGAATTTCTTTTCTTCTTTTCTCCAATCAAACAAAGAGGGTTATATTTTCTGTTGCAATCCCACCAGTATGCTTCTGACTGTGTTAATTTCGACATCTGATAACTGCACAATGTTATAGGTATATCCTGACCATTGTTTGTATTGCATCAAAACATTGACCTATTATGAAGCGCCTTTAAGCTGCTTGTCAGTGCTTGATCAGCCTTGCTGATGATATCTTTGCATTGATTAAATACTAAATGAATTGTCAATAATGTATACAGATGTTTTGCTTCCCTTTTTTTAGATTAGATTAGATTCCCTACTGTATGGAAACAGGCCATTTGGCCCAAAATGTCCATACCGCCCCTTGAAGAATCCCACCCAGACCCATCCCCCTATAACCCACACACCCCTGAACACTATGGGCAATTTAGCATGGCCAATCCACCTAGCCTGCACATCTTTGGACTGTGGGAGGAAACTGGAGCACCCAGAGGAAACACACGCAGACACAGGGAGAATGTGCAAACTCCACACAGACAGTCGCCCGAGGCTAGAATTGAACCTGGGTCCCTGGCACTGTGAGGCTGCAGTGCTAACCACTGTGCCACCCGTTTTGCTGATAGACTTGTGTTTGTTGTGTGCCAATGTTTACTGCTTTCTGTATCTGAGTGCATTACGGTTATGACAATTTTCAACTCAGCTGCTAACATTGTTCCAGGTCAAAATCACTCAACACCAGGTTGTGGTCCAACAAGTTTATTTGCAGACATGCGTTTTGGAGTCTCACTCCTTCGTCAGGTGTAGTTCCGTTGCCTCATCTGTTTGGCAGTGTCTCGTAACTGTACTGCTGTATTTTGAGTTCAAGCTGAGAATATGGACTCCATCTTGATTTCAAAGAAATGGCCCCTGCTTGAACATGAGTTGGTGTACATGATGATTATGTAATCAGTGCTGAAGGTCAGTTTGAGTGGATTCATGATCTGTAGTCCTTTTGGGATCTTTTCTGCTTTCTTGCATTTCTGTGTAAACTTGATGCCTGTGTCAATAATATGGGTGATCTTCTTGGAGGTCCTCTCCACTTTGAACTGGCATTTAGTGGTGTTGATGGTAGCCATGATGAGGAGGTGCCGGTGTTAGAGTGGGGTGGACAAGGTCAAAACTCATATGACACAGGAGTGAGACTCCAAAACTTGTGTCTTCAAATAAAGCTGTTGAACTATAACCTGGTGTCATGTGATTTTTGACCTTGTCAAACATTGGAACCTCCACATCACAACATTGTTTCAGTTGGCTTAATTCATCAAAATCTTTTTGATCTCTCTTTCATGGGCTATGTTGCTCAATGGAATCGTACAGTGATATGAGTTTATCAAAATAAGATAAAAATAAAATGAAATCATGATGATTAGAACTTATAAGCATTGGTGTTTTGAGAGGTAAGCAAGTACAAACAGTTACATCATTTTTTGTTGCCACGTAAAATACATGAAAGAGTGTTGAGAGTTAAATGAGGTAATTTTAAAATATTATTCAACTGTAACTTACCTACAACACAATGAGGACTTTAATGTTTATATATCCTGGTTAGAACTGTCAAGAGCAAATCTTCTGAAGTCACCCTAGATGGAGAAGTGTAATGCATTCAGCTCAATGTGAATGAGAAAGAAATGCTTTGTCTTGTTTTTATTCTGGCATACTCAGTCTTTTTCCTCATTTCTATGTTTATGCTAATATGACGGCTCTAGAGAAAAGTACATCAAGATGATTAATGTAAGTGTTTTTAAATCAAAGCACATTGAATGATTACAGTATTGGTGCTGCAACTGAGCCTGGCTTACCTAGTATTTGTTTCTGCCTCCTGGGATTGATTGTGATGTGAAGAACCTGGAAATAAACACATTCTAACTTAGAGATCCCATAGGTTCCACCCTCGGAGACCTGGAGCAACATTCTTCACATTACCATTGCAATAGCCAGCCATCTTTATTTCATGTGTAATGCGACAAATATGTAGTTGGCTCTCAATGTCCTATTAAACTCACAATATTATTTTTGTATACAGCAGTGCTATTCTAGGCAACGTAGCAAACTTTCATGCTATATCTCCCTTTAGAGGACTTAGAAAATGTCATAAAACCTGCTGATCATCCAACATATGAAAATGCAATTCAGCTTCACACTGAAAACTTGACTTTTGAGTGGCTGTTGCACATTAGTTTGAAATATAACATGGTACAAAGATGGTCAATAATAACATTGTAATTTACTGCAGTATTCTGGTGGTAGCAGATGGTCTGAGGTTTCATTTCAGGCTCATGCCATGCCATGTTGAGTACATCTCAGCTGAAGAGGCTGGTGTGATGTAATAATTGGCCAGTGTCCCGTGACCTCTGGTGGGAAGCTCATGCGTTTTGATGCTTTGTGAGGACAGGACTGGACCTATTTATTGACTAGTACCAAGTTCAAATAGTGTGACAGTGTGTTCTTGGGTGATAATGAGGTGAATATTGTGTTTTTCTTTGTTGCATGTTTACTCACTACGTAAACATCACAGTACCAACCTGAACCCGAGGAAATAGTCAACATGAAAATATGCAGGTGTATGTGTAAGGAATTTGAGCAGTTGATTAAGTTATTCCACAACTGAAGAATTTGTACATATCTTTGAATTGGCCACTTCCTCATAACAAAACTGATTTTAAATTTTAATCACATGATATATTGCATCATTTCCCCTCTCGTGACATGGACATGAAGCACAAGTGTGCCGATTTAAAGGTGAATCACAACAGTGGCAGTACCTGTGGAAACTTACTCCAGGATAAAACAAAGCATTCGGAAAATGGAATCCAATGATTTACATACATATGAACATATGAAATAGGATCAGAACTGAGCCATTTGATCCTTTGAGCCTTTGCCCCTATCCAGTAAGGCCATGGCTGATCTGTTTGCATTTCAAATTCCACATTCCCACTTACCTCTGTTAACTCTTGATTCTCTTGGTACTGAACAAGATTCTACCCACCTCTGCCCAAAAAATATTTAATGATTCCACCTTCACTGCCTTGTCTACAAAGCAGTTAAGATTTGATCTCACTAAAGCACTGTGCAACTGATGCATCACATGCTTCTTTTTATGTATAATCCCTATCACAATAAAGGGTAGCATTCATTAGCCTTTATGATTAAATGCTGCGCCTGTCTCTTAACCTTTTGTGACTCATACACAACAAAACTCCTAAAACTATCTGCAGCTCGGAATTCAGTTGTTGTTCTCCATTTAAGTAATATTCTGCACTTACAGTCTTACTGTTAAAGTGAACAAATTCACATTTTCCCACATTATACTTCTCCGCCAGGTTTTAGCCGACTCGCTCAACATATCTATTTAATCTTCAACGTCCTTGTTCTTCTTCTTCCCATTATACTTCTCTACCCTGTCCTACTTCGATTGTCCGTGAAGTTAACCATCATGCCTTTGCTCCCCTTATCTTAGTCATTGATGTAAATTTAAAATGTTCAGGCCCACACACAGACACTTACAGAACTCCACTTGTCACGTCCTGCCAATCAGACAAAGGGCCATTTATACACATCCCAACATTCGTGTCACCCAGCCAAACTTTTATCCCTGCAGGTCTGTTACCCCCGACATGACGAGATATTATTTTCCGCGATAACCTTACATGTGAAATCTTACCAAATGTGTAAACACTGGATCATTTTAATTTCCAAATTTTGGTTCTGAACTGAAATGGAAAATGGATTGTTATAAAACCAAGGATTGTGAAAGGAATTGCTGGACTTTTAAAAGGTAGTCACCAAAACCCATTGTATATGATGTTTATGCTGTTGCTTCACTCATGCAGTGGGGGCAGCAGTTTGTGAATGGCTCAGCACCAGTATGCAGAGTGAGGTCGGACCAGCAACAAGTAGCTGCTTGATTTGTGCAATTGTATCTCTCATGGAAGCCAGAGACCATGAGTCTAATGACAACACTTGATTGATTCCTAGTTGGTTGGACAACTTGTGACTGTGAGCAATACAAGCCTTCAAAGCTAAAAGGGCAGGTGGTTTGTTTCACTCTTTGCAGTAAAAATACCTGAAGTCTGAAGAATGCCAGTTATTTTCTCCCATTAATTGCCATAAGCTGTTGTACTTTTTAGTAACAAATAGAATATGCACGGGGTATACTAATTACTCCCTGCTTCCTGCAAAGAAATGAAGGAATCTGCAGCAAAGAGATTGAAGAACAGAAAGTTCTGGCCAGCTGAAAGGATCATCTCAGCAAACTGTGAGCTGGTGCTAATGAACTGTGGTTCCCCGTTTTGCTTCCCCACCACCCTTTTTATTTGTCCGTGTTTGTCTTTCTGTATCGAGGAGTTTTAAAAGAGGTTAGAGTTTTAGTCATATGTTGATAGTCCAGAGTTGTTAATTGGGATTAGAACTTGCTCATTTGTACCAAATAAAAATTTTGTTAAGTATAGGAGCCTTGTTTGCATTTTCTGTTCTTCTAGTTCTATCAGATGGGCATATCGAGGACTTTTCATACTTTGATTAACTCTTTAACTTTTATGGCAATGCTGGGAATAATAGGACTTGGGAATCTGCACATGTTCCACAGCAGATTATAACATGCCTTTTGAAATCCTAATAAATCTCTTTATCCACAGCAAATGTTGTTGTTTTAAAGAGCTCCAATAAAGTGGTTAAACGTGATTTCCCTTTGATAAAGACACACTGGCTATTCCCAATTATCTTGTGTTTTTCTAAGAGTGCAGTTGTAATGTCTTTAGCAATTGATTCTAACACTTACTCCAAGACTGTTGTTAAGGTAACGAGCCTACAGTTCCCAGTTCGATGTGCCTTTCTCTTATTGACTAGATGGGTTATATCTGGTACTTTCCAGGCTGACAGAAGATTTCCTGAATCTAGGAAATTTGGGAAATTAGCATCATTAGCCAATTCTTTTCAGGCTTGAGGATGAAATCCATCTCAGCCTGATGACTAGTCAATTTGTAGTTCTATCAATTTGCTTAGCAAACTTCATCACTACCGTAATTTCATTAATTGCCTGTCTCCCTTCCACCTCCCAATTTACAACTGTTGCTGGAGCGTTTTTTGTATCATTTATCAAGAAAACAATATAAATTATTTGTGTATTTCATTCCACCATTTCCTTATTATTTATGATTAACTCCCCATTCTCACTCTCTAGATGACCAACACCACTTCACCTAATCTTCCACTCTTTACATACTTGTAGAAATTCTTACTATCCATTTTACAACTTGAGCTGGTTTTATTGCATAATCTAATTGCTTCTGATTATTCCTTTAGTCACTCCCTGCTGTTCTTTATATAGTGACCAATCTTCTGATCTGCAACTTATCTTTGCACAGATACACGCTGTTTCATTAAGGTTGTAGGCTTGCTTGCCAAGCCGATGTGTTTGATTGCAGAATAAAAGTGGGTAGCCCACAAACCAACAAGCATCCTGTGACAGCTAAGGACAGCCGTAAAAGGATTCCAGACTCACAGCCAATAATACTAACATAATATACAAAATACCACGCAAGGACTATGAGAAGCATTAACTGGAAGAAAACTGATGATAGGAATACAAGAACACCAAGTAGCCACCAAGAGGCACCATCAGTTCTCACTTGTCTCAATACACACAGACAAAGGAGGGTATGAATTTGACTGGGACAACACATCCATAATAGCACAAGCCAGACAGGGACATGCCAGGGAATTCTTGGAGGCCAGGTATTCCAATTGAAACTCCATCAACAAACACATTGAACTGGACCCGACATACAGACCACTTAAAACAAAGCTGGTAGTGATGCCAACCACACTAGCAAACCGAGGGATATTAACAACAAGTGGGACAGAACACCAACGCTTCACTAGAGCTGCACTGATGATGTTACTTAACGGGTGATGAAACGTCTGCAACCAAACACAGTGGCTCAGCAAGCAAGTCTACATCCATGACCCAAGCTACAAATCTTCTCAAAAACTTTGTTTCATTAAGTTTGAAGCTGGCCCTAACTAGTTAGTTAATCAAGGGCCTCTGTTTAGAATTTTTTGTTGTTGTAAGAATATATTTATTCTGCACATTCTGAAATATCCCTTAAATAACTGCCCACTCTGTCTCTATTGACCTGTCTCCCAGCCCAGTATGTTGACTCACGTCAGCTAGACCAGCTTTCAGTCCCATGTAGGTGCCCATATCGGGGGTTAAAATTGAATAACATCTGATCCAATCTTTTTCCTTTTAAACAGGGTAGAAAATTCAACTATATTGTTGCTGCTGCTACCTGGTGGTGCTTATCTCTGAGGTCATTAACTTGTTTTGCCACTTTATACAGTACAAAGTCTAATATCACTGGCTGTCAAGTTTGTTATAGGGGACCCTCTACAGACATTGGGGCTATGTGCCAGAAGAGCACAGCTTATATCAAAATGTTTAATATTGAGAAATTTCTCCACATTAGCATAACGTGAATTAAGGAAGATAGGGGCCGTAAAAATGTAAAAGTTGCCTATGCGACTCATCTCAGTGAAATTTATCCCATAAGAATCAAATGTCAATCTTTTCTATTATGATTTATCACTTCTAATTTGATAGCTAGCGTAATACTATTGCATTTTTTTGTTATGCTCACCACTTTCACTAGCACCATGATCGCGGCATATTGTCAAAATAATTTCTGATAAAGTTCATGTTAATTGTGGTGAGTATTCACGATGAACAACATGAGTAATGTGGCTTACAGGCATCAAACAGGATGGTAGGAGTAGCCCTCAGTGATACAAATGTGAACCAACATACACAAGGCAATGTATTATGGATTCCCTGTACTTTATGAAGCTATTTTTAAAATGATCCATGTATCGCTCATCCAGGCTATTACTGCCAATCTGATTTTTCTAGTTTATATGTAATTAAAGTTATTCATGTTTATTGCTGACACCTTACCACAATACTCAATACTTTTTCTTGCATACTTTATCCCATATTGTGGTTACGATTAGGGGGCCTGTGGATGACTTTCACTTGTGGCTTATCTCCCTCACTATTCCTTGACTCCAGTTATTCTGGTTCTACATCCTGATCTCCTGAACCAAGATCATGTCCGACGATTGTACAAATGGCATCCTTGATTGGCTGGGTTATACCTTTATCTTTATCTAACCTCCTGTTTTTCTTGAATGTCCTGCAAATCTTATTATTCAGGACCCAATCCTTGTCATCCTGAAGGCATGTCTTTTAGATCGTAATGGCTTTCAGATTGTACTTGTTTACTTCAATGTGTGCTATGAATTCATTTATTTGTTATGAGTTTTATATATATATTTAGATTCAAAGCCTCTAGTTTTATTATCTTGAGTCTTGATTATTGGTATGTTCCTGGTATTTTTTTTATCTCAGCCACTTCCTGCCACCCTTTGAGCCTCATTTCCGTATAACCATTTTTCTCTCACACCTTGCCCCTTCCACATCTTTCCACAGTTAATTCCTTGCCCCCACTATTTACACTTAAATTCTCTCCAATTTCCTAGTTATGCAGTTCACAAAAATACTGACCTCAGCACAGTTCAGGTGTTGCCTGGCCCAGTGCTGGTGCTAGGTGCTGACAAATCACAATGCACTTCTCCTATAAGGTCTTTGAATCAGGTACTCATCTCTCCAATTTTACACACCAGTTCCACTCTGCACATTGTATTCCAGTTGTAGCTTCTGAGAGGAGTCAGGATGTCTCTTCTTAAAGCACATTCAAATACTTCTGCCAAGTATGATTGAATTTGACAAAAAATGTCATCTATTCATTTGATGTTTTGTGTTGAATAAAATGCCTCAGCAATCACTTAATTCTGTGAAATCAAATATATTGTATTGTATTTCATGCTATTCAATTGACATAATGAGATAATCCATTAACTTCTTACTCCAGAAAAAAAATACTTACAACCATAATAAAGGCACCAAAATAAGATATTTTGAGAAAACGGTCCCAATTGAAGTCATTGCTGACAACACCGTGTAAGTGCCTGTTCGGCCTCATTACCAACAATGAATATTTTAATACATTTTCATCAAGAAAATGCAACAAACCTTATTTTCTGTGCTGCAGCTGAAATTGTTACTTTCCCTTGTGTAAGGCAAACAATGCCTCATTATCACATATTATAGCTGGTAGTTATTGGAAATATTCTAAAACACTTGTGGAATATGCTTAGTGTTTTTATTCTAAACGTAATGGGTGAGTTACACAATGCAATATGTTTAGTCAATTGTGAGGTAAAGATTAGCATTATACAACATGTTAATTAGCTTAATAGGCTTCTATTTCATTGTTGGAAGCTGTATTACATAATAACACTACAAATAATTCATTTTCCTAGAAAGACCAATCATAAGCATATAAATTAAGCCAATGTAGTGTGTTTATTTGAATTAGGTGTGCTGGTTGAAGTTAGATTTTGCTAATTCATGCGAAAAATACTGTGACTCCTACTGTGCTGGTATATAACACAGAATATATTTTCCAAAGGAATATTTGTTGATGCTTCATTTCCATGTGGAAATTTACCCAAAGTGCTTCATTTGCATTAAGACTGACATTGATATGGGAAAGTATTGCAACTCTGAGTCTCAAATTCATGAATCTGAATCTACCATCAGTAAGCAGTCTTGCTCAATTATCCTTAATTGCAAAGTTACTTCAGATTTCCAGCATCACAGTATTTTGCCTTTGTCATTTTATTCATCTATTTGTCCAGGGTACAGTAGCATTGTGGTTATGTTATACTACTAGTAATCTAGGAGAATGGACTAATGGTGCTCTGGGGAATTTAAAGTCAGTTAATATAATGTCTGGAATAAAAAAAAACTACCATCTAGATCACTTTATGCAAAAAAAACTGACAGATTTACCTGGCATGTCTTGTGTGTGAACCAGACTGACAGCACTCTTGACTCTCAAATGAATCGGAAATAGTTTAATAAACCACACAGTTCTATCAAAAGTGCTACAAGATCACAGAAAACCCAATCTTGTCAATCCTACAAAGTGCTCCTCAGTAGTATTTGGAGATGTTATTTGTAATTTAGAGAGCTGTTCCACAGACTGGCTAAGCAGCAGCTTATTCCAGTTATACGTAGGGGATTACATTTTCCAGACTCCTTCATGCCATCTCTTGGTATGTCCTGTCAATATAGATAAGGCAGACCAGCAGAGGTTACAGAGCACAGCCAGGAAAGCGTTAGCCTGTAAGCCATCGACAGAAACTCATGAAGCCCCATGGCATCAGGTCAAACATCGAGAAGGGAACACTTTGCAAATTGTAATAGGCTGCTGTCTCTCAACTAATGTATCAGCAATGCTCCAGATTGGACAATACTTAGAAAAGCATTTGTGGTAGCAGTAGCAAAGAGTGTACGCTGTTGTGGATTCAATGCTCTTCACCAAGAGTGGCTTAGGGGCACTGCTAATGACTGATCTTGTTGAGTCTTGAAGCCAGACTGGTCCTATGACAGCTAGTGAAAGAACCAGCATGAGGAAAAATCTACTTGACACAGCCCTTAACAATCTACATGTTGTAGACATATCTGGCTAATCAGTTATTGGTAGGAGTGCCCTCCACAATGTCCTCATAGAGGTCAAATCTTACCTTTTCAGTGAGAGCATCCTCCATCACATGTGAAGCACTAGATGGAGAGGACCTGGACACGGATTTCAGCACATAAAAGAGTGGAACAGAAGAAGGCTTGGTGATAGACAGCAGCACATGGAAGAGTTGGAGACAGGAGGACCTTTGACAGGCAACAGTATGTAAGGAACTATAAATAAAAGGACTTGGAGAAATACAGCAGAACCTTAAAAGTGTAGGAAAGGGGAGGACCCAAAGATAGGCAGCGGCACATTGGAGAATGGGAGTGGAAAGTCAGCAGCACAGAAAACCGTAGGGAGGAGAACCATAGGAAGACAACAGCACTTGTCTAATTCAGTCTAGTTCAATCTTTGGCTCCAAAGTGGACTTTGAGTTCTGAGAAAAACCAGTATAGCATCACAGGAAAACATGTAGTTGGTTAAGCGGTGAGTGTTTTTCTCATTTATCTTTCAAAACTCATGAAATTTTCGTAGTGTTAAGACTTTGGTCGTAGTTGTATGATTTATTAATAGTAAAATTTATTCGATAGCTGGTAAAAAATTTTTGTTTATCCTAACTAAGGATTAGATTAGATTTCCTACAGTGTAGAAACAGGCCATTTGGCCCAACAAGTCCACACTGCCCCTTGAAGCATCCCACCCAGACCCAACCACATCACCCTATAACCCACACACTCCTGAACACTATGAGCAATTTAGCATGGCCAGTCCACCTCGCCTGCCCATCTTTGGACTGCGGGAGGAAACCGAAGCACCCAGAGGAAACCCACGCAGACACAGGGAGAATGTGCAACTCCACACAGACAGTTACCTGAGGCTGGAATCGAACCCGGGCCCCTGGTGCTGTGAGGCTGCAGTGCTAACCACTGAGCTGGGATAAGCTGAAAGTTTATTGAAACAATAAAAATGCAACCACGGACAGGTATAGAGATATTAATTGAAAGGCAAACAAGAACTTAATTAATTAATAAATTAAACGTTACAAAGATTAAAGGGCACTTGATGAGTGACAAATGTGGGTTATACATGACTGTGGGCATTAGTTTGATGCAGAGGAAATATATTTGCAGTAAATGTCTGCAGCTTGAAGAATGTCAGCGCTGAGTCATTCAGCTGGAAGCCAAACTGTAGACCCTGAATATACTGGTGAGAAGGAACATTACACAGAACTTTGCTTCAGGAGACCTCATACCCCTCAGAATAGGATCTTCTGATTTGGTCCATGATCAGGGACAGGAGGATTTGTCTGTGAGTGAGTCAGAAGGGGAGGAGCTTTACCCCTTCCAGCTGTCCAACTGGTTTGAAGTTCTTATATCCTATATGGATAAAAGTGGGGTCTGCAGGATGGTGAGCACCATGGCACAGGAAGTTATTCAAAATCAAGGAGTTAATAGGAATGTAGTAGTTAGAGGGGCCAGGGGAGTCAGGAACATTGGCACAATGCTCTGCAGTCAAGAGTGGAAGCTCAGAAAATTGCTTTCTTGCCTTGTTCCAAGTTTCAGGACATCTGCTCTGAGAAACTTACATTAGGAAAGAGAAGATCCAGCTGTCATGTTCCACTCAAGTACCAATGACATAGATGGCACAAGGAAAGAGATCTCCTTACAGTGCTTTTAGTTATAAATTCAATCAAGGCATATAGATGCTAATGGCTAGGTGAGTGTTTGCTGTCTAGACAGCAGTTCAGATTCAATTATCTTCCTCTGGATCTGGATTCACATGACTCACAGTCATGTTACAAAGGAGCCTTTTAGGAAAACATAAGGAGCAACAACATAATAACGGAAATTTACATGACATTTGAAAGTAATGTACATCAAACTAAAACTCATAGCTTAAATCTAAACAAACGAAACTAGGAAAGCCTGAAGGCTAAAATGGTTATAATAGATTGGGAAGCAATATCAAAATATAAGCTGATAGACGGGGAATGGCTAGCATTTTAGATATTAGTACAATAGATGTGCATTTCTTTAAAGCATGAAAATCCAACTGGAAAATGTATCCAGCTATGAACACAAAATTTTATTTGATTAAAGGGTGAAGCTTATAAAGTTGTCAAGAAAGCATGGTAAACCTGAGGATTGGGAGTATTTTTTGAATTCACCAAAAGAGGACAAAGAAATTCATAAAGGGAAACTAGAATATGAAAATAAACCAGGGAAAATGTAAAAATAGACGTTAAAAGCTTCTATGAATATGAAAAATGGAACCAATAAACAAAGATAAATGTGGTTTCATTATAAGAAAATAAAATATAATTTATAAGGAAGAGTAAGGAATTGGCACGTAAATTATAAATGTGTAGTGTCTGCCTTCAGGGAGGAACACAATAATATTTCTGGAACAATATGAAATCAAGGAACCAGCAAGAAAGAGGACAGATAGTATTCGTAAAAGTAGCACTGAAGAAATTAATGTGACTTAACGGTGATAAATCCGGAGGTCTCATCATTTATATCATGGAGTACTGGCAGAGATACCTGTATAGATAATGGATAGTTGGTGATCATCTTCCAAATTTCCATGAACTCTGTTCTGAGGAAGGGTCACCAGACCCGAAATGTTAACTCTGTTTTTTGCCTTCACAGATGCTGCCAGATCTGCTGAGCTTTTCCAGCAACTTTGCTTTTGTACCATAAACTGTGGATTGGTTCATTCCGATTAGAAAATAATAGAAGTAACATGGTTATTTAAGAAAGGAGGGAGCAATAAAAAATAAAATACAGACTGTTGGCCTGCCACCAATAGTAGATAAAGTGCTGACTCTAGTCTGAAGGATTACTAACAGGATACTTAGAAAATAATGGTCAGATTGAGCAGAGTCAACAGGAATTTACGACTGATTGTATACAATATAGTTCAGTGTTTGGATCCAGCTCTTCATAATCTGTAGATTTGGACATGGGAACTAAATGTAATATTTCTAAGTTGGCTGAGGATACAGCACTACACAGGAGTATGTGTAGTGAAGAGGATAGCGAGAGATTTCAACAAGATTCAGACAGGCTGTGTGATTGTCAAACACATGAAAGTTGGAATGTAACATGGAAAAATGTGCAGTTACCCACATTGGTGGGACAAACAGAGGTGCAGAATATTTCTTCAATGATGAGAGATTAGAAGCGTTGATATCCATAGGGACCTACACATTTGTATTCCTAAGTCCCTGAATGTTAGCATGCAAGCTCAGCAGTAATTCTGAGAAGAGTTGAGTACAGGAGTAGGTAACTCTTGACGTAGCTGCATTGAACCTTGGTAAGAGCACACCTGGAATATTACGTAGGTCTTGGTCTCTTTACATGAGGAAGGACATACTTACCCAAGAGCATGTGCAATAAAGATTCACCAGGCTGATCCTTGGGATGGAGAGATTGTCGAATGAGGAGATAATTGAGAAGACTTGGCCTATATTTCGATAGTTTAGACAAATAAGATGTGATCTTATAGAAGCATGCACAATTCCTACAGGACTTGTTAGTGTAGACATAGAAAGGATGATTCCTCTGGCTAAGTACAGAGTGTCAAGATAAAAAAGGGCACAATCTCAGAATAAGTGTTGGGTAATGTTGGACTGAGATAAGGAAAGATTTCTTCAATCATAGTGTGGTGAATATTTTGAGTTCTCTACATAAAAGTCATGGAAGCCCAGACATTAAGTATGTTCTAACAGGATTGATGGTTTTCTATATGCTAGTGACATCAAAAGCAAATAGGGATGCAGCAGGCAAACGGAGTGGAGTGGATGACCTATGATCTGGTTGAATCGTACAACAGTTTCATGTGGCCAAATGGCCTGCACTTGCTCCTACTTTCTATGTTTCTTATTGTGCTAATGCACCCTATTAAAAGTGATAGGTTTTTCTGCTGGATATCAACAAATAGAAGCTTCCACTCAGCTCAATCAACTTTTAAAATTAATTCTGTCAGTATGTTAAGTGTCATAGACAAGAAGTAGAGGTGAATTGATTTTTTTTTTGCTGTTTTCTTTTCCTGTCTTTAACAGAGGTGGTTGAAAGAAAATGGACAGTGCTGACTTTCCTGGGGTCTGCCTGCTCAGTTGTTCTTGTATCATTAAGGTCCACATGCCTTGTGCCCATTGTAACTATCCTATACTTTTTCAAAAGTAAATTTTGGAATGGACCTAGTGTATTTAAAACCTTGGTTTCTTGGTTTTGGGATAAGGAGATTGAGACTGCTACTGGGTGAAGAGGAATCCTTTACAATTTCCATCTATCTAAGCCCGCAACAGCATTTCCAATGTCTGGATCTGGATCCTTGTCTTTCACCCTCTCTCTCTGTCTCTCACTCCTTTTCACCTTCAGATTCTCTTATTTTCTTCTTTGCCTATATTGTAGTTGCATCCTTAGATTTGCAAATTCCATGTTGGTTACAGGGAACGTGTCAGCTTCAGGAATTACTTCCTTATCTAACTGCTCCGGATTGAGATGGTGTCCCATTACCCAGCCAGAACTTTAAATATTTCATTTCATTTCATTTTACATTACTGGGCAATTTCACTTGAACATCCTTCACCACAAACCTTTAATTTGTTTGTACTCAGGGTGGCTAAAGTTTCAATGACTTAAGAATACCCGTTCTATGAGCGTCTTCGGTTCAAAGTATTCCATTTTCTGATTGTAGATTAAGAGAATTTGCTATAGGGCTTTTAGTTATCTTGATGTTAACTTCAGCCACTGAAACTTTGCCTCTTCAGTGTCATATATTAAATTCAGACTCTAGTCAGATTTTATGCGCACTTTGATCATATTTATCTCATTTGCAATGTTCCACAGTGGATGTCACACCCCAGTTACAGTCACTGACAAGAGAAAGAAGTGAATTGAATTATTTTTTATTATCCTCCTCTCCTGTTCATTACAGTGGTAATTTTTAATTTTCATTATTTATTTTTCCTTTTCCTTTTAAGAATATAGATAGTTGTATGCATCCCAAATCCCAGTTCACAAATTCTAATTTAGGATGATTCTTAGCACTTCCTTTAGTGTTAAAATGCAGTATGGGTTATCACCACATTCAGACCCCAGGAGAATGGCTCATGGTCCACCTTCGCACATACAATTCACAGAATCCCTACAATGTGGAAGCCAACCACTTAGTCCATCGAGTCCACGCTGACCCTCCAAACAGCATCCAACAAGGAGCAACCCCTCTACCCTATCCCTGTAACCCTGCATTTACTATGACTTCCCCACCTAACATGCAGATCCCTGGACCAATGGGAAATTTAGCAAGGCCAATTCACCTAATCTGCACATCTTTGAATTGTTGGAGGAAACTGGAGCATCTGGCAGAAGACCACACAATCATGTGGAGAATTTGCAAACACCACACAGGCAGACACCCAGGATGGAATCAAACCCAGGTCCCTGGCAAAGTGAGGCGGCAGTGCTAACCACTGAACCACTGTGACGCTCAGCATTCCAGAAAGAAAGAAAAGGCAAAGAAAGAAGTTTGTGACCATTAGAATGTGGTCATGCATGCCTGTATCAGATATCCAGGCAGTTGCAATGATTCATTCTATCTGAACGGTCACATCTCACCAAGGTTCCTCCACCTAGCCAGCAAAGCCCACATGCCATGAATGAAGAAAATAAAAATCTCACAGTCTCATCATTCAGCTTCTGCTCGTCAAAGATTAACCTTTGATGATCTGGTTGATGACTAACGATCCAGCGGAAAGGTATAGCAGGGGCCAAATGAACATAAGTGTGACAATAGAGCTTAGGTTTTACAAGCTGCATTTCAGGTGCCTTGATAGGTGGGAAGGTGCCCTTCTGAAAACTCCAGCGAGGGTCTACAACATGGTTATGGCATTCTGGTCCTTCACAACAGCATTTTGCTGGGACAGGTGGAACTATAGGAAGAAGAGAGTGCAGAGGGGCTTTTTTGCACACAGAATGTAGGCATTCTGTTAAACAGTCGCACAGTCTATGCTCTGTCTCCCCAATGTGGAGGAGACCACATTGTGAGCAGCGAATGCAGTAGACTAGATGATATGAAGTCCAGGTAAATCACTGTTTCAGCTGGAAGGTGTGTTTGGGGCCTCGGATACTGACGGGGGAGGGAGTAAATGCACAGGTGCAACATCTTCTGCAGTACAGGAGAAGGTGCCATGAGGCTTTGGGAAAGTGTTGGGAGTGAAGGAAGAGTGGACCAGGGTGTGCCAGGGGCAATGGCCCCTGTGGAAGGCCAACAAGGGAGAGGAGGGGAATATGGGTCTGGTGGCAGCATCCCGCTGGATGTGGCAGAATTGGTGAATAATGATCCTCTGGATGTGGATGCTGGTCAGATGGTAAATTAGGACAAGGGAGCTCCTATCGTTGTTTTAGGAGAGAAGAGAGGGTATGACTGCCAAAGTGAGGGAGATGGATCAGAAGCAGCCCTGTCACTTACGGTGCTGGTAAATCCTTGGTTGAGGAAAAAGATGGACATTTCAGATGCCACCTTTGTTGATGTTGGAATCATCAGAGCAGAGGCAACACAGATGGCAGAACTGGAAGAATGGAATTTTTTTATAGGAAGCAGGGTGTGAACACATATATAATCAAGGTAACTGTGGGAGCCAGGGCTTTGATGTGAATATTGTTGGCCAGCCTAGCCCCAGAAGTGGAAACAGAAGTTAAGGAAAGGAAGGGAGGAGTCAGAGATGGGCCAGTGTAGGTGAAAGCAGAGTAGAAATTAAAGGCAAAATTGATAAACTTTTCCAATTCTGGAAGAGAGAGGGAAGCAGCACCAATGATGTAATTGATGTAATACAGAAAAATTGTGGGTGGAGGTCAAAGTAGGACCAGAACAAGAAATGTTCCACATATCCCAAAAAGAGACAGCCCTAACTGGTGACCATGGCCACCCACTTGAACTGAAGAAAGTGAGAGAAGTTAAAAAGAGAAGTTGTTCAGAGTGAGGAAAAGTTTGGCCAGGCAGAGGAGAATGATGGTAGATGGAGGTGGTTCAGGCCTTTTATCAAGGAAGAAGCAGAGAGCTCTGAGAACATCCTGATGGGGAAATGGAATTGTAAAGCAATTGCATGTCCATGATAAAGAGAAGGCAGCTGTAGCCTGAAAACTGGAAATTCTGAAACTGAAGTAAAGCATCAGAGGAATTGAGGATGTAAGTGGAAAGGGACTGGACAAGGGGAGAAAAAAAAATTGAGTTGAGGTAGGAAGAGATGAATTCTGTGGGGCAGAAACAATGGATCTGCCCGGGCAGTCCTGTTTATGGATTTTGGGAAGGAGGCAGAAGCGGGCTGTGCAGGGTTAGGAGACTATGAACTTGGAGTCAGTAGAGGGGAGATCACCAGATAAAATTAGATTAGTGACTGTAGTAGACACAATAACCTGATGTTCTATGGTTGGGTCATGGTCCATGTTAGTTATTATCAAAGATCCTTAGACAGCATCTTCCAAACCCATGATGTCTTCCATCTAGAAAGGCAAGCAAGCAGACTCTTGAGAACGCCACCACCTGCAAGTTTCCTTCCAAGCTACTCACCAACCTGACTTGAAAATATGTCGCTTCAGTATGGCTGAGTCAAAATCCTGGCACTTTCCTCATTAAGGACAATGTGGGTCAGCTCACAGCATGTGTACTCTGCAGTTCAAGAAGTTAGTTCACTACAACATTCTGAAGAGCTTCTAGGCATGGACAATAAATGCTGGCCAGCCAGCGAAGCCTCCATCCCAGGAATTAATAAAAAAAGCAAGGGTCTGAGTCAACAAGGCGAGGCCTCACTCTATCCTGTGTCAAGTAACAATTAGAATATGTGGGCTACTAGGCCAGGCCAAGATGCACTCAGTCCGTTGTGACTGATGCTCTCTCCAGCAGCTATTCTTTCTATGGAGCTGGACATCAGTGCAAATGCCTGACACATCATGGGATTTATGCTCAAGATGGGCACCTAAAATCTGACTGCAAGCTTCCCCCTTGCTAGTAAAACTGATGTTAGCCATCTCTGATCACTTCCTTGGATCTTCCTCCTTCTAGATCTCCTTGTCATATTCCAACTGCTGTGCCTGCTCGTAAAAACCAAGAACATTCTTTAATCACATATGAAAATCCCAGTTGTCTAGCCTTTGGCAGAGTTAAAGAGCCACAACAAAGCCTAACCCATATTCAGACTTCTAGTTGAGTGCCACTTTATTGTTTAAAGTGTGATACCTCTAAAGCAAAAAGTATCCATTACATTGGCACCTCAGCAGTGGCAAGCACTGCATTAACTTACAGATTTTCTTGAAATGTGTGCATCCCCAGTCAAATTTAGCAATAAGGAAATAGAGCAAGTCTTATTGTGCACATCAATCACACTTCTCCAGGTGTTATCCATCAGGTGCTAAAGTTAAAAATATAAAACTTGCTCATAAAAGTCATATTGGAGCCCGCAATGTTTCAGCAGATTTTTGTTGTTGTAATTAGCTGGATTTTCTTATTTAGGAAGCAGTGATATTAAAGGAAACTGGCAAGTTAGCAGACAAACATTGCATCAACATATTGTAGACTCCAGACTATCGGTGAGCAACGCTTGGTGAGATTTTGTAATAATCACAATTCGTTTCAAGCATTTTGGAAAATTATCAATATGATCCTAATCCCATTTACTAGCTTGTGTGAAATTACATTTTACATAGCCAAATACACTTGTTTATACTGTGATGTGACAATTATGGATTTAAGAGATGTACCTTGTCCTTTTTATGAAGAAAGTTTGAGACAGATATGGAAAGTCATCTGCTCAAAGCCAGTTGAATAAACAGCTTGTGAGGCCTTGGGTTTAATTTAAAGTAGGAACAATAGAAGCAGTCTAAATAGAAGCTCCCACAGAACTGGGATTTTTACTTTTAGCTTTCTGCAGTCACTACGGTCTAGTTAATGGATGTGGATGCTTTAATTCTCCTCTCTCTGTTACGGCTAAAATCTGGGGTTCTTTTCTTGCTGCTCGAGTTGGATGTGAGGCAATCTATTTTACTGAATTTGCATTTGTCAAGGGTGTTTTTATGGATTGTTACAATATTGGAACAGTTTATTAACAGTAGTTGATATATGTATTATTTTGTTGAGCATTATATTAGATATGCTAATTCTGTTGTTTTGTTTTTATTTTGCCTGTATTTTAACTGTTGTGCAAAAATAAGGCATATTTTGCTTAAAAGTCGATAGTTTGACCAATTGAATTGTATCTGGAACACAATGTCTTACATTTACATTTGAAATGAGAAAAATTTAGTGTCTAGAGTATCTTTTTAGTATATTTTGAGGAGGTTTGCTCTGGTCCGTAGAAAGAACTAACTGCTATTATGGATGAACATGTAGAGAGGCAAAGACGTAAAAGGGGAAAAAAAAAGTTTCAGCCTTCGTAATTGCATGTAACAGAATGGTAATGCATGAATGTAACGACTGTATTCTGAACAGAGTTCCCTCCAGTGAAACAATATGTTTAGTTATCTGCTTATACTTTAATAAGCTCAATGTCTCTATTTCAGCTTCAGTCAGTAGTGTTGATATGCCATAGTCATAATTAAATCCTTTGGAGTGGTTGGCAGTATGGGGTTAAGGTATCATTATCCAATTACTTTGCATTGTGCTTCCCTGTCTGATTAATGAAGGGTAAAATATTCAAATAAATATAGTCTCATTATTCTGACCATACAAGTGGAGCTGATTCAACAGACAATGAATATATACAAATGTTGCCATAGAAACACCAAAACTGCTTGACCCTTCAAGTGCTTCACTCATATTATTACATGGCATTCCCATGGAGAATTAAATATTATTTAAATGTTTGTCTCCATATGTGGGGCTAAATATAATTTTGGAACCGAACAACATGTGCAAAAGTAAAGCTGTTGATTTTGGGGAAGAATATTTCTGCACGCAGAACATGAACAGTGAAAGCTTGAAGGTGCGATGGCATTTTTTTCCTCATTGAACAAAATATAACTAAATTGTACAAGTCAGATGAAATGCATTACAGCATAATTTGCTAATCAAGGGAATTTTTTTTCTTCCCCATAAAATGAAATCAAAAACTTCCACATTACATGTTACTACTGTAGTGATTGTTACAACATCAGCGACCTGAACCTCATAGAATATGAGTTCCCTGAGGCAGTTAATCTTGCCCAATAAGGGAGCCTGGCTAAAAGACAAGAACAGGAGTGCCAGAAAGCCTTTTCACTCTGATGGTTGGTTCTGAGGGAGCTGGATCAGTGTCATGGACTCTTCATGCATAAATAAAGACTGATATGGTGATGGGATACCAGCCTCTGTGGTTATTTCAGTGGAGATGAGAGAAAACATGCTCCTGATAAACAGTCATCTTGTGTGTTGGATTAAGAATTTTTGGCATCATGCTGTTTTTTGGGAAGCTTTACTTAATCAATCCTGCACTTGAAGACTGGACCTACTATGAAGAAAGAATGCCTTATTTTTTCTGGGCAAATGACATTGGGGCAAATGAAAAGCAGCGAGTAATTCTTCTGACAGCTTGTGCACATGCAGCTTTTTTGGTTATTAGGAGCCTAATCTTTCCCTTAGGTACCAGATACTAAAATCTTTCAAGAGTTGACATATTTGGTTAAGGAATATTATAGCCCCAAATCTCTTCTAATTCTGAGGCATTATTAGTTTTAAACCACAATTCAAGAACCAGAGAGTCTGTATCAAGATTTTTGATAAATTTAAGATGACCAGCAGGGCATGTGACTTTGGTTTAACCTTTAATGAAATACTAAAAGACCATTTGGTATGTGGGATTAATGGTGTAAGCATGCCAAATAGTTGAAGTCTACCTGGACATCAAACAGGCATTATAACATTTTCACTGGAAAATGCAGCAAGTTGAGTATATGAGATGCAGGTATTCTGATGGAAGTGTACACCTTCGCCAGTCTGACTAAGCTTAGGGAACGCCACTTGAGTGAAGGCAATTGCACAGCCTCACCCAGGGCGTAACCTGAACAGAGGGACTCTAGGTTAGCTCACAGCAAAACCCCAAAGCCAAGCCTCGGCCAAACAATAAAAATTTTCTTGGGGATACAGGCCACCAAGCCATTGTAGTCGCTGCTGGTATGTGGAATCGAGACAATAAAAGAGTCCTACTAGACCTAAACTGAGTAAGAGAACTCATGAGCCAGTATCCAGGAGAGTGGATACGCTATAAAGTCTACCGTCTGGCTTGGAACAGTTTAATTGCTTAGCAACATCCAAATCAGAACCAATCAAAATAAACCTCTGGCTAAATTGTTACGAACTCTAATGGATACCGATACAGCCATTTCAGTGATCACGGAACCAGTCTTTAACAAAATTTGCTCTGGGCTCCAATCCTTAAGTTTGTGCAATACCCCAGCTAGACTGAGAACCTCTATCAGGGAACCTTTACAGATTAAGGGTACAACTTTTGTTTCGGTCTCTTTTAAGAAGCACCTGGTTCAGTTACCACCTATTATTGTGAAAGGATTGGACCCAAGCTTGAAATCGGTTGAGAAAGATTCACCCAGATTGGCTTAATACTTTTCGATGAGAAAACGGCTGCCTGACTGGAAGTCCTAATTAAATACCAGGAAGTTTTTCAGGAAAATCTAGGGACTATCAAAAGAGACAGAGCGGACTGGCATGTTAACCAGGAAACAATTCTATGATTCTGCAATACCCCTGCCTCCCCACCCCCCACAAGTGCCACTTGCCTTGCGGACAAAAGTAGAGGAAAAAAATCAGAAAACAGGAAAACAAAGGAATTCTAAGCCAGTCCAGTTTGTGGAATGGGCAGCACCAGTAATATCAATTGTGAAGCTCGATGGGTTGATTTGCATATCCAGGTTCCTTTCCAACGAGATCAAGCTTTCTACCGCAACCACCAATTGAAGACCAAATTCAGAGACACAACACGCTCTGGAGTGAGGAAAAAAGAATATTGTTTCTCATGTTCCCTTTAATTCTTCTAGCAACCACCTTAAATCTGTGGCCTTTGGTAACTGACATCTCTACTAAGGGAAATAAGTCTTCCTTATCCACTCTATCCAAGTCCCTTATTGTTCTGGACCCCTTAAGAAAGTCATGCTCCCAACCTTCTATATATTAAGAAAAACAATCCCCTAACCCAAGCTTAGCTTCCTTAAGCTTGCAATTTTCAAGCCTTGGCAACATTCTTGAAAATCATGTCAGTACTCTTTCTGTAGTAATTATATCCTTCCTTTAATGTGGTGACCAGGAATTATACACGAGATGCGTCCAAACCAGTATTTTGCATAGTTCCATAGTTACATTTCTGTTTTGTATCCAATACCTTGTCTAATGAAGGGAATCATCTTATTTGTCGTCTTTACCATCTTATCAACCTGTCCTATACCTTCAAAGATCTGTGGACATGCACTCCTAGGTCTCCCACTTTTCTCTACTCTTCTTAAAGCCTTCATACATATTATATACTCACTTGCTTTGTTTGCTCTCTCCAAAGACATAACCTCATAACTCTCCAGATTGAATTCCATTGTCACCCTTCAGTCTATTCGTTCAAATTATTGAAATCTTTCTGTAATTTTGACAGCAAGCTTTTCTGTCATCTTGTGTAAATTTTCCAATCATGCCTCCCCCATATAAGCATAAATCATTAGAATATACCACATACCACAAAAGAATTAAACATTTTCCTGTGAAAACTGTTCCATTCACAAACTTATCAGGCAACAATTACTCCGTGTTTCCTGGCACTGAGCTAACCTTGAATCCAACTGTTGTCAGAACAACACCTGAAACTCCATTGCTAACAGCTCTTTAGGACACCAGGTTTGACAATCCCTCCCTTTTAGCAATGATTCCCATATTACTCTTATAAGAGCTCCTTGCAAATACATTGGACTGGTTTTAATGAGCAAACTTTAGATAAGACTATTTGTAGATCTGCAACTGATGATGTGAGATTCCATTGACTAGTGCTGCTGGTTCTAGAGGACTGATTGGAACAATCAGACAGATCTCCAGACAGTGACAGGCCAAATAGATGACTGAGTGTGCCCTAGGCTGAGGTGGTGACATACTAACAATCATAACATGAGCAAGCAAGGCCTGTGAACAAGCATTGTTAAGTGAGCAACCACAAAGAGAGCAAGTGTGCAGTCCTGAGATGTAGCTTTGTCCAGTCTGTGAGCTGGTTGCCTGACCCTTTATGTATTCTGCTTAACTGCAGCCTTTCAATGCTAGTTGTTAGTGCACGCTGCTGTGTACGTCTGTACTTCCTGAGCAGCCTGCAAGTGGATTGGAAGTGCCATGATGGTCATGACAAGTTGGCAATTGCTGAATGCCCAATGTGTGGATGAAGGGTGCAAGTAGCTGGCAGCCATGGAGTGTGCCTTGAAATGCTGTTTGGTGCTGAGCAAAATGAAAGTTCCTCATAGCATACAGTGAGCTGAAGTCTCTAGATACCCATTCTGATTTCAATATCAAGAATTCACATGTCTAGCTTATCTGGCATTTTGGTAAGATAAGAAGCTAAATATTAATCAGGTGAATTACAGCATTAATATGGAACTAAACAAGCTCTAATCTCCTTTAATGTGCAACTCACCACTGCCTTGCAATAAACTTCAGTGCTTGGCAAATGCATAAAAAATGCAATACATTATTCCCAACATTGAGGTAGGCATTGCCAAACTTCTCAAATGATTATTTTATATATTACTATAACATGTCATAATTTATGTTAATGTATCACTTTCAGAACATACATTTTTTGGTCAGATTTAAGAACAAACATTGATTTATTATAAAGCAAAACTTCATCAATAAAGATGCAAAGCTTATCAACACAGTCTGAAATATAACTAGAATTAGATGCCCAGAATAATTCAAAATAGATGTGCTCCAACAGTTAAAGAAAAAATTATAAACACCTTTTCAACTTAGATCAACTTTACAAAAAATTGACTTCAGGCAAATAGTTTTACTGTTTGAAGAAAAAAGATGTTCCAGATGCTCTGGCACCCTGAAACATGTAAATAAAAACTGAAAGAACTGTGAACACTGTCAATCAGGAACAAAAACAGAAGTTGCTGGAAAAGCTCAGCAGGTCTGGTAGCATCTGTGAAGAAAAAGTCAGTTAAAGTTTTGGTCCTGGTAAACTTTCCTCAGAACTGATGGTAGATCGGAAATCGTTGGTTCGTATGCAGCAGGTAATGAGGAGGATGGGGTAAGGAGTAAGTGAAAGGATAAAGAATTGAGCCAAAGGAGAGGAGCAGTTAGATAGACAAAGGAGTTGATAAAAATCTGCCTAGGCGGGTGATTAGCTATTAATGGGGACTGTTAGTGACTGAAAAAAGATAGTATAGTGTCAAGCTGAGTGATAACCAGGCCTGATACGTGGGGTAGGGGACTAGGACATAGGATAGTTTAGGAACATCTATGTTCTGCTCTCAAAAGTGACTATTTCCTGTTGCTCTCTCCACCTATCTTCTTCACTCTCCATCTTCGGTCTGCCTCCCCCTGTCTCCCTATTTATTCCAGTTCCCTCTCCCCATCCCCCTCTCTGATGAAGGGTCTAGGCCCGAAACGTCAGCTTTTGTGCTCCTGAGATGCTGCTTGGCCTGCTGTGTTCATCCAGCCTCACATTTTATTATCTTGGAATTCTCCAGCATCTGCAGTTCCCATTATCTCTATTTCCTGTTGCTTGCCACTTTAATGCACCACCCTGTTCCCTGGCCAACATCTGTCTCAGACTTGCAGCAGTATACCAGCGAGCCTTCACACAAACTGGAAGAGCAACACTTTGTTTTCTGTTTGAGAACACTGTAATCCTCCAGGCTCCATAACGAGTGCAATAATTTTAGGGCCTAAACTCTCCCATGTCCTAGTGGACTAGTCCCCTAACCCACATACTGGTCCTTGTTATCACATAGCCTGCCAGAACACACTATCTACTGTTACTAACAGTCCTCAATAACAGCCATGCACCCTTTTGGCCAGATTGTTATCAACTCCCTCATTTATCCAACCGCTCCTCTTTCTCTCTTTTGGCTTTATTCTTTATCCTATTACTTATTCCCTACTCCATCCTCCTCCCTACCTGCTGCATACAAACCAACAAATTCCTAGCTTCCGTCAGTTCTGAACCGTTGACTCTGATTTTTGTTCACATGCTGCCAGTCATGCTGAGCTTTTCCAGCAACTTGTTTTTGTCCTTGGCACATGTAAATAGGTATCACTAGACATATGCAGTCATCGCTTGGATCTGTTCAAAAGTTGTTTGTTCAGGGAATGTCTTCCAGAAGCTTTTCAGAATAGCTATGTCATTTTCTTTAGACCACACACTGGATTTTTAGAAAAGTTTTCAAACAGGTCACTGCTCTAAGCTGCCTACAAACTGACTGAACTCCAATCCATGTCAAATATCCACAACTCCTGACAGCCATCAACTCAGGCATGTGACTCCAATAAACAAGTCCAAACAGTTAACCTAAGATCCATGGCTTGAAGTAAGCATCTTCGTAAAGTGTCCAAGGTGCACTTTTGGGTTTTTTTAAATAAGCCCTCTCCTCCTCTGTCTTTCAAATAAACCAATTTTCAAAATCCTTCAAACACTAATCCTCAGTCATCACTTCCTCTGGTAGTTCATTCCACACATGAACAACTGAGTGAAAAAAAAAGTTGCCCAACATGTCCTTTTAAATCTTTCTCTTCTCACCTTAAAAATATACCCTCTAGTTTTGAACTTTCCTATTTTAGGGCAAAGCTGTTAGCTATTCACCTTCTCTATGCTCTTCATGATTTTCTAAACGTCTGTCAGGTCACCACTTAATGTCCCATGCTCCAGTGAGAAAAGTCCCAGTCTATCCAACTTATCTTTATAAATGAAACCCTCCATTTCCAACAATATCCCCATAAGTCTCTTCTGAATCCTCTCCAATTTGGTAATATCTTTCCTATAATAAGCTAACCAGAACGGCACACAGTAGTCTAGAAGAGGCCTCACCAACATGCTGTACAACCTCAACATGACCTCCCAACTCCTATACTCAAAGCTGTGAGCAATGACTGCAAATGTACTAAATGCCTTCTTACCTTTGTTGTAAATTACAAAGAATTATGTACCTGAATTCCTTCAGTCTCTCTGTTCTACAACTCTATCCAGGGCACTTCCATTAATTGTATAAATCCTGTCCTTGTTTCTTTTACCAAAATGCAATACCTCTCATTTATCCAAATTAAACTCAATCTGCCACTCCTCAGCCCATTGACCCAGTTGATCAAGATCTCTGTAATCTCAGATACCACCAATTTTGACATCATTCAAAAACTTACTTACTAGGCCTCTCATATTCTTATCCAAATCATTTGCGTAAGTGACAAATACCAGTGGACCTATTACGGGAACCTGTGGAACATCGCTAGTCATAGGCTTCAGTCCAAAAGACAACCTTCCACCATTACCTTCTGTCTCCTACCATCAAGCCGTTCTGGCTACCATTCTGCTTTCATCAATTTTTTGATACTTCCTCAAAAAATGCATGGAAGAACCTTCATAACAAAAATAATTTTTAATTAATTTGTTTAAAATTGAGAATTTTATCAATTTGTCTTCTCAGTAAGTACCTGGAATCTGAAACTTGACGTACCTGAAGTGAGACAGTGTCACTTGTCCTTAGCTGGAACTTGACATAAATGTTACAGTCTCATCCAGGATCACAACAATAAATAAAAGTTTCTATTGTTATGCTGTAATTTCCCAATGAATGTCTTGTCATGTAAATGCACTATTTTGTCATGCAAATGGATAGTTTGCACACTGAAAATGAAGTGTGAGTGCATGAATAAGCTGCTGGAGGCTTTCAAGCATCTAGAAATCATTGTGTGTAATGACCAGTGGGAAGAAAATTCACAAGCAATAGTCAAAACCAATCATAGATATTCTGAAAGAAAGGCAAGTAGACTGAAGCTCTGAATAATCATGTTACTTTTCATTGTCAATAAAAGTACAAAATATTTCCATTCACCAGTTTTGACAATAATCTTTTTTAAATCATATTTGTTCAAGTGATGTGGCTGATACTTGCTAGGCTAGTACTTACAATCTTTACCTAATTGCTATTTGGAAGGTGATGATGCCTTCTTCAACTACTGCAGACCTTTGGATCCGGGGACGTCCACAGTGCTGTTAGGAAGGGATATCCATGATTTTGATCCAACAACAGTGAAGGGATGATGATACAGTTCCAAGTCAGGATGGCATATGACTTGGAGTGGAAATTTCAAGACATTGTGTTCACATAGCTTTGCTGTTCTTGTTCCCCTTGATGTCAGAAGTAACAGGTTTGGAAGGTACTCTTGACGAAGCCTTGGTGAGTTCTTGTAGTGCATCTTTTAGTTGGTATATACTGTTGCCACTGTCTAACAGTGGTGGAAGGAATGAATATTGAAGGTGATGTATGGGGTGTCCTTCAAGAAGATTGCTTTATCCTGGATGGTGTTGATGTTAAGTATAGTTAGAGCTGCACCCGTCCAGGTCGGTGGAGGGAATGAATATTGAAGGTGATGTATGGGCACACTTGTAACTTGTAGGTTTATAGGCAATGGGGAGGCAAGAAATGAGTTGCCCACTGCAGAATTTCGGACGTCTGAATGGTTTTTGTAGCCACAGTATTTGTATGGCTGATTTAGTTCAGTTTCTGCTCCATGGTAATGCCCAAGATGTTTGTAATGGGTAATTAATTGATGGCAATTCCATGGAATGCTACGGTGGCAATGGCTAGATTCTCTCTTGTTAGCAATGGTCACTAACTGCTACTTCTACAGCATGAGTGTTACTTGCCACATCACCACAAGACTGGATGCTGTCAGGGCCTTGCTGCATATTATTTACCTATCCAAAAATACTTTAACATCTGCATCACTGTTATATTCCATCTAAGTGTATCTATATTCCAAGAATCTCTCCACCAGTATGTGTTCATATCAGTCATAGTCAAGATAATTTATAGCAGGGCTAGTGCCAATATAAACCAGTGTCCAAAACTTGTGGGTTTAAATGAATATGAATAGTTTAGAATTTAACAAAGAATAATAAAAAGACTCATGTAGTTGTGAGTGACAAAAGTTTTCTGCGTAAAGGTTGCCTACTTTTCAAGACATAACCAAACAAAGGGTTTATTTTTTATCTTGATGTTTTTGTGATAAACAGGATAATACTAAAAGCATTTGATTGAATAAACCATGTTTGGCTCAAGGCATCTTAAAAATATTGTTGAAAGTATTGCCTTAAATGCACATCCTACATGATGAACAGTTAGAAATAATGAAAACATAAATATTTTGGTTTATTTGAACAATGTTATCTGCTTTGGATCCGGACTTGAAATTTAGGAAATATGCTTTGTTACATTTGTCAAGAAATGTCAATAAATCATGTCAAATAAGTACTGCTCTGTGTAATACTTTCATTTCTGCATAGCGTTTAGTTATCCACCGCATACATAAAATTCTGAAATGAGTAATATAATTGCTCAGAGAAATGAAAAATGCAGCGTTTGTTTTTTTTAATCTTGAAGCAGATTTACTTCTTCCTTCATACATGCAAACATTGATTTTCCTGCAAATTGTTGTTATCCTCTCACCATCCCTGATTACAAAAACATTTTATGGTATTCCAGGATGAGTACAGATGTGAAAGTGAGGGTGGCAGCTGAGACTTAAGATCATAAATATGGGAGCAGTATTTGACCATTCATCCCATCAAGTTTGCTCTGCCATTTGATCATGGCTGATATGTTTCTTTATCCCATTTTCCTTATTTCTGCCTGTAACCCTTGATTCGCTTGGTCATCAAGAACCTATCTATTTCTGGCTTAAACACACTCAATGACTTGGCCTCCACAGCCCTCTGTGACAATGAGTTCCACGCATTGACTACTCGCTGTTTGAAGAAATTCCTCCTCATCTCATTTCTAAAGCATCTTCTCTACGCTCTGATGATGTGCCTTTGAGCCCAAGTGTCTGCTGCTCATGAGAACATCATCTCCACGTTCACTCTATCTAGTACTCTCAGTGTTCGATAAGTTTCAGTGATATTTCTTCCTCATTCTTCTAAACTCCATCAAATACAGATGCTAACTCTTCATATGACAAGCTCTTCATCCCCAGAATAATTTTTGTAAACCTCCTCTAATCCCCTTCCAATGTCAGCACATCACTCCTTAGATACAATAGTCTAAAGGTAGTTTGACTAGAGCCTTATACAGCCTCAGCAGTACATTTCTGCTTTTAAACTCTTGCTGTCTTGAAATGAGCAATAACATTGTATTTGTCTTCCTAATTGGCAACTGAACCTGCATATTAATCTTGAGAATCCTTAACCAGGACTCGTAAGTCCCTTTGTGCTATAGATTCCTGAAGACTTCCCAATTTCGAAAATAGTTTATGCCTCTATCTTCCACAAATGTGCACAATCTTACATTTTTCCAAACTGCATTCTCTGCATTCTACCAGTCAGCCAATCCTCTATCCATGCCAGTACCTTGTCCCTAACACCATGGGCTCTTGATGTATTTCCACTTCAAGAGCACTCTGGAAATTCAACTAGATCATGTTCACTAGCTCTCCTTTAGCTAACTTCCTTGTTACCTCCTCAAAGAATTCTAACATATTTGTCAGACATGACCTTCCCTTGAAGATGCTGTGCCGTTGCAACCCTATTTAAATATTGCTTTTCCAAGTACTTCTCCTCTGTCACCCTTTCTTGGATAGTATCCCTCATTTTGGTAAAGACAGGTGTAAAGTATTCTTTTAAGATCTCAGACAAGTCCCCTGCCTCCAGGTCTACAGCACCTTTTTGTCATTAAATAACCATAGTTCTCCTTTTGCTAAATTTTTACTATTTCTATTGCCATAGATAACTTTAGCTTATCTCTTTATGTTGGCTGCCAATCTCTTCTAATAATTCTTCTTTGTTTCTCATGTGTTTTTTCACCTCTACTATGAACTTTCAATAGTCCTCTTGGCTTTCAACCTTGTTTTCTATCAGTGTTCTATTCATAACTGCACTTTTCCTTATCTTAATTTCCGTCTCCTTTGTCATCCAGTAAGCTCTGGATTTGTTTATTATTCTTTTCCCATTTGATGGACTCTACCTCTACTTGGGAGGCCATTAGATCTCTTAGCAAGGCATACTTTAATGTAAGTGTCCATGTTGTTTAGCACAATTTATGGGCCTGATATTGCATTGGTCAAAATGCATAAAGATTACAAACTCACAATATTCCTTCATGGAAATGACAAAATGATTGATGCTTCATACGATACCATGCTGGTTAATTTCAGTTAATTTAGCTATTGGCTTTTATTTTTCTTCCCATTTTCTCACATTCTTCACCTATTTCCATTTACTCAGTGAGTTGATTCAGCATCACTTAACCAAAATGTAGGGAAGCAAGAATGCAGGCTGCTTCAAACCATAAATTTATTCATTATTGCTATCACTAATTGATCAGAAAAAGTAACAAAGTTGTTGTAGATTATGAGGAGGAGAAATTAATCTGATACAAGTTGGTAACCTCTCTCTGTTTAGTTTTGAGGTTTATCTTATATTTGTTTAATTACCAATAATGGAGTTGAAGCTATTCTATGCTGATGAATAAAAATGCAAAAGGAATAAGAGAAAGAGATAGATATATCATTAATCAGCATTATATTCACATTTTTCAAAAAAATTGGCCTATTTTATGTATCCCCATCAATGTCTTTATAACATTACCTTTCCTACATCCCATGTCACAATTATTTTTTGAAAGGATGTTTTTAAAATTCTATGTTAAGCTCAGTATTCAGCACCGATAGTTCGTTTAATGCTGCTGGTTTGAGCTGGAAGCATACTAAGGAAGACCAAAGGCAGGAAATTTGAGCTGCGTTGTGTTTATATGGATTGCATGACTGACCTTTTTTGAGGAACATTGCCCTTTATTTGTTCTTTTTTTAATCAGGCTTTCTGATCTCCAGAATCTTGTTTTCTCTTTTACCCTTTGATTTTGTTTTGATAAAGTATTCTTATTTTAATATATGTTGATTTGAGATCTCCTTCTTATTAGTATGGCTGGGAAGTATATTAACATAATGAAGCATAAAAATCAGAGCTTTAAATCTCACACCAGCCCACGTCAGCAGCAAGAAATAGGCACCAAATGCCATTAAGCTATGAAACAACAATAAATTTTAAGATTTATAAACATTAAAGATCTGTCTTAATAATATGATGAGGGCCGTATCATTTTTTTCACTGTTATTTCACTCTTCTTCCCTTTTTAAAGAGTGAAATAAAAGAGATATAGATATGTCATGTGAGATCTAATAGTGTTATGGGCCAGGGCTGAATTTGTTAATGGTTCTTTATTCTTTTGAAATTTGCCAACATCACTAACCCACTATATAAAATTAAAGGAGCCGTTGGCATTCATCTTATTAATTTATTTTCAGCCTTGTTAATGTTTTTTTCACAGAAAGAAGTTGCAGTGTAAGGAGATTGCATGTAAGAAGAAAGATTGGAAAATTACTATTTGGGCAATACCATTTTAATATGGGCATTTCAAATAAAAGTGACAATGCCCTGGTTACATTCTCAGTGATTGTAATTATGTGGAACCATCCCTCCTTTATCTTTTTTGACCTGCTTGCAGTCATTTACAAGTTTGATTACATCTTTCTCCTCCAAAGTCTCAGAGGTACAGACAGAGTGGACAGCTGGAGACTATTTCCTTGCCTGGGCATAACTATTACAAGGGGGCACAGTTTTAAAGTGAAAGGAGGTAGATATGTTGGGAGACATCAGAGGTAGGTTCTTTACTAAGAGTGGTAGGGGTGTGGAATGCATGGCTGGAGAGGGTAGTGGAGTTAGCCTTATTATGGAAATTTAAGCAGCTATTAGATAGGCACATGGATGATAGTATAAGGTAAGGGTAGAGGTTAGACAGACCTTAGGTTTAGGGCAAAAATTTGGCACAACATTGTGGGTCGAAGGGCCAAGGCTGTGCTGTACTGTTCTATGTTTACTATCCAGCTGAGTCGAACACTTCTCAGCTGATTCCATCACCCCACCTCCAGTTACAGCTAGAAAATCATCCGAAAACTCTTCTCATCCCATGACCATGATCTCTGGAATCTGTCAAAAATCTAATCTTGATCTGTCCAATTTCTCATCTATATGTTTCCCCTTAGTAATAACATAGATAATTACAGTGCCAGTTTGACTGAGAGATTAATATGCATCGGGACATTGGTTATAACTCCCCAGCTTGTTTCCATGTCACACAGGATATTTTACATTGAAATGAGCAGGTAGAGGGAGTCTCTGTTTATCTTATCTGAAAGACCATGCCTCCAATGGTGTCAAGTATTATTTCAATAGAAGATGCTGGAGACACTAGCAGAATCTGCAGACAGAAAAATAGATTTAATGTTTTGAGTCCAATAACTCTTTGCCAGAAGAATGAAATGCTTTAGGATGCTTTACCACAAAAAGGCCCTATAAGTACACTCAGATAGCCAGAACTGCTGATGCTGGAGTCAGAGATAACAATGGGGAGCTGGAGGAACACAGCAGGCCAGACAGCATCAGAGAAGCAGAAAAGTTGACTTTTCAGCTCAGGACTGTTCTTAAGACCATTCTTTCATTTATCTAAACAGACATCATCAATCTTTCAAAGAAACATACAAGAATAATGTGCACACATTCTTATAAACTTGGTGACAAGTGGTGTTCCACAAGGGTCAGTATTGGGATGACAACTTTTCACTTTATACATTAATGATCTAGATGGAGGAACTGTGGGCATTCTGTCTACGTTTGCAGATGATACAAAGATAGATAGAGGGACAGCTAGTTTTGAGGATGCGGGGAGGCTACAGAAGGATTTGGACATGTTAGGAGAGAAGAAGTGGCAGATGGAGTACAACATTGGAAAATGTGAGGTTATGCATTTTGGTAAGAAGAATAGAAGAATGGACTATTTTCTAAATGGGGAGAAAATTCGGAAGTCTGAAGTACAAAGAGACTTGAGAGTTCTAGTCCGGGATTCTATAAAGATAAACTTGCAGTTTGAGTCTGTAGCAGGAAGGAAAATGCTACTTTGGCATTTATTTTGAGATAACTTGATTATAAAAACAGGAATGTACTTCTGAGGCTCTATAAGGCTCCGGTCAGGCTACATTTGGAGTATTATGTGCAGTTTTGGGTCTCATTTCTCAGGAAAGATGTACAGGCCCTGGAGTGGGTTCAGAGGAGGTTCACGAGAATGGTTCCAGGAATGAAAAGCTTAACACATGAAGAATGCTTGAGGAGTTTGGGTCTATACTTGGAGTTTAGGATACTGAGGGGGGGGATCTAATTTAAACTTACAGAATATTGAATAGGCTGGCCAGAGTGCATGTTGGGAAGATGCTTCCATTGATAGGAGAGACTAGGACCCCAGCGCACAGCCTTAGAGTAAAGGGAAGACCTTTTAGAACAGAGATAAAGAGAAAACTTTTTAGCCAGAGAGGGGTGAATCTCTGGAATTCACTGCCACAGAAGGCTGTGGAGGCAAGGTCATTGAGTATAATTAAGTCATAGATAGATAAGTTCTTGATTTTCAAGGTGATCGAGGATTATGGGGAGAAAGCAGGAGAATGGGGTTGAGAAACTTAACAGCCATGATTGAATGGCAGAATAGACTTGATGGGCTGAATATCTTATGTCTTATGACCTTATGGTCTTACGTTTTTCACAAATTACGTAGTAGGTCAGAATGTCAGATAGAGAAGAATTTGGACCTAGTTACATCTAAAATTAGACATGTTTGCTTTATCCACATGATATGTATGTAACTTTAAGCAATTAAAGCACAGTATGGAAATCTCTAAAGGTAACCCAATCTCTCCTAGCTTCAACTCTTGAATAATTTCAGAGGAGGTCGAGCTGATCTCATGCAAATGATTCAATATTTTGCAGTAATCATTGCCATATATCTCAATTAATTTATAAGCAAGAGACATTAACTATGAAGCTGTCATTTTGATGGGCAGGTTGAATTTTTATGATCCATTACTTTTTGATTATAAACAAGAGACTGATCACTGACTGCAATGGTTAACAAGGGACTTCTAAAACTCAAGTGTGTTTGTTCCTCAAACAAAAGGGAGAGTCCCATTAACAAGGTGGCAGTGGAGAATTTCAAATTCCCTGTAGACCTGTTTTTGAATACAAGCAGGTCCCCTTCACTGCACTTGTAACTAATGAATGTGTAAGTACTGAGGAAATCAATATCCAAGGTACAATACTGAGATGCAAATTGAAGTGCACAGTAATTGCACAGGGTTGTTAAAACAAAAAGATTGGTGGAAGAGTGCACAAAGTCCATGTCAGTGAGCTGCCACAATGAGCTGAAAGTCCCTCAACAGCTGTTTCATTACTGTAAGAGAATGCTGCAGTGAAATGAGTCAGCATAAATAAATAAATCCATCCAAAGCATTCTGCAAAACTGGCCTTGACTTAAAAGGAATGTACTTTACTGGAGAGCAAAAGTGAGAGTTGCTTCATTGTTTAAATTCCAATCTTAAATTAATTTGTCCCATAAGTGGAATGGACGTGCAGTGGAGATGTATGAGATTTACAATAAGGACATTTTAACTGAAATAAGGATATCACCTACTGTGCAATAATACTAAACCAACATTAAAGTAAATTGATATCCAAATAACAAGAAAATTAGGTATTACAGTGGCACTTTTCCTGTATAAAGGTTAGAAAATATACAGCATAACAAAAGACTTAAAGAGCATTTCATGCACAATTAACTTTCTGCTTATGATAGTGTGTAATGACAGATTCTGTAAAACAGAAAATATTGTGCATTCAAGGATGAATGTTAATTTTAATTTTTCTGTCTTAGCACAAAAAGTGTTGTCAAAAATGAGGTTGAGGCATTGGTTGTAATATCCCAGTGTATTTTGAAATCTATTCATTTGCAAGATATATTTCAAAGTGCAAAAAGACTGAGGACAGAATTGGCTGGAATGTATTTTGAAAGGAGTTTAGCAGAAAAGATGGTTGATGAACAAAAACAGACGTTTAAGAAAATAATTAATGACTCACGACAAAAATGTATCCTAGTGAGGAGGAAGTATTCTAGAAAGTGGATAAAACAACCAAGGTTAAGCAAGGCCATTAGTGATGACATCAAAGTGAATGATAAACAATCATACAATGTGCCAAGATCAGTTATAACCAAAGAACTGGGAAAGATTTCAAAGCCAACAAAATATACCCAAAAAAGTAATAAGGATAAACTTCAATGATAAGGTAGCAAATACTATATATAAAAAAACCTTCTTTAAATACAGAATTGAATTGAATGATTTATTGTCACTCATATTTAAGGCAAAATAAAATGAAAAGCTTCAACTGTCGCCACGGCCTGGGACCATTTTGAATAACTTAAAAATAAAAGAAAAAGAGCTGAAAGCGAGTCCAGCTTTGTTCTTGTGATAATGGGAACTGCAGATGCTGGAGAATCCAAGATAAAAAAAGTGTGAAGCTGGATGAACACAGCAGGCCAAGCAGCATCTCAGCAGCACAAAAGCTGACGATTAGGGCCTAGACCCTTCATCAGAGAGGGTCTAGGCTCGAAATGTCAGCTTTTGTGCTCCTGAGATGCTGCTTGGCCTGCTGTGTTCATCCAGCTTCACACTTTTTTATCCCAGCTGTGTTCTTTATCTGCTACTTGGTCCCGGTGTTAATAAGATTGTGTGTTTCTTCTAACTTTGCTTGTTCACATGAAAAACTAAATAGCTCGGCGAACCAACCAACAACTCCAACAACAATCCGAGCTACGGACCTTTGTTAAAATAGTAAATATCAGCATTTGGCTAAATAATAGAAGGCAGGAAATTGTGTGAGGGATCAGGCATTTTAGACCAAACAATAGCTAGTGGAATGCCATGGGGATCAGTGTTGAGCTCATAAATATTTATAGTTGTATATTAGGGACTTAAAAAATGGAAATGAACGTCAAGTTTTGCAGATGACAAAAAATTACCTGGAAGGAAGTGGTGAGGATGACCTAGAGTCACCAGAGAGGTATGGATGAGTTTAGCGGTGGGTCAAAACATCCTTACAGATAGAACGTGAGAAAATGTGAGATTAAGCATTTTGGCAAGATGAATAGAGGAGCTAAATGTTGTTTAAATGGAAAAAGGCTGCAGAACGGTACAGCGCAGAGTGATCCTCGTACATAGGAAATTAACATACATGTTCAGCAGGCCATGGAATGTTAGACTTTATTTCACAGGTAAAATGGGGAAGTATATGCTAAAGTTATACAAGCTGAATCCCATGTAGAATACCCCGAAGATTTTTGTTCCCTTATCTCAGCAAAGATTTAGTGGAATAGGAGGCAGTCTAGAAGAGATTCTCTCTTTTGATCCTGTGAATTGCCAGAATTTCTCAGGAGATTAAATAGGTTGGGCCTATACCCAATTGGCTTGTGGGAGAATGAAGAGTATTTTATTGAATTATATACAATTATGAGTGGTGGATGTGGAGAGGGTATTTCCCCTTGTGGACAATTGAAGCTCAGAGAGCATAACCTCAGAGTGAGGGGTCACTGATTGAAGACAGAAATGTAGAGGAATATTTTGTCTGAGATGGTAGTCAATCCATGGAGTGCAGCAGAGGACTGTCAAGGGTGGTATATTCACATTTGTGATAGGCTTTCATTCAGTGAGGGAACCAGTGTTTCAGGGATAATACAGGAAAGTGGAGTTGACAAATATCAGATCAGCCATAAACTCATTGAATGGCAGAGCAGACTCAATGAGCTAGATGGCCTACTTCTGCTCATACATTTTATAGTCTTATGGTTAGAGTTTCTGTAATATGTCTTTAAAGCTGTACCGCTGAAGACTTGTGCTCCTGATTTAGAGGCACATTGAGTCATTTTTGTGCAGGTCAATTTTGTTTCAGATGTTGACTCCACAAAATGATTTTGTTTTCTTCCACAAAATGGAGGATATATTTAATTCACAGTTGTTGTCCTGTCAAGCATCAGCAAAGTAATGGAAGGTGTTGTTGACAGTGTTAACAAGAGACGCACATTTACCAATAACCTGCTTAGTAATGCTTAGTTCGGATTCTATCAGTACTATTTGGTTTTACAGCCTGGGCTCCAGTTTATGACAGGCCTAGAGGCTGGAGCTTGGCAGATAGTGTTGAGACGGTGGCAGGAGCAGCAGAGCTGACATCTCCTGCGGCTTTGGTGTCTTTGCTGTTTTTGGGGTGGGGCTCCTTGAGGACATCTGCAAAGATATTGTAGATGACCTGAAGCCATGCTTGAAACTTCAATATGAACAGAAGATTAACTCTTATTAAATTAATTTCCTCTATCCTTTTTGTAATTCAAAATGGTGCTGGATTGTGTTGATGAAACACTTTGCACAGTATCTTCAAGATATGTGACGATAGATCATTCATTCATTCACCTTCACCACAATGCTTGCAGAGACTCAAGATAGTGGTTCACCATTATGTTGGCAATAGCAATTTGAGACAGATGGAAAATGCTGGCCAGCGATGCCAATTTTCCATCAATGAGTTAAAAAATTCTACACCTTACTCGTTATTAATTAACAACTCCTTCGTTGTCTTTGCTTTTAAGTGGCTAAATATTTATTGAGCTTATTTTTGCATTGTAACGTCAGGTAGCATTGTGTATGCTGTCATCCATGTTTCATTTTACAAACTGTGAATATGACTGCAAGGATTAAAGTGAGCAGAAAATGATCTAACCTATAAGCTAAAAATTTTCTCTTTCCGTATTCTTGAAGAAAGACAGAATATGTCAGCGTAATTTCTCAGTATATGGCATAATCATTTTAGACTCCATAGAATCATAGACTTTTACTGTATAGTGAAGGCAACATTGTGTCCATACCAGCCAAAATAAAGCTATTGGAATTAATTCTGCCTTGCCGTTCCTGGTTCGTGACTTTGTAGTTAATTGCACTTGAATTGACTAAGTACTTCTTAGATAGGGTCTCAGTCACTATCACAGAGAGATGTACATCATGTTGTTGCATTGATAGTGCCCATTTTATACAATCAGTCAAAGTCATAATTTCTGTCAATAATATTACAGGGTGTGATTTCCTCCATATTCAAAGTGACATGCAGTGGTTTGAACTTTCGTAGAAAGTTGGCTATCATCGTCCCACATTCAATAGAAAATACATAGGAGCTCTGGAAAAGTTTCTCAGATATTACTTATACTATTTCTCAGTGATGCACAGAGCTTCTGGTGTTGTTTGAGTGCTTGTTAGTGAAACTCCTGCTGTAAATCTAATTCCATGAAATTCAGGAGAAAACATATTCCTCCTGTTGATTCATTAGCTCCTAAATTGGTATAAAGTACAAATCCAAGCTCACATATAAGGCCGTAAGATATTGGAGCAGAATTATCCCATTTGTCCCATCATGTCTGCTCTGCCATTTGATCATGGCTAATATGTTTCTTAACTCCATTCTTCTGTCTTCTCCCCATAACAGTTGATGCCTTACTAGTCAAGAACCTGTTTACCTCTGTCTATTTTAAATACACTCAATGACTTGGCCTCCACAGCCTTCTGTGGCAATGAGTTTCACGGATTAACCACCCCCTGGCTGAAGAAATTCTTCCTCATCTCAGTTCTAAAGAGCCATTCGTTCACACTGTCACCCAGGGTCCTAGTCTTTCCTACTAGTGGAAACATCTTCCTCACATCCACTCTATCCAAACCCTCTCAGTATTCGCTAAGTTTCAATGAGAAGTTCCTCCTCTTTCTTCTAAACTTCATCAAGTACACAGTCAGATCGTCAACTGCTCATCAAATGACAGGACCTCCATCTCGGGATCAATCTTATAACCCTCCTTTGGACCCCTCCTTAGTTCTGGGGCCCAAAATTGCTCAAAATATTCCAAATATGGTCTGGACAGAGCCATTTTCAGCTTCAGCAGTACATCTCTGCTCTTGTATTAAATATCTTCTTGTACTGAATGCTGAAATTGCATTTGCCCTCCTACTGCCAACTGAACCTGAATGTAACCTTACAAGGATTCTGAAGTAGGACTGCTAAATCCCTTCAACGTCAAATTTCCAATGTTTTCCCTTGCTTAGAAAATAGCCTATGCTTCTATTGTTCCTACCAATGTGTAGAACCTCACATTTTCCCATATTGTATTCTATTTGCCACTTCTTTGCCAACTCCCTCGTCTGTCCAAGTATTTCTTCAACTTCCCCATTTCCTCAACACCACCAGCCTCTCATCTGCCTTTGCATCATCTACAAACTTAGCAACAATATACTGAGTTCCTTCAGTCAGATTATGAACATAGAACGTGAATAGTTGTGGTCCCAACACTGGCCCCTCCACTCATCACTGACTGCCATTCCAAAAGAAACCCCTTTATCTGTACACTGTCTTCTGCCAGTCAATTAATCTTCTATCCTTGCCAGTACCTTGCCACTCAACCTTTAGTGCTATATTGTTTAGCAGCCTCTTGTGTGGCAGCTTGTCAGAGGCCTTGTGGAAATCCAAATAGATTACTTCCGATGGCTCTCCTTTGTCTCACTTGATCATTAATTTCTCAAAGAATTCTAACAGAATTTTCAGGCATGATATCCCCCTGATTGACTCAGCCCTATTTTACCACACACTTCTAGGTATCCACAACCTCCCGCTTAATAAGCGACTATAATATTATACCTATGATTCAGGTCAGGCTATCCAGCCTACATTTTCTGTCTTCTGCCTCCTTCCCTTTGTTAGACATAGGGGTTACAGTAATCATTTTCCAGTCCTTCAAGATGAACTTAAATATGAATATACACGAATGTGTTCGATAAGACATCTCACAAAAAGCTAAGTCATAAGACAGAAGCCCAGAGTGTTGGAGGTAGTATGTTGGCATGGATAGAGAACTGGTTAATGAGCAGGAATTAGTGAGTGGGGACAAGGCGTTCTTTTTCAGGCTGGGGACCTGTGACCAGCAGGGTTCCACAGGGATCAGTTCTGGCACCATGACTATTTAAAATCTATGCTAATGACTTTGAGGAAGGAAGTGAATGCACTGCAGCTAAATATTCAGACAACACAAAATAGGTAGAAAAGCAGGCTTTGAGAGGGTTATCATCAGGTTATAGAGAGATATTGACAGGCTAACTAAGTGGGCAAAAAGTTGACAAATATAGTATAATGTGTGAAAATGTGATGTTGTTCAATTTTGAAGAGAGAATGAAAGAACAAAGTACTACTTAAATGGACAAAAAACTGCAGCAAGCTGCCACACAACGGCACTTGTGGTGCTTGTTCATGAAACACAGAAAGCTAGCACACACTGTAGTCCGTATTCAGGATGGTTCATGGAATGTTGGTGCTTATTTCACGAAGTTTGAAGTATTAGAGCAGGGAAGTCTTACAGCAAAAGTACAAGGTGCTGATGAGACCACACTTGAAGTGCTGCGAACAGTTTTGGTGCCCTTATTAAGGGGAGTGTATCATTTCATTGAAAGCAGTTCAGAGAAGGTTCACTAGGGTGATCCCTGTTATGGAGGGATTGTATTATGAGCAAAGGCAAAACAAAGGAGTTTAGAAGAATGTGAGGTGAGCTCTTTGAAACATACAAGGTTTTTAAGGGTGTTGACAGGTTAAATGCTGAGGGGGTGTTTCCCTCATGGAAGAATCAATGACCAAAGACCAATGGACTCAGAATAAAGAGGTGTCAATTCAAGACAGAGATGAGGAGGGGTTCCTTCTTTCAGAGGATTGAGTGTCTTTGGGACTCCTTGCCACAAAGCAGTGGAGGCAGAGACCTTGTGTATATTTAAGGTATGGATAATTAGATTCTTGATTAGCAGGGGAATCGAGGGTTATTGGACAAAGGGCAAGAAAGTGAACGTGAGGAATATTGGATCAGCTGTGATGCCAATGAAAGGCAGAGCAAGCTTGAGGGGCCAACAGGCCTATTCCTGTTCCTGTTTTATTTTTGGTTTTATACAAGTTGGGAGCAGGAGTAGATGATTTTGCCCTTGTTCTGCTATTTAATGAGATTGTGGTTAAACTGACGGTAACATCAATTCCATGTTCTCCCTGATCTCCATAAACTTTCGCCCCCCCCCCCCCCCCCCGCCACTTGCCACGAATTTATGCACCTCTGCCTTAAACGTCCTCAAAGACACTGAACCACTGATTTCTAAGGAAGAGAGTGGCAAAGTCTCAAGTTCTTCTAAAAGAAAAGAATCTGTTTTAAATCCTTGTTTTTAAATGCTGCCATCTGCTTCTAGATTCTCCCACAAGTGAAAACACCCTTTCCACATCATCCTGTCAAGGCTGTTAAATGTTTCAGTCAAGTTACCTCTTATTCTTCTTAATTCCAAAGGATGCAAACTTAATCTGTCTAACATTTCTTATAAGACAACCAGTTCATTCTAGGTAGCAGTCTAGTTAGCCTTCTCTGAATCTCTTCCAATGAATTTACACCCTTCTTTAAATAAGGAGCATATATGTGCAGTATTCTAAATGTGGCCCGAGTAATGCCCTTCATAACTGAAGCATAACCTCCCTACTTCTGTGTTCAAATTCTCTCACAATAATCAATGACAATCTGTTAGTTTCCTTATTTACTTGCTGTGCCTGCATTCTATCGTTTTGCAATTCAGGCAATAGCAAATATGGGTCCCTCTGTGTCTCAGAGCTCTGCAGTCTGTCACCATTCAGTTAACATGCTTTTTCTTTTCCTGTTGGAATGGAAGATTTCACATTTTCCCACATTATATTCACATTATACCACATTTGCTGGATCTGCGTGCACTCACTTAAATATTTATATCTAATGTGGCCTTTTTATCTCCCCTTTATCCAAGTCATTTATATGAATTGTGAAAAATTAAGTTGCCAGCACTGATCCCTGTAGCAGATGACTTGTTAATCTTGCCAACCAGAAGACGGTCCATTTATGTTTACTCTATATTTGTTAACTAGCCCATCTTCTAACCACGCCTGTTCAACATTTTTAGTAATATTATCACTATAGAAAACTACATCCCATTTTAAAAAGACCTTAACTTCTTTAAAAGAATACTTCCTCCTGTTTTATAGCACTATGTATGTAAATGACAAGTTTTACAATTTAGCCACATTTTAAATTGTCTCCTTAAATTCAAAGTGAAAAACGCCATGCCAGAAGCAGGCCAGCTAAGAGCTATGTCCATATGATTTAGTTGCTATGATGGAGAAATTCAAGCAGAAACCTATTGAAGTATCAAGTGGCAGTTTTTATACCAATGACTCAGTGCAGTGGATTTGATAGGACGCTGCGTTCCCCATTCCCAACTGAAAGGCTTAGGGCGGGAAGGAAGGGAGTGTATCCACAACCCTGGCTCAGAAATGTAACACTGGGAGGAATGTTAGTTATTTTAAGACAAGGCTTTTCTGCCCTTATCATGGGAAGCAGTCTTGCCTGAGAAACCCATTGGCCAGTTGAATGGCTGGCCGCTCTGTTCTCCCATTGAATTAGTCAGGAGTGGTGTCCACTTTTGGGATTGAAGAACAAGGAGCCCAAGTCTAGGTCTGGGAAATCTAAGAGAGATGGACAAGGGTATTAAGTTCAATAGATGGGGTGGGGGTGGGGGGGGTAGTGGTGTTGAAGCAGGGCCTCTCCTGTTGTCTATGCAGCAAAACCTGGCAGACATCCTGGATGATTTTGGCCTCCCCACTGCTCCCCAGTGAGCCCTTATTTGTCTTTACAAGGCTCCCATAAGACTATATCATAGAATTTATAGAAACCCTACTGCGTAGAAGCAGGTCATTTGGCCCAATAAGTCCACACAGCCCCTCTGAAGAGCATCCCACCCAGACCTATTCCCCTACCCTATGCCTGTAACCCTACATTTCCCATGACTAAACCACCTAATCTACGCATTCATGGACACTGTGGACAATTATTACTTACCCAATCCACCTACACAGCACATCTTTGGACTGTAGGAGGAACTGGAACACCAAGAGGAAACTGACACAGACACAGGGAGAATGTACAAACTCCCAAGGATGGGACTGAGCCCAGATCCCTGGTGCTGTGAGGCAGCAGCACTAACCATTCAGCCACCATGCTGCCCACTAGAATGCCGTATATCTCAGACAAATTTGGAGATTGAGAGGCGAGAGATTTTTTCATTGATTCAGGGATGTGGGAATTGCTGGTTAGAACATCATTTATTGCATGTCCCTATTTTCCCAGAGTACAGTTAAGAGTTAACAGCATTGCTATAAGTTAGAAGTCACATGTAGGCCAGACAAGTAAAATTGACAGATTTCCTTCCCTATTAGTGAACTATTTGGGTTTTTATGATACTCTAGGGTGGCACGGTGGCTCAGTGGTTAACACTGCAGTCTCACAGAGCCAGGGACCTGGGTTTGATTCCCACCTCGGGCGACTGTCTGTATGAAGTTTGCACATTCTCCCTGTGTCAGCGTGGGTTTCCTCCAGGTGATCCGGTTTCCTCCCACAGTCCAAAGATGTGCAGGTTAGGTGGATTGGCCATGCTAGATTGCCTGTAGTGTTCAGGGGTGGGTGGGTTATAGGGGGATGGGTCTGGGTGGGATGATTCAAGGGGCGGTGTGGACTTGTTAGGCCAAACGGCCTGTTTCCACACTATAGAGAATCTAATCTAATCTACAGTTACATGGTCACCAATGGGCTAGTTTTTTTAAAAAATTAGGATTTTTAAGGAATTCGGATCTTCCTCAATTGAATTTGAGCTCGTATCCTCCGAACGTTAGCCTGGTGTTCTGGATTAGTAGCTTATTGACACAATCAGCATGATACTGCCTCTCTCTTCACAGACAGCAGGAAGGTCTGCTACTCTATTTTAAATGCCAAAGGCAGATTGTTTTGTGTTAACAATTAAGCAGGATGCTTATGAGGGTTTTGAATTTCTATTCAAAAGAAAGGGAACAGAGCAAATGGTACTTTTGGACATTTAAATAACGAATACTTATTGACACAGACCTTGTTCCTGGAAGTTAGGTTAGGTTGTTGGAAGACTCAGGCTGACAAACAGGTTTCAACAACATTTGAAAGTTCAACTTCAGGTAACAGAAAGATGTGAATATTCTGGACAGCTGGCAGTGACTTTGGACTTGTTCTTGTCATGCTACTCATCTTCTAGAAGTACAACGCTCTGCAAAAAGGATTGGAAGACATTTCTGAATTGCATGAGTTAGGGTAATAAATTGTGGCATATAAATCTGAATTGGAAGCCTCTGAAATTCCCTCCAAAAATGGGGGATAACTGATGCATTGAATATAATGATCAAACTGTGCTTGTGGATTATGGTGGCTGTTTTTTTTCAAATGTGAAAAACTGGCAATTCATATTAAAATGCACATTCAACTGAATTAATTGATTATACAAAGATGCCTTTAATTTCAATGAAAATATTTTAAAACCATCCAATTCATTATCTTTGGCATCCAATGCAAAGAGTTCATAAATTCATTCTGAGACACTTTGCCTATGTTTTCATTGTAAGGATCACACTCTGGTACTTATACCACGAATACTACCAATTGTATGTAACAATGAAGTACTTTTGTTTTCAGAATCATCTCTATTCAGGAAATCATTTTACTTTCCATCCATTGAATTGTATATGTTGTATTTTTGAGAGATCTGATCACATTTGGTGCATAAACAGCATCCCATGATTTAATAATGAAAACAAGTGAGACAGCATTCCTATTTCCATTCTTTGCAAAAGAATTTCCTTTATCAACCATTCACCTGTTCCATTCAGCACAAACAAGATTCTTGAATGGCATGTTAAGGTATGCATCCAAAGGATGAACAAGGCACATTAGACACTCTGGTATAAATGCACTTTGGGCATTACTTTGATGCAGGCATCTTTCGATGTTGTTAGCTATTTGGGATTTGAACATGTCCCATATTAATAACGTGCATTCTTAACAAAGGCCCACCAGGATATCTAAACTGTTTGTTATTGATCTGTAGCCTCTTTCCATTTTCACCTATCCAACTGTTTCAAGAAGCCTAATGTTCAGCATTGTTTCACATTTGGAAATTACCATTGAGTTTAATTCTAACTAATCGGCCATTCAGGCTTACATCACAATGAATCATGTCTTTTCATATCGTGTAATTTTCACCAGAACTGGTTTATCACTCCACAGTTGGGTTGTTTGGTATATTGAAATTTATGGGTCTTCTATCCATGTTGCTGACATAAATTAATAGTTAAGCATGACTTTTTGGCTGTTGTCTGATGATGGATCACTGAAAACTGGTAATATCAGTATTGAGGTTTTTTTGGTAGTCTCTGAGAAATTTCTACCTTCTAACAATAGACCATTTTCTTAAATTGAATAGCTACAGAAACAAACTTTTGGTCCTAAATCTTTGCCGGAATCAGTTTGATTTGGCCAAGTATTTCTGACGACCCATTCCAATACATACTTTTCAAGATCAGAGCAGTGGCTGGTCCTGATTCGGATGGCATGTTTAATTCTTGGGCATCATTTTCAAGGTGGTTTCCTTCTTTATCTCTCATTTTCACAACAATTTTCAGTATTGACCAATTCCCTCACTGCATCAAATGATTTGACTTTGAGGTAGTTTTATAACTTCAGTTATTTTGCTGCAAGACTAATTCCTGTCTGTCAGTCTCCATGTGTGGTCTCCTTTAATTGAACATGTATTAAAAATCCCACACATTGTCTTTGCAATTTAGTCAATATTGCCTGCTTAATCCCATGAACTGACTTACAGATTAGGCAAGACTTTCTGCATGTATAGCATTTTGTAGTACCTGCAAATGCCTGACTTTTGAGGCCAAGAAAATGAGTTGTCTTACATCCTATATTAAGGTACAATTTGCTATTGACAACAATGTAATCATTTTATTTTCTTCATCTTGGTGTATTAGTTCACAATTAAGTAACATTTGACCTCGGTTTATTTTAGTTGTTTTGTTACATTAGAAGTTTTCAAATGTGAAATTTTGCCCTAAAGAAATTTCAGTTGTTCATGGGAAGTTCATATCTTTTGAAAGTTATTGGTCTCCATGGAGTGTGTCATGTTAACAGTTCTTGAAGCATTTTTCCTGATCTCCTTATTTGATCTATTAGTGGCCAACTTACAATTGCTGAAGGGTCTAGGCCCGAAACGTCAGCTTTTGTGGTCCTGAGATGCTGCTTGGCCTGCTGTGTTCATCCAGCTTCACACTTTGTTATCTTACAATTGCTGCTTCTTGTTCTTAAGGGGGAGCGAACAAATCTATTCTTCTTTTGGCTCAATAAAAAGATGTCAGCTTGTCTATGCACTTTTGGGCCATTTGAATGATATTTACGTGATAATTTCTTTCCTTGCAAGTGGACGAAGCATTTTGAAAATATTACGCGTAATTATATGAATCCGTTTGTGATAGTGAGGTGTCACAACCCACTTTGGAAACTGCATTGACACTTGAGCCTTGGGGTTCTAACAAAAGTTGAAGATTTAATCAAAGCAAGCATAATCCCAGTTTAAATATCTGATGGATCAAGTTAATGGAAAACCCCAACTACGTTCTGACATTATAACAAAGAAATACTAATCAAAATTAAAACACAACTATGAATTAGCAAAATTTAACTCTACTAGTTGGAACTCTAACTCCCTTTTAAAACTGCTAGATTCATGTTCTTGGAGGAGGCAACAAATATTATAGAGCCTCAGTTCAATAGCATCAGCATCAATAGCCTCAAATTGTTAAGACTTTGAGTTACTGTTAAGGCGACAGCTTAAAGCAACAGATGGGAGAAAATAACTGGACTTCTTCAGTTATCAGTTGTTTTTTGCTTTTACTGCAGAGAGACAAAGACACAGAATGTACTTATTCAACAGTCCAGAAGCTTCCCTCTTTCTATTGTAAAAACTCAAACTTTTTCCATGCCTAAGATCCAACCAGAAAGTTGTTGTCAGGCTAAACTAGTCACAGTTGCACAAACCAATCAGTAATCTGTCACTGGACGAATTTCACTCCACACACACACACACACACACACACACACACACACACACACACACACACACACACACACACACACACACACACTCCAAGGTGCGATGGCACCTTATCTGTTCTCTCCACCTGCTTATAAAGCAACAGTGCAAATCTGACTCACGATGAGTTCCATGTAACTTGTTCCTAAAAGTGCAATAATTTCTTCCAAAGGCTTTGGGTCCCTTTTCTATTTTACTTCACAAACGAAAAAAAAATGCAATATACTTTTGGTGGATGAGATAAAGACAGCCAGAAGGACAGTTAGTGTTGAGGAAGTGGGGAGGCTGCAGTGGGATTTAGGCAGGCTAGGAAAGTGGGCAAAGAAGTGGTAGAAGGAACAAAATGTGGGAAAGTGTGAGGAAGAATAGGTTTGTAAATTATTTTCTGAACAGAAAGGCTTCAAAAATTTGAAAACCAAAGGAACTTGGGAGTCCTAATTCAGTATTCTTTTAAGGTCAAAATGTAGGTTCAGTTGTCGGATCAGAAAGTAAATGCATGTTGGCATTTATTTCATGAAGGATAGAGCACAAAGACAGAGATGTACTGCTGAGACTGTAAAAGGCTTTGGTCAGACTGCGTTTGGAATATTGTGAGCAGTTTTTGTCCCTGTATATAAGATGTGTTAGCACTGGAGGATGTCCAGAGGAGGATTACAAGAATGATCCCAGGGATGAAGGTCTTACCATCTGATGTGCAGTTGAGGACTTTGAGTCTATACTAGATGGATGAGGAGGGATGTCATTGAAACTAATAGAATTCTGAGAGGCCTGAATAGAATGGATGTGGAGAAGATGCTCGTGCTAGTAGGAGAGACTAGGACCCTAGGGCATAACATCAGAATGAAGAAATGACTCTTTACAACTGAGATGAGGAGGAATTTTTTCAGCCAAACGGTAGTTAAACTGTGGAACGCATTTTCACAGAAGACTGCGGACGCCAACTCATTGAGTGTATTTAAGACAGAGATAGATGGCTTCTTGATTAGTAAGAGGATCAAGGGTTATATGGAGAAGGCAGGAAAATAGAGTTGAGAAACATATCAGCCATGATTGAATGGCAGAGCTGACTTGATAGGGCGAATAGCGTAAATACACTCCTATATTTTCTGGTTAATGATTTTATGTCTGTAGAGAGGATGTGGGCTTTGTCTGGCCATCATATTATGAGATACCACTTCATGAAAAAGCAACTCCCCATCATAGTTTATGTAAATGTTTGATTCATATTCATTCCTGGTAACTCAACAGTGGTCCATATCAATGGACAGCAGCAAAGATTGAAATCAGAAAACAAAAGGAACAAGAACATTAGAAAACACTTTATAAATCATGTTACCAGAAAAGATTAATCAGGTCTCTTTCATCAGTAGTGATCATAACTCAACCTGAGCTCAGCTGCAGATGTTTCTAAAGTGAAATAAGTTGTTAGTCTTCACTTATCCAGCAAAAATGAATAAGTGATGCAAATTATTCGGCTCAAATTGTCTAGCATGGTGCATGGATTGCAGTATTCAGTCAGAATACGAATGCAGCAGAATTGTATCAACTGAATCTATATTTTCACTGCATGTGTGAAATTTGTTCTTTCATATCTTTTGTACTGAATTTGCTAAATTTATATTGTTTTCTGCCTGTTTCTGAGGATGTTCAAGATCTCTGAGAGATTCGATTTCCTCGAAGGAAAATGAACCAAATCTAATTTCGTGCATGGAATCTGGTTTCAAGTAATACTGCATAAAACCAAGCAAAAAAAAAAGAAACATTTTCTCCAGAGATTATCAGTGAATTCTTAAAATGACACAGCAGTTAACTTTTTCTACTTCATCAAAAGAAGTGCATATTTATTATGGTATTCAAGTAATACGTGAAGTATCAGTAAAGCATGTGCTGATTACTTTCATCATCTCTTCCTCCTGGTGGGATCTGATATAGCTTTCCTCTTTCACTCCTCCTACCAATTTTGAATAACTTCTCAAGCAAATCCTTCATTGGGGTTAAATTGCCTAATTCACTAGCTCCTGCCCCAGTTTCTACTCAATGCTTCAGGCAAGGTGGTGTTGAAGTCTTTGTTTTGTTTTGTTGTTCATGGTAAGCTCAAAAACAATTACTACAGTAATTCTAACATCAATATTTTAGGAACTTTTCCTCCTCTTTTCCACTCAGGTGTGAAGAGACTGATATTACAGTGTTAGAATGCAACAGAAGATCAGGTTCCGTGAACTGGAAGGTCAGAAATATAAATAAAATCAAAAGAACTGTGGATGCTGTAAATCAGGAACAAAAACAAAATTGGTGGAAAAGCTCAGCAGGTCTGGCAGCATCTGTGAAGTTAATGTTTCAGGTCTGGTAACCGTTCCCCAGAACTTGGTCATAAATATAAAGTTGGTATTCCAGAAAGGAGACGGAAAGAAAACAGGAAACTAAAGTGTTGGCCTGGCATCATTAGAAAGGTAGACATGGGAATCTATGAATAGGTATCTGAAGACAAAAATTAGAATTGATTAAACTCTTGTAGCACGGAAAGCAGTATCCCTGCTGCTGAGCTAGCAGTTCTGAAGGATAAAAGTCCCAATCCTGAAGCTTTTGGCCAAGGAAGTCACTTTCAGAATTTGACCAAACATGGTAAATATCTACTTGTATATCCTTCCAACATGTGAAAAATGGCTGGAGATAATAACGGAAGAAATTCCTTGCTCAGGTGATAAGAAAATTGGATCCTTCACCAGCACCATTCAGAACTCTGGATTACAACATGTATATATAAGGAAAAGTTGCTGCAGCAAGCAGACCTTCTGAGGGCTCCCTTGGCTGGATCATTGACGTGAATCAGAATGGTACAGCATGAACTAGTTACCCGCGTTCTGGCTGAAATAGATTTTAGAACTCCCTCTGTCATATTCTGGTCTGGCTAGTTTGCAGCCACCAATCCTATTTTCCTCTATGCTGAATGTAAGGCCTGTCTAATTATCTGTGACAGAAAATAAAACACTGCGGAGTCTAAACAAAAGGAGCAATTGTTTTACATAGTAAGATTCTTTCTCACATGATAGAAATGCTGGCCCAGCAAGCAATGCCTATATCTCATGAGTGACTTTAACTTGCTAGGCAGAATTACTTTGGACGAATCGGAGCTGTTCAGAACACATCTGCTCCTGTTGGGAACTTGTGCAGAACTCAGTCGCTTCCACCCAAAGACCGTGTGACATAATCAGATTGGGTACAGCTTAATGCAACATCAGCAATGGCTCATTCACCATTGTCACATTATAAAATTATTTACTTGCCTGACATGTGGTGGATGTTGTAGTGCTGTAGGTTGTACCTACTTTTGCGCAGAGAACTGAAAGAAGGGGAGGTGATGGCCTAGTGGTATTATTGCTGGACTGTTAATCCAGAGACCCCGATAACGTTCTGGGGACCTAGTTTGAATCCCACCATGGCAGATTGTGGAATTTGAATTCAATAAAATATCTGGAATTAAGAATCTAACGATGACTGTGAATTCATTGCCGATTGTCAGGAAAAAGCCCATCTAGTTCACTAAAGTCCTTTAGGGAAGGGAACTGCCATCCTTACCCAGTCTGGCCTACATGTGACTCCAGACCCACAGCAATGTGGTTGTCTCTGAACTGCCCTCTGGGAAATTAGGGATGGGCAATAAATACTGCCAAGCCAGCGATGTCTTCATCCTGTTGATGAATAAGGAAGACAACTCAGTTATGATTAGTCAGCTTTATGGTGGATGCGGTGCTCTTGGATTGGAGATTATATATTAATTTAGAACTGGTTTAATGGGTAAGAAACAGAATAGAAATAAAGTGGCCAATCTCAGATTCACAGGTTGTAACTGTCAGGTAGTGTAAGGGTTATTAGAATGAGAAATTGAATTTCTTTGTCACATATTCAAGTACAGAGCTGCATGAGTACAGTGAAAATTGTTGTCATTTCTTGGGTACAAAGTTTTGTAGGTACAACATCTTAGGTATTAATTAGAAAAATGAAAAAGCAAAATTAAAATTGTGTGAAATTCTTTACTTGGGTAGAAAAATAGAACAATGAATATGCTTTAATTGTGTCAACAACTGGAATATGTTAATATTCTAAGGGTGTCCAAGTATATGTATCACAGCAAGTTAAAGTGCAGGTCTTGTATGTAGTTGGTAAGGCAAGTAGTATATTAGCCTTTATCACAAAGGGATTAGAACCTAATTCTCAGTTTGGCTTTGGTAAGCCATGCCTGTAGTACTATGTGCAGTTTGGTTTTCTTACTGTAGGGAAAATATATTTGGCATAGAGGCAATGCAAGAAATTTTCAATGGGCTGATTGAGGGTGTTGTTCTTTGAGGAGAAATTGAGTTGAGAAAATCAATATTTACGAGAGCTTAGACGAATGAGGGACAACCTAATTGAAACATGCAAAAATCATATAGGGTTTGACATGATAGATGCTGTGGGAATTACTTCTCAGCTGTGCAATCTAAAACTTGAGATTAAAGAACATAGATGATGGAAATGTTTTGACCCAAATGATAGTGAGTATCTGGAATTCCTTACATGAGAAATCTGTGGATTGTTATAACAGTAATGCAAAGGCTATTGTCACCATTATGTTGTCATATGATGTAATGTCTGTAGTTATGGTTGAAGTAGAGTGCTGCAACCAATCTTCCTTTTTGTGCTAGCCTGGCGGGCTATTTAGGAGACTGTGCAGGAAGGTGAACCATGGATGAGTCTTAGCAAAGATGCTGTTGTATTAGATAACAGAATGCATCTTTTTACTTCTGATTAGCTATATACAGGTCACATTAACTCTGAGGCATATTAGCTATTCCAAACAAGAGGTAGGTAAGACAATTGTACCTTATCAGGAGATCATTCAAGAGGCTAACTAACTGTCTGCCTGAACTGCTTCCAAATGCTCAACTAGCAGCGGTGGTATGTATCAGAGAGGATGGGCATTGAGTTTGGCTTAGACTGACCCTTACTTATCTGTTACCATTTACAAAACAGATGCTTACCATTTAATGTAGTGAAGGCAGAAACTATTGTGTGTTTGGGTTCAAAGAGATTGAAAGGATAAGTGTTGAAATAGATGTTAGTCATGAATGTATGATGCAAGGGATCTAATGTCATATCTTGCTTCAGTTTTTAACAGGAATCAGTGGTGAGCGCACTTTTGTTTGTCATTTATATAAATGATTTGGATGAGAACATTGGCGGCATGGTTAGTAAGTTTGCCGATGATGCCAAAATTGGTGGTATAGTGGACAGTGAAGGTTATCTAAGATTTCAAAGGGATTAGGGTCAATTGGGTCAATGGGCTGAGGAGTAGCAGATGGAGTTTAACTTGGATAAATGCGAGAGACTGCATTCTGATAAAACAAACAATATTTCTCAATTAAAAGTAGGGCCTCGGATAGTGTTGTAGAATTGAGAGACCTAGGGGTTCAGTTACATAATTCTTTGAAGTTTGCATTACATATAGAAAGGGTGATTAAAAGCGCACTTAGCACGCTTGCCTTCATCGCTCAGGCCTATGAGTATAGGAGTTGGAAAATCATGTTGAGGCTGTGCAGGACATTGGTGAAGCCTCTTCTGGAGTGCTGTGTGCAGTTCTGGTTGCCCTGTTATTGGAAAAGTGTTATTAATGTAGAGACGGTTCAGAAAATATTTACCAAAACGCTGCTTGGAATGGAGCGTTTGAGCTACAAAAATAGGCTGGGACATTTTTCACTGGAGTGTAGCAGACTGAGGGGTTAGCTTAGAGGTTTATAAAATCATGAGGAGTGTAGGTAAAGTGAATGGTGGGTATCCTTTCCCTAGGGTGGAGGAGTTCAAGACTGGAAGCATATTTTTAAGATTACAAGAGAAACATTTAAAAAGACATGTGGGGCAACATTTTTACACAGAGAGTGGTTCATGTATGGAATGAACTTCCAGAGGAAGTAGTGAATACAGGTACAGTTACAATGCCTAAAAGACATTTGGATAAGTTATATAAGTAAGAAATATTGGAGGAAAATGGGCCAAGCGCAGGCAGCTGGGACTAGCTTAGTTTGGGAACATAGTCGATATAGACTAGTTGGACTGAAAGATCTGTTTTAGTGCTGTACGACTGTAAGACTCTATGACTCGAAATGGCTGAGAAATTTAAATATTACATGGCCCTGTATTAATACTTAGCAAAAGTTAGAAAGAGTTTCCCTATGTTTACAAAATCATGCAATGACCAGTGTGATTCTCTTGAACTAAGACCAGGATCATAATTCAATATTTTGTGCAGTAATCCATGGTCCACTATTTCCCTACTGAGTTGTGTTTATTGCAGTGTTACAAATAATGCAACTGTCAGATGACTCTGTTCCTGCATAAGAAATAAGTGCTGTTGCTGTAGTACCATAATATTCTGTAAAATCAAATACGTTAGATTTATATAATACCTTTAACACAGTGAAATGTCTAAGATGATTGTAGAATCAGTCCTGAGGCAGTTCAAACAGATGAGATGTATGTAGATACTATATTATCTATCCAACATGGGTGCTTGCTGAAACACAACTTCAATACCTTCATATCAGTTGGTGTGAGAAGAAATTGTTCCACCAGGTTAGTTTCATTCTCTTAACTTTGCATCTAAACCATGTTTGTTTTGGAACATTTACAGTTTTAAATAAGCAGTTTCTTGCATGGTAAATGGCAGATAGAGTTTTTTTTGTGACTGTAGTTCTATATCTGACAGTTTAAGGTCTATGTTTCAATCATAGTTTCATAAGCCCACTAATTGCATTTGTTGAATGCATGTTTCTCAATCAATAGAATTTTTGTAGCTCAAGAAGTCTTTATAATTTATGGATGGCTTGCTATCTGCTGCTAAATGTAATATTATCCCATCTATCTATAGCCACTGTGCTAGAGAAAAGATTCCCAGTAAGTGTAGTTATTCTTTCTGGCTTATTGCAAAATTACTGTAAGATGAAAACATTATTAGTTATTAATCAATAAGGTACAATAAATAGGAAACAATAACATAAATTTAAGAGAAATTTTTATATCAAGGTGTGCATATAGAAAACCAGCTGGGACTCATTAAGCTTTGTTTAATTGCATTCTTGTTAACATAAATACAAGATAAAAGATATTAATTTAGTTTGAGTAAAAATTGAAAATTATAAAATATTTATTCAGTGGAATGGGGAGGGTGAGTCCAAGGATGGCTTTGAGGTTATTGAAAGATTACTGAGGGCTTTGAATTTTCATAGGGTGAAATTTTATCCAACACGGATAAACCTCACTATTGAAGGGCAGGTAGGACAAAATAACCTCAATTCAATGTGGAAATGTTCTTATTAACTTACACTCAAATCAGCAGGGTAGATATTGAAAGAAAAAGGGAACATAAAAGTAGAAATGAGGTGCAGGTTAATGAGCAGTTGAAAGGAAAATTAGGGTACAACACTCTATCAGTACTTACATTTCACTTTCCGATGCAGACCAACCTCCCTGTATACTTCACATTTCAAGCTTTTATCCTAGAGGAATGAACTTTTCTTTGAATAATGATGTTTTAGCAAGGCTTCTGCCAATCTCTTTGACACTTGAGAAATCCTAATTCATACACATGCACCAGAGACTACTGCTGGGAATTTCCCTAACAGGAGAGAAGCTTCCCTATTCGACTGAGGAATCTCCAGCTGTCCAGTAGTGAGGACTAAAGAGGTAAAGATTAACAGTCAAACTTGAGGGAAGGACGGTTTGTACTGGACATTCTTCTCCTTTGGGGCATTAATGATCACCCGGGCCATTTTTTAAAAAGAAGATTGTTTTAGTAGGATATGAACATTACTGGCATGTCCAGTCTTTGTTGAAAAAATCCAATTCCCCTTGAAATGAATGGTATGATCGGCTTGTCCAGAGAACATTCAAATGCTCACCACATTGCTGTAGGCTGGACCAAATAAAGATGCCAGATTTCCTTCTGAAACCAAATCATAATTATTTTTATTGACAGTAGTTTCATGGTAAACATTACTGAGACTATCCTGAATGTAGTTATTTAAATTCCACCAGTTTCCATGGTGAGATTCAAATAGCCTGCACCACTGTGTGAGTAGCACAGTGACATTGCAACTATACCACTCCCTCTATTACATTCTCCTAGACATTGCATGAAAAACAGTAATGATTGGTGCAGGTGGATTATGTTTAGGCGACCAGAGACAAAGGGAGAAAAACTGAGGTCGGGAAAGGGACATGGCAATCAGCCTCGCAGCCCAATTTTCCCACCCTCTACCATTTCCAATTTCAGATAGGATAACAAAGGATGCTTTACATCACTGTTTGCCTTTTTATCTTCACATTCTGAAAGCATGTGGAAAATATTTTGTGAATCTGGGTTGTATGAAAATGAAAGCACATCTGATAATCAGAGTCTGCCTCCCATAATTGGTTCTCCATTAATGTTATTTTCCCTGCATTTTGCCAGAAAATTGGCACCAAGTTTATTGTTTCTGATGAGATTGTGCCTGCAATTCCAGGTCATTACAGTCATACTTTCCCAAGGGAGCAGGGCTGGAATTGTTGAGTGTTTATTTTTAAATAAATTCTCACAGTTCTATAACTTTTCCTTGACTTGCTGGGATGTTTTTAGTTCATTGCAGGGCACCAAGGCATTCTCAGAGGTACCACCAGCTTGCATTCCCAAAAATGGCAATTTCCCACATCATTATTAATTTACTGGAAAATTGCGGCAAGAGGATGGGCTAAAACAAAGGTGGACATATGGTTTTTAAATTAATTTTAAAATGTAATTTATTGAGTCAAGACCAAAATCTCAAAATCTAGCATCATCAATTCTGTTTACCTATTAAACCTTTGTTTGCTTCTTGTTTTGTTTCTGTTCCTGTCTTAGGTTTGTGGTCTCAATGGCATTTTAAGTGCTGAAATGGGCCAGGCCAGACTGTGAGTATCTATCTTGACAATATGTGGAAAACCATATTCCATAAACCTTTTCCACAGATTAACCAGAAGGAGCCTTGCCCTCAGAAAATGCGGAATCAGGGGACTGGCCTTTGTTTAGCAAAATATCATTCATGGCATCACAATCGAAGCTGACTTTCCACAGACATTCTGAATATACTGATATTTGGATGACAAAAGCAAATCTTTTCTCGGTGTAATATTTCACCCAGTCCAAAACATTGACTTTCTGTTATAACTAAGTTATAGGCACTGGCAAAAAATGTTTTATAATTATAGAGGCTGAAGAAAGGTGTTGTATTCATCGAGGTAGTAAGGACTGCAAATGTTGGAGTCAGGGATTGCACAGTATGGAGCTGGAGGAACACAGCAGGCCAGACGGCATCAGAGGAACAGGAAAGTTTACGTTTTGTATTGGGACCATTCTTCAGAAATGGTGGAGAGGGAAGGGAGCTCAGAAATAAATAGAGGAGGGGTGGGGCTGGGAAAGGTAGGTGGGATGGTGATAGGTGGGTGCTGGTAGGCAGTGGTGGGGATTTGTCAGTGAGGTGGGATGAGTGGATGGGTGGGAGACAAGATTGACAGGTAGTGTCAGGTCGAGGAGGCGGGGATAGAGGGAGGGTTGGTCATGGGATAAGGCAGGAGCATGGGGAGATTTTGAAACTAGTAAAGCCCACATTGAGGCCATTGGGTGGTTGGCTCCCAAGGCAGAATACGAGGTGTGGCTCCTCCAGTTTGCAGGTGGCATCATTATGACATTGGAGGAGGCCCAGGATAGAGTGGAAGGGAGAATTGAAATGGTTCATGACCGGAAGGTGTTGTTGTTTGTTGCGAACAGAGCACAGATGCTCTACAAAATGATCTCCGAGCCTCTACATGCTCTTACCAACGTTGATGAGGCCACACTGGAAGCAGCAGATGTAATAGACCACGTTGACGGATGTGCAGATGAACCCCTGTCTAATGTGGAAAGTTTGTTTTGGGCCTTGAATGGAGGTGAGGGGGAAGGCATAGGCACAGGTGTATCTCTCCCTAAGGTTGCAGGAAAAGGTGTTGGGTGCGTTGGGTTTAGTGGTGAGTATGGAGCGGATGAGGGAGTTGTGGAGAGTGTGTCCCTATGGAAGGCAGATAGGGGTGGGGAAAGAAATAATTCTTTGGTTGTGGGGTCAGATTGCAGGTGGCAGAAGTGGTGGAGAATGATATGTTGGATATGGAGGTTGGTGGGATGATATGTGAGGACAAGGGGGATTCTGTCTTTATTTTTGTTGGGGGGATGGGACGTTAGGGCAGAGGTGCAGGAAGCACAAGAGCTGTCTTTGAGTGCATTTTTGACGACCGAAAGGGGGAAGTTGGGATCCTTGGCAGGTAGGATCAAGGAAAATCCTAAAGCTTTCGATAGGTATGTCAGGAACAAAAGAATGACAAGAGTAAGATTAGGGCCAGTCAAGGACAGTAGTGGGAAGTTGTGCGTGGAGTCGGAAGAGATAGGAGAGGCACAAAATGAATATGTTTCGTAGCATTCGCACAGGGAAAAGACAATGTTGTCAATGAGAATACTGAGATACAGGCTATTAGACTAGATGGGATTGAGGTTCATAAGGAGCACGTGTTAGCAATTCTGGAAAGTGTGAAAACAGATAAGTCCCCTAGGCCAGATGGGATTTATCCTAGAATTCTCTGGGAAGTTAGGGATAAGATTGCAGAGACTTTGGCTTTGATCTTTATGTCGTCTTTGCTTACTGGAATAGTGCCAGAAGACTGGAGGATAACAAATATTGTCCCTTGTTCAAGAAGGGGAGTAGAGGCAACTCTGGTAATTATAGACCAGTGAGCCTTGCTTTGGATGTGGGTAAAGTGTTGGAAAGGTTTATAAGAGATAGGATTTATATTCATCTAGAAAGGAATAATTTGATTAGGGGTAATCAACATGGTTTTGTGAAGGGTAGGCCATGCCTGACAAATCTTATTGAGTTCTATGAGGGTAAAGCAGTTGATGTGGTGTAAATGGATTTCAGTAAAGCATTTGATAATGTTCCCCATGGTAGGCTAGTGCAGAAAATACGGAGGCATGGGATTGAGGGTGATTTAGCAGTTTGGATCAGAAATTGACTAGCTGTAAGAAGACAGAGGGTGGTGGTTGATGGGAAATGTTCATCCTTGAATTCACTTACTAGTGGTGCACCGCAAGGATCTGTTTTGGTGCCACTGCCGTTTGTCATTTTTATAAATGACCTGGATAAGGGCATAGAAGGATGTGTTTGTAAATTTGCAGATGACACGAAAGTCAGTGGAGTTGCGGATAGTGCGGAAGGATATTGCAGGTTACAGAGGGACATAGATAAGCTGCAGAGATGGGCTGAGAGGTGGCAAATGGAGTTTAATGCGGAAAAGTGTGAGGTGATTCACTTTGGAAGGAGTAATAGGAAAACAGAGTACTGGGCTAATGGTAAGATTCTTGGTAGTGTGGATGAGCAGAGAGATCTTGGTCTCTATGCGCACAGTTCCCTGAGAGTTGCCACCCAGGTTGATAGGGTTGTTAAGAAGGCGTACGGTGTATTAGATTTTATTGGTAGGGGGATTGAGTTTCAGATCCATGAGGTCATGTTGCAGCTGTACAAAACTCTGGTGCAGCCGTACTTGGAGTATTGCGTGCAGTTCTGGTCACCGCATTATAGGAAGGATGTAGAAACATTGGAAAGGGTGCAGAGGAGATTTACCAGGATGTTGCCTGGTATGGAGGGAAGATCTTATGAGGAAAGGCTGAGGGATTTGAGGCTGGTTTCGTTAGAGAGAAGAAGGATAAGAGGTGACCTAATAGAGATATACAAGATGATCAGTGGATTAGATGGGGTGGACAGTGAGAGCCTTTTTCCTCAGATGGAGATGGCTAGCATGAGGGGGCATAGCTTTAAATTGAGGGGTGATAGATATAGGACATATGTCGGAAGTAGGTTCTTTACTCAGAGAGTAGTAATGGCATGGAATGACCTGCCTGCAACAGTAGTAGACTCACCAACTTTAAGGGCATTTGAATGGTCATTGGATAAACATATGGATGATAATGGCATAGTGTAGGTTAGATGGGCTTCAGATTGGTTTCACAGGTCGCGCAACATCGAGGGCTGAAGGGCCTGTACTGCACCGTAAGGTTCTATGTTTTAAAGCTACCCCGCACCCTTTCCTTCCTGCCTATCCTTTTAAAATGTCACATTCACATCCCCAGCTTTGTTCTCTTTGTAATCATGTCTCTACCATGGCTGTAAAATCATATCTGTCTGAAGATTATTTCAGAGTACAATAACAAAGTTTCTGGAAAAGTTCAGCAGATCTGGCAGCATCTGTGAAGGAAAAAACAGAATTAACGTTTCGGGTCCAGTGATCCTTCCTCAGAGCACAGACAATGAAATGTTAACTCTGTTTTTCCCTTCCAGATGCTGCCAGACCTGCTGAGCTTTTCCAGAAATTTTGTTTTTGTTTCTGATATTTAGAATCAGCAGTTCTTTCAGTTTTTATCTCAGAGTACAATGGGACCTTGATCAAATGGGTCAATAGACTGAGGAGTGGCACATGGAGATTAATTTAGATACATGTGAGATGTTGCATTTTGTTTAGGTAAATCAGGGCAGGACTTTTACACTTAATGATATGGTCCTGCAGAATGTTGCAAAACAAAAATACCTTGGGGTGCAGGTTCACAGTTTCCTTGAAGGTGGAGTCACAAGTAGAAAAAGCAGTGAATAAGGCATTTGGTACAACTGTCTTTATTGGCCAGTGCATTGAGTATAATCTGACGGGTGTGACCACCTTGTGGTGGAAAGTATCCAGGTAATTTTGCCCCTTCTTGATGTAGTAGAATGGATCTCAACTCAGATCCGACATTCCTCAAGCTGCAAACACAGACTAATTTGTTTGCCCTGGATCACTTTGGTGCCCAGTGGCTCCCATGTACTGCAGCAACAACATAGCACCTACCCTCCCTTTGTTATCATACCTTACACAATTTGAAGATGAATTGCTGTAGCATCTATTCTCTCTACCCATTGAATACCCATGGCTTGTTATACTTTATTGTAAGTTTTTTTACACCAGTATGAATCTTAAAGTTAGCAAGATATTTTTAAGAAAAAGAGAGAGAAGAACTAGAGTTCTCATTTAAAGACCTGAAATACTCTTCAATCGCCTGCTTTCCTCTTGTTCAAGTTATGTTGTTATTTGTGATATTAATCTGCAACTGGTCACATAGTTAGAATTCTTGATTCAAGCCGTTTATCATTCCCCACAGTGTGGAGACACTATTTCTTGCAGTATATCCTCTTCAAAGCACCTCTTTACTCTGTCCCTATCTGCACGAAATTCCCAATTTGAGCCAACTTTCTAAGTTTCCTTGAGGCCTTTGTCGCCTTCAGGCACTGACTGTGCTCTTTACTGACTATGCAGTTGAAAAGTCCCTTTCTTAGGCAGAGCTTTGATAAGTCACTTTTTAGTTTCATTTCCTGCCATAGTGATCAATACCTGATTCAGGCAAGGATTTCAGGCATTTGATAAATAATTGCTGCTATCAGACAGCCTGTTACTTCTAGATCTCAACCGGACATCTGTGCTGACATGAAACTTGAAAGATTGAGAGTTGAATTCCTACTTAAACTAAATTCCCAGACATACTCCTTTGGTCTCTGTCTTTCTCAGGCAATGACTTCTTACATTAACATCACCGACACCCCATGTCAACATTTAATCCCGATTCAAGTTCATTGAATTGTTTATTTTAACTGAAGGTTAGACCATGGCTAAGGATGGTGAAGATCTGATATGTTTTTCCAACTCCAGATTTTAGGAAACATAATAATTATTGAAGCATAAAAATAATTTTGAAAATGATAATTTACGATACTCTAAAATTTGAGCTTCTTAACGATATATTAAATGGTACCTTTCAAGTAAAATATAATTTATGCAGCTCTGTTTGTTCCTTATGGAGTTTTGTTCTATCCTTTTATTTCACCATGATGATGAATATTTCCATTAACAGACACAGACCAACTCCCAAATCTTGCATTACTGCTGTCATGGAAGAGTTTGTAAAGTAATGACTCACTGTCTTAACTGTTCAGAACTGTGTAAACACAGAACTGAAACAGCTTAATTAATGAAATTTTGAAACTAATTTTAGGATTCAAGAGAAATAATTACAGTAGAAGGCTGATCCTTGTCTGCTTATTGTCTGGTTTCATTTTTGTTATATTTGATTAATTTACTACCGCAATTTCTGGACGGCTCTTGATGACTGTAAACTCATCCTGGACTTATGGGAGGTAATTTTAATCTCAAATAGTAGCCTGAGATCAGGATCAATATAAGCACTGCCTTTATGCTGTGCCTAACATGAATAATTTTAATATATTCCAACAGTCACAAAAGTGATGATATCTGCAATGTTGACTTTATATCTCACTCCTTTTTACCCTCTATTGAAATTACTAAGTAATGTAATTAATATAAGTAAAATCAGTGTTCTTGTGGGTTTCCCACCAAACAATTCAGGTAAAATTGTCCCTAAGTACTGTCACTTTCCATCTGACTTAACAACAATACACATTTGGAAAATGTTTTGTACCAACTGACATCCTGCTTTTGTTTGTCCTTTACTTATTGTCTTTTGTGTGTGACGTAAATAAGATGTGTATTTCTACTTATCCTACCAAATCTGTCTATACTATCATTTTTTTTCTAATTAACACATTTGATAACATTTGAATGATCACTTTTTTGACAATGTTACAGAGTCACCAGCTCAAAATGACTTCAATTCCAAAATTAAAGCCCTCTGGAGAATGAGTCTGTGGAATCAATTGACAGAAGACTCACTGATTTTTCATTATCTTTATTCATTTTTAATTTTAAGTTATGAACTACAAATGAGCAACAAACTTTGGGAAAATTTGTATTAAAATAAAAAGAACAGACCAAAAGGCTTTGTTTGCTTAAATAATCAGATTTGTCCTCGGCTGCTTTGGGAAGCGAGAAATGCAATTGCTTCGCCACTTGCGAAGATCTTTGCATCCTTGCTCTCCACTGGAGTCTTACCTGAGGACTGGAGAGAGGCAAATGTAATTCCTCTCTTCAAGAAAGGAAATAGGGAAATCCCCGGCAATTATAGACCGGTAAGTCTCACGTCTGTCGTCTGCAAGGTGTTAGAAAGGATTCTGAGGGATAAGATTTATGACCATCTGGGAGAGCATGGCTTGATCAAATACAGTCAACACGGCTTTGTGAGGGGTAGGTCATGCCTTACAAACCTTATCAAGTTTTTTGAGGATGTGACTAGAAAAGTTGATGAGGGTCGAGCTGTGGATGTGGTGTATATGGACTTCAGTAAGGCATTTGATAAGGTTCCCCATGGTAGGCTCATTCAGAAGGTCAGGAGGAATGGGATACAGGGGAACTTAGCTACTTGGATACAGAATTGGCTGGCCAACAGAAGACAGCGAGTGGTAGTAGAAGGAAAATATTCTGCCTGGAAGTCAGTGGTGAGTGGAGTTCCACAGGGCTCTGTCCTTGGGCCTCTACTGTTTGTAATTTTTATTAATGACTTGGACGAGGGAATTGAAGGATGGGTCAGCAAGTTTGCAGACGACACAAAGGTCGGAGGTGTCGTTGACAGTGTAGAGGGCTGTTGTAGGCTGCAGCGGGACATTGACAGGATGCAGAGATGGGCTGAGAGGTGGTAGATGGAGTTCAACCTGGATAAATGCGAGGTGATGCATTTTGGAAGGTCGAATTTGAAAGCTGAGTACAGGATTAAGGATAGGATTCTTGGCAGCGTGGAGGAACAGAGGGATCTTGGTGTGCAGATACATAGATCCCTTAAAATGGCCACCCAAGTGGACAGGGTTGTTAAGAAAGCATATGGTGTTTTGGCTTTCATTAACAGGGGGATTGAGTTTAAGAGTCGTGAGATCTTGTTGCAGCTCTATAAAACTTTGGTTAGACCGCACTTGGAATACTGCGTCCAGTTCTGGTCGCCCTATTATAGGAAAGATGTGGATGCTTTGGAGAGTGTTCAGAGGAAGTTTACCAGGATGCTGCCTGGACTGGAGGGCTTATCTTATGAAGAGAGGTTGACTGAGCTCGGTCTCTTTTCATTGGAGAAAAGGAGGAGGAGAGGGGACCTAATTGAGGTATACAAGATAATGAGAGGCATAGATAGAGTTGATAGCCAGAGGCTATTTCCCAGGGCAGAAATGGCTAGCACGAGGGGTCATAGTTTTAAGCTGGTTGGTGGAAAGTATAGAGGGGATGTCAGAGGCAGGTTCTTTACGCAGAGAGTTGTGAGAGCATGGAATGCGTTGCCAGCAGCAGTTGTGGAAGCAAGGTCATTGGGGTCATTTAAGAGACTGCTGGACATGCATATGGTCACAGAAATTTGAGGGTGCATACATGAGGATCAATGGTCGGCACAACATTGTGGGCTGAAGGGCCTGTTCTGTGCTGTACTGTTCTATGTTCTATGTTCTATGTTCTAAAAACAAGTAGCAGCAGACGTTGGAAATCAGAAGTTGCTGGGAAAATGCAGCAGGTCTGGCAGAATCTGTGTAAAGAAAGCATAGTTATTGTTTCAGATTCAATGACTGTTGTTCAGCATTCTGGCTGCAAAAAGACTCTTAACTTCCATGGCCTGCCACTTCAATAAACCACCATGTTCCCCATTACCTACATCTCCGTCTCAGGCTGTTTGCATTCTCCAGTGAAGCTCAGCACAACCGTGAAGAGTAGCATAACATTCTTTCCTCCGGAGCCCTGCAGCCTTCAGGACTCATTAGTTCAATAATTTTATAGCTTGAGCACCTTGTCCCATCACCTTATTCTAAATCACATGGGCTGCGACCATAACTATCCCGTTTTCAGCTACTTATGGTCCCAAACAGGGGCTCTTCATTCTCCCAGGCTGACCTTGCCCCACTCAATTGCCCAACTGTTGTTTACTCTCTCTGAGCTTCATCTTCACCTATTGTTTACTCAACTCCCTTCTCCCCATCTCATCTTCAGCATATCTATCAACCAGCGAGTTTTGAGAAGATTGTAGCTCAGGTTGAGGTTCTGGATGTGAGTTTGCTCGCTGAGCTGGAAGGTTAGTTTTCAGATGTTTCATCACCATTCTATATCAACCCTTTCCTAGCTACAATCAGTCCTGAAGAAAGTTCACTGGACCTGAAATGTTAACTCTCCTTTCTCTCCACAGATGGTGCCAGATCATCTGAGTTTTTGTGACAAACTTTGCCTGTTTGTAAGTCGAGACCTGGAGGCAAATTGCAGGCTGAGTTTGATTAAAAATATTCTAACAGGCACAGTGACCATGGGAAGAGCATTGTGTTTACACAGAAAGTAGAAGTTGGCTATTAATGAGGTCAGTACCTGGGAAATTGTTCCACGCAGCCTGTAAAAGACCCATAGTTCAAGAGATGGCAGCTGTTGAATGGTAGTTGTGGTCATAGGAGGAGTTGAATAATCAATCAGGGCAGAACCAGAATTAAGGCTGTTTCTTCAAACTATGTTTTCTGAGAAATGGTTCTGGGAATTTGCGCAGACAGCATGGGGTTTGATAGCTCCCCACCTAATATGATACACTAGTATCTGGAAGCCCAAAGAGAGGAAAGCTGAGTTACCAGCATTTCTGCCTTTGCCTGGGTGAACTGAAGAGATGACCTTGATCAATATTTCAGAAAAGTAGCCAACGAGTTCACATTTATGCCCATGATCAACACACAATGAAACACATTTAAGTAATCTGGCTGGTTTTGTTCTTTTCTTTTATTTGTTGCTTAACAGTGTTTTTTTTTGTCTTTTGTTTGAAGTGGGACTGAAAACAAATGTTCTAGTTTGAAGTACAGATGGAAGCATCAGCTTACTGTGTTGTTTAAGTTATTCTTTGCAAAAATTATGGTGTAGTTAATAAATAGCTAAATCTTTTTTGCTTAGAATACAAAACCTCTGTCTGGAAATTAATTAGCCTGGGATTGGTTATTCAAGAATCTAATTCAGAACAATTGGAGCGACTAATTGGGGGTCTACAGTTTTATTTCACTGTGTTGCGAGTACAGAGGTAGAAAGGCTGATTCAGTTTGGCTGTCTGTCTCTGTGATGTAACATAATAACAGAAAACAAGGAAATGTCAGAAGTGTTGATCAGATATTTGGGTTGAATTTTCCAATGTTCAAGCAAGGCATTTTAATGAGTGTGATTCAAATGCCTCGTTCAACATTGTGTATGTTGACTTTTCTCGTGCAATCTTCTGCTCTTCATCTAAATAATTATGCAACTAACCTTTATGGTGTACTTGTCCTGGAATTATATAGCCTGTGAGAGGGAAATACTCACTACTATCAGGATTTTGCAAATACTCTATTCACTTCATTGGTGCCACCTCTAAGCCACTGATCCTCCACACTTCAGATGGTGCAAGCTCAGAACTGTTTTTGAAAGTGTTTTGTTTAACTGTCATCACTGAGGACATGATGCAGTTGTAAGTGGATGGGATGGTAGAGAGAAAGATAATCTTGTTTTTTTTACAAAACAACAAAGGAGCAAAGTGATGGAAGGTGTCATCCACAGAGTTATCAAGCAGCACTTGCTCAACAATAACCTACTTGTTCACACCTTGTTTGGATTCCACCAGGGCCACTCAGCTCCTGATCTCATTACAGCCTTTGTTCAAATAAGGACAGAAGAGCTGAATTCTAGAGGTGAAAGTGACGGCCCTTGACATCAAGTCTGCATTTGACTGAACGTGGCATTAAAGAGTGCTAGCAAAACTAGAAACAGTGGATATCAGGGAAAAAAAAACTCTCTACTGTTAGAGTCACCACTGGCACAGAGGAAGTTGGTTGTGGTTTTTGGAGGCCAGTCATTTCAGATCTAGGACATCTCTGCAGGAATTCCTCAGGGTATTGTCCCAGGTGCAATCATCTTTAGCTGCTTCATCAATGATGTTTTTACCATTGTAGATGGTCTCAAGTGGATTGATGATGTTCAAAAGAAGCAAAGTAGTGAGAAGAAAAGAGAGAGAAGAAAGAAGGAGAAGAGCTGTTTGTAACACTGACCAGTGCTTACTACTTGTCATTTCCAGTTATATAACAGAAGTAAAGAACCTGCTAAAACTATCTTCGACTCAGATTAAACTCAATGTATCCAACATATTGGTTCCAGTTCAATTGACTGATTAAAAAAAAATCAGTTTTAATTAGTTGTACAATATTATCCAGTTGGTAAGCTTAAAAAGCTTAGTTAGAGCTCAAAAAAAGATGCTGGAATCCAAGGTAGGCAAACAGGAGAGTGAAGAACACAGCAGGCCAGGCAGCATCTGGAGGAAAAGAGCAGTCACCACTTTGGGTATTACCCTTCTTCAGTCTTGAATAATGGTCATACCCGAAATGTTAATTGCTCCCTTCCTCCAGATGCTGCCTGGCCTGCTGTGTTCTCCCAGCTTCCTGTTTGTAAAGCTTAAAGAAAACTACCAAGTTTCGTCTGTGATCCAGAGACATGGTTTGGAATAAGGATTTCTCCTAACAAGATGGCTGTCTTATACATTTAAAAGGAAAACATAAAAGCAAAATCATTTGTATTGGAGTTCCTCTCAATTCTGCTTTAAAAGAACTAGTATGGCCAATCCATGCCATTTTATAGAAATCATAATTGTATTATTTTGACAGTTAACAGAGTGACTTTTCATTCCCCCACTCCAAAATGTTGTCTGTTTATCATGTTTTAATCCCACTTCACTTATAAATCTCAATTCTACTTTGGTTTCCTGCCAGAACATAAATGGAATCAAATTGTGTTGTTGCAAATATCAAAAGCATAATGGGTTAATCTATTTTTACATTTAAAATGAATGTTTTAAAAATAAAACAAAATTGCAGGTAGAAGTGACAGTATTGTATTATATTCTTCAATTCTGTAAATAAAATCACTTATTACATCAGTACTCTATGAATAAAGCTCGTGAGGTATTTTGCACAAAGAATACTTCAAATTTTCTGATAGCTCTGGATTGGTATTTTACATATACCTTTTTAAACGCACATCAACCAAATTATAATTTTAGTCCAACCAAACAGATGGGGAAATTGTGTGCTTAGTAAGAACATTGTCGATTCATTTCTGCAAATTGAGTTTTTTGGAGCACAAAGGATAAAAAAAAGCCCTCAGTTATTATTTCATTCCCACCAAAGATTCAGCCTGAGAAATCACAGAACATGGGGATGTATTCTTTACTTAAAAAAAAAGTTCTTGACCATTTTAATTTAGTTATCAGTGAACAAGAAACAATGCACCAAGACTCAGAGTTTCATAAACATTGTGTTAAAATGAATATTATATTCATCTCATTGAGTTTTTTGTTATATTTAGTTGTGTCGACATCACAATCGTCTGTATCCTGTCAATATTTATATGAGGAGGACTGCTAGCTAAGCCAGGCCTCACCTGCTGGAATGTCAGATGTGATGATGCAAACCATGAATAATTTTCCTACCACTCAATGAGGCCTGTCACTGATTCTGACAGAATCAATCTGAGGACCTAACTAAACTATCCAATCAGCACATATGTAGAGTGGGGCAGAAATGGACTTGGCTCTTGGGCTCAGACTCAGCAACGTACCCTTAGAACACATCAAATTGTAAACCCAATGCTGGCTAAAAGTTAAATTTAGCATCTGATATATCCTTAAATTAATCTTTCATGATTTTCAGCTCACTTGCTTTTGGGACAGCGAGCTTCACGTTGCAGATGGAGGGAATAGCCAGCCAGAGTTGCCAGTAGCCAACAAGACAGTAAACATTTCTCAGATTCATGTGAACTTAAGTATTAAAATTAAAACCTGTCTTTCCAATATGAATACTATCTAGGCTGCATTGATGTGAAGATCATCTGAATAGGGCAGGCCAAACAGCTGCTGCATTCAGAACAGCTTAGTTTCTGAGGGGTAGGCCCATCAATAGAACCGAAAAAGTATTGGTTTTAGGTATCATTCTAGAACTCAGCTCAATATGGTAGTGGATGTTTTACAGATATCCTTGTAATGCATGCCAAAGCCATGTGAAATTAATGATGTTTGCATCCATTTTTCTTTGCAAAAAACACACCTAAGTATATCTTATGTCATGATTTGAATCAAATGACGTTATTTATTCGGGTAAATGTCTTCTTTATATTAATCAAACACATCCCAACAATTTCTGTTCTTTGTTCCTAAGACAATCTTCCACCATTTTAATACTTTTGGCTTTTGACTTTTCTTTTTTTACTTCATTTTTCCAGCACAGCTTGAAAGAATTAGAGAAATAATTTAAAGTCAATTGTGAACACTGGGAGTACCAGAAGGGAAGAATCAAACAGATCACAGTGGTGGCACAGGGCATCTAAGGCATGGGAATGCTCGAAGTCATGGGTTTTGGGAGTAAAGCGGGCAAGTTAATAGTTACATCATAAGTCAGAAGTGGGATGTTTGCCCATGATTGCACAATGTTCAACACCATTCATAACTCCTTAGACTCAGAAGCAGTCCATGTTCAAATGCACCAAGATTTGGACAATACACTAGCTAGTGGCAAGTAACATTCATGCCACACAAATGTCAGTCTATGACCATTACCAATAAGAGACAATCTAACCACCGCACCTTGGCATTCAACAACCCACCACTGAATCTCCCACGATCAACATCCTGGAGATTAGAGTGACCAGAAACTCAACTGGACTCATCAGAGAAACACAATGGTTACAAAAGCATGCCAGAGGCTTGGAATACTGTGGGGAGTAACTCACCTCCTGACTCTTCAAAGCCTGCCCATCATCGATAAGGCACAAGTCAGGAGTGTGATGGAATGCTCCCCACTTGCCTGGATGAGTGCAGCCCCAACAACACTCGAGAATGTTGACACCATCCAGGACAAAGCAGTCCGCTTGAATGGCATTACACCCACAAACATTAGCTCTCTCCACGAAGGACGCATAGTAGCAGCAGTGTGCACTGTCTACAACATACACTGCAGGCATTTACTAAAGATCATCAGACAGGACCTTCCAAACCCATGGCTACTTCTGTTTAGAATGACAAAGACAACAGATATGCAGGAATACCACCACCTCCAAGTTTCCCTCCAAACCACTCACCATCCTGATTTGGAAATCTATCACTTTTCCTTCACTATCGCTGAGTCAAAATCCAGAATTCCCTCTTAAGAGTATTGTGGGTCAATCTCCAGCAGGTGGACTGCAGTGGTTCAAGAAGGCAGCTAGGGATGGACAATAAATGCTTGCTCAGCCAGCAATACCCACATGCCACAAATGAATAATGAAAAATCACAAAAGGTGCTCAAATGAAATGGAGGGAGTTGAAAGGTCACAGACGCTGCAGGATCAGCAACACAAAAGGGGACATAAGGATGGTGGATACTTGTGCATTGCAGGTGAAGCCTGCAAGTTAGTTACACTGAAATGAAGTTCGAACTTTGATGAACAATAACAGAAGTTGCGGGATAAAGCTCAGCAGGTCTGGCAGCACCTGTGAAGTGAAAATCAGAGTTAACATTTAGGGTCCTCAGAAGGGCCACTGGATCCAAAATGTTAACGTTGACATTTTCTTCACAGACACTGCCAGACCCGCTAAGCTTTTCCAGCAACTTCTGCTTTTGTTCCAGATTTACAGCATCATAAGTTCTTTCGGTTTTTATTCAGAACCTTGCTGAGTTAGCCAATTGTGCATTGACTGAACAAATTGGCTGATATCACATGCTGAATGAACAGAGTAAGTTGCAGCTTCTTTCTTGATGGATGGAGGAAAACTGTTGTAATTTGAGTAGACACAACAAAGTGTGGATGTTAGGAATCTGAAACAAATAAGACGATGCTTGAGAAACACAGCAGATCTGGTATCATATGTTTCCAGAAAAGCAGCATAAAAGTTTTGAGTCCAGTGACCTTCCTGAGAACAATGAAGCATCACTGGATTCAAATCATTAATTCTCTTTTTATTCTACAGGTGCTGACGAACATCAGAGACAGTAAGAATTGCCGATGCTGGAGAATCAGAGATAACAAGGTGTAGAGCTGGATGAACACAGCAGGCCAAGCAGCGTCAAAGGAGCAGGAAGGGTCGAGGTCTGAAACATCAGCCTTCTTGCTCCTTTGATGCTGCTTGGCCAGCTGTGTTCATCCAGCTCTACACCCTGTCATCTCTATAACATAATGTGGAGCTGGAGGAGCACAGCAGACCAGGCAGCATCAGAGGAGCAGGAAAGCCTTTGTTTTGGGTCAGAATCATTCTTCAGAAATAAAAAGAAGGGTCTTGACCCAAAATGTCAACTCTCCTGCTCCTCTGATGCTGCCTGGCCTGATGTGCTGATGAACATGTTGTATTTTTCCGTGCTCTCTGTCATTGTTGTTGGAATTTGAGGCTCTCTTAGGGGCAATTGCGATATTCATGCTTTACGGAATCAGTAATGATACCTAGAAGCCTTCAATTTACACCTTATTGGCAGGCCATTCATAATCCAAGGAATTATGGCCTCAAGAAATCGCAATCATTACATTTTGCATACTAATTACCTCCTTGGCACATCAACCATGAAAATGTGAGATACCAAGGTGTTGAGCTGGATGAATACAGCAGGCCAAGCAGCATCGTAGGAGCAGGAAGGCTGACGTTTAGGCCCTAAGCCCTTCTTCAGAAATAGGGGAGGGGAAGGGGGTTCTGAAATAAACAGGGAGAGAGGGGGAGGCGGATAGAAGACAGATAGAGGAGAAGATAGGTCGAGAGGAGATAGACAGGTCAAAGAGGCAGGGATGGAACCAGTAGAGGTGAGTGTAGGTGAGGAGGTAGGGAGGAGATAGGTCAGTTCAGGGAGGACGGACTGTGTTCATCCAGCTCTACATCTTGTTATCTCAGATTCCCCAGCATCTGCAGTTTCTGCTATCTCTGAGCCAAGAAAATATGATCAGAACAGACGTAAAAGTGGTCCTGGAAGTTTGTATCTCACAGACACTTTCTGCTTTCCACTTGAAGACAATGCTTCACAAGCGGCACATTCCCACATTGAATTGAAAGCATGCAGGGACATGGTCTGAGATGAAAAAGGAAGCCTTTCTTTTGATGAAAGTGGTGTTATCATGATGGCTCACTAGCAGAGTTCTACTCTACAATGTAGCATTAAAGGCATTGTTTGTCCAGTGCATAATAAAATAAGGTGGTATGCCTCATCCAGGAACGACAAGGCTCTCCTTGGGAAGTCTCTAAGCCACACAGTGTGAGAGAATAATGAGACTTCATAAAAATGGATATGAGGACTCAGCAGAACTTTTTCAATAAAATTCTGTTACCTCTCTGAAGGTCTCCACAGCTTATCATTTTAAGGATCTTAAATGGAGATTATTATGGCTGCAAACTTAAATATCATGATTCAAAGATCACTGATGTCTGAAGCTATCTGTGGTCAATTGGTCAGTTACATTTGAGAGAAGACAAACAAAGAACAGTACAGCACAGGTACAGGCCCTTCAGCCCACCAAGACTGTGCTGGCACATCATACCTTTCTAAGCCAAAAAGCTTTTACCTCTTCTGTATCAATGACTGGGGTTATATACTTCATCCTTGGGATGCATGAGATGGCTGATTATCTCTCGCTTGGGTGTGACTTAACCAAATCTGACAGAGAAAGCTATGCCAGAGCCGACATTTCAACAATGTAAATGAAGGTAATTGCACAGAAGTGTAAGAGTTATTTACAATGATGTTCACCCGTGCCACCCACGCGTCCTCGGTCATTTTTAAAAATACCTCTTTCTCCCATTATATCAATGTGTAATCCCGGACTCTGAAGTTGAAGTGGAGGAAATGTGCTCTGTAGTTGGCCTTGTTGGCTTGAAACAACTGGCTGGTCACCTCTTGTTACCTTTGGGCCTAGATGGCCCAGCTCTGCTGACAGTCTCTGCCCAGATGCAGGGTCAACCTCCTCAGGTTGAATTATACAGGTTTTCAATCACATGTGGGGGAAGGTGGACACGCTGGGCTGGCTTCTATTCTATATGGAAGCCTGGAGATAAGTGGTAATATCAGACTCAACAGTGTCTAGTGATCCATGGCCTTACAGCCTGGGGTAAGAGGGACTGAGTATATGGGATTGGATGGAAGGTCAGTTAGAGGTGGTGTGCAAGCAAAAGAAGTAGCGAGGTGTCACCAGAGAGTAAGGAGCAGGTGATGAGAGCAAAAAGGGTTAGTAGTTATGAAGGATAAGGTGAATGAGAGCCAATGAGTGGGCATGATGCATGAAATATTGCAAGTTATAAACGATGAGCATTGGTGAGATGTTAGTGTAGTGGCAGAGTTAGAAGGACCCAGTTCCACATGAGTAGCAGAGAGAAGATGATGGCACTTACCCTTTCAGATCACTGAGGTTTACTGACATTTCTTCTGTCCTGATGGATATACTGTTTCACCCAGGACACAGCACTGACCCAGGTTGCATTTTGGGTCCAAGATAACAAAGTGTGGAGCTGGATGAACACAGCAGTCCAAGTAGCATCTTAGGAGCACAAAAGCTGACGTTTTGGGCCAACAATACATCCAGATCCTTTCTTTTCCTCTCAGCCTCTATTTCCATTAATCAAGATAAGGCCTAGCTCCTTTCTTGGAACTTCTGAAGTGGAGTTCAGCTGATCTTTATTTAGTAGATCACAGCAGCGATAAGTATATGTTCCTCTCTGGCCATGCTATTAGCTCTGATAGGAATCCAAAAGGTTGGCTTCATAATTAATGGGGTGAAGAAAGAACCGTGCATGGGAAGAGTCACTTTGAACCATTGAGGGCTGTGTAACATGACTCTCACTGAGCAAAAACCTTTGCTGAAAATGGCAAGTTTCTACCCATAGTGTAGCCGTCAACATTCCACTGTGTGGGCACCATGGTATTTTTCTCACAGAATTACACTGCCTGCATTCAAATTGCTCTAAGTTGGAAAAGAAGTCTGAATTTTCTGAAACACTGACGATCACATTGATTTACTCCTTGGTTTTGAATTGAATTCATTCTCAAAGTCACCCCACGCTTCAGACTCGAGTTTTCCTGACAGACTGGACTCTGCCATCCATCCTTGGAGCAAAGTTGAAAAGAAATCAATTCCTATTTGTGCTTTCTTCTGTTCTGGTGAGCATAAATGCTCACAAAGGAATGTGCCTTATTTTCATTTTGAAATTTAATCAACTTAGTGACATGATTTGCCTATGTATAAAGTGGCACTTACAATTATATTTTATTGATTCGGTCATGTACTACAAATTAATTGCTGAAAAGTTCTAGCCGACAGTTGCAGATACTTTCATGCATAGCGCCAATGGGAAGTATATATTGTGGCACTATATTTTTCGTAAATGTTTAATTCCCTGTCCCCCTTGTTTTCACATGCCATCTCCGAGCTCTTGGGGCTGCATTACAGTGACGGGTATTGCTTGCATCCTACCATTCCCTGCCTTAGTGATGAATGCTCTGAGCCAGTGTGGAAACTCTGCGGAGGAAGTGCCATAAATTTACTGCTGATTCAGCTTGAAAACTAGAGCAGGGTTACAGGATCACAGCTGTCAGTCGGCTGTGGGAAACAGTTCAGGGATCGTTAGCTCTGGCCATTCCCATGAACTTGAGACTGCAATTGCATGACTATGGACATTGATTGAGGCAACATTTCAGTAAGTGCATTGCTTTAACCCCCTCCAGGATGGAGGCTATTACATACATGTTGTATGCTCATCTTAAATAAACTATTTTTTCACAATTTTGAACTAACTTATCCTGAATAGTTTATAAAAAAGGAAATATTAATCAACATTATGCTAAACAAATAATGTTTTAAACAGGGGCTGCTGAAAATACACAATAGGTCAGGAAGCAACTGAAAACAAAAGGAAGGGCAAAACGTTTGGATGGAAAGCATAAATCTGCCTTTCTCTCTCAGATTCTGACTAACCCCTGCTGTAACTTGAGTAGTATTTAATTGCCAAAACTCATAATTTCACTTTTACTTTGCACTGTCAAATTTAGAGGAGCCCAGGGAACTTTACACTTACCGTATGAAGCATGGACATCATAATGAGCATTACAATTCATTTTAGCCCTGCCATATGTTTCTTGAAAGAAAGAGAGTGCACTTGTAAGGGTGGACATCAAGAGCATTAACCCAGTGCAGAAATTACATGCAAGTTGTGGAGGAGATGCATAAAGAACAGCTTTTATCACAGCCCATGCCTCGAGCCAATGTCTGTGTCAAAGCAGGTGAAGTTTGCTTTACACTGCTGCTTTCTAAAATGGTTTCAGCTGAAAAGAGCTGAAATAAGTGTACTTTATAAGGTAATTCCTATTGTCACAATGCATGATGTACTGCCATCCTCACGCACAAATATAAATATAATCGGGTGATGTACAACTTTGAAAACTTTGTGAGCCAGATAATTAAAGGATCTGGTTTCCATAGAAACAAGCAAGGGTGGGGTGGGAATTAGCTGTTTTAAATCTGCACTTTAACAGTCTATTTAGGCTTTCAGTAAGTTTCATACCTGAGAATTTAAAAGGACTAACATTGAGATGAAGCAATCTTTTTCCTGAGAAGAGATATTTTTGTAAAAGCTTAATTGTTTCTTTTAACTATTCACCTTGTTGTTTTTGTGCAACATTCAAAAATTAGGCAGGCATGCATTTTCACAAAGTTATGAATCTGTACTTTGCCAAGCAATAACTGAGCCATATTTTTCTTTTGAGTCTCATTCAAAGCTTTTGCCTTGAATGACAACAAAAGCAATATCTGCTTGCTTTTCAGCCAATAGATAGTTCAGAGTTCAAATTCCAAAAGTCTATTCTTTTCACAACCAAGTCAATATCCTTTAAATCAAGTCAGAAAGGATTGGCTGCAGTTCCCTGAATGCAACTGTTTCTTGCGGAGTCCATGGGAAAAAAATCTTTTGCACTCTGAAAATTTTTAGGTGTTAGGGCCATTTCCCAATCTTAGCCCTAGAGGGTGAGAGGTATGAGACAGAGAGAATCTTATGGGAGGCAGCCAATTAAGAGGCTGCATCCCTGTTCACCATCCATCAAGGATGGCTGGCACAGAGGAGAGGATTATTTGTGAACCATTTCATTAATACATTTCAGATTGAAGACATGCAGTGAGTTCTCCTGATGTTTAGGTCAATAATTGGCCACTGTAGCAGATGAACTTGCTATTTATCTGAACTGTTGTTGTCAGATCTTGTGGTCAAAAAGATACTGAGTTTGGCAACAAAACAGTAACAATGACAATTCAAAAGCATTTCATTGTTTGAATCATTTTGGGATATCTCAGGATTTGAAGAGCATGGAAAAATACAATATACTAGTTTGTTTCTGGAGAAAAAAAGGCATTATTCTGATTCCTGATGGCTCAAGTTTCCAAGATGTAATTTTGATTTTATGCTTCTTTCCCTTTTTTGTAGAGGAATCTGTGCCTGAGTTTGTGATTCACTGTTTAGGCCTCTTCCTCCATTAGAAATTGATTGAAATGATCTCATGAATAAGTAAGATATATGAAATTATAACTTGCAGCATGGAATAAAATCAATAAAGCATTGCAAGAAGGAGTCATGACATACATTTTGTGTGTGGCTGGGGGTACTAGATTACAACTAAGGAACAAGTTCAACACAAATTGATCTCAGGTATGGCAAACAGACCATTATACTGGTATGAAAGTGTTTCCAGTCTAGTAACATTAATTTTCAAAACTGGAATCTGGGAAACTTCAATCAGATTTTAGGGATTTCGTCTGTATGCACAGGTTTATCATACTCTAACAGTAACTGAGGGTCAATTGTAAAGGGCCAATAAAACCCACAAGAAACACCAGAACCAATGTTAATGTTGAAAGATACTCATCAGGAACTGCAGTGCATAAGTAAAGCTCATGGGGATAGGAGGAGATGACTCAACTGTATAGCTGTGCACAAACCACTTGAGATATCTCTGGCAACAAACAAATGAAATGAATCAGGATTGTGAAAGGTGGTCCTAAAACCTGTTGTAGAAATAAACAAGGAGAAATCCCATTTGTAAAAAGAGATTGAATGTTTACAGGTAATTTATCTCTTTTTCAAAACCCTTAGCTACAATTAATGCTGGAAACTTCCTCAGCCTCTGTCCAAGGTCTGAAATCACACTACATCAGGTTGTAGTCTGACAGGTTTATTTGAAAACACAAGCATTTTGAGACTCACTCCTTCTTCAGGTGTTAGTGAGAGAGGTAGAATCAGCCACAGAATTTATAAGTTAAAGATGAAAGGGTTACACCACTGATGAAGATGTATTAAACAAACCTAAGATGTTGTTAAATCTTTAATTAGTTAGAATGTTTTAATTGATTAATATGTATATGTAAATTCATGAATTCCTTTCAAGTCACTGTCCTGGGAGAACTAATGGTTTTATCAGTATAACGAAGAGGTGATGTTTTAGGTCAGACAATGTATGTTGGGCCTTGTTTAGAATCTGTTTGTGTTTTGGTTTGGACTCAGACTGGTTTTATTTCTCAAGTCGGAATTTATAAAATGCCACATTGACTGACAGACATCAGTGGTGTGACCCTTTGATCTTTTATTTGTAAATTCTGTGTCTGATGCAATCTCTCTCACTAATAGCTGAAAAAGGAGTGAGGCTCTGAAAGCTTGTGTTTTCAAATAAACCTGTAGGACAATAACCTGGTGTTGTGTGATTTCTGATTGAGTCCACCCCAGTCCAACTCTGGTACCTCCACATCAGCCTCGGTGGGCTGTACTTCCACTATTTGGTAGTCCTCAATGAAATGATTGGCTTAAGAGGTATATTTTGTCCTTTTATTAAGAAGACAGATTGGGATAGAAGTAGTGAGCGGTCTGTTCCAGGTGCATAAAATAAATGGCTTATGATGCCGTTTTTTTTAAAGTTGAAACAATAGAAGCAGTATGAAGGAATGGGATCAAACTCCCACAGAACCTACATTTAATTTTTAGATTTCAACAATTGCTGGTGTCTTGATGCTGGATGTGGAAGCTTTTATTCCTCTCTCTATAACAGCTAAAAGTTAAGGTTCACTTCTTGCTGCTAGAATTGCATGTGAGACAACCTATTTTACTGTGGTTGTGTGTGTTTATGGGATGTTACTATATGGATCACTTGCTATTTAGCAGTTTGCAAGGATGTTTATAAAATCATGATAGGCATGGGTAGGCTAAATAGTCGAGGCCCTTTCCCCAAAGTAGTGGAGTCCAAAGCTAGAGGGCATAGGTTTAGGGTGAGAGGGGAAAGTTTTAAAAGATACTGAGGGGACAACATTTTCATGCGGAGGATGGTACATGTACGGAATGATCTGCGAGAGGAAATGGCGGAGGCAGGGACAATTACAGCATATAAAATGCATCTGGACAGGCATATGAATAGGAAGGGTTTAGAGGTATATGGGCCAAATAGTGGCAAATGGGATGAGATTAATTTAGGATATCTGGTCATCATAGAAAAATTGGACTGAAGGGTCTATTTCCATGCTGCACATCACTATGACTGTTTGACTGCGATGAAGGAAAACAAAGGTGTTTGCTTGTGGAAGAAACAGATTGAAATGGACTGGAGCATTGAATGTTTGCATGCTTAGAGTTAATGTAAAGTATGTGTATTGTAGAGTATTAATAGCGTAAGACTAAAGGTTTTTCAAAATGAAGCTATCTTTGTAAATTGAAGGTTCATTGTTTTTTAAGGAGGTGAGGGGGTGCAGTATGATGACGCTGTGGCTTTAAGATGTGTATTTTGTCCTTTCCTTAATGACAAAAAATTAAGACAGAGGTAATAAGTGGCTGTTCCAACCCAATAAAGTAAACATTTTGTGAGGCTTTGTTTTTTTGTAAAAAGTTGAAACAATAGAAGCAGCATGAAGGGATGGAGTGGAGGTTCCATAGAACCAAGATTTTTAGTTTTAGCTTCCAGCAGTTGCTGGGGTTTTGAGGCTAGATGTGGGAGCTGTCGTTCCTCTCTCTATTATAGCTGAAAGCTGAAGTTCAAGTTGTGCTCCTGAGATGCTGCTTGGCCTGCTGTGTTCGTCCAGCCTCACATTTTATTCTCTTCCTGCTGCCAGAATTGCAGGTGAAGCAATCTATTTTACTGAATTTGACTTTGCCAAGCATGTGTTTATGGGATGTAACTATACTAGACCAGTTGCTGTTTAGCAGTTAAATAATCTATTATTCTGTTAAGTTTTCCAATAGAGTTAAGCTATTCCAGTTCTTCTTTCTTTTGTTTGTATTTTAGCTTTTGTATAAAAATAAAGTGTGTTGTGCTCCAAGCCCAATTGAATTGCATCGGAACCCAATGCCTTACACTTGCATTAAAAAAATAAGGAAAGTTGGGGTCTTGACTATCTTCTTAATATATTTTGGGAGGGTTGAGAACGCTTGGCTCCTTCAGCTTAATGGTCCAAAGTAGTTATACCTAGAAAAGTCTCGGCCTTGGAATATCTAAGTCCAACAAATTTCCTTCTTCCTTGGCAGTCTTGCTTGCTGCGGGCAGAAGATACCTCCTTTTACTAGTTTATTAAGGAACTCTGACAAAAGCTTGCAACTTGAACAGAATGAAATAGAAAGTTGTATAGAGTGTGCAATGGGCTGCTAATCTGCAATCATTGTGTAACTTCACTACAGCTTAGCTGTACATTCACTCCACCTTTCCACCATTTCCCTTTCATTTTCACTTGGAAACTCTTGACTAAGTTAAAAGAATTCATACTTTTTCATATGTAAATATCTTATGTTTTTTTGTTTATAATTGTAATAGTATTCATGGTTTACTATTAGCCGGATATTTGAAATTTGTTGTGTTGTGTTGGTGTAACCCTTGTTGCCTGTGAGTAGAAAGATATGACTTTTAAACCCGCTGAATGCTCCTTGCTTTCTACTCTTATGCCAGTATTCAGTTTCAACACTTATGGCAGTAAGAAATCTAATTACCTTTGAACACAAATGGGAAATCCTCTCCTAGCTGTAAGTACATTGGTATTCAACTTATTATAGTTTCCTGGGTAGGTAACTGCTTGTGTTGCAGTTGCCCATTGGTTGACATTCTCCTTATTCAGAGGTCCTACTTTGTACATATTTTCTACTTTTATACCTCTTGGTCTCACACATGCGAATGGTGGAAGTCATAATAAGTTCGGTGAATGCCTGAAAGGATAGTTTGAGCTATTTAGAGTCATAGAGTCATAGAGCTGTACAGTATGGAAACAGACCCATTGGTTTAACTCGTACATACCAATCATATATCCTAAATAAATCAGCTCCCATTTGCCAGCATTTGGCCCATGTCTTTCAAAATCATATTCCTACTCATATACCTACCCAGATGTTTTTTAAAAGTTATAATTGTATCAGCCTCCATCACTTTGTCTGGTAGCTTATTCCTTAATCGCACCACCCTTTGTGTGATAAAGGTGCTCCTTGGGTCTGTTTTAAATCTTTCCCCTTTCATCTTAAACCTATGCCCTGTAGTTTTGGACTCCCCCACCCTGGGGAAAAGACCTTGTCTATTCACCCTGTTGTTGCCTCTCATGATGTTATAAACGTTTATAAGGTCACTCCTCGCCCTCTGATGCTCCACTGAAAATAGGCCCATCTTATTCAGCCTGTCCAGATAGCTCAAACCCTCCAATCCTGGAGCAATCCTTGGAAATCTATTCTGAACCCTTTCAAACTTCAGAACTTCCTTCCTATAGCAGGGAGACCAGAATCGCGCACAGTATTCCAAAGTGGCTGACTTTATCGACTTAAAGCTAAGGCTCGTTCAATATAATACAGATATTGTGTTTATTTTAAAAATCAGTGGGTAAGCTGATATGATTTTCTGTTCATTCACATTTAGTAATTATTAATTGATTTCCAAATTATTTCGTAATTTAGTTCTGGTAGGTAAACCATTGATCAACTCAAGCAGCACCACAAATTTTTAGAAAACCTGTATTAAATGATATACATAGAGCCCCAAGTGAATTTCCACTACTTGAAATCCCATCTCATTGTACATTCTCAATTTCAAGCACAGTCCTGAAGAATCAAAGGCACAAATCTGGTTCCTTGTGCTTTGAACACAATGCATTTGTACTTTACATTTTAACCAAAATGTTCAAAACTTTACCACAGTGAGTTAGTTATAATGTCGCATAAGTTATAAGATCATTGCAAGAGTTGATCCTAATTACTAAGGAAATGCTACGCTGAAGCTTCAAGTGGAGCTTCTGTTCATTATTATTAGGACAATTGTAAATGTATTTTTTTACACACACAGTTATGACATTGCTGCAAATAAGCAACAAAATAATGGATCTTGACGAGATTTATTGCTTCACTTTAGAATCTGCACAGCCTTGATTCTACCCCAGTCTATAGCTTTGGTATAATTGCTCCTTACTTTTACTTATTTCACTGTGTAATAATTATATGTAAACATATGATCTTACTTGCAGTTTTCAGCTATGAACAAACCTAAAGCACTTCCTGTGAGAAAGGAGGGTAAAAAAATGGAAAGGTGTTCGATGGAGAGAGTAGAATTGGTTACGGAGCAGCTTGTTTTTATAGGAGTTTGATTAAATGACTGCCGCCTACTCATTTTATATGATTGTGTTCAACTCCTAATAACTGCTTGCAAAAATAATACTGCCAAGTGCAAGAGATTGCACCATTCATGAGTGTGAGGGCATTCAGTAGAGAGAGACAGTCAACAAAAAGGTAAGGGAATGGTACTCTAAAAAATCTTTTTGAAAATCTTTTGTGGATTCAAGAGGCTGATTTTAGTTTCAATGTATGTAGCAGCTCGGTAGTGGTAATGGCTGAAACTCTCTCTCTCTCTCTCTGACAGTGCTATGTGTGTGTTTGTGCCACATTCACTGCAGTGCCTTAAGAAAGCACCTTACCTTACCATCCCAAGTGCACTTGGGGATGCAAATTAAATGCTACAGCCAGCTGATGTGAATTTTGCTTCCAGTAGTTTATTTATGCCTGATTTGGAAATTTTTATATTAGCTACTATAGCATAAGCAACAAATATAGGTGATGTGACATTGAAAAATCCAACATAAGTTCATTATAGGCCACAAACATTACATTCACAGCCATATCTGTGTCTATATTAACATTGAACTACCCAGATACAAAGCATAGCATTCTTCCATCAGCATGTCAAGCTTTGAGTGGTCATGAGTTAAGATGGATTCAGAGATCTTTATATCCTCAGATCACATGCTTTGATACAGCAATCACAACTTGAGCATTTTTCTTAAACGTACGCTTACATACAGCATGTAAGATATAATACAATGGGCAGTGATGCCTACGTCTCATGAATGAATGAATAAATAAAGTCGTGAAGATAGCTTAGCTTAAGTTGGATATGCAAAACAGTTGCTGCCAAGAAAGGGAGATAATTCAGAATTCTTAAGAAAGAGTTTACCTCATAGTAAGGAGCTTAATTTTAAAATTCTAGATCAGAAGGGTTTGGCTAAACCCTGAAGTGGCTATTGAAGCTGTGAAAGTCTAAGCTTAATTGTATGAAGGCTCCAAGAAGAGGTTGTTAACGTTTTAGCACTGGGAATTGAAACCACCATTGAGTTAAGCTGTATAAATGTTTTAGAGAAGAAAAATCTCTTTGTTGTGAATGTTTTAAGTCATACTTTACAATTAGTAGGATTGAATTTTTCTATGAGTTTCAATATATTTAAATTTGTGAATACGTAAATATTTTGGTTTATTCAAGGTTATCTTAATTTTTTTTGCATAATAAACTTTTGTTTTATAATTAAAATAAAGTATATAGTGTTGCATGCTTGTGTTTCCATGAAAAACAACCTCCATAAAACCAAAAATAAATTCAAAATAAGATTTGTCAGGTCAAATTTCAGATTGGGATTTAATGTCTCCGATGCCAACATCAGCTGGGATGATAACTGAGGGAAAAAAAATCAATGCAATAAAAGGGATCCTAATAATGTTAAAGTAGAATCAAACGTTGAGATGAAAACATTTAATTGGAATTAAATAATCTTTAAGGAGGACATATTCTAGCTACAGATGTTCTAGGCTGTGCACATTTCAACAAGAAAAAAGCAGGAGAACCGAGCCAAGGTAACAAAGTGTGGAGCTGGATGAACACAGCAGGCCAAGCAGCATCTCAGGAGCACAAAAGTTGACCCTGAAGGGTCTAGGCCTGAAACGTCAGCTTTTGTGCTCCTTAGATGCTGCTTGGCCTACTGTGTTCATCCAGCTCCACACTTTGTTATCTTGGATTCTCCAGCATCTGCAGTTCCCATTATCACTGAACCAAGCCAAGGGATTCTTCAAAGATGAAGATGATGGAGCATATGAATTAAACAAAAAGTGAGCATGTATAATGTACATCAGGTAAATTCCTCAAACATCAGGAAAAATGCAAAAAGATAAAAGAGGAAAAAAGTACTGGAAAAGAAAGAACGAGTCTAGAATGTCAACCAACATAAAATGAAAATCCTCTACTGCAAGAAGCAGGAAGGGGGTGATGTGGCCGATGAGGGTGATGTACAGTTCAAGGTATAGGGCAAAGCTGCAGTTTTGAATAAATACATGACATTAGCACTTTCAAAAGTGTTGTAAAGGTAGTGGTAGAAGTAAAGATGACAGAGGTTCATATTAGGTGAAGATTGACAAGCAGGATACACTGTAAAGACTATTTTTAGAAAGTGGATAAGTTACTCAGCCTGGAAGGCCTAATCCCTGATTTCTAAGGAAGTTAGCAAAATTATCAATGAGTCTCAACATATTCTTCCCATTTTTCTTTTATATCGGCAGTCTAAGTGCATTTGAAAGTGACATTCCAGCAATTACATGCAAGTCTGTTTATCATCAATTGTGGGTAAGTTTTTAAAAAAATTAAAATAAATATGATTCAGTAATGGAAAGAATCACTCAGTGTATATTGAACTAATTAAGGAGACCCAGGCTGGATTTGTAAATGACAGATTGTGTTTGACGCGCTGTGAATGCTGGATAGAGCCACAAATCATAAAGATGCACAGCACGGAAATAGATCCTTTGATCCAAATCCTCCATGCTGACCCGATATTCTAAATTAATCCCGTCCATTTGCCAGCATTTGGTCCACATCCCTTTAAACCCTTCCTATTTTTTACCTACCCAGATTCCTTTTAAATGTCTTAATTGCACCAGTCTCCACCATGTTCTCTAGCAGCTCATTCCATACACACACCACCCTCTGCGTGAAAAAGTTGCTCCTTAGGTCCCTTTTAAATCTTTCCCCTGTCATCTTAAATTTATACCCTCTAGTTTTGGACTCACCTACCCTAGGGAATGTACCGTAACCATAGAGTCGTACAGCACAGAAACTGGCCCTTCAGTCCAACTAGTCCATGTGGTACATATTCCAAACAAAACTATCCCACTTACCTGCTCCTGGCCCACGTCCCTCCAAACCTTTCCTATTCATGTGCATAATCAAATGTCTTTTAAACATTGTAACTGTACCCCCATCCACTACTTCCTCTGGAAGTTCATTCCACGTGTGAACCAGCCTTTGTGTAAAAGAATTGCCTTTAAGTCTTTTTAAAATCTCTCTCCACTCAACTTAAAAATGTGACCTCTAGTCTTGAAATCTCCCATTCTAGGGAAAAGATAACTACCATTAACTCTACCTATACCTGTCATTATTTTTTAAAATTTCTATCAGGTTGCTTCTCAACCTCCTCCGCCTAGTCCCAGCCTACCCAGCCTTTCTTTATAACTCAAAATTTCCATACCCAGTAACATCCTGGTAAATCTCTTCTGAATCCTCTCTAGCTTGATAATATCCTTCCTGTAACTGGGTGACCAGAACTGGGCATAGTATTCCAGAAGAGGCTTCAACAATGTCCTGAACAACCTCAATGTGACTTCCCAACTCCTATATTCAATGGGCCGAGCAATGAAGGTAAGCATGCCAAATGCTTTTTTAACCATTGTGTAAATATGTGATGAAAACTTCAAAGAATTATGTATCTGCACCCGTAGGTCCCTCTGTTCTACAACACCATCCAAGATTTCACCATTAATTGTGTATTATTGTATATTAATTGTAAAAGCCCTACCCTTGTTTGTTGTACCAAAATGCAATGCCTCGCATTTAGGGCAGCACGGTGGCTTCGTGGTTAGCACTGCTGTCTCGCAGTGCCAGGGACCCGGGTTCGATTTCCCCTTTGGGCAACTGTCTGAGTGGAGTTTCCACGTTCTCCCTGTGTCTGCGTGTGTTTCTTACAGGTGGTCCGGTTTCCTCCCACAGTCCAAAGATGTACAGGATAGGTGGATTATGTAGATTAGGTGGGTAATAGGGGAACGAGTCTGGGTGGGATGCTCTGAGGGTCAGTGCAGACTTGCTGGATTGAAGGGCCTGTTTCCACACTGTAGGGATGCTATGATATCCAGACTGAACTCCACCTGCCCTTCTTCAGCCCATTGACCCACTTGATCAAGATCCCTTTGTAATCTTAGAAAACCTTCTTCACTGTCTACTATGCCACCAATTTTGGTGTAATCTGCAAATTTATTAACCATGCCTTCTAAATCCTCATCCAAAACATTTTTATAAATAGCAAAAGAAAATGCAGAACCAATCCCTGTGGAACGCCACTGGCCACAGGTCTCCGGTCCAAAAAGCAACCCTCCACCATTACTCTGTCTTCTGCCATTAAGCCAAATGTGTATCCAATTGACAAGCTCATGCTGAATCCCATGTGACATAATTTTACTAATTAATTAGCCTACTAAGCTGAACCTTGCCAAAGGCTTTACTAAAATCCAAATAAACAATGTCTACTGCACTGCCCTCACCAATCATTTTGGTAACTTACTGAAAAAAACTCAATCAAATTTGCAAGACAAGATTTTCCTTGCACAAATCTATGCTGACTATCACTAATCATTTTTTGCCTCTCTGAATTTCCATAAATCCTATTTTTTATAATCACCTCCAACAGTTCACCCACATCCAAAATCAGACTCACAGGTCTATAGTTCCCCAGTTTCTCCCTACAACCTTTCTTAAATCAAGGTACAACATTAGCAACCCTCCAGTCATCAGGCAACTTAGCCCTTGCTATAGACAACATTACCCTCTTGCTCTTCATGTACTTGTAGAAACTTTGGATTATCCTTAACCTTATCTGCCAATGCTATCTCATATCCCCTCTTTTCTTTCTTAAGATTGCCCCAACACTTCTTGTTTTGATTGACGGATCACAAATCATACCTTTCCAATTTGAGCCCAGGATCTTATTTTATATACTCCCTCTCCTAATCCAAGTCATCACCAGATAAATCCATAAGCCTTTTAGTTAATGTAAACTAAAAATGGTGAGTAGAACATTACTTGTGAAATCCATACAAGCTATGTGGACAGACCCATCTAGTACAATACTTGGTCAAAAACATTCCTTCAAAATCATTAGACACAAATGGGCCATGGATCAGTCACATTTAGGCCACACGAGGTTTAAGCATGTAGATTCATTTCCCTGAAGTGCATTAGTGAACCAGATAAGTTTTTAAATGATGATCAACAGTGGATACATGACTGCTACCAGGTTAGCTTTTAATTCCACATTTATGCAAAATTCATATTTCACCATCTGTCACTATAGGATTCAGGACATTGGCCTGGGGTTCTGGATTCTTGGACTAGTGACATTACCATTACACTAATACCTATCCTTCATTCAGTGGCATTGTTTTGTTTTCTAATAGTCTTCATGCTAACATTAACATTAGTGAATGCTGGTCTGGCTGCTTATTGCCCATCATTATTTGTGATACCACCATTCCAAACCACAGTAGTGAATTCCCACATCAGATCATGCATAGAGATCACTGTTGTAAATAAATGAATTGATTTTACACAAATTTTGTGAGTAATAATCTTCCAAGTACTACATCTTACATTTCTGCACTAGCAGGTACAGCAGTAGAGTTCAGGTCCTTGTGGTCTGTAAAGACTCTAAGTTGACTGCACAGAACATTCACTTGGTGAGAAATCATGCACAGCCTTCAATTTATTTGCTGACATACCAATGTCACTTAACTGAAAGCGTTCTAGTGGTGTTATGGTTGACATTTAAAAATGCCTCAATTTCACCATTTAGAACTGCTGACATTTACCTTGTGAACCAACGATACAATTAAGTGCATAACCATTCACCAAAAGATTCTCTCTCTGACTCTGTCCATGTACCTTAAGCAGATTTATTGCCTTAATTGGACAGTGAGCCTAGCCTTTAGCCTCTGTGAAGTTTACTGCATGAGAAATATCTACCACCATGTTGGCAAAGAAATCTATATCAACTCCAATTATTTTTGTGCGCTATATGGTTTTATGAACTTCTATAAGGTCATCCCTCAGCCTCAATACTGCAGGGAAAATAACCATAGCGTCTCCCTGTAGCTCAAACCCTTCAGCCCTGGCAACATCCTTGTAAATCTTTTTGAAACCCTTTCAAGTTTGACAACATGTTTCCAATAACAAGGAGTCCAGAACTGAATGCAGTACTCCAAAAGTGGACTAACTACTGTCCTGTGCAGCTGTAACATGACCTCCCAACTCCTATATTTAATGCACTGACCAACAAAGGTAAGCATACCAAACGCCTTCTTCACTATCCTGTCTATCAGCATCTCCACTTTCAAGGAACTACAAATCTGCACTCCAAGTTCTCCTTGCTTCGCAGCCCTCGCCACGACCTTATCATTAAGTGTATAAGTCCTGCCCTGATTTGTGCTACCAAAATTTAGCACCTCACATTTACGTAAATTAAACTCCATCTGCCACTCCTTGGCCATTTGCCCATCTGATCAAAGTCCTATTGTAATCTGAGATGACCTTCACTGTCCACTACATCACCAATTCTGGTGTCAACTGCAAACTTACTAACCATTCCTGCTATGTTCACAACCAAATCATTTTTATAAATGTAAAGAAGCAGTGGGAGCCAGCACTGATCTTTGTAGAACATCGCTGGTCACAGGCCTCTAGTACAAAAAGCAACCCTCCACCACCACCCTCTGCTTCCTACCTTCAAGCTAATTTTGTATCCAAATAGCTAGTTTTTCATGTGATGTAACCTTGCTAATCAGTCCATCATGTGGAACCTTGTTGAACTCCTTACTGAAGTTCTGTAGACAATGTCCACCGCTCCACCTTAATCAATCTTTTTGCCATTTCTTCAAAGCAGAATGTAGGAAACAAATTAAAATTTATAAATTTGCAACAATACTGAACTTTAATAAAATTGGCTATAATGAGACATGAATAGGCTAACAGAATTCACAGAGAAGTGTCAGATGAAGGCTTGGATTTTTGTTCCTGGGTTAGCAGTACATAAGGCCAGTTAGAGCTCCCAAACCCAACCCAGTAAGGTAGCTGGAAGGTCAAGCTTTCATTTTGATATAATGCAGCTCAGTGGAACAACAGAAGAGGCAGCTGGGTAAAGAGACAGTCTGGGTTGAAGATCTGATCTCAGGCAGCAGCACTATATTGAAATTATTCAAAAAAATGACTAAGCCAGAAAATAGCCCTTCAGCCCTAATCTTTTCACTCTATGTAGATGAAGGGTGAGGTGCTACATTTTGACAGAAAGGAATGGGAGAGGCAATATAGATCTAATTGCAGAATTCTAAATAGTACACAAGGACAGAGGGCCAATATGTTTAATGAGCATAGAACTTTGAAAGTGGCAGTCCATATTGAGAAGCAACTAAAATGGGATATGGGATCTTGGATTGCATAAATAGAGACAAAGATTACAAAAACAGGTAAGAAATAGTGAATTGTTATTAGAACCTAACTCTAGTTAAGTTACCACTGGAGTGTTACGTTTAATTCTGGTCACCACATTTTAATGAGGATGAGAGTATACTTGAAAAGGTGCAGAGACAGTTTAACAGAACAGCTCCGGGTATGGGTGATTTTAGCTGCGTGGATACATTAAGGGAACTGGGCTTGCTCTTCTTGCTGCGTAGAATGTTGAGCGGAGATGTTATAAAGAAGTAAAATAATATGACAGAGTTGGATACATAAGGCGGATTTAAAAAAAGCTGCTCTCATTAACTGACATGGACCAGAGAAAATAGATTTCATATTTTAAGCATATTTCGTGACAGATAATGATTGGACAGGGGATGGTTGGATGCTCAAAGGAATCTTTTTACACAATGAATGCAATGACATGGGATTTTTTGCCTATAAGGGTGGCAGAAGCAGAGAAGATGAATGAATTCTAAAAGGAATTAGATGGGCATTTGAAAGAAATATACCTGCAAGTCTTTGGAGAAAGAGAGTGAACAGGATTGAGTGGTTTGCTTCAAAAAATGTCAGATCATTTCAATAAATGAAATGACTTCCTTCTTGTTCTGTTATGAGTCTCCTTAAACTATGCACTCATCGTGAGATGACTTCCTTCCAAACCACTTCAATATTTTCTGAGTTGGCTAGAAAGTCTGCAGATTCAGCGGGGCAGGTGGTGCTTGATGTGTGGGGAAGATAAGCTGTTTAGACTTGGTTCATTCGTTTGAATACCTCACCTCTGACTCCACATATCAGTGAGGTCTCTTGAGGTGTTTAGGATCTTGTCAATATCTAAACATTCTCCACTCAGCAGGGAGTCCCATAAGCTGATGAGAATGTTTGATCATTTCTGGCAAATTATTTCAAATTCCTGGAACTCTCGAGCAAATTATTGCACTGAGCCCGACTGAAAAAAGATGCAGGGGTCTACTGTTGTTCAGGCTCAGCTGTTAGAGTTTTCTTTGGTTGGCTTTCAAGTTAGCCACATATTCTTAGATGCCTGTTGACATCAAGGAAATATTTCTGCTTTGGACTGCACTTACTATGTCATAAGGTCCAATTTCTTCCTCTGGCTTGCTGTTGTTTCATGACATTCAAACTATCCCAGTTCAGTCTATTGGTCTTAAGCCAGCACTGCAAATGATTGAGAGACCACTGTAGTTCACAAAAGGTTAAGTCGTAAGATAATAGCCCATGGTGTTGGAACTATTATATTGGTGTGGACAGACAGTTGGCTGATCGGCAGGAAATAATGAGTGGGAATAAAGGGTTCTTTTTCAGGTTGGGGATTTGTGAACAGCGGGATTCCAAAGGGGTCAGTTCTGGGACCACGCCTACATAATATATATATATTAATGAATTGGAGGAAGGAAGTCAATGTATTGTAGCCAAATTTGGAGACAACACAAACATAGGTAGAAAGGCAGGTTAAAGGTGGAAACAAATAGTTTACAAAGACACATTCATACACTAAGTAAGTGGGCAGAAAGTTGACAAATAGAGCATAATATGCTCTATTCTGTTGTTTATTTTGAAAGGAGAACAAAAGAATGGAACAGTATTTAAAATGAGAAAAACTGCAGAAAGCTCAATACAAAGGGATTTGGGGGTACTTATGCATGAAATGCAGAAAGCTAGCATACAGGTGCAACAGGTAGTCAGGAAGGCTTGTGGGATGTTGGGCCTTATTTCAAGGAGGTTGGAGTTTCAGAGTAAGGAAGTCTTATTGCAACTGTACAAGGTTTTGTTGAGACCACATCTGGAGTATTTTGTGCGGCTTCCGTCCTATTATTTACAGAAAGATTTCATCTCATTGGAGACAGTTCAGAGAAAATTCATTTGGATGATCCCTGGTATGGATGGATTGTCTTATGAGCAAAGACTAAATAGGTTGGGACTCTACTCACTACAACTTAGAAGAATGACAGGTGATCTCATTAAAACATATAGGATTTTAGCGTGCTTGACAGGGTAAATGCTGACAGGATATTTCTCGCAAGTGGATAGTCTAGCACTGGTCGGCATGGTCTCAGAATTAAGAGGTGCCAATTTAAGGCTGAGATGAGGAAGAATTTCTCCTGTCAGAGGGTTGTGAGTCTTTGGAACTCCTTGCTGCAGAGAACTGCGGGGGCAGAGTATTGTCGGCTAAGTTAGTTAGATTCTTGATCATTAGGACGATAATGCAGGAAAGTGGATGAGAGGACTGTTGGATTAGCTGTGATCCCATTGGATAACAGATCAGGTTTGACCAGCTGAGCGGCCTATTCTTGTTCCTATTTCTTATGGTCTTATGGCAGTTGGAAGTAAAGGCATAGGTTTGATTGTCTGTTCCACAAATAGGCCCTGGCCCGTTTGTGTCCTTTTATCAATCTTGGTCTCCGTACCCTTACCTTCCTTATACCGTTGCCAAACACAAAAAAAATTGATCAATCTATTTGCTTTACTTATATCTATCAGTATGTCTATCTGCTTGCTTGCTTCATGATGACATAGAATGTACGCTGCTAGAGCCTTACAACCATGTACTAGTATATCTCTTTGAATCTGGAAGCTTAGCAACAAGCTTTGCACAATATGTTCAATTCAAACCTTTGAAATGCCTATTTGTAACATGCACCATAGTAACAGTTTTTTTAACAATTAATAAGTTAATCCTGTCAGAGTTGAGCATGCAGCCTAGCAACATGCTGTTACCTAATTTGAAACAATAATTTTATAAAATCTCAGCATGATAATTATGAAACAGAACAAGAATGTGGAGGAAAATAGAGTTGTCTCATACTTCAGTGTGACTATACTTTTTTAAATATCAGATTCTCATGACCCCTCAGTCCAAAGAACAAGGCATAACCTCTGCCAAAAGTTTTTTCCTCGCTACCATCAGTTTGAAGGAAGGGTCACCGGACCCGAAACATTAGCTCTCATTTTTCTTCACAGATGCTACCAGGAGTGCTATGCTTTTCCAGCAATTTCTGTTTTTGTTTCTTCTGTCGAAGTTAGTTTACATGCAATTAAACATTTCAGGATTTCAGTTATAGGGCAGAATCTTCCCAGCCCCTGAACGACATGGGTATCAGCAAGAATGTTAAGAAAATATGGTGAGATCATCAGTAATAAGTTTCTTGATGTTGAGAACAAAGAGTCATAATCTCCAGCTAAGTTTGAATGGCCAGGTGAGACACTTACTACTGAGTAATGAAAAGGTTATTTACACGCATTAACTAAGTATTATTACCTAATCTTGCCAATGTGAGGCCCTTTAAAGGACAAGAGCATTAAGCAGACACCCATACAGTGCAGGTGAAAGCAACTTGTAATCATTAAGTACAGTAAGTGGATGTTATGCACCGATACTGAATCGTGCCCAAATCCTGGCCAGAAACATACTTGACCAGACCGTGCAACATCATACATCCATCCCACTAGTGGCTGCGATGATCAAGTAATGCATTGTGGCCTGGCAAGATTCAAAGTAGTTGCTAAAGTGGGTACCACAGAACTGCGCCCTTCATACCTTGGGCTATAAAATATTGTGTCACACTAAAAACGGTGAGGCTCTGTTCATTCATTCTTGTAGTTGTAGCCAGAATGACATTCACTCATACAGCTATTGAGAACATTTTCACAATGAAGTGTCAGCTGTGATACCCAAGTAACATCGGAAGGTCTTCTTCATTTCTCTCCCATTGTATCTTAGTGAGGTACCTGAGCCTGCAGCTGGGTGGAGAGGACCCGCCCGACAGTGGACTGAGTTGGTCCTGGAGTTTGGTCAGGTGCCCCTAGGGGCACTTGTGGCTAGGAATCAGTGGCTTCTTTCACAGAGATACAAGATGGGTTGTAGTGAGGCTGCCATCTTGATAAGAGAAAACATGCAAAGTCCACTGGTGCCTGCAGGAGACAAAAGAGAGAATACGTTATGTAAAAGGGGTAGAAGTCTGAGCATGTTACTTTGACTACATCCACAGTAGCTTGGCCTGCTGTGTTCATCCAGCTACACACTTTGTTATCTTGGATTTTCCAGCATCTGCAGTTCCCATTATCTCTGACAACAATGGGCAATGATTCCTACTTAGTTTGTGGGTATTGAGAGTTTTGATAATACCACAGGAATAATTTACAATCTCACTAGCTCAGGCAAGGATACATCCGTCACAGGGAATGAAAAGATGGCTGATGGGCACCTGTGTTTGGCTTTATTCATCTCATTGTGGGCTATTTTGTCCTGGAATGTGAGAATGGGGGAGATTTATTAGATGAAAATGGCTGGTCCAACTGCTAATGGTGATGAAGGTGTGAGAAAGGTTGAGAGGCATCCCAAACCAGTCAGTATGCAATGCAAAGATCATATTGGGTTAGTAACCTGGTAGACTGAATGAGAAGAGCAAGAGAGGGAACATGTTGCATACAATAATGAATAGCAGACAGGAGCCTTTGTTGGAAGTCGGTTGAGTAGCAGAGTCTTAATGAGTGTGGCAGAGAGAAGATTGTGGCTTACCCAAATGAAGTGCAGAAGGTCTTTGGCCCTCTTGCAGAATTGCTGCAAGGTCCTCCAGGAGGTGGAACTTGAGATCAGGCTGGCAGGGTCTGATAGTACGGTCTCCTCTGCCAGTCCTGAAGAAACAGAAAGAGCCGTCTCTTGACCACTCTGTCCACAAAGAACTCCAGGTCCCTGTTGGCAAGGCGGACTGCCAAGTTTCCTCTGTTCATTGGGTTTGGGAAAGTCCCTCTGACAAAGGAACCGGGTAAGACTGACAATGCTTTTTGACCTCGTGCACAAATACATTTTAAAGATGTGGTGCATAACTAATGAGGAGACTTTCAGAAATATATAAGAAATTTCATCAGGCTTCACAGGCCAAACCCTTCATGAAACTCCAAAATTGACACAGCCAATTTCTGTAAAATTCCAGCCTGTAGTTCTGTTGAAAGATATAAATCAAATAAGCTTCTTTATTTGGTTATTCAGAGTACTTAACCAGAGACAATATTCTGTGGTTAAAATTCAGCGGCATGACTTTTATACAGTGCTGGTTAACACATTCATGCAGCATTTCCATTCCCAACAATTTTAACAAAGTTATTACCCCCACTACCTTGAACTAGATTTGAATAAAGTTGTTGCTTTTCATGAATCTACACAAGTACTGTGCACTATCCCCTACAGACGGCGAGTGAACTTTTCTATTCTTCGGTTGGAGATTTAATACGGATTTGATTGGAGATAGTCAGCATGGATTCGTCAAGGGCAGGTCATGTCTCACAAACTTTCACTGAGTTTTTTGAGAAGGTGATCAAGCATGTAGATGAGGGAAGGGCAGTTGGCATGGTGTACATGAACTTCACTGAAGCCTTTGATAAGGTTCCACATGGTAGGCTATTGGAGAAAATACAGAGGCACAGGATTGAGGGAGATTTAGCAGTTTGGATTAGAAACTGGCTTTCTGTAAGAAGGCAACGAGTGGTGGTTGATGGAAAATATTCAACCTGAAGTCTGGTCACTAGTGGTGTGCCTCAACGATCTGTTTTGGGACCACTGCTGTTTGTCATTTTTATAAATGACTTGGACGCAGGCATAGGTGGATGGGTTAGTAAGTTTGCAAATGACACTAAAGTTGATGGAGTGGTAGACAGTGTGGAAGAATGTTGCAGGTTGCAGGGAGACTTGGATAAACTGCAGAATTGGGCTGAAAGGTGGCAAATGGAGTTTAATACGGATAAATGTGAGGTGATTCACTTTGGGAGGAATAATAAGAAGGCAGAATACCGGGTCAATGGAAAGATTCTTGGTAGTGTGGATGTGCAGAGGGATCTTGGTGTCCATGTACATAGATCCCTGAAAGTTGCCACCCAGGGTGATAGACTGTTAAGAAGGCCTACGGAGTGTTAGGTTTTATTGGTGGAGGGATTGAGTTCCGGAGCCGTGATGTCATGCTGCAACTGTACAAAACACTAGTGCGATCTCATTTGGAATATTGCGTGCAGTTCTGGTCGCCCCATTACAGGAAGGATGTGGAAGCATTGGAAAAGGTGCAGAGAAGATTTACCAGGATGTTGCCTGGTCTGGTGTGCAGGCCCAATGAAGAAAGGCTGAGGGACTTGGGTCTGTTCTCATTGGAGAGAAGGAGGTGAAGAGGGGATTTAATAGAGACATACAAGACGATCAGAGTATTAGATAGGGTGGACAGTGAAAGTCTTTTTCCGAGGATGATGACTTCAGCTTGTACAAGGGGGCATAGCTACAAATTGAGGGGTGATAGATTTAAGATAGATATCAGAGGCAGGTTCTTCATTCAGAGAGTGGTAAGGGCGTGGAATGCCCTACTTGCCAATGTAGTTAAGTCAGCCACATTAGGGGTATTTAAGCAGCGCTTGGGTAAGCATATGGATAATGATGGGTTAGTATAGAGGGATGGGCTTAGATTAGTTCACAGATTGGCGCAACATTGGGGGCTGAAGGGCATGTTCTGCGCTGTATTGTTCTATGTTTTGTGTTCTGTGTTCTGTGTTCTGTGTTCTATGTTCTATGTTCTATGTTTTTGGGCAGTGAGTCCAGAATGAATTTTAAGTGCTTGCTCAGTGGATGGAAGGAAAGCTCTGTCACCTGAGTGTTTTGATTACACATTGTGATTTGCTGAAGAGTCCAAATGAAAGAAACTCAACGTTAGTTGCTCATCTTTATTTGATGGGAGAATGGTGCATGATGAGAAGTGCTTAAAATGTGTAACAAAAACATTGAGTTCATTAAACAAATCACTAGGTACTGCGAAATGAAAAAAAAAGATATCGGTCTTCTGGAAGGCTAAAATTAAATGATATATAAAAATTTCTGCCTTTGAAACCATTTAATGAATACTATTCAAAATCACATTGTTTCACCTATTTTCTAATTTTTCTTTAAGTTAATAATGTATGTTATTTTAAAAATGATACTTTGAAGCATGGTTGTCTCTGTAAAGAAACATGCATCCTCAAACAACATTACAGCATGTCATCTTTTTGTGAATGGAATTCCATAGGGCTCTTCTAAAAAAGAAAATTAAATGCTTTCGGAGCTAGGCAGCATAGCTTAGCCTTTCAACCAGATGACTGTAGACCTAAGAGTCCCAAAGGTTTCCAAACTGAAAGCATCTGCAGCTGTTGATGATTTCTACTGTTCCTGGACAGACTATAAGATTCATTGCTTTATTTTTAAAAGCAAATAATTGAGAAACCTAGCTGAAGGGTCAAGTCTCAGGCCCAGTCGCAAACCATTTCCACTCCCCCTCCCATTCTCTAGACGACATGTCCATCATGGGCCTCCTGCACTGCCACAATGATGCCACCCGAAGGTTGCAGGAACAGCAACTCATATTCCGCCTGGGAATCCTGCAGCCATATGGTATCAATGTGGACTTCACCAGCTTCAAAATCTCCCCTTCCCCTACTGCATCCCTAAACCAGCCCAGTTCGTCCCCTCCCCCCACTGCACCACACAACCAGCCCAGCTCTTCCCCCCCACCCACTGCATCTCAAAACCAGTCCAACCTGTCTCTGCCTCCCTAACCGGTTCTTCCTCTCACCCATCCCTTCCTCCCACCCCAAGCCGCACCCCAGCTACCTACTAACCTCATCCCACCTCCTTGACCTGTCCGTCTTCCCTGGACTGACCTATCCCCTCCCTACCTCCCCACCTATACTCTCTCCACCTATCTTCTTTACTCACCATCTTCGGTCCGCCTCCCCCTCTCTCCCTATTTATTCCAGTTCCCTCTCCCCATCCCCCTCTCTGATGAAGGATCTAGGCCCGAAACGTCAGCTTTTGTGCTCCTGAGATGCTGCTTTGCCTGCTGTGTTCATCCAGCCTCACATTTTATTATCTTATGAAGGGTCAAGTCTGCATGTTTAAGACTCCAACAATGCTGAAGAAAATATGGATGACAACAAGATAAATCAGAGATCTCCGATTTGTTAACTTGGGCCAAATAAATCTATATATTACATGAGAAAGGAAACTCATGGAAGTGAGGAACTGCTGGCATATCAGTTTCAATATCCTGAGATAGAAATGAGTTGGAGAAGGAGAGTGAGAAGAGTTTTGATTACAATACAGGGAGGACTTGCAGAAAGGGGAAAAACAAATCAGGCCTGGATTAAGAGATCGACAGATAGTTATGGCACAGAGGGAGGCTGTTTGGCCCATTTTGTCTGTGATGGCCCTCAAAATGTCATTTCCCTACCTTCTGCCCATAACTCAGCACATTCATCATTTTCAGATAATAACCCACTTCCTCTTAAATAGCTCAATTGACTTTTCATCCACCGCACTCTGTACCATCATATCTTAATCACATGTCAATGAAAACACTTTCTCCTTGTGTCTCCACTGCTTCTTTTGCCAGTTACCTGAAATCTGCGTCTTCTTATTCTTGGTTCTTCTAATGGTGAGAACAGCCTTTCCCTATCTAATGTTCATCCAGAGTATTGACATGGAAAACCAGTGTTTCTCAGGTGAAAGGGGAAACAGTCTGTAGACCAATTTCCCTGCCACTGTGTTAATTGAATATTGGATTTGCTGCATAATAATGATTCTGATTAGCATTATTGCTGGAATGTTTTTATGAGGTATTCAAGAAACTCCTTCAATCATTCATATTTATGTCTAATTACAACGAGTAAACTTTGTAGGTATTATCACAAGACACCCAGATATTATTATGTCTAACCCCTGTCCAATGCCTGAAAAATACATAAAACGGGCACCTACTCGTACTGTAGAAATGCAGGAGAAATAGAAATGATTATATTGATAGGTAAATCAATTCTCTTTTCTGTAAACAGTACATCAAGATTTTTCATTTAATACAAAACTCCTGCACTATTTGTTGACAATGTTAATCTGCTTAAAGAAATTGTGTTACATTCTACCTATAGCAGCAAGCAATACACTTGATAAAAGTTCACAGCATGATCTCAACCAATTAGAGATTTCTATCAAGTTCACTTTTTTTTCAGTGGGTTAAGAAAGGATGCTGGGAATCTTTTACTGACCAATTCATCTAATTTCAGACCTTTCGCATGTAATTTAATGTTGGTCCTTTGAAATATTTTGACTCATTTTTGCTTTTAAAACTGGGATCAAGGTTATGTTTTAAAATGTATCCAGAACTATCACAAGAAAAGGCATTTGATCTAAAAATAAATATTTTTCGTAGCCCAGGTTGCACTTTTGATGGTGAATTATGGCATAATTTGGAGGAACGCTAATTTGCATATATGAATGCTATTAACCATCAAAATCCACGCAGTTAAGTATGTGACACTCCAAGGATTTATTCCTGGTAGATTAACAGTGATACTTTACTTTTGGAAACTTTATTCGGAACGCACCATGGATGAATCCAAGAAACATCACCTTAAAAGTGGAACTAAGCCACTTATTAGAGAAACTCAAGGATGTACTGTTATACATAAAGTTGAGATCTGAGATATTTGGCGCAGAAAGCTGTGAATGCTGGGGCAATTAAAAGTTTCAAGGTTAAAATTATTTTTATTGTCATGTATGGGTATTAAAGGATATAGGGCAAAGGCAGACAAATTGAACTGATGTACAATCTAAGAATGGTAGACTAGATATTGAAAAACTAAACATCCTACTCATGTTCATAAACTCCTCACAAAAACCTGAGTGAGGGTAAGCCTTAAGATCTGTGGCCTGGCAAATGAAAACTATTGTGGGGATGCAACTGAGTTCGCTGCCCAGAATGAGAATGGTATATCCCGCTCCTTAGTTGTCAAAGCTCTGGGCTACCACCCCCAATAACATTGTGGATGTACTACACCAAATGGACTGCAGCGGTTCAGGAAGGCAGGTTACCACCACATTCTCAATGGCAACTAGGGACGGGCAATAAATTCTGGTCCAACCAGCAGCCTCTACATTCTGTGAGATTGGTTGTTTAGGGAATAACAATGAGAGGGCATGCATGAAACAAGTAATTGCTTTAGCACAAGGGAAATCTGAATAAAGTGGTCAAATTTCTCCCGAAAATCCTTTCTTTCCACTTACTATTAAAATTAATACACAATTTCTCAGTGTGAGGGAAATTTATAGCAATTTTCTACTGCCTTGCATGGTAGGCTATGCTTCACATGTTGTACTAAACAATATTAGGCTATTTCTACTGTACGAGAATAGCACAATTGCATGGACACACTTGATGGCCACCCAGTAAATGTGCAAAACTGGGAGAAGACATGCTTTTCTTCATTAATGTAACCCTGTTTCTCAAGCCCAATACCAACCCTCACCCCTGTACTCCCAAACTACAGTCTTCAAAAAAGGAAGGCATTTAAAGAAAAAGCACATTTGTTTGGAAGAAAATGTTTGGATGCTTTTGGCAAACTACAGATCTATTACTAAACATTAGCAGGTTTGCACACTTCCGTGTGACTGAGTGACTCTCACACCTATAATCAATTCATCAGTTATGGAGATGGTAAATGCTCCTGATGGTGGAGGTAGGTTAAATTATGTGCGTTAAGACAGAAGTGATTATTCAGCCATCGGTGCTGTGAAGATCGAAGGAACTGACACTTAAATGTTGTTATTCAGATTCAACTGCCAAACTATTCATATCACATATATTTTAGATTCTGATAAAGAAACTTTCTAAATTGGACTCTAGGGTTTCCAACATGCAGCATGTGTGATTTGTAAGGTTAAATGTAAAAGTCAGAACATGAATGCTGTAGCACCGACTTCCCTTACACTGTGACTTGTGTAATACTTCAGTAAATCAATGTGCTTTGCGGCTTGGGGTTTTATATTTGTGGTGTACTGGCAATAACGTGTGGAAGCAGCTGTGTCCCAAGGCCATCTTTGCATGTACGCGTGCGAGTGCACACACTCACGCACACTGAATAATTCACTTTCATTATTATAGATTACTCATAGTCTGTGAACCACACATTTCAGAGAAAAGTATATAAAGCAGCTGTCATTTCATCAAGCAGGTAACAGTACAGTACAAATTCAAGAACATTTGTGGCCCACTGCATATATCCGTCTTTCTGTAAAACTTATTTTCAAGTTAAGATTAGCTGTGAACTAACTGAATGACAGAGCAGATTCGATGGGCTGAATGGACTACTGCTGATCCCACACTGATGGTTTTATTATTTGTTGCTAGAATGGGAGTACATATTTATTTATTTTCTTCATTTATTTTGTATTATCTCCCCCTTAATTGCTTTGTCCTTTTCAATCATGAAAATATGCAGTAGAGGCTGACAGAAAATCCCAAACTAGTAACTTGCCCAAAACTCAATCATCTGTATTGTTCTGTCCTATTTCAAGCCCAGTCTTCCATGTGCAGACTGGCTTTAGCAATCGTCCATATATCCATTGGAACCCTACCAAACACCCTGGATGATGGATATAGTCATCTTCGTCTCAATGAACACACAAGAGAGGATGTTCTCCCGTTTCACAAACTCAGTCACTTGTGTATACAGAAACACAAACTTCAATTTCAGGTGAGCAAATCAAATCTGAAAAATCTCCTCCCTGAAACAAAATGCTGTTCAAAATTTGGGATTTTGATACAAGTCAAACATTTATTAATTTTTATTCCATGCACACATCTATTGCATTGTTATATTAAAAGTAATACTCTGACATTCATTTGATCCTAAAATAACTCCACGAAGGCTGGTAACCCATCACCAAGACACCCTTTATTTACATGTGCATAGTAATGATACTGATCCAGCTATCTCCTAGAGCAAACAGAACTCCTGACACTCCTGTTTATATCTCTCAGCCAGGATTTCCTGATTGGATCAAATTAACAGGCCCAGTCAAGGAAGTCACATATTATGATATCCTCCTGGCTGACCTCGTTCCAATCGCTACAGATCCCAGTAGTAGAAATGGCGAAATCCCAATCTGAGATATAGCACTCATGGAAGACAGTGAAATTTCCTCCACTTCTGTCTTAATAAACAGGCAAAGTTGGATGCTACACTAGTCTAAAGCAGTGAATTTAAGACCTGTGAACTGCGGGTCTGTCTCCTGGGGATTGGTTTGTAGTGTGGGGGCGTGTGAAAATTGGGAAAAAAAATCAACAAAAAAAAGATCAGGAGATTAATTCAAAACATCAGGAAGAATAATTACATCAGATAGATGTCAGGAAGCGCACAACTATATGCCATTAATTGCCACAGTCCACATTGGCATTTCAGTAAATTCAGTGATTCAAAGGTACTGTTCTCGGTTTGACAAGGTTGGGCAGAGACAAGGCTTAGGGATACAGTCGAACAGAAAGAATCATCAAGAAAGATCAAAATAAAATGTGTAAATAATGTGAGAAATGCTCTTTAGTCATCAATCAAACACTAATGTGTATTTACAATAGCCTTCTAGAGGGGTACTGGAGGCAAAAGCTCAGTCTGTTAAGAGCCAATAAATTTTTGGATGGGACAACCTGGCTTCTTTGGAAGAATAAACTCACCAGGATGAACAGCCTCATTCATCTGGATTTATGTTTGTGATTAGACCATGAACACCATAAATGAGTAAATTATTGAAGGTGTGTGATTATCATTTCATTTCCTCACATGCAATTTTAAAAATCCTGTTCTGATTTGTCTCGTGTGATCATTCTGAGATTCTTGCAGTATTACATTTTGCACAGAGGCGTCATAATGTCCAATCTTATTAGAATTCTCGGATGGATTTTCGCGGCTCTTTGGAGTCAGGATTAGAAGTGGGGAAGGTAATGAGGCAGAGAGCCAGACAAGCTATGATGTGTGGGTCCCGAATGTATTTTGCCTCTGGGTGACTTTTCCAGAAGTGGATTAGGAACCAAATCAACCGCCCACTTGATGGAGGCAGGCAACTAATTAATCTATTGGAGACCCATTTAGGGGCAATTTTTCATCGTGCCAGTATTTTCCAATGCCACAATGGTGTCTGGCCAACAGGTGTTGAGTCTTGCAGCTTGAAGTGAGATGGCATTCAAGGGGAACAATGCCCCATTGATAAGGCCTGAGAAACCCAAGACCACCTCTCCACTCCTGCAAAATATAGCCTACCGAAGAGCTCTGTTCATGATTGCCATTCATGCACACAAGAAAATAAGCAGGAGAAATGTGAAAATCAGACTAATGAGAAAGAATAAAGTCCAAACAAGACTGGAGCAGATTGGAAGAGAAACTGAGAATACTATAGGGCTGAATCCTATCCTGTCAGGGTAGGAGGTGAATTACCATGTGGGTGGCAGGTTTAACCAGCAGAAACCACTGTAAAATGTTGATTGAGGGATAAACATTGAGCAAGCAAGGACAGCTCTACTTCAAAGTTGTGACACAGGATCCTCTCCATCCACCACAGTATGTCTTTAGGCCCAGAGTTTAACGGCTCCTCCAAAAGTCAGTACTTTCAACTGGACAATCTCCTTTAGTACTGCATGAGACGGTCAACTTTAATTTTTGGTTGTGTCTAAAACCTTGTGACTTGGCATTAAGAATGTTGTCCACTGAGCCACAGCTGACATACATGAGTCACTGTGCTATCTCAGTGGCTGGTGACATCAAGTGTGCAGGACTGAGCATTGCATGTCAATTGCCATATTATGTTTAATTTTGTCACTAGGCAGCCAGAAAGCCCAATCCCTCTATTATCAATGCTGAACAAGATAAGAATTACTTTGTCTCCAGGATCTCTCTGGTGCTGTCAGTGTGGCTAGGACTCTAGTGTCAGCCTAGTTTTCTATCTCTTCCTGAGCTGTCCTCTCTCTTCTCCAGTCAAGAGAGAAAAATGAAAATCAGTTGAATGCACTGTAGAAGGCTTTGAGAGGATGGAATAATAACATTTCTCGAAGGCTGGTAGATGGGATGGGTGTCATTTGGCACTGTGTTGAAGGTGAATATGAGTTGTGGCTTGTCAAATGGGGTTGTAGGGTCAAATGGCTTTCAGAGGGATTGATCAGTGCACTTCAAGTGTGCTGATCTTAGGACCGTAATGCCATAAGACACTGGAGCAGAAATAGACCATTGAGCCCATCAAGTTCCTCTGCTATTCAATGAGATGATGGCTGATCTTATGATCCCCAACGCTTCCTTCTTGCCTTTTCCTCCTAACTCTTGATTCCTTTCCTAATTAAAAATTTGTCTTTTTCAGCCTTGAATGCACAGAATGACACAACACCTACAGCCCTTTGTTATAATGTATTTCACAGATTGACTATCCTTTGAGAGAAGCAATTTCTCTCACATCAATCTTTAATGGGTGACCCCGTATTCTTTAATTATACCTTCTGATTCTAGCCTCTTCCACAAAGAGAAACAACCTCTATAACTTCCTTTCCAAGCCCCTAAGATATTATATGATTCAATCAGAGCCCTTCTCATACTTAAAAGCTCCGATGAGTCCAGGCTCAAACTACTCACTGTCTCCCCCATTCAATCCTTCAACACTTGGGTTCAACATAGTGAACCTCCTCTGGACTGTCTCCAATGTCAGTACACATTTTATTTTTAATGTGCCATTACCATTGTTACAAAGGCCAACGATCCATTTGCCTTCCCTATCATCACTCAACATGTATTCTAACTTTTTGTGATTTATGCACAAGGACACTGTAACTGAGTAAAAAGTCTTGTTGTATAAGTTGCCAAATGCCTAGGTGGCCAGTGCAATACCAGCGTCACCCCTGTGAGCTGGCCACAAGATAAAATTCAGTCCATAGGATGAGTGATGTAAGGATAGTTCGTCTTCAGATAATATGTAAAATAGCACCAAAATTTAACTTAATGTGAGGCTGGATGAACACAGCAGGCCCAGCAGCATCTCAGGAGCACAAAATTTAACTGAACAGTTTTGTGGATGATGTAACTGACAGTTAAGGGTCAGTTTGTCTGTCAATTGATAGCTTTTCTTTATTGTCTCAGACTTACTTTTTAACACTCTTTCGTTGTGCATATAATTTTATTCCTGCTGTTCCCAGCAACTTCTTGCCTTATGATTAGCGCTTGCATTTCAATTCCGTGATTGTTGAGCTGTACTTTTTGACAAATGCTGAGAACTGTGAATGACTCAGCATCTAGATAATGCTTTATCTCTCAGATCTGAACCAAATTAAAACAGGGAAGCTTTAATTCCTGCAGAAAGAAATAACTTGCATTGTATACTGTGCAATAAATGTAGAAGGCATCCTAAGTTACTGCTCAGTGGTGTAAGGAAAACACATAATAATCTAAAAAAGACATTACACAGGGATGAAGAACATTGTTCCTAAAAGGGTTTTGAAAGGAATTACAGAAATAAATCAAATCAATTTAAAAAATAATAGATATAACAAAGGAAAGCATCAGAGGTGACCACACAAGAGATCAGGATCAGAGAATAGGCCAAAATGTGAGGCCTGTAGGGTTAGAAAAATTGGGATTTTCCTGCTTGAATGTACTGTTATTTATCTGTTTGTTGCTAAAACATCACCAGCAATGTACCACTTTTGTATCTTGCACCATTACTTCTGGAAACGTACACATCTGGAAACCCTGTATTTGTTCTGTTTGTAGCTCCTTGAAGGCATGGCATTAGGATAAAACCCACTTCCGCTTCTGCACTATCCTTTTTGACATCACCACTGCCTCTGTTTTCAACCTAATTGTCTGACATCCAGTTCAGGATGTGTCACAATTTCCTAAATTAAATATTGGGAAAACTGAAAACATTGTTTATACTATACAGATTGTATCCTCTTGTTCTCTACTTTGGAGTTGTATTTGACTCCAAGATGGTTTTAGTGCATTGCGTTTTGTGGAGATTGAGCAACTGTCTTTTGCATGTTGGTATTGTGACCTATTAGAAATCAATATCATTTAAGATCTAATAATATGGAGTTAGATATGAAAGCAACAAGATAGAAGGAGTTGCAGAAAAGATTAATCTTTGGAAAAGAAAAGCAGAGGACATCAACAAAAACAGATAAAAACAAGAAGTCGACAAGGAATCAGAGACTTCTGAAGTGTCCCAACCTGAAATGTCAGCTTTCCTGCTCCTCTGATGCTGCCTGGCCTGCTGTGTCCATCCAGCTCCACACTGTGTTATCTCTGACTCCAGCATCAACAGTTCTTACTATCTCTGAGATCTGGAATATGATTGAGTTATACACAATGGTGTGGCCGACTAATTTCAACCCACTTGAGGGCCATAAAACACACAATGCAAAGCAGTGTGCAAGTGTTTCAGAGTCAATTCAAACTACATGAATGTAATAAATGGCACGGGTACTTTTTGAGTATTGGAGGATGAAACTCTGTTGCATGGGCCACATTTTCTGCTGCTAAATTTAATGTGATAAATTTTATTCTGTGAAAAGGCTTGGTTTTGCTCAAATGTATTATAACTGACACTCCCACTGCTGAGTTACCAATACAGCTAGAGACAATATGCCAGCAACAGCCAAACTATTGGTTTATCATTGCTGAAAACAGCAAATAATTCAATAAAGAAACAGCTGAATCCCGATTTGTGGTTATAAAGAAGAACAGAAAGTTGAAGAGCTATAATTGCCCATGGCTAAATATGACAAAATGGCTATTTTGGGTTTTCTTTTTAACTGACACAATTGAAGGAAATCTTAGCTGATGCAACATTTCATAAACCTCAAATCATGGCTTTCATAGACAGGCAACAAAGTGCCTCTGAATCTCAGTAAAATGGGACTAGAATACAAACAGTAAGACTCTGATTAGGCAGCTCAGATGAGAACCATCTGATCTGAGATTTCTGATTTTTATATAACCTACCTAGGGTGAAGCTTTTTAAATAATTGTAATTACATATTAGAGTAGACACATTTTGTACATTAATTGAAGTTTAAATTATTAGACACTGAAAAATTATATTTCTGAAGGCAGTTAGCTTTGGATGCAGAGATACCCTTGAAGAAACTCTTTTCTTGTCAGCAAGAAGGTTAGAACAACAAAATGGTATGAACAAGATAACCTCATAAGACTACTGAGATACAATAATATAGCAAGAGGGGACAGAAACAATTTTGAAACAGGATCACTATGACCTCGAGACAATAAACAACTGTTGCTTTGCTAGTCATTAAGAGGGAAGCTTTGGCCAAAACTTTTAGCTTTGTCAAAGTATCATAATATTAGGTTTAACAATATAAAGTATAAGTAATTTTATAGTAGAGCTGATATTGTAAATACTACAACAATTAAAAGGAATTTAAATCCTTTTTAATCTTCTTTACTAATGTCAGCGATTGTATGACTGAATTTGAAAAGTCATCAGTAATAAGCAAATATATAAAGCAGCTGGAAATGTCTAAGAAAGTTCATAACAATTGGGTTTGGAATGGGCTCTATCATCATAAGTGTCCAAGGACGGGTGATACAGGGTCTGGCAAACATCATGAGATGATGGAAGGACCTGAGGTGACCATGAAGTTGTCCATCATTGATCATGTATTCACAGAATTGGATGTGTATTTCAGAGGGGATGTGGTAACTACTGATGTCAATATTGCATGTAACGATTATAACACAGTATGTAGAAATATCCTGTGGTCCATTGGGAAAAGCAGAGTGCCAATGACCTCCAATCTAAGGTGTATTTATGAGGCAACTGGGCCACACATAAAGGACAGGTTTGGAGAGGTCTCTGTCCTCTCCCACATGAAGTAAAAGAGCTCCGAATAACAATTGATTTGTGCTACAAAACATGGGACTCAGAAGCCTCTTTAAAATCTCCTTCCAACATGAAAGTAGCATGATCTATTGAAACTGATACTGTTTAACTGATGCTGCCTGCCATCCATTTGAAGCAGCTGTAGCCAATAAATAATTAGATACTGTGCTTCTCAATGTGATAATATAAATCGCTCAGAATTGGAAGTCTGTAATTAGTTTGTGTCAAATGTTTGATTTTCCATTTGATGTAGCCTAGTGTAACAAATAAAGTGCAACAATGTTGTGCACTGCTATGCAGGGCACAAGGCATACCTACTTACAACTACTATTGAGATAGCACCTTTAAGGTAGCAATATACTAAGGCACTTCACAGGAGCATTATAAAACAGATTATAACACGAATTATGTAAGATTGACAGAGCTTTCATCAAATAAGACAATTTTAAGAAATGTCTTGGAGAAAGAAAACCAGACAGAGAGGTGATTAGCTTTAGGAATCAAATCCTAGGGCTTACAAGCTGAAAACATAGACATCATTAGAGGAGCAATTAAAATTGGTTATGCTCAAAAGATCAGAATTGTAGCAATATCATGGATAGTTGTGAGCCTCTGGAGGAATTTGCAGAGATTAGGAGGAACAAGGTCTGGTGGGGATTTGAAAACCAGAATGAGAGTTTTAATAACAAGGTGTTGCTGAAGCGGAAGCAATGGGCATAAGGGAATGGGGATGAACCGGACTGGATGGGCAGAATTGTATCAGGGTCAGCAATGGTGAGATGCATAGCAGAATTGGGTGACAGGGTTAGAAAGGCCTATCTCAATGTAAACAATGTCTCCCTCCGCCTTCTATGATTTTCACACATGGTGCAAAATTCTCACTAAGTATTGGAGTAATCCTATTGACAATGAGATATAGGGTCAGAGGAAGGCCATTCAACTTCTCAAGTCTGCACAATCAATGAGATCAAGGCTGATCTGAATATTCTCAACTTCACTTTCCTGCCCTTTACCCAGAATGTGTCATTCCCTTATTAATTAAAAAAAATTGTCTGTCTCAGGTTGAATATAATTAATGACCCAGCCTTGACAGCCTTCCTTAATAAAGAATTCCACACTTCCATTCCCCTCTGACAAAAGAAATTCCTCTTTGCCTTAAATGGGTAACTCCCTACTTTGAGATTATGCCCCCGGTCCTACAAAAGGAAAAAAACCTTCAGTGCCTACCCTCTCAACCCCCTGTGCATCCTGTATATTTCAATAAGGTCACTTCTCATTCTTCTAACCTCTAATTAGTACATGCCCAACCTAATCATAAGACAGACCTTTAAACCCAGGATCAAACTCGTAAACCTTCTCTAAATTGCCTCCAGGGTCAGTTAATTTTCTTCAGATAATTGTCACTAGAGAAAACATATTAGGGAATCTAATGGTGCTAATTACCAATAAGTTCATATAACTGATGGATTGGACCATAAGTTGTTGAAAGAAGTAGCTACAATGATAGTGGATGAATCGTTAGTAATATTCTAGGAGCTCATTGATTCTGGATAAGTCCCAGCAGATTAGAAAACTGTCAATGTAATAACTTTATTTCGAAATGGCCAGAGCGAAAAAAAACACAGGTAACTTAATGTCTGTTAGGGAAAATGTCAGTTCACTATAAAGGATGTAATGGAAGTGCATTTAGAAATAAATAATATGATTAAGCAGAATCGACTGTCATAGGTCATTGAGGCCTCAGTTATTTATAATACATATCAATGACTTGGATGAAGGAAGTGAATGAGCTACAACCATGTTTGTGAATGAAAAAAAAAGGTGAGAAGGTAAGTGGTGGTGATACACAAGAAATCCACAAAGGGATATAAACAGGGTTAAGCCAGTTGTCAAAACTTGTCAGATGGAATATAATGTGGGAAAATGTGAGATTATATACATCTGAAGCAAAAGTAGAGAAACAGAATATTATTTCAATGGAGAAAGACTGCAGAAAGCTACAGAATGGAAGACTTTGGAAAAGTCCTCATGCATAAATCACATTAAGTGAGCACACGTGTTCAGCAGGTGACAGGGAAGGAAAATGAAATGTTGGCCTTTATCTTAAAGGAAACAGAATATACAAATAGGGAGGCCTTTCTAAGCTATACAAGGCACTAGTCAGACCACAGTTAGAATGCTGTGAATAATTTTAACACTCTTCTCTAAAGAAAGATATCCTGGTGTTGGAGGCAATACAAAGAAGGTTTACCAGGCTAATAGCAGGTATGGAAGTGCTGTCTGATGAGGATAATTTAGGTTGGATCTGTCCTCATTGAAGCTTAGAAGAATGAGAGATGATCTTATTGAAACTTATAAGATTCTTAGGGGACTTGACTGAGAAGTTGTTTCTCTATCTTGGACCACAAGGTATAATCTCAGAATAATGAATCATTCATACAAGATACGATGAGAAAGAATTTCTTATCACAGATTACAGTAAATTTGTGGAATTCTTTACCACAAAGGGCTATGGATGTTTGGTCATTAAGTATATTCAAGGCTGAGATGGGCAGATTTTCAGTTAGAAAGAGAATCAGGGGTAGATTTAAGGATTATCAGATCAGCTTTGATCTCATTGAATGACGAAGCAGATTTGATGGGCTGAATGGCTTACTTACTCTACTTTGTCTCATGGTCCTCTCTCGCAATGCATTAATGTGTTATGTCAATCCCACACCTGTTTCATGTCACAGTGGCTTATATAGGAAACACACTGCACATGCAGCAAGTAGACAGCCATGTCCCTATGGCTGAAGAGAAAAGTCTTCGCTAAAATCAATAGAAGGTCCTGTCAGCCAGGGGTCCCAACACAGTGAGTCAAGGAAGGCCTGCCATACCAGTTCAAGGCACTGGCCATGGTCAAGTGTCTCGTTTTCAGTCAGAGGATCCATAACACTGCACTCAGGGGAGTCAATAATTTCATTGACACCAAAGCAGCAAGCCAGGTAGGTAGGGCTAATGTAGTCAGGGAGATGTATAGGCACCAGGAAGGGGTCTGACATGTCTTTCCAATGCTATCCAGTTACGTTGGTCATGGAGGAACTACTGTTTGCCAGCCAAGTCCATCCAAAGACATTAAGGGGAAAAGGGTGCGCTAATGAGACTGTATGTCATGGTACTGAAATTCCAGCAGTTAAATTTTTGGGATTGTTGATTGGAGGCTCTGGGCAAGGGTGCAGCATGATTGTGAATGGGGCAGCAGGGTTTTGAAATGGATGATATTGTAAAGCATGACTGGAGAGGGTACAATTTTGGAGCGCTGTTGTCCAAGGTTGGAGGCACCCTAACTTCAAAGTGGCAGGATATGATCTGACCTCAAATATCAGGTTCTGAATGGGAACAGTAGGCAGATGGAGGTGAATAAAGACAAAACAACTGGAGGTATTGGGAAGTGTGAATCATGAGTGTGTTGTCAAGATAAGCAACTGCAAATAGGATGTGGATATTTTGGGTCTCACTTACGTAGTCTGGCTGAGGCTAGGACCCACTGGAAGAGGTGTACTTAGTATCATCTTCTATCATGCTGGAATTGAATGTGCACAATAGGAAGAAATGGACTGTGACCTTGCATGGAGTGGGCAGGGTAAGTGAATCACTCATTGAGGGAAGGTCTCCACAAATGACTACACATAGCGTACTTCAAGGCAAAATAATATTGGCCACAGGCTCAGGCAAAATGCAGTACACCCTAGCACAGAGGACACTTACCCTCTGGCAATCTTATAACATTGATATCTTTGGACATGGCACCTCCCTGGCACAGCCATTGCTGGACAAACCTCTAGCAGCTGTACTTTTCAGTAATGAGGGCGCCAGGTTTGCTAAAGGTTTCAAAACACCAACAGCCATGTGTTTCTCTAATTCACCCTTGTTCCAGGTGTTGCAGAAGGCTGTCTCCACAGATCTCCATCCATTTCTGCTCATGTGTGGCCATGAACTGCATCTGGTTGGTGCTGAAGGTGTTAAATGTCCATGCAGAGATGCTGAAAAGCAGATAATTGGAAGTTAAAGCCATCAATATTTATGTGCACGGTTCTACTAACAAAACAAAACTTCTTCATCCATACCAGCAAAATGTTGTCAATACATTTTCTACTTTCCTTCCCTTTCGCTCTCAGTGCATTCTCTGGTTCTACAGCTGATGTGGAGAGAACCTGTTTTGACATTGGCCTTGGAGATTTGGTGGAGCCACCTCAGCAGTGCTTGCGACCAGAAAAGCAGACAGGCCAAATGTCTCCTTGCCAGAGGCAAGTTGACCATCATCAACTTGAACTTCTAACACCTGGAGAGGGGGATGACAGTGTGGATGTGGTGGATCCCAAGTGGAAACTGTCAAGGGGCCTATGTGTGATTCCACCTCTGATACTGTGCCTCCTGGTAATGCCCTGTATCCTTGTGAGAATAGGCGTACCTAGACTAGGGTCAAAGTTTCCCGTTCCCCTCACAAACAGTTGCAGCACAATCTGCAAACTCACAGCATGGCATATTCACTGCTGGACCATTGTCATCAAGCCAGCGGATCAAAAAACAAGAACAGAAATCGATGGAGAAACTCAGCAGGTCTGGCAGCATCTGTGGACAGAAAGCAGTTGACATTTTGAATCCAGTGACCCTTCTTCAGAACAGAACTCAGCTATGAAAAGGTACTATATGCTGATAACAGGGCCAAGGGGAACAGGAGTGAGTGGATTGATGGAGAAAGAGCTCAGAGACAGAGATAGAAAAAAGAGTAGGCAGACAGAGGGATTGTTGATGGTAAGCCAGAGAAGACGAAAAGCTTGATAGGTGTTAACAGAGGCTGTGAGTAGTTGTGACTGGGTTCATTGTGCTGAAAGAAAGCCACTTCATAAGACCTGGGATGGGGGGGCACGGACATGTCCATGCTCTGAAATTGTTAAACTTGACGTTGGGTCCTCAAGGCTCTAAAGTACATAAGATGAAGATGAGGTGGTGTGGCTTATCTGCTAGAACAGTTCACCATCAAGCTCAGTTCTACATTTACCAATGAGCCCATATGTGAAGCTCAGAGCAATGCTGTGAGCTGGCATCGCAGGGCTTATCACTTGCAGGTTGATTTTAAGCTTTTTTTTATTAGCTTTGGTCGGCAAGTCAATGCGGCACTACAAAAGTCCAAATCTTAATTTGTTCCTTTCAGATGCAGTCATTTATTGTGTTATGAAATATAACTAGAACACAGCTTGGTGAGATGGTAAACAATTCACATCACACCTCTGGGGCTGTAGATTTCAATTCCCTGCAGAGACACGATTCAGTCAGCAGCATGCACTCGGCACAAGACTAATGCGGTTGGTCACAAGAGAACTCCACTTTCATTAATAAAAAAAGAAGCTATATTCTTCCTGCTGAAGTTTGGTATTCTTATTTTTGGCATCCTCAAAAATCAAGAAAAATTTTATTATTAAATGAAGTGAAATTCAAAGTAATGCTCATTAGAAACTGGCATTTTACATTCCAAGTTTCAATTTTGTAAAATCTGCTTTCATCTGCCCACAGACAAAATTGTTTTGAAACACATAATCAGCAGCAAAATCTGACAAAGTAATTGACGTATACTAAGCTTAAATCTTTTGTAATGAATGATCCCAATTTTATTTTGTTTCCCCAATCTGCTCACCTCAAAAGGTTGACATTTGCTCAAGTATACGTCCATGACATTGGCAGCTCTCTCTCTCTCGCTCTCTCTCCCCCTCTCGCTCTCTCTCCCCCTCTCGCTCTCTCTCTCCCCCTCTCGCGCTCTCTCTCTCCCCCTCTCGCTCTCTCTCTCCCCCTCTCGCGCTCTCTCTCCCCCTCTCGCGCTCTCTCTCCCCCTCTCGCGCTCTCTCTCTTTCTCGCTCTCTCTGGAAACTAAAATTTGGATATCCTGCTTGTTATGATGCCCATGGAAGTATGCACAGATCCTCGACAATAGGATGCTGATCTTGCTGCACTTTTTGTGCTCAGCATTATTTACCTAATTCAGAGGAGCTTCAGCATTAAAAACAATTCAGATTCATCAGACTTTGAGAGAAGGAAATGATTGTGCTAATGCAAGATTGAAATGCTTGCTGAAACAGTACAGCTGCCCACAGAACATGATTTCTGAATGACCGGAAATATTTATAGTACAGAATGCCTGAAAGGTCTGCTACTAGACATTGGTTCCCTCATCTCCAGCAAAATTTGTGATGTGGGTGTGAAAGTACTTTCTTCAGTTGTTTAGGGACAGGAGAAAATCTTCATCTGAACAGAATGATGAAAGCTGCAAAGAATGTAGGTAGGAAATTGACCAGATTTGAACATATGACTTCTAAGATTCTTTTGAAGCAAAAAAGTTTAATAATGTTAACTAGGTGGATAAAATAATTAAAATTTGTTATGCTTTTTCAAAAAAAGTGTACTGTATTCACATGCCAGTCTGGCTCATTACTCAGAAAGTCATGCCTTAATTCCTACTAGAATCGGAAGTGTATAAGCTTGTTGACATTTCAAGTGCAGTGCAGACGGAATGTGTGCTGTAAGGGAACTCATCTTTGGAAGATATATTCACAGAGATTCTACTTTCTCAGGTAGATGTAAAAATTCCTCATTATAACATCCATATATCACAATCCGAACACATGCACTAGGAATTCACCTGCAGATATCCTCCAATTCAGAGGCATATTGGAATAAGTGCATTGGCACTTCATTTGCATGTGGCAGGCAGGAGTCCTCATGATAATGAATTCATCTTTTGTTTCTCTAGAGCTGCTGCAGAATCCAGTACAGACCCATCTTGGGTGCATTAAAGAGAGTTAGAATCCAGTGTAGTAACTCCAGGTATAATTGCCCAACTCTTTCAATTTGAATTCTATCCCAAAATGGACAGGAATGTGGTGGGAAATGTGATCATAGGCATTAGCAGGCTGTTTGTTTCATTTGGCAATCGTATTCAGGCCAAGTCAGGGCTCAATTGTTGGCCTGCACTTTCTGTTGTGTACGGGTGTGGAAATATTTTAAAAGGTTGATTGATTGCGACAGGTACCACCTATTGTGATAATATCATGAGGACTTGGTGGGAAACTTGGTGAGATGGACTCAAGGCTAGGTCGCCCCAATAGATTTTGCAGATATTTTCTCACCAACCTGTTTGGAGACATTATGACATATCTCTGGCGCTGATAAGACTTGAACCACAAGTTGCAGGTATGGACACTACCACCAAGCCACAAGAGTTGTCCACAAGTATTTGTAGGTTTGTAAAGCCTATACTTATAACCCATAAATAGTTGCAGTGATGCAATTAACCACAGCTTGGTTACTCAATATGACTTTTCATGTTAGACTAGAAGGTGACTTTGCTCACTCACACTGCATCATGTAAGACCTCTCTCTCTCTCTCTCTCTCTCTCTGTCTCTCACATGTGCGTGCGCGCACGCACACACACACACACACACACACATGATGCACATGGCAGGAAACACAACACTTCCCATCAGGAATCATGAAGAAGGATTAAGTGTGGAAACCTAATTCAACAGACAGGATCAATCACAGACTTCTCAACATCAGGCCTGTGCGATTTGGTTACTTGCCAATGCTACACTTAACATCAGTGAAGCTTTCAGTTTTATCTGTTACTCTATCTGCTTAAACATGCACATATGGTGGGTAGAAAAAAGATCAACTAAACTATCAAGTCTGCTTTGCACTTATGATGACTAGTCCATCATGACTAAATGCTTCTTCAATCCTTCCTCCCTTCAATCTCACCCCACAGTTATATCTTGGAATTGAAGGTAAAGAATGAAAGTAATCAAGCTTTGGTTTACTTAATATGATTGCAAGAGCAGATTGCCAGATGTGCTCTTCCAAGTTTCACAATGTGGATGCTGTCCCCCAAGCTCCTTGATTTGAGTTCAGAACCACAATCTCAATAGGATCACCTTTTGTATCTTCAGCTTGCTGTTAAGCAGGATAATAAGGCAAATTCATATTGACATGGCCAGTGGGGATATGTGATAACATTACTGACTTCACTTTCAACTTAGGCAAAAATCAAATTATTTCACCATGATTCAAACAATATTTTTATTTTCCAATTCTTCATTCAAATGCTATTCTTTCCATTTCCAATAGATGCTATGTTTGTAGCACTTGACTCTGCTTAGAAGCTGTTGGAGCCCGACGTGCGCAGTCAGCAATACCTTCACTTTTGTTTTGAAAATAAGCAGAAGTACATCTAGATTTCCATGAAAGAATCAAACAGTGAAGTATTCGGTACATTTCTTAATACAAGCGTGGATTAGGCCTTGGTGAATTGAGTGATTTATATCTGGGCATATTCTGAAATTGATTGAGAAAGTTAAAGGTTTCAAAATGACTAATTGTCATTAAATCAATGTCAAATGATTGCTGGCATATAAACTGCCAAAAAACAATCTTCAATTAAAACAGTTTTTTAATGTGTTTATTTACCATCCCAGTAATTCTATAGTAAAGTGACAACAAATCCTGAGAGATTACGACTCACGCTTACATGGACACTTGATGTTGCATGCACAATTTGATTCGCTCAGCCAGGAATGGTACTGTAGTCTCAGAGTCAGGAAGCCACAGCTTGCCTTGAGATTTGACTGAGACTTACATGTCAGGGAAAGACTGAGATGTTGTTGTATTATTGGCAGTGAATTTGTGTGGATGTTAAATTCAGATTTTGGTCATAAAATATTCCAAATAAAAATGAAAATTTTCCTGGGTTTCAGTCTAATAACAGAAATAAAAATTGTTCACTGATTATTTGCCAAGGTGTTTGTAGTACTATGCAATGCCCATACTGTCTGCTATGTTTGTTTACATAACAACAACTTCTAAATTTTAAAAATAATTCATTGGCAGTGAGGAACATTGAAACATCCTGTTAAAAATGACAAAAGATAAATATAAATGCAATCCACACTTTCCTTTTGTTGATTATAAACTCAAATGAGAAAATCCAGGCAAATGTTGAATGCTGTAAAAAGCTGGAGCAGCAAATCCATGAACAAATCTTTGTCATGGAAAGGAAGGAAATTGGGTGTTCTAACCTTACTTATGTGTGAGCACTCTGCAAGAGTGTGAAAGCCAGTGGATACAAGCCACCGTTATCAAGGACATGTTAGAAAGATGTACATGGTCCTGCAGCCAGAATTGATTGAGCTAGGTATGAAATTAACAAGTACGGTATCAAAACTAGCAATCACTGGATAACACCTGGGTACAAGGGCAAATGTTGATGTAGAAAAGTTGACTGAAACAGATGATATATGCCTGGAAAGATGGTGCTGGAAGGAAGGCTTAAGATTGCTAGCACATTGAGACTAATTCTGAAGGATGTGGGATCTTTACAGGTCTGATGGATTGCACATCAACAGTAACAGGACCAATTTCCTTGCAGGATGATTTTCCAGAGATATTGGCATGGTTTATGCTAACTTGGCAATGGTGTGAAAGCCAGGAACTAATACTAGAAAGGAATGCCAAGGTGTTCCAAAAGCTGTGAAAGACAGATAACACCAGAGTAGGAAATTACAAGACAGTAGATGGTTCAGAAAAAGTTGAACAATAATGAAGTCTAAATTAGGGTTATTAGATTCCCTACAGTATGGAAAGAGGCCCTTTGGTCCAACAAGTCCACACTGCCCCTTGGAGCATCCCACCCAGACCCGTCCCCCCTATAACCCATACACCCCTGAACACTATGGGCAATTTAGCATGGCAGATCCATCTAACCTGCACATCTTTGGACTATAGGAGGAAACCCACACAGACCTGGGGAGAATGTGCAAACTCCACACAGACAGTTACCCGAGGTTGGAATCGAACCCAAGTCCCTGGCACTAGGCGGCTGCAGTGCGAACCACTGAGCCACCATGCTGCCCAGATTTTATTTTGATTTATTTTGTAGAGTGTGCTTAATGACATTGGTGAGCTGCAGATGCAGATGGTCACATGGACTAATGAGACTGTGCCAATAACAGAAAGATGTCCATTAGAATTGAAGGACAAAACCTATCGATTAGGGCTGAGGAACAATAAAGTCGCAATTACATTGCACAGTGTAGCCTCTCACTCATCAGTTAGTGAAAAAGATACAAAGGAACAGGTTAGTATGGAAGTTATAAAGTGGAACAAGAATTATAGATTAGTTATGATGGGGGACTTCAAGCATCTTGAATTTAGGCAGTGTTAGCAGTACTGTAAAGGACAGAAAGTTGTAAGATTTCTTTGAGCATTTTCAAGAGAATTTCCTCCAACAGAATATTTCTGACCCAATGAGAAAAGATGCATAGCTGGGCCTAGTTCTTGGGATTAAACGAGGACTACGTGGACCAAAAGTCAGCAGTGGAACATACAGGGGATCATGATCATTCCATCAAAAGATGTAGGCTAGTTATGGGAAAAGACAACATACAATCTAAGATTAGAATAATTATCTGGGGGAGAGTCAACTTCAATGAAGTGAAAATGAATTTGGAACAGGTAAATTAAAATCAAATGTGCCAGGCATGACAGTAACTGATCAATGAGCTGCCTTTAAGTAATATATTGTTCAGATATAGCCATGAAGTGGATAGAAAGGATAAACAAATCCATAGCATTGTGGCTAAATGAATAATGATTAAGATAACAAAGAAAAATGTGTGTCTAAGAAAGATAACACAATTGTGATCCAGGCTGAGTGTAAAAAGCTTCATTTGGGAACTGAAAGCTAAAAAAAAGAAGCAAAGAGAAAGTATGGTAAGAAACTGGCAGTTAACACAAGCAACCTATCTTCTACAAGCAAATTAGTGCAGTGATACTAGTCTGAAAACAAGCTGATCTCATCTAATTTTAGAAGCTAAGCAGATTCCGACCAAGCTAATAATTGGACAGGTGAACATCTGGGAATACCACTGTAGTAGAAAGGACTTTTAAGGCAGTGATAGTATCTTACCTCTGAGCCAGAAGGCCTGGGTTCAAGTCTAACCTAATCCAGAGGTGTGCAATAACAACTCTGAACAGGTTGATTAGAAATATCTACAAATAGGGAAACGTTACTTCAAAGTATAGCATGGCTCACTGAAAAAGTAAAAATAACATTATTTCATAGAAAAAAATGGACATGGTTGAGGTATTCAGTGAATATTTGCATTCTCTCTCTAGCATGTATTATGAACAGAGGAAAGAGAAAGACAACTTAAAAATCTCCAACAGCAGACTTCCACGGATTTAAACAAAGTGTGTGATTCATTCATTCTTATTTATACACAATATCAATCACCCAAGAGAGATACATTTGAAATCCACAAATGTGCAAACTGTTTGGCAATACTAAAACTAGCTATTGAAACAAAATCAAATAATTAGCAGTTCATGTGTCTGTGAGTAAAGTGATAGAAAGAGTTCTTGCAGCCTGGATTGAATGTAAGGAAAATTGAAGTGGTCAAGGTCAAACTCAGATGAACTATATCATTCCTTCAAGGGTAAGACTGATCATCAAGTCAAACAGACAGACCCTGGTGACTCTTGTAACCCAAGGTCCCATCTTTTCACAGGCAAACACAAAGTTTTTCAAAATAGGAAAGGAAATGCTTTTTGAGACTTTAAGCCTAACTAGTCTTAAAAATGCAACATGACAGTCTTTTCTGCAGCCTGATGTTGTTTCTCATGTTCTGCAGAATGCCAGTTGGATAAAAAGATTTCTAAATTAGCGTCATTTCTATCACATGATTAATAACCATTGCTTCACAATGGAGGCAAATGATGATCTTTCATTGTAATGACCTAGTTTCAGTGAAATGGTGAAAAGCCATTGATATACAATAGGTGAGAAATTATGTAAAACTGAGTATTCAATACCTCATCCTCTTAATTTACCTCTAACGTTCCATTCCGAACGCTTATACTTTACATTTCTTGACCTTGAAAGCTATAGCACATACAAAGGGTACACACCTATGTATCTTTTCATCATGCTTTGCCACACACTAATCATTGACATTTGGGGAGGTGATGACCTAGTGGTGTTATCTTTGGACTGTTAATCCTGAGACCCAGGGAATGTTCTGGGATCCAGGTCTGAATCCTGCCACAGCAGATGGTGGAATTTGGATTGGTTGTTTCATGTTTTTGTCAAAGACTAATTTCACCCCTCATATTATTTATAGAAATGCAAATAGATATCAGAGACGAGAGTTGTAGTGAGGATTTTTACGGATTCTTTATCAGACAAAACAGTTTCAGTGGACAGAATTTTGTAGGGGCTGAATGCCATGGGCTATGACAAAAAATGGGACAGAATTGCTCAAGAAGTGCAGTGAGGCCTATCTCAACACTGGGAACAGCTTACAGCATCTTTTTGCTAAGTTCCAGGTGTCAAGGTGAGATTCTCATTAGACAGTGGCAAATTGTCAGTTACATGGAATTATTCCTTTCTTTGACCTTATTAACTGCACATCTTGTCTCATTAGCATGCGGCTTCTTATCATACCACCTGCTGTGAGCAAACTGAGAATTCTTGACATGGAAGTCAATGCTGCTACCTGTTATTTTAGCATGTTGCTGGCTGCTCCATGCAACAGCCACTCAGAGCATGTCCACAGGCAATAGCACCTGAGAATTGCCAACCCCTCAGGATCCTCATGGCACTTCTCTGATGCAGTTGTAGGAAACATAAGCAGCATACTTGCATTACAGACGCCTTGGCAACAAGCATTGAAAGGCTGCTGCAAGGGAGTGCAGGAGCAGGCACACAGCTCTCTTATAAGATAATAAAATGTGAGGCTGGATGAACACAGCAGGCCAAGCAGCATCTCAGGAGCACAAAAGCTGACGTTTCGGGCCTAGACCCTTCATCAGAGAGGGGGATGGGGAGAGGGAACTGGAATAAATAGGGAGAGAGGGGGAGGCGGACCGAAGATGGAGAGTAAAGAAGATAGGTGGAGAGAGTATAGGTGGGGAGGTAGGGAGGGGATAGGTCAATCCAGGAAAGACGGACAAGTCAAGGAGGTGGGATGAGGTTAGTAGGTGGATGGGGGTGCGGCTTGGGGTGGGAGGAAGGAATGGGTGAGAGGAAGAACCGGGTAGGGAGGCAGAGACAGGTTGGACTGGTTTTGGGGTGCAGTGGGTGGGGGGGAAGAGCTGGGCTGGTTGTGTGGTGCAGTGGGGGGAGGGGATGAACTTGGCTGGTTTAGGGATGCAGTAGGGGAAGGGGAGATTTTGAAACTGGTGAAGTCAACATTGATACCATTAGGCTGCAGGATTCCCAGGCGGAATATGAGTTGCTGTTCCTGCAACCTTCGGGTGGCATCATTGTGGCACTGCAGGAGGCCCATGATGGACATGTCCTCTAGAGAATGGGAGGGGGAGTGGAAATAGTTTGCGACTGGGAGGTGCAGTTGTTTGTTGCGAACTGAGTGGATGAGTTCTGCAAAGCGGTCTCCAAGCCTCCGCTTGGTTTCCCCAATGTAGAGGGAGCCACACTGGGTACAGTGGATGCAGTATACCACATTGGCAGATATGCAGGTGAATCTCTGCTTAATGTGGAATGTCATCTTGGGGCCTGGGATGGGGGTGAGGGAGGAGGTGTGGGGGCAAGTGTAGCATTTCCTGTGGTTGCAGGGGAAGGTGCCGGGTGTGGTGGGGTTGGAGGGCAGTGTGGAGCGAACAAGGGAGTCACGGAGAGAGTGGTCTCTCCGGAAAGCAGACAGGGGTGGGGATGGAAAAATGTCTTGGGTGGTGGGGTCGGATTGTAAATGGCAGAAGTGTCGGAGGATGATGCGTTGTATCCGGAGGTTGGTAGGGTGGTGTGTGAGAACGAGGTGGATCCTCTTAGGGCGGTTGTGGCGGGGGCGGGGTGTGAGGGATGTGTTGCGGGAAATACAGGAGACGCGGTCAAGGGCGTTCTCGATCACTGTGGGGGGGAAGTTGCGGTCCTTGAAGAACTTGGACATCTGGGATGTGCGGGAGTGGAATGTCTTATTGTGGGAGCAGATGCGGCGGAGGCGGAGGAATTGGGAATAGGGAATGGAATTTTTGCAGGAGGGTGGGTGGGAGGAGGTGTATTCTAGGTAGCTGTGGGAGTCGGTGGGCTTGAAATGGACATCAGTTACAAGCTGGTTGCCTGAGATGGAGACTGAGAGGCCCACCTATACTCTCTCCACCTATCTTCTTTACTCTCCATCTTCGGTCCGCCTCCCCTTCTCTCCCTATTTATTCCAGTTCCCTCTCCCCATCCCCCTCTCTGATGAAGGGTCTAGGCCCGAAATGTCAGCTTTTGTGCTCCTGAGATGCTGCTTGGCCTGCTGTGTTCATCCAGCCTCACATTTTATTATCTTGGAATTCTCCAGCATCTGCAGTTCCCATTATCTCTCTCTCTCACTCAGCTCTTTTGTTCTCTTAGCATTCACTCACCTAAGCCCTATCACATTCTTACAGCATCCCTCCCATGTTGTGCCTTGCCTATCAATGTAGTTATACAATTGGGCAACTCACCTCATCGCTCAGCAACCTCAGTCAAGGGAGCATATACCTTGCTGGACAGAACTATGCTACATTGATCTCTTGCATAGAAACAGAAAATAGGAGCAAGGTTGGGCCATTTGATCCTTTGAGACTGGTTTGCCTTTTATTGTGATCCTGCCAGATCACTCAACTAGAATAGCGTGTTCCCTAATGTTCCCCATATCCTTTGATCACTTTAGACCTAAGTATCATATTTAACTACTTCCTAAATTTTTTCGGCCTCCATTGCTTTCTGTGATGATGAATTCCACTGGCTCAGCACTCTGAGTGAAGAATTTCTCCACATCTCGGTCATCTCCATATCTCTAGACTGTGACTCCTGGTTCCGGACTTCACCATGATTAGGGACATCATTTATGCATCTGCCTTTTCTGGTCCAGTTAGAATTTTATAGGTTTCCATGAAACTCCACCTTCATTGTTCTGTACTCCTGCAAATATCATCATTATGCATCAGTTCTGCCATCTCCAGACTCAGTCTAGTAAACTTTTACTGCACTCCTATTGCAATAATATCCTTCCTCAGTTAAGGAGACTAAAATTGTACACAATATTTCAGGCATGGTCTCACCAACGCCTTGGTTAATTGCAACAAGATATTCCTGCTCCTGTAATCAAATCCTCTGGCTACAAAGGTCAACATACCTTTTGCCTTCTTCACCATCTGTTGCATCTCGATGCTTACGTTCAGTTACTGGTGTCCGAGGTCACCCAGGTCTCATTGCGCATTCTCCTCTCTCAACTTAGAGCCAATCAAATAATAATTTTTGTCTTGTTTTGCTCCCAACATGGTTTACCTAATTTATTCACACTATATTGCATTTGCCATGTGTTTGGCCACTCACCTAGCCTGTCCAAATCTTATTGGAATATCTCTGCATCCTCCCTTCAGTTCGCCCTTTAACCCAGCTTTGTATTATCCACAAATTTGAAAATATTACATTTATTCATCTCATCTAAATCACATATATTATGAACAGCTGGTATCCTGATACAGATCCTTGTAGTAGTCACTTTCTGCTATTTTGAAAAAGACCTGTTCATTCCTACTCTTTGTTTCCTGTCTGCCAACCAGTTTTGTATTCTAATAAACTAATTCAAATCCCATGACATTAATCTTTCACTAATCTCTTATGTGAGACTTTGTCGAAAACCTTCTGAAAGTCCAAATCAACCACATCCACTAGATCCCCCTCACCAATTCTACGAGTTTCATCCTTGAAGAATTTGAGTTTATTTTATATACTTGTAGGACGTGGACAATACCGGCTGGGTCATCATTTATTTCCCACCCCGAGTAGCCCTTCAGAAGGTGGTGGTGAACCACTCCAGTCCTCATGCTTTAGGTTGACCCACATTATAGTGAGGGAGGGAATTCCAGTAGTAGCCCAGTTAGACCCAGTGACGCTGAAGGAAAAACAATACATTTCCACGTCAGGTTGGTGACTGCCTTCCTATTGTACTTCATACCGCACCTACACATTTCATTTACAACTGTGTACAAGGTCACCCAGGTTGTGTCACACCTCCCCCTTTCCCAATCTGTTGTTATTCAGATATTTGCTTTCCTGTTTTTGATACTGACTACATCACAACACTGTATAGACCTAACCAAATTTTTCTCCAGTTGCTGAGATTGCAAAGTCTCATTTCTTTCTCCTCATAGTGTTTCTGATTAATAATCACACAAAGACCAGCATTCAATGCCAGTCCTTTGCTGTTCAAAAAGGATGGTCAGTTGATCATTGTTTTTATTTTAGTTTTTGTATTGAATGAGTACCACAATTTGATTCCTCGGAGTTGTTGTTTGGTCAGTTTGGCTGAGGGCTTGAAGTCATTTGGTTATCATATTGGGTAATAATAACAGGTTTTCTAGAACCTGTGAACTAGATGATTTTTCAACCAGTCTTTGGGTTAGTGATTGAACAACAAAATTATCATGCTCCTCAGTGAAAGATGTGTAAGAGCTTGATGGCTTCATGCCAATTTAAAACAGCAAGACTTCATTTCAACTTGCTCTTTTTGCAAGCATTTCACACTTATCCATTGACTAGCAAATCAATCCAACTGCTGCAAGAAACTGTTTGTTTTGCTCCTGTGGTCATAAACCTTGGTGTTTAACCAATGCTAACAGTTTATTCGATTCTGAAGATGGAATCACTGACTCTTAGGGGAAAGGGTTGGAGAAAATAGAGCCTTCACATTTGTATCTTTCAGGCACTCCAGACTACGTGAGCAGAAATGGCCACCTCAGAGAAATCACTTAGATATCAGAAAGGAACAAGTGAGACTATGAGGAAAATCACATGAGACTTGTGCAATCAGAGCAAATGAAGGAGCATTTGATTCAGGTGAGGCAGTTTTGTAACATTGCATGTATCTATGATCAGGCAGGCAGATACCTTTAAGCGTTATTTAGTGATAACATCAATAGGACATCATGTCTTGTACTACTCTGATATAAATGTAGAAACTCTGACTTGAGTAGCTGCTGCTGAACTTTGTAATCCATCAGCGAAATTAGTTAATCAACCAGCCCAGACTGTAAAAATGCCCTTATAAAAACTGAAGGAACTGTGGGTGCTGTAAATCAAAAATAGAAGCAGAAATTGCTGTAAAAGTTCATCAGGTCTGGCAGCATCCATCAAGACAAATCAAAATTAATGTTTTGGATCCAGTGACTCTTGCCCAGAAGTAGTGTCTGATTTCTGAGGAAGGGTCACCAGACCCAAATCGTTAACTCTGATTTCTCTTCACACATACTGCCGGGTCTGTTGAGCTTTTGTAACAATTTCTGTTTTGGTTATAATTGCCTGTGATAGAGTTATAATATATTTAGTTGCTGCATGAATAAATTTTCTGATATTTGTTCCCAGTAACAACCAGTCTCTGTGTTCATGTTGCCAAAGTTAATGTCTTGAGAACATATAGTGGCAGCTAACATGTAATGTTGGAATTTGTTGTTTGTAAAGACTACTCAGCACCTGCTGCTCCAAAAAAAATCTCCTTAACTCACTCTACATGATTATTGCCATCATGGAAGTTACGTTGCTGAGTCCAGGACAGAAATATACCAGCAAGCAACAATTAATTCAATTTCAGTCAGTAGCACAACAGTGTCTGCAGAAGGAAGATCTGTGTGTGCACTCTAGTCAATACAAGACAGATCGATTAACTTCCAGTTCATGTGCTTCCATGGAAGGGACCCAATGGGTAAAAGAAAGAAATTGATTCAGATGTAGTTGCAAAGAACAGGCAGGACTTTATTAATGGTGCAACCCGATTCCACTATCACAGCAGTGCCTAACCAGGAATGCTAGGAATATTCCCAATGCTTTTCAAGGCTGTCTTCCATTGAGGTGTCCCTCAATTCTACCAATTTGATTTTCGAGAGCAGGCACCAAATTAAGGAAGACACGCAAAGCTCTATTTTACAACCTATGTTGGTTGTCAGTGGTGGCCTTCTGAAGCCCTATTGAAGTCAGTGATATTGAGGGTTTAGCCAAAGCCCAGCACAAAGGATATTACTAAGGTTTTGCATTTGAAGTACAAACCTCTGGACGAATTTCAGGAAAAACCTGTAATAAGGCAGTCAACAGATCCTAACTGAACTACATTAGTGGTCAGGAGCAAAAATAGAAGTTGCTGGAAAAGTTCAGCAGGTTTGGCAGTATCTGTGAAGATAAAAACAATTGTTAATGTTTCGGAGATAATGGGAACTGCAGATGCTGGAGAATCCAAGATAATAAAATATGAGGCTGGATGAACACAGCAGGCCAAGCAGCATCTCAGGAGCACAAAAGCTGACGTTTCGGGCCGAGACCCTTCTTCAGAGAGGGGGATGGGGTGAGGGTTCTGGAATAAATAGGGAGAGAGGGGCAGGCGGACGGAAGATGGAGAGAAAAGAAAATAGGTGGAGAGAGTATAGGTGGGGAGGTAGGGAGGGGATAGGTCAGTCCAGGGAAGACGGACAGGTCAAGGAGGTGGGATGAGGTTAGTAGGTAGATGGGGGCGCGGCTTGGGGTGGGAGGAAGGGATGGGTGAGAGGAAGAACAGGTTAGGGAGGCAGAGACAGGTTGGACTGGTTTTGGGATGCAGTGGGTGGAGGGGAAGAGCTGGGCTGGTTGTGTGGTGCAGTGGGGGGAGGGGACGAATTGGGCTGGTTTAGGGATGCGGTGGGGGAAGGGGAGATTTTGAAACTGGTGAAGTCAACATTGATACCATTGGGCTGCAGGGTTCCCAAGCGGAATATGAGTTGCTGTTCCTGCAACCTTCGGGTGGCATCATTGTGGCACTGCAGGAGGCCCATGATAGACATGTCATCTAAAGAATGGGAGGGGGAGTGGAAATAGTTTGCGACTGGGAGGTGCAGTTGTTTGTTGCGAACTGAGCGGAGGTGTTCTGCAAAGCGGTCCCCAAGCCTCCGCTTGGTTTCCCCAATGTAAAGGAAGCCACACTGGGTACAGTGGATGCAGTATACCACATTGGCAGATGTGCAGGTGAACCTCTGCTTAATGTGGAATGTCATCTTGGGGCCTGGGATAGGGGTGAATGAGGAGGTGTGGGGGCAAGTGTAGCATTTCCTGCGGTTGCAGGGGAAGGTGCCGGGTGTGGTGGGGTTGGAGGGCAGTGTGGAGCGAACAAGGGAGTCACGGAGAGAGTGGTCTCTCCGGAAAGCAGACAGGGGTGGGGATGGAAAAATGTCTTGGGTGGTGGGGTCGGATTGTAGATGGCAGAAGTGTCGGAGGATGATGCGTTGTATCTGGAGGTTGGTGGGGTGGTGTGTGAGAACGAGGGGGATCCTCTTAGGGCGGTTGTGGCGGGGGCGGGGTGTGAGGGATGTGTTGCGGGAAATGTTTCGGGTTAATGTTTCGGGTTTGGTGGCCTTTCCTCAGAACCTTATACATGTGGTCAATCCGATGTGTCACATTGACAAAGTTGCAGCAATTGAATTGTTCACTGTGAATAAATTATGGGTCCCAGAAAAAAAAAGGATGACACAAATTGTAATTTCAAAGTGACACAAATATGAATGTTACATTTATTCTGTTATATATCCTGGCTGGGATGTATACAAGCAATTGGCAAAATGGGGTGTAAGCTACATAGGACAAACTCACTACCTGTCTAAGATTCCATGTATTGGCTTTGTTAGTCTCAAATGTCAGTGTGATTCTTGTTTAATCCATATGATGGATGGACAGTTGTAATTTTCTACTTTGTCAAAATAAATGGTCCAGCCACGGGTATTTTACCAGTATGCATGCATTTTGCATTGTAACAAGCCTTGAAATATCAAAACATCTGCTGTGTTACAAAGAACCTTAATAAATGAATTGAGTTTAACCATAGTCGCACAAATCTATAGTCAGATCGGGTCTAGCAGCCTTCCTGCTCCTATGATGCTGCTTGACCTGCTGTGTTCATTCAGCTCTTTATCTTGTTATCTCGGATTCTCCAGCATCTATAGTTCCTATTATCTCTATATCCAAGTTGGTTTGATACCAATGGCAACTTTCAAGGCATTGCACCCTACATCTTAAAGTGATGTCTAACCTGGTATTGACCCTCCTTACAAATATCATGTTCACATACAGGGCAAACTCACAATGGAACAACATAAGATGAAGCACAACAGTACCTTCTGCTAGGTTGAGCATCACAATGATTGATTAAACTCCATCATTTGTGTAATGGAGTGATACCATGCTTACCACTCAGGTGACTAAATCACACACTGAAATTATGTGCATATAAAATTCTCACTCTGAAGGACTTATCCCAACTTTTCTAATGCTAAGTGCTTCTCCAAGTTGGATGCAAAATTTATTTTTGATTGATCCACCTTTACCTGATTCATAAGAACCTACTACGTTCTGGATAGTTTTTGTATTTTTTTATGATTGCCATTCAAATTGTCTGTGAGACAAGATGTTTTCAATCAGTGCATGGACTGAATTGTTGAGAATGTCCCAAAAGTCTTTGCATTACTGATGATACCGTGATCCTAGGAAAGACTAGACACAAACATGATAGCAACGTCTATCAATCATGGAGCCAGTGAAGAAACATAGCTTTGCTTTTAAAAGCAGGAAATATCAAATTAATATACGCCAAGTAAACTTCTTCAGTTCCATATGCTCATCAAATGGTTTCAGATTTGATACTACTGAACAGAGGATGCAAATAAGACACCTACACAGGATAAAGAAAAATTGCAGTTGTGCTTTGGTTTCTTCAACTTCCTATCACCAAATATCTCATGCCTTGTGATTAAAATCTCTTCTCCATGAGATCTTCTATGTAAAGTTAGATCATACTTCTAATAAAATAACAATATAGCTTTCAAACTAACCTCTTCTTTAAAAACTTTGCAGTTGATACTGATCATATACCCTTGGAAATAATTTACACAAAGCCACTTAAAAATATACAACCATGCCTCCAATATCTTCTTGTCAAAATCCAAAGTTATTACCTTGAAGTCCAATATAAACTGGGAACCCTAACATGACAAGGTGTAGTCCTAATGATAACTTTATCTGAGTTAATGGGAACTGCAGATGCTGGAAGAATCCAAGATAACAAAGTGTGGATCTGAATGAACACTGCAGGCCAAGCAGCATCTTAGGAGCACAAAAGGTGACGTTTCGGGCCTAGACCCTTCATCAGAAAACGTCTAAGCCCGAAACGTCAGCTTTTGGGCTCCTAAGATACTGTTTGGCTTGCTGTGTTCATCCAGTTCTACACATTGATAACTTTATCTGAGTCAGCTCTCAAATCGTGCCAATAATAAAGATGCACCATTAGCATTATAATTAGGTGCCATGGATTGAAGAGCTTTCTTCTGTGCTTTAGGCCTCAATAACTCGACGAAACTATTTATATGAGACAAAGGATAATCTACATACTGATTTTGTATACTTTGCTCATAAACAAGCAGAATAAGTTCAACATGCTACATCGGATGACAACGAACTACAGGAAGGAAAGGTGCATTATCATAGGGTGACCTGAGGCTATCAAGGCAGATCATATGATACAAAGTGCATCAAGGCAAGCAGAACAGAATGCAAAATACAGGGTTACAGCTGCAGAGAACGTGAAAAGAGAGAGAGAGATCAACATTAATATGTGATAGGTCCATTCAAAAGTCTAATAACATTGGAGAAGAAATTGTTCTTGAATCTGTTTGTATGTGTATCCAAACTTTTATATCTTCTACGCAACGGATGAGGGTAGAAGAGAGCATACCCGGGGTGAGAAGGGTCTTTGAATATGCTGGTTGCTTTCCCAAGGCAGAGGACGTATAAATGGAGTCAGTGGAAGGAAGGCTGGTTTGCATGTTGGGCTGGGCTTTGTTCATGACTTCCTGCAGTTTTTGAGGTCTTTGACAAAGCAGTTGCCATACCATACTGTGATGTATCCACAGAGAATGCATTCTGTATTATCAAGATTGGAAGCATCTTTGTGGGCATTGAATTTCCTTAGTCTTCTAAGGAAGTAGAGTCATTGTCGGGCTCTTCTAATCATTGCATCAATATGGGTGAACCAGGATAGAATGTTAGTGATCATCACTCCCAGGAACTTGATACTATCAACCATCCCCACCTCAGCACCATTGATGCAGACAGGGGCATGCCCTCCAGTCCATTTCCTGAAGTCAATGACCAGCTCCTTTGTTTTGCTAATGTTGATGCAGAAATTGTAGTCTTTACACCATGCCACTAGGCACTCACTCAGTCTCTTTCCTGTATTCTGTCTTGATATTATTTGAGACCCAGCCTATGTTGGTGGTGCTGTCAGCAAACTTGTAAATGAGTTGGGGCAGAATTTGGCCACACAGTCATGAATGTATAAGGGGTATTGCAGGGGGTTGAGTACACAGCCTGGTGGGACACTGGTGTGAGGATTAATATGCAGGAGGTATTATCGCCTATTCTTACTGATTGCAGTCTATGGATCAAGAAGTTGAGGATCTAGTTACAGAAGGGGAAGCCGAGACCAAGGCCTTGGAGTTTGAAGATGAGTTTGTTTGCAATTATGGTGTTGAAGGCAGAAAAAAAGGCAACATAGGTATCCTTGTTAAGCAGATATTCCAGGGATGAGTACAGGGCCAGGGAAATGGTTTCTCTTTTGTGATCTATTGTGCTGGTAGGCTAATTGCAAAGGATCAAGGAAATCTGGGTAGGTTGGTGTTAACGAGAGACATGACTAACCTTTCAAAGCACTTCATAATTTTGGAGATCAGAGCCACTGGGCGATAGTCATTGAATCATGCTGCATGATTTTTCTCTGGCACCAGGATGATGGTGACTTCCTTTAAGTAGGTGGGGACTTTAGATCAGAATAAGGAGAGGTTAAATATGTCAGCAAATAATCCTGCCAGCTGGTCCACACAGGTTCTGAGTGCATTGTCAGAAACCCCATCTGGGCCAGTCACTTTCAATGGGTTTGCTCTCCAAGAAGGCCCATCTAACATCTGTTATGGTGACCATTGGTACATGTGTACCTGATGCTGATGGGACAGGTCGCATTGTTTAACTGACCTTCTGTTCAAAACAATTGTAGAACCAATTGAGCTCAATTGGTAGGGATACATTGTTGTCTGCAATTCTGTTTGACTTTGCTTTGTAGCCTGATATGCCATGTAAGCATTGCTACAACAGTCAGATGCCTGTGTGGTTGGCCTGGGTCTCAAGCTTAGTTTGGTATTTTCTGTTGGCATCCTTGCTGGCCTTGCAAAGATTGTACATGGATTTTATGCATAAGTCAGGGGCATCCAACTTGATCACCTCAGATTTGGGCTTCAGTCGGGAGTGGATCTCCTGGTTCATCCATGGATTCTGGTTGGGGAACATTTGGATTAACTTCTTTGGCATACAGTCATCTATGCACTTATTAATGAAGTCTGTGGCATACTCATTGAGGTTGGCTGCTGAGTTCTTGAATATGGATCAGTCCATTGACTCTAAACAGTTCCCATTGAAGCCCTTCTGTTGCCACAGGCCAACAATGCTCTCCATTTGAACTGTGTCCCCTCATTTTATTTTCTGTTTGTAAGCCGTGAGGAGGAGGACAGTGCTGTGATCTGACTTTCCAAAATGCGGTCAGGCAATGGATGTCTGCGGTAGACAACCTGCAGAGAGTTGCCATGCTCCAGTGCCATCTTTAGTAACAGACTTATATTCATTTGCAACACTTATTTTCAGAAGAGATTATTCTTCCATCTCATAAGTTTCCCATGTAACAAAGGATGCATGCAATATTTTTGATCAGTGTCCTTATGTAAGTTTCTCATACGAAAAATCGTTTTACAAGGAGAAAAGGAGGATTTGTGATTTTGTATGTATCAGGCAGCATGAACCCTTCAGAGAGTTAGGCAATGATATCAGAGAAATACATCATGTGATAGCCTTGTATAGAGGTCCATCTTGAAGTGATGCTGTTGCACTTTGTAATCCATGAAGAAAATTGGTTAGTTCACCAGCTTAAATCCAAAATATATTAACATCTGCAATGGAGTTGTATTCAGCTGCTCTATGAATAAATCTTCTGATATTTGTTCTCAATAAGGACACAGTCTCAGTGTTCATGTTAACAGAGTTAATATAATAGGCCAAGCAAACCCATCAGATAGGTAACTGCTGTGATTCCCATAAATTCATACCTTATGAGAACTCACACTCAGTTTCGGCCCAGTACGTACATCTTTTGTGTAACTGCACTCCTATCCTCAAATTTATTTCAACGTTACTGTCAACAAGACAAGCAGCCTAAAATTTATCCAATTAAAGCATCCGTATTCATTTTAAAGGTCTTATTGTCTCCTTAGTTCCTGATACCAGTTGCTGATACATTTAACAAATCGAGTAGGTGTAAAGACCACTGATCAGGATCACCTTCAATAAAAGTCTATCCCATTTTGACCACAGTCAGATTGATGATGGAAATTGTTGTATATTCCAGTTCATTCAACTGTTAATAACATTCAATCAGCTGGTTGTTATAGTGACACTCATTGCCTCGCTATTGAGATGACATGAGTTTGTGATTCAGGGGTTTCAAGGGGCTTGAATTTGAATGTTTTGATATTATTGATGAATGATATCATGCTGAAAATTATGAAGAGAAAAGGTATTTTAAAAGGACATAATTACATTTATTTAGAGCATTGAAATGTCGACATTTAACATTCATAAAGACTTCCCAATAAAATGCATTATAAAGGCTCTGCTCACTGTGTAACATGCTTGATCCTAAAATGACATCATCATCATGTGACTTTGCCAGTGCCCTAATTTTTCAACATGTTAAATTAAAAATCTTTTCAACTCGGTTCATTCATCATAGATGAACTTCCTGCTATATTCCTTTCTGTGAGAGGTACGCTGTAAAAATGACTAATCGTTAAGATCTTTAATAGTTAAGAAACCACAAACTGGTTTGTATTTTACTGAAAGACAATGCAGTACAACAGTAAAAAAAAGTGTTTTAGAATAGGAAGTTGATTTAATTAAATATTTTAGTACAGTCGCATTTGCAGTTAAACAATGCTACATTCGTTTATGGTAATTATACAGATTGGAAATATTCTTGGAATAGATCAATCTCTGCTTTACATCTATTATGTTGTACTCAATCCATTTACAGACAAGTTATATCTTTGGCTCTGCAATAAAGGTTTCATGAAAGATTTGCAATCTACGATTGGGAACACTAAATTACTTAAATAACTATCTTGCAACCAAACACTACAGTTTGAGTGAAATGGGGGAGTTTTAACCTACAAAGCAAGTAGGTTTAGAAGTGTGGTGCTGGATGAACACAGCAAGCCAAGCAGCATCTCAGGAGCACAAAAGCTGATGTTTCGGGCCTAGACGCTTCATCAGAAAAGGGCGAGGGGGAGAGGGTTCTGAACTAAATAGGGAGAGAGGGGGCGGACTGAAGATGGATAGAGGAGAAGATAAGTGGAGAGGAGAGTATGGGTGGGGAGGTAGGGAGGAGATAGGTCAGTCCAGGGAGGACGGACAGGTCAAGGGGGGGGGATGAGGTTAGTAGGTAGGAAATGGAGGTGCGGCTTGAGGTGGGAGGAGGGGATAGGTGAGAGGAAGAAGAGGTTAGGCAGGCAGGGACGAGCTAGGCTGGTTTTGGGAAGCAGTGGGGGGAGGGGAGATTTTGAAGCTGGTGAAATCCCGACTGATACCATTAGACTGCAGGGTTCCCAAGCGGAATATGAGTTACTGTTCCTGCAACCTTCGGGTGGCATCATTATGGCACTGCAGGAGGCCCAGGATGGGCATGTCACCTAAGGAATGGGAGGGGGAGTTGAAATGGTTCGCGACTGGGAGGTGCAGTTGTTTACTGCGGACCGAGCATAGGTGCTCTGCAAAGCGGTCCCCAAGCCTCCGCTTAGTTTCCCCAATGTAGAGGAATCCACACCGGGAATAGCGGATGCAGTATACCACATTGGCAGATGTGCAGGTGAACATCTGCTTAATACGGAAAGTCATCTTGGGGCCTGGGATGCGGGTGAGGGAGGCGGTGTGGGGGCAAGTGTAGCACTTCCTGTGGTTGCAGGGGAAGGTGTGGTGGGGTTGGAGGGGAGTGTGACAAGGGAGTCAGGGAGAGAGTGGTCTCTCCTGAAGGCAGTCAAGGGTGGGGATGGAAAAATGTCTTTGGTGGTGGGGTCAGATTGTAAATGGCGGAAGTGTCGGAGGATGATGCGTGGTATCTGGAGGCTGGTGGGGCAGTATGTGAGGATGAGGGGGATTCTCTTTTGGCGGTTATTGCGGGGGTGGAGTATGAGGGATGAGCTGTGGGAAATGCGGGAGACATGAGTGAGGGTGTTCTCGAACACAGCGGGGGGGAGGCTGCGGTCCTTGAAGAACGAGGACATCTGGGATGTGCAGGAGTGGAATGCCTCATCTTGGGAGCAGATGCAGCGGAGGCGAAGGAATTGGGAATAGGGGATGGAAATACTGCATCCTCTGTACCCAGTGTGGCTTTCTCTAGGAAACCAAGCGGAGGCTTGGGGATCGCTTTGCAGAACACCTACACTCGGCCCGCAGTAAACAACTGCACCTCCCAGTCACGAACCATTTCAACTCCCCCTCCCATTCCTTAGATGGCCTGTCCATCCTGGGCCTCCTGCAGTGCCATAATGATGCCACCTGTAGGTTGCAGGAACATCAACTCATATTCCGCTTGGGAAACCTGTAGCCTAATGGTATCAATGTGGATTTCACCAGCTTCAAAGTCTCCCCTCCCCCCACTGCATCCCAAAACAAGCCTAGCTCGTCCCTGCCTGCCTAACCTCTTCTTTCTCTCACCTATCCCCTCCTCCCACTTCAAACCGCACCTCCATTTCCTACCTACTAACCTCATCCTGCCTCCTTGACCTGTCTGCCCTCCCTGGACTGACCTATCTCCTTCCTACCTCCCCACCCACACTCTCCTCTCCACCTATCTTCTCCTCTATCCATTTTTGGTCCACCTCCCCCTCTCTCCCTATTTATTTCAGAATCCTTTCCCCATCCCCCTTTCCTGATGAAGGGTCTCGGCCCGAAACATCCCCTTTTGTGCTCCTAAGATGCTGCTTGGCCTGCTGAGTTCATCCAGCCCCACACTTTGTTTTCTTGGATTCTCCAGCATCTGCAGTTCCCATTATCTCTTGGTTTAGAAGTGAGTGGCTGATTAAATTGACTGAAATTGACAACATTGTGACGTTTCTTAATAATAGTACATTTTTGTTCTGTACGGGTGAGAGTTTGACTCATCCGATAAGGTCTCATCCCATCACCCTGAAACTGAAGTAAGACCTGTGGATCACACATCCGCTGTTATCATTGTTGGACGATTAGGATCATAATTTGCAAAACCTTGGACAAAATTAGTATAACTTTGCTATTGCTCCAGAATGATCCACTTTGTCACTGGTCTGCTAGGCTCAGTATATGCTCAATTCAGCAGACATGGAATATCCTTATTTTCAAGCAGGAATTTTCCACTGTTGAATTTGTCTCCTCTCAAATATCTGTCTTGATAGCGCCATTGAGTTGTGTGTGACTGAGCTAGTCCTCTGTCTGCATGAGTTCTGTGATGGTACACCAACAGACTAAATGACATTTCGGCCTCTTCAATCATATCTTGAAGCACATCTGAACCAAGAGTCCACTGTTTTCCAGCTGGTGAGACATTTCAATTTTCAGCCATTCTCTTCCATGGTGTCTTCCCTTGCAAGCAGGGAAAGAAAAAACCTGACTGAATGTAATAGGACTGTGTGCTATAAGTGATAGAGGAGCCAGCTTAACATTTGCTGAAAGGAATAATAATGAAATTCCTACCAAAGGAGACAATAGATGAACATCCAGAAAGAACAATTACAAAAATGAATAGTCAGGATAGATTTAAAAAAATATGACAAGTTTTAAATGAATTTTTTTAAAGAGGTAACAGAGAAAGTAGGCAATGATAAGGAAGTAGATATAATTTAACTGGATGCCATTTAACAAAATGCCCTTGATACGATAGTGAAAAATATACAAATGAATAAGGTCAGATCACATAGAAGGTGGGAACAATGACAGAATGGATGATTAACCAGCTTTGGGAAAGAACAGAATGGGAATAAGGATGAGTTATTCTGTGAGACAAAAGGTGGAATTTTGTGTTCCACAATGATCTGCGATTATTGGGACTACAATTATTCACAATTTAAATAAACAGTTTTTACCTTGCAATCAAAATAACAATTGTTGGATTTGCAGTTCTCACCAAATTCACAGTGGGCAGAAATGCTGCATAGTTCTGATGAGAAATGCAACAAATTACAGGATGGCATTACCAAATATATAAAATTGGTAAATAATTGGCAAATGAAATTCAACATGGAAAATGTGCGGTAGTATATTTGTTAGGAAGAATAATAATTTCATATATTACTTGGAGAGGGCAATTTTAACTCCTGGCACTATAGATACACCATATAATAAGGGTTACACTGGAGGTTAATGAGATAATTTTGTTCAAGAAGGGCAGTAGGGATGACCCAGGTAATTATAGATCTGTGAGCCTTACGCCTGTTGTAGGAAAAATTTTTGGAAAGGGTTATAAGAGATAGTATTTATAATCATCTAGCAAGCAACAATTTGATTGGAAATAGTCAGCATGGATTCGTCAAAGGCAGGTCGCGTCTCACAAACCTCATTGAGTTTTTTGAGAAGGTGACCAAGCATGTGGATGAGGGAAGGGCAGTTGACATGGTGTACATGAACTTCTATAAAGCCTTTAATAAGGTTCCACATGGTAGGCTATTGGAGAAAATACAGAGGCACAGGATTGAGGGAGATTTAGCAGTTTGGATTAGAAACTGGCTTTCTGTAAGAAGGCAATGAGTGGTGGTTGATGGAAAATATTCAACCTGAAGCCAGGTCACTAGTGGTGTGCCTCAAGGATCTGTTTTGGGACCACTGCTGTTTGTCATTTTTACAAATGACTTGGACGCAGGCATAGGTGGATGGGTTAGTAAGTTTGCAGATGACACTAAAGTCGATGGAGTGGTGGACAGTGTGGAAGAATGTTGCAGGTTGCAGGGAGACTTGGATAAACTGCAGAATTGGGCTGGAAGGTGGCAAATGGAGTTTAATACGGATAAATGTTAGGTGATTCCCTTTGGGAGGAATAATAGGAAGGCAGAATACCAGGTCAATGGAAAGATTCTTGGTAGTGTGGATGTGCAGGTGGATCTTGGTGTCCATGTACATAGATCCCTGAAAGTTGCCACCCAGGTTGATAGTGCTATTAAGAAGGCTTACGGTGTGTTAGGTTTTATTGGTTGAGGGATTGAGTTCCGGAGCCGTGATGTCATGATGCAACTGTACAAAACACGAGTGCGGTCTCATTTGGAATATTGCACGCAGTTCTGGTCGCCCCATTACAGGAAGGATGTGGAAGCATTGGAAAAGGTGCAGAGGAGATTTACCAGGATGTTGCCTGGTCTGGTGTGCAGGCCCTATGAAGAAAGGCTGAGGGACTTGGGTCTGTTCATATTGGAGAGAAGGAGGCGAAGAGGGGATTTAATAGAGACATACAAGATGACCAGAGGATTAGATAGGGTGGACAGTGAGAGTCTTTTTCCGAGGATGATGACTTCAGCTTGTACAAGGGGGCGTAGCTACAAATTGAGGGGTGATAGATTTAAGACAGATATCAGAGACAGGTTCTTTACTCAGAGAGTGGTAAGGGCGTGGAACTCCCTGCCTGCCAATGTAGTTAACTCAGCCACATTAGAGGCATTTAAACAGTCCTTGGATAAGCAGATGGATAGTGATGGGATAGTGTAGGGGGAGGGGCTTAGATTAGTTCACAGGTCAGCATAACATCGAGGACCAAAGGGCGTGTTCTGCGCTGTATTGTTCTATGTTCTATGTTCTATCCCGAGCTAAACTAGTCTGGCTTGCCTGATCCTGGCTCATATCCTTCCAACTTTTCCTATTCATGTGTATATCCAAATGTCTTTTAAACGTTGCATTGTACCTGTATCCACCACTTCCTCAGGAAGTTCATTGCACTTGCGAACGATCCCCAATGTAACATAATTCACGTCTCATGTTTTTTTTTAAATCTCTCTCCTCTCACCTTCAAAGTGTGCCCTCTTGTCTTGAAATCCCCCATCCTGGGGAAAAGAAAATTACCATTAACTCTCTCTATACCTCTCATTATTTTATGAACTTCTATCAGGCTTCCTCTTAACCTCCTCCAGAGAAAAAAAGTCCCAGCCTATCCAGCCTTTCTTTATAACTCAAACCTTCCACACCCCGCAACATCCTGATAAATCTCTTCTGAATCTTGATCATGTCCTTTCTGGAACTGGATGACCAAAAATAGACACAGTATTCCAGCAGAATTTTATAAATTTTTATGAGATCTCCCTTTCAAATGAGCAGAGCCTTAATTGCTCAACTCTCTCTTCGTATGCCAGACTACCATTCCAAGAATCAATCTGGTAAACATTTGTTGCATTCCCTCCACGGTCAAAAATCCTTCCTTGGATTGGAAACCAAACAGCACACAATGGCCCAGGTGTGATCTTATCAAGGGCCTATATAATTGCAGCAAGACACCCCTGCTCTTGTACTCGAATCCTCCCTCTATAGAGATCAACATATCATTTGCATTTCAGTGACTGGTTTACAAGGGACCCCAGGCCTTGTTGCACCTCCCCTTTTTGTATCTAATCTATTGCCATTCAAATAATAATCTGTTTTCCTGTTTTTGCTACGATATTTGGATGCCCTTGCATTTATCCATTAGTTATTAGCATCTCAGCTGTCCTTGCGACCAAGCTGTCATTTATCTTGTACATAAATGGACAGATCAAAAAACAACTGTTCATAAGCTGTTTCAGTCACTTATTAATTGAAAATATTCAAAACATGAAGAGCCTACCACCACCGTTGCATTTTACATGTCCCATTATGTGATGCAATGTAACAAAACATTGAAAGCATAATTGATTGAACATCTTCTTCAATTTAAACCTTAAACTACAAAACAGATTATCCCATTTTTACTTCTAACGTTACCAGCTCAGTGGTTAACACTGCTGCCTCACAGCACCAGGGACCCGAGTTCCATTCCACCCTCAGCCAACTGCCTATGTGGAGTTTGCAAGTTCTTCCCGTGTCTGCATGAGTTTCCTTTGGGTACTTCAGGTTCCTCCCGCAAAATAAAGAGGTGCAGGCTGGGTGGATTGGCCATGCTAAATTAGAGATGTTAAGGGATGTATAGATAGGTGGGTTACAGAGGATAGGTCTGGGTGGGATGGTGTGAGTGTCGATGTTGGCCGAAGGACTGTTTCCACACTGTAGGGATTCTATAATAAAAAAACAAGCTTCACAGATATACTGTGAATTCTTCCAATTCTCCCAGAACAACTCTGAGATGATTCTTATCTCCTGAATGTTTACTTTTGCTCTTTTCCTTTCTCATCCTTGGAGCGTTTAATGTCAGAAATATCATTCAAATGTTTTGTTTTTCTCTGGAGTTTCTTCCTCTAGTATAAAAAAAATAAATTTTTGATTAGTTATTTTTCCAGGGATACTCCCTAACATCTTGCTCATTTCAAGCATTTTCTGCATTTTTAAAACATTTCCGGTACTGTAATATTTCAGCTTTGGAAGGCATGCCTGAACATTGCTTGGATAGTGAAAAACTAGATTGCAGTGCTCTCCTCCTGAATTCAATGCTGAAAGAATTGATGACCTAATCAGGATAATGTCATATTAAATCACATACTGATGTGCCTGCCATCCTGACTCCCTCACTCTACCTTTCAAGTCCAGTATTCATCACATTAACCGATCTTTCAGGCACACCCATCCCTCTGTTTTTACTTTGCCTCATATTTCCATTTGTTTATCCACATTGCTACTCATCCTCATCTTAATTATAAAACTGGGGATCTCTGATTAATGAATGCCTGACTTACAAATGCTTTTACTTACCAATGTGTACCCATATCTGGTTGTAATTTTAAAGTGCTGACATCTGAACATTTCCTGTACCTATGAACAGCTGCTTTTCCTTGTCCTGCATTGTGTTATATGTTGAGTACAAATCGACTTATCTTCTTTGTCGGGGAAGAGAGCTGAAGGTGAATATCTAACCACCTCAACATTAATATCTACAGAAAAGAAGAAGCTGGACATCAATTGAGTCATGTTTAGTGTTCATGGTCATCAAAGGGATGGGCTTCAGAGCCTCATGCCTCAATGGTGATAGAATTAAATGTGGTAAAGCCACTTGACTCAATTAACTCAATTATATTTCCTTCTCAACAGTCGATGTTGAAAGATAATAATTTGAAACATTCTTAACCTTGACAGTTCTAATTTATTTTGTTAATCTCCACTGAGCCATCAAACACTCAGCAGGAGACAATATGGGAAATTGAAGGCCACTCAGAGGAAGCCACATCAAGAAAACATCCAGCCTCAGAGGACTCAGGCAGATCAAACGGCTGCTTACATTTTGCTTAAGGATGAGAGTTGGGTTTTCACCTGGTGTCTCACAGATTGGAAGAGCAAATTCAGGGAACAGGGACAGCAGTTGGGAGTCTGCATGAGAATTTGCATAACACTCCAAGCTCTGCTCAGCTGGTTTTCAGCAGATGCTGAACCTTCACTGTTGTCATTGAAAAAGCTAGCTCCGAACCCGCATCAGAGCATGTGTAGGATGCTGCCACCTTTTCCATGCACAACCGGAATGCTGAGGAACAGCTTGGAGTTTCATCTCAGGTTTGAAAACAATGATGCCACAGACTTTCATGACAATGACCATGGAGTGAGTGGGTGCCAGCATGAAGCATCCTTTCCTGTCAACAATTTGGACATGGGGCCCAAATGTAATATTCACAAATTTGTAGTTAATACAAAGCTAAGTGGTAATTTGTGTTAGGAGGAAGATGTAAAATGTTTTCCGAAGGATTTGGACAGGTTTCGTGAATGTGTAAGGGACATGAAAGATGCAATACAATATGAATAAGTATGAGGTTAAACTCTTGCTACGGTCCTATAGGCACTTGGTTAGACCACACTTGCACAGTTTTGGTCTTCTTTCTTTTTCAGGGGAGAAATTACTATCAGAGAGGGAATGAACCAAAGATTCACCAGACTTGTTCCAGGGATGACAGTGAAAAATTGGAGAAACTGGATCTGTATTTTCTAGAGTTTCAAAGAATGAAAGGTAATCTCATTGAAACTGGCAGAATATTTAAAAGAATAGCCAGGGTATATGCAGACGAGAGATTTCTCCTGGGAGGGGAGTCTATAACATGGGGGCGCAATTTAAAATTAAACGGCTGACTTTTCAGACTGATGTTTGGAAAATTTGTTTTTACTCAAAGGTTGGGCAACCTTTACAATTCTCCACCCCAGAGGACAGTGGATGTTCAATCTTTGAATATATTTAAAGTAGAGGCTGATGCATTTTGATTATTAATGATGTAATATATTGACAGTGTGAGTAAAAAATTGAAGTATTTGACCAGCCACAATTGTACCAAATGGTGGAGGCAGAACAATGGGCAGAATTGTCCACTTCTGGTCCTGTGTTCCGATCCAATGCAGCTAATGCAGTGCTAAATGCTGGCTATTAACAATGGCTTAAATTGGACTGATGAATATGTAGCTTTGGCTGGTTTTGTACTATTTATCTGCAGCAAAGTGCTCGCCAGCTCAGCAGTAGACGAGTATGTGAAGCACAAGAGGAATGATGGTGAAATAAAATATTGAAGTGTAAACTCCGCTCATTCGTTTCCACCTCTTACCTGTTCATTCCCCATTAGTCTTTACTACATATGTTATCTCATATCCAAACGGTAAAGTCTGCACTTGAATGCCTGTAGATGAGCCTTTTTTGCAATCTCACCAGTTTTAAAAGCAATAAGGTATCGGCCAAGATGTCTGATTGTTTTTCAAGCAGGAATTTCAGTAACCTTATTCTAACTTAAATGTCTGTAGTTGCACAAAGGTAAGTACATGATGATGCTACAAAATGATTGTTAAATTTATTTTTGATTATAAGCTGTCTGGGTTCAACCAAACTCCCTACAAATATGCCAAGCTTAGACATTAAGATTTTCTTATTTCAAGGCAAGTGTAATTTACTGGGTTCCAGGTATAATTCATTTGTTTACACTGCTTGGCTTTAAGCAAAACACGCTTCATTCTCACTCAACGGTTAAAATACAAACTGAAGAAAAAATAATAGGAATAATTTAACTCTATTGGGAAACTTAATAGAACAATAGATTATTTAACCACCTACCAGCAATTGTTCCAATATTGTAGCATCACATCAACACACCCTTATCAAAGGCAAATTCAGTACAATAGATTGTTTCACATTGTTTCTCCAGTCGAGGAGGAAAGAAGATCAAATTTTAAAAATTGGCAGAGAGGGGAAAATAACTCAAACATTTTGTTGTAGCATGGAGAGATATCTGGCAAATTCAAAAATCCAGCAAATACTGAAAGCTAAACTAAAATCCTGGTTATGTGGGAGCCTGACTCCACACATTCAAGCTGTTTCTATTGTTACCAACTTTTAAAACAATATCTCAAGAACTCACAAGCTGTTTACTTTATTGGCTTAATAGACCACTCAGTCCTTCTGTGTCAAACTCTTCATTAAAAAAAACCACAACAAAATATATCTCATAAAGCCATAACATTGTCACAACTCTCCCCTTAAAAATAAATGAACCATCAAAATACAAAGATGGCTGCATTTTAAAAGTTTTTTACTCTTACAATATTAATACATGATAATAGATATACATTACATTGATTCTAAGCATACAAACATTCACTACTACAGTCCATTTCATTCCTTTTCTTCCACCACCGAACATTTTCACCTTCCCTCATTGCAGTCGTGGCAACACATTAGCGGTTACATTCTCTCATCCTGCCATGTGAACAATTTTCAAATTGAATGGCTGTAACAATAAACTCAATTGAAACAGGCTGGCATTTTATCTTTTTTTTCCCAAAAATATTACAGGGTTATGATCAGGATATACAATTGTCTCAGACACATTATTGGCAACATAAATGTTGAAATGTTGCAATTCCAACACCAAACTCAAGGTCTACTTGTAGTTGTGGAATATTTCTGTTGTTGAATATTCAACTTTCTGGGAAAAAAAAATACCCAAAGGCTCTTCGTCTCTTCTCGTTGCCTTCTTGTAAAAGTACAGCACTGATACCCACGTAACTTGCACTAATAACCACCTTGAATGGCTTTGCGTAATTAGGTGTGGCTAACAATGGTTAACTCTCGTTTCAGGCTGTCAAATGCCTTCTGATCTTCCTTTGTCTACAGCAATTTTCTGCACTTCCGCATAAAGTTAGTCAGTGCAGTATGAATTTTTGATGAAAAACACTTAGTTCCAGGGATTGTGGTATTTCCCTTTTCATTAATGCGGTGGGAAACCCATCCATAACCGTTGTTTTCACATCCCATGCGGCCATCTGTCCATGATTTGGCCTAGGAATGTGACTTAGACTTTTGAGAACTCACTCCTAGCCACGTTTGACACCAAGCTCATCTGCTAAAGTCAATTAAACAATTCAAGTAGATGCACCAAATGTTCTTTCCATATGTGACTAAAAATCACCAGGTTGTCTATGTACACCACACAGTTGGGTAATCCTGAAATGCTTTACTGGTTAGTTTTTGAAATGTAGCTCGTGCATTTTCATCCCAAATGGGATAAATTTAAGCTGGTAAAGTCCATTCAGTGTCACAAATGCAAACATTTTCTTCTCTTTCTCAGATAACGGTAAATACCCGTATCCTTTGAATAAGTCCAGTTTCAGATATAAGTTGCTTGTCCCACCTTAATACAGTATTCAAGCCAACCAGATCAAATTTCAAATCTGCAGTGACTTTGTGGTAAGCAACACATAATGGTTGGTACCGTCTGAATTTGACACCATCACAACAGGTGAGTTCCATTCGCTGCAATATTTCTGATGAAAGGCCTTGGCCTGAAACATCAGCTTTCCCGCTCGGCCTGGTGTGTTCATTCAGCTCTACACCTTGTTATCTCTTAATTTGATTATGTTATCTTTAAGCAAGTTTTTAAGCTCTTTTTGAATGTGTGCCAATTTTAGAGTGCTACGTCTATAAAGCTGTTGCTTAATTGGAACAGCATTTCCTATTTCTATTTCATGTGTAATCATCTTAGAATTCCTATGTTGTGGAAACAGGCCCTTTGGCCCAACAAGTCCACACTGACCCTTGCAGCATCCCACTCTGACCCATCCCCCTCCAACCCATAGCCTCCTGGTGAACTTAGCATGGCCAATCCACATAGCCTGCACATCTTTGGACTGTGGAAGGAAACCAGAGCACCCGGAGGAAACCTGCGCAGACACAGGGAGAATGTGCAAACTCCACACAGCCAGTCATCTGAGGCTGGGATTGATCCCAGACCTCTGGTGCTGTGAAGCTGCAGTGCCAACCATGTGCTGCCCCAAGACTTTCTAAGACTTGTTACTCCTTTCACCAGGAAGAAGGCTACACCTAGATTTGAATTTGGATCACAGGGTTCAGAAACCAGCGCACTCACTACTATTCCATGGCAACCAGAGCTAATCATGTTAGAACTTCCAGGCTTATTCCCACATATCTCTCCATATAATTGCAACAACTCTTTCAGGTCATTTTGATTTTCCTCTGGAAGGTAACTCAATAACATGTTCTGATTTTTGAGAAATTCCTCATTGCTCAATTTAATTTGAGGAATCTCAAAATCAAATTTATCTGGATCTGGTTCTTCACTCCGAGTTGTAGCCACTACCATATTCTCCTTTTGCTTTTCCTTCCTATCCGAATACCCTTCGAGCATTTTCACTTGAAACACACTGTGGGTTTTACTTCTATCTGCTGTTCTTGTCAAATAATTCACCTCACTCAATATCATTTCAATTTGATAAGTCTCACTAAATGTTGCTTTTAAATGTTCACCTATCCATTGGCAGTAGTACTAACACTTTATCTCCACGAGCTAAACTATGAATTTTTGATTTCTTGTCTGCTTCCTGCTTCATCACATGCTGGATAATAAAATGTGAGGCTGGATGAACACAGCAGGCCCAGCAGCATCTCAGGAGCACAAAAGCTGACGTTTCGGGCCTAGACCCTTCATCAGAGAGGGGGATGGGGTGAGGATTCTGGAATAAATAGGGAGAGAGAGGGAGGTGGACCGAAGATGGAGAGAAAAGAAGATAGGTGGAGAGGAGAGTATAGGTGTGGAGGTAGGGAGGGGATAGGTCAGTCCAGGGAAGACTGACAGGTCAAGGAGGTGGGATGAGGTTAGTAGGTAGGAGATGGAGGTGCGGCTTGGGCTGGGAGGAAGGGATGGGTGAGAGGAAGAACAGGTTAGGGAGGCAGAGACAGGTTGGACTGGTTTTGGGATGCAGTGGGTGGAGGGGAAGAGCTGGGCTGGTTGTGTGGTGCAGTGAGGGGAGGGGATGAACTGGGCTGGTTTAGGGATGTGGTGGGGGAAGGGGAGATTTTGAAGCTGGTGAAGTCCACATTGATACCGTTAGGCTCCAGGGTTCCCAAGCGGAATATGAGTTGCTGTTCCTGCAACCTTCGGGTGGCATCATTGTGGCACTGCAGGAGGCCCATGATGGACATGTCATCTAAAGAATGGGAGGGGGAGTGGAAATGGTTTGCGATTGGGAGGTGCAGTTGTTTATTGCGAACCGAGCGGAGGTATTCTGCAAAGCGGTCCCCAAGCCTCCGCTTGGTTTCCCCAATGTAGAGGAAGCCACACCGGGTACAGTGGATGCAGTATACCACATTGGCAGATGTGCAGGTGAACCTCTGCTTAATGTGGATAGGGGTGACGGAGGCGGTGTGGGGGCAAGTGTAGCATTTCCTGCGGTTGTAGGGGAAGGTGCCGGGTGTGGTGGGGTTGGAGGGCAGTGTGGAGCGAACAAGGGAGTCATGGAGAGAGTGGTCTCTCTGGAAAGCAGACAAGGGTGGGGATGGAAAAATGTCTTGGGTGGTGGGGTCGGATTGTAGATGGCAGACGTGTCGGAGGATGATGCGCTGTATCCAGAGGTTGGTAGGGTGGTGTGTGAGAACGAGGGGGATCCTCTTTGGGCGGTTGTGGCGGGGGCAGGGTGTGAGGGATGTGTTGCGGGAAATGCGGGAGACGCGGTCAAGGGCGTTCTCGATCACTGTGGGGGGAAAGTTGCGGTCCTTGAAGAACTTGGACATCTGGGATGTGCGGGAGTGGAATGCCTCATCGTGGGAGCAGATGCGGCGGAGGCGGAGGAATTGGGAATAGGGGATGGAATTTTTGCAGGAGGGTGGGTGGGAGGAGGTGTATTCTAGGTAGCTGTGGGAATCGGTGGGCTTGAAATGGACATCAGTTACAAGCTGGTTGCCTGAGATGGAGACTGAGAGATCCAGGAAGGTGAGGGATGTGCTGGAGATGGCCCAGGTGAACTGAATGTTGGGGTGGAAGGTGTTGGTGAAGTGGATGAACTGTTCAAGCTCCTCTGGGGAGCTAGAGGCGGCGCCAATACAGTCATCAATGTAACGGAGGAAGATGTGGGATTTGGAGCCTGTGTAGGTGCGGAAGAGGGACTGTTCCACGTAACCTACAAAGCAGCAGGCATAGCTGGGGCCCATGCGGGTGTCCATGGCCACCCCCTTAGTCTGTAGGAAGTGGGAGGAATCGAAAGAGAAGTTGTTGAGGGTGAGGACGAGTTCGGCTAGGCAGATGAGGGTGTCGGTGGAGGGGGACTGGTCGGGCCTGTGTATAGCCAACTTGCGCACTCTATTTAATCTTACCCTAAAATTTGTCACATAGTCCAAATATGTGGTCTCTGAAACCTGCTCTATGAATTTTTCCTTAATTGATTTGTTTTGTCCTCTCAATTCTTCTCCTAAAACAAATTGAACTGGAGTGAATCTGATTGAATCATTCGGTGCATCCATAATCACAAAATGTGCAATAGAATTTGTTTATTCCAATCAGCTGGATAGCCTTGACTACATGCCCTCGACATTGTCTTTAAAGTTTGATGCCATTTTCCTAATGCTTCCTGTGATTCTGGATGGTATGCAGGTGATCCATAGCTTCATTGAATAATTTTGATGTAAAATTTGACCCTTGATTGTATTGAATTTCTGTGGTTAGCCGATGTCTAGTTGAAAAATTGAGTAACTCTTCTGCAATCCTTTTAGCCATGGTTTTATGTCATGGAATGGCTTCTGGAAATCCAATAGACACATCCATGATAGTCAACAAATATTGATTCACACTTTTTGTTTTAAGTAGGGGCCCTATGCAATCAATTTCTTCTAAAATGTTCCTCAAATGTTGGATTAGGTATTAACAGTGCAGTTTATCTTTGCCTTAGGTTTCCCCATTACCTGATATATATGACCACCTATCATAGCGGCTCAGTGGTTAGCACTACTGTCTTACAGCACTAGGTTCTGCGTTCAATTCCATCCTCAGGCAACTGTCTGTGTGGAGTTAGCCCATTTTTCCTGTGTCTGTGTGGGTTTCCTCTGGGCACTCTGGTTTCTTCCCACAGTCCAGTAATGTCTAGGCTAGGTAGATTGGCCATACTGTTCAGGGACATGTAGATTAGGGTGACTTTTAGGGAGATGTGTCTGAGTGGGATGCCCTGAGAGGTGGCATGGACTGAACTGTTTGTTTCTACCATGCAGGGAATCTATGTTCTCTCTGCAGTCCAGGACAATAAAAATGCTTTCATATTTTGGCTTGAGTTTTCCTGACTCCCAAATGACCCTGTACTGGTAACTCATATGCTACTCACAGCACCTCCTTTTGATAATCTACCAGTAATACAATTTGATGAGCCTCTGCCCATTTTTAATCTGCTGAATAGGTGATGGTCTTCATGTCTTTATCAAGACTTCATTTTTAAGATGGTAACACTCTTGGATACACTCCACTTATTCTTGTTCTTTTTCAACCATTTGATCAAACATCGTCTCTGAACTTCAACTTTCTCATCTGTATTCTTTGATTTCTACTCCTGTTTCCACCTGTGGTTTTGTGACTTTGTGACCACACAGTCAGGAAAAATCCCAGGATATACTTTCTGTAATGTCTCAGTTGCTTGATTGTCCACTGGCTTTTCAACCACAGTAGGCATCACTCCTACCTGTGATCCAGCTATATCATTCCCAAGGATAAATTGTATCATCACTTCATCACTTTTCACCAAACATTCCAACTTCACCTTGTACAATGGAAAATTACTCTTCTCAATATGAATTCCACATATTACCACCTTTCCTGGCAATTCTCCTTCCAAAGTACATACCTCCCCATCTATCACCATCAAAGATTAATTTGCGCCTGTATCTCTGAAAATGTTATGCGCTCCTCCTGTTAAACGAAGAACCTTATCCACAGAGGCCAAATCTTTAAAGAAATCCGGCAATTCCTTATGAAGCAACATGTGACCAGGCTGTGTGTACTGTTGTAGCTCTTCAGTTTCCACTGGGACCTCTTTTTAAAGAAACTCCACTGGTGGCCTTGTTTTAGCACCTCCATTCTCCCAGTTCTTTCCTTAAGCTACTGACAATGCGCCTTCATTTGTCCACTTTATGACAATGAAAACACTTGATTTGTCAAAAATTCTCTTCTCCCCTCATGGGTTTTCTATTTAACCTGTGCTAAACTATCTTTATCACCATCAGTGAGATCTCCTTTTCTTTTGCTACCAGTGGAAATTTAAATTCCCCAATTCCTATCCATCACAGATTGAAATTGATGTCGGAAGCAAACCTTAATTTGTGAACTAACTCATAACTATTTGCCATTTCTGTGTTAATCTTGCAGTTTTAACACTCAGATCTTCCAAATGAGCTTTCACTCCTGCAGGTAGTGAATTTTTGAACTCCTCTAAATTAACAGTCTCTGTAGGAGGATCGTGTTTGGTCTATTTTCAATGCCTTTATCCGCCAATGAAAGTTACTTGTTTGCTACTTTCCAAATCTATGTATGTTTGTCCAGTTTCCCTCCTTAGATTCCTAAAATGTCTGTAGGCTTCTGACACTAATTCATATGCACTTCAGATGGTTTTCTCCACCTCCCCAGATACCTTCTCTGATAATGATACAAATACCTCACTAGCTCTAGATACCAATTTTGTTTGAACAACAAAGAACAAAGAAAATTACAGCACAGGAACAGGCCCTTCAGCCCTCCAAGCCTGCGCCAATCCAAATCCTGTATCTAAACCTGTCGCCTATTCTCCAATGATCTGTATCGCTCTGCTCCCTGCCCATTCATGTATCTGTCTAGACACATCTTAAATGATGCTATTGTGCCCGCCTCTACCTACTCTTCTGGCAACACATTCCAGGCACCCACCCCCCTCTGTGTAAAGAACTTTCCATGCATATCTCCCTTAAACTTTTCCCCTCTCACCTTGAAATCGTGACCCCTAGTAATTGAGTCCCCCACTCTGGGAAAAAGCTTCTTGTTATCTACCCTGTCCATACCTCTCATGATTTTGTGGGCCTCAATCACGTCCCCCCTCAACTTCTGTCTTTTTAATGTAAATAATCCTAATCTACTCAATCCCTCTTTATAGCTAGCGCCCTCCACACCAGGCAACATCCTGATGAATCTCTCTGCACCCTCTCTAAAGCATCCACATCCTTTTGGTAATGTGGCGACCAGAACTGTATGCAGTATTCCAAATGTGGTCGAACCAAAGTCGTATACAACTGCAACATGACCTGCCAACTCTTGTACTCAATACCCTGTCTGATGAATGAACACATGTCGTATGGATTTATGACCTTCCCTGCACAAAACCATGCTGCCTATCACTAATAAGCCCATTTGCTACCAAATGTAAACAGATCCTATCCCTCAGTATCTTCTCCAGCAGCTTCTCCACCACTGATGTCAGGGTCACCGGTCTATAATTACCTGGGCTATCCTTGCCACCCTTAAACAAGGGGACAACATTAACAATTCTCCAGTCCTCTGGGACCTCACCTGTGCTCAAGGATAATGCAAAGGTATCTCTGAAGGCCCCAGCTATTTCCTCTCTCGCTTCCCTCAGCAACCTGGGATAGCTCCCATCTGGACCTGGGGACTTGTCCACCCTAATGCCTTTTAGAATACCCAACACTTCCCCCCTCCTTATGCCGACTTGACCTAGAGTAATCAAACATCTATCCCTAACCTCAACATCTGTCATGTCCGTCTCCTCGATGAATACCGATGCAAAGTACTCATTAAGAATCTCACTCATTTTCACTGACTCCTCGTATAACTTCCCTTCTCTGTCCTTCTTCAGTTATTTTCTTGCTCCTTTTGTACTAACAAAATACTTTGGGATTTTCTTTAACCCTGTTTGCTAAAGACATTTCATGACTGTTTTTAGCCCTCTTAATTCCTCATTTCAGATTGGTCCTACTTTCCCAATATTCTTCCAAAGCTTGGTCTGTTTTCAGCCTTATGTATGCTTCCTTTCTCCTCTTTGCTAGTCTCACAATTTCACCTGTCATCCACGGTTCCCTAATCTTGCCCTTTCTATCCCTCATTTTCACAGGGACATGTCTCTCCTGCACTCTAATCAATCTCTTTTTAAAACCTCCCACATATCAAATGTGGATTTACCCTCAAACAGCTGCTCCCAATCCACATTCCTCAGCTCCTGCTGAATTTTGCTATAGTTGGCCTTCCCCCAATTTAGCACTCTTCCTTCAGGGCCACTCTCTTCTTTGTCGATGAGTATTGTAAAACTTACGGAATTGTGGTCACTAATCCCAAAGTAATCCCTTACTAAAACTTCAACCACCTGGCTGGGCTCATTCCCCAACACCAGGTCCAGTATGGCCCCTTCCTTAGTTAGTCTATTTACATACTGCTCTAGAAAACCCTCCTGGATGCTCCTTACAAACTCTGCTCCATCTAAACCCCTAACACTAAGTGAATCCCAGTCAATGTTGGGAAAATTAAAATCTCCCATTACCACCACCCTGTTGCTTCTCCATCTTTCCATAATCTGTCTGCATATTTGTACCTCTATCTCACACTCACTGTTGAGAGGCCTATAATACAGCCCCAACAGTGTTACTGTACCCTTCCTATTTCTGAGCTCTGTCCATAATGCTTCACTGCTCAAAGTGAACTTCGAAAATGAAGAACTTACTCCACGACTTCACTACCCCATAGTGTCCTCCTTCAGCAGAGCTATGATATCCTCTTTGACCAATAATGCAACTCCTCCACCCCTTTTACCTCCCTCTCTATCCCGCCTGAAGCATCTATATCCTGGGATATTTAGTTGTCAATCTTCTCCTTACCTCAACCAAATCTCAGTAATAGTAATAAAATCATACTCCCAGGTAATAATCCAAGCCCTAAGCTCGTCTGCCTTATCTACTACACTTCTTGCTTTGAAACAAGTGCATCTCAGACCACCTGTCCCTTTGCGTTCATCATCTGCTGTCTGCCTACTCTTCCTCTCAGTCACACTGACTTCATTATCTAGTTCCTTACAGGCTTTAGTTACTACCTCCTTACTGTCCACTAACCTCCTCATTTGGTTCCCATGCCCCTGCCACATTAGTTCAAAACCTTCCCAACAGCATTAGCAAAAGCACCCCCTAGGACTTTACACCTGGGCAGGACTGGAACTAGACTGTCCAATTTGCAACCGTCCCACCTCTCCCAGAACAGGTCCCAATATCCCAAAAATCTGAACCCCTCTCTCCAGCACCATCTCTCAAGCCAGTCATTTATCCTGCCTCTTCTTTCATATCTACTCTGGCTAGCACATGGCTCTGGTAGCAATCCTGAGATTACTACCTCTAACTTGGCTGCTAACTCCCCAAATTCTGCTTCTAGGACCTCATCCCATTTTTAACATATATCATCGGTGCCTATATGCACCACGGCAGCTGGCTGTTCACCCTCCCCAAAGCCCAAATATATCAGTTCACTCACCTCCCGAGAGCTCAATTCAACCGCTCCCACTCAGCTCCACTGCCGAAATGAAGAAATTACCTTTGCATCAGCCCCCTAGTCCTCGCTCTACTGCTCCCACTGCTACTGCAAAAATGGAGGCCGCTGATTCCACAAGGTAAGCGTTTAAATGAAGAACTTACCTTTGCGTTTGAATCAACAATACCTCATGGCACCAAGCATTTCTTTTGTTCAGCTATTTTCTCAAATGAAATGAAAAGGCTTGGCTTTTCACCAAACACTTGGATATATTTAAACAGATCCCAACTAGGCTTTTGGCTATGATGGCTTTTTTCTTCATGGCTGTCCCCGTGACTATTCCTACTTTTGACCTTCACCATCTTAAGTTGACTCCACTTCCATTTCCAATCTTTGAAGCTCAAAAACTCTTCCTTTCTCTCTTTCTTCTGCTTTTATCATTGCTCAAACTGTTTCACTTCCTTTTCGTATTCAAGTTGCTTCATTTGCAATTGAATTTTAGTCATTTCTAATGATTCTGTTTGCATGCTAAATGAAGAATTCTTGCCACAGTTATCTTCCTTTTCCTCATAGATACAGATAACTCCAATTTTAACCTGTTTGACAAGTCCACAAGCTTTGCCTTGTTCACTTCCTGTAAAACGTCTGAAAGTGGCATTGCTACACAAGGCACATCTTGTTTAAACCAATTGAATGCAACACCTGAAAAAAAATTCGTCACTCACTGACTTTGAATTTAATATCCAAAATCCCAGAAGTACAGATTTTGATCTCAATAGGAGACCTCAATTTGTCATGGGCGAGCTAAAACCCCCTTCAAATGTATCAAGGAGAAAGCCTAGGCCCCAACTTTTTCTTATTTAAAGGCAAGTATAAGTTGCTGTATTCCAGATGTAATTTGATTGGCTTAAGCAAAACACACTTTATTCTTACTTCACAATTAAAATATAAACAAAAGAAAGAAGAATTGGCCTAACTTTAGCTCTATTGGAAAACTTTACAGAATAGTAATATTTATCCTGCCTCTTCTTTCATATCTACTCTGACTAGCACATGGCTCTGGTAGCAATCCTGAGATTACTACCTCTAACTTGGCTGCTAACTCCCCAAATTATTTAACTACCATACAGCAATTGTTCCAATATAGTAATATTCCATAAACACAGCCATCGCAAAAGCAAATCCAGTAAAATAGATTGTCTCACATGCAATGTTTCTCCAGTCAAGGACAGAATAACATCAAGAGAAAATTCTGACAGAGAGAGCGATAACTTAATGATTTTGTTATCACAGGGTGAAATATATGGCAGCTCCAAAACCCTAACAAGTACTGAAAGCTAAACTAAAACCCTGGCTATGTGGGAACATGACTCCACCCGTTCATGCAGCTTCTATTGTTTCAACTTTTAAAAGTACAGCAAGGCATCACAAGCTGTTTACTTTATTGGCTTGGAATAGGCTGCTCAGCAACATTGGCTCAACCTCTCTTCATTAAAAAAAGGATACAATACAGCTCTTAAAGCAATATATCACCATAAAGCCAAGCTACAATTATTTAGTTGCACTTCTTTGCCATCTTGTAAAGTTTTGCCTGCCTATTTCAGAAGTGACTTTCTTATTTATGACAAACAACAAGACATGACTTGAAGACTGGGGCTGCCAAAGGCATGTTTTCTTGATTTTGGGGTTGCTTTATGTTTGACAAGTCACAAGAGAGAGGTTTGTGGGTGTTATGTGTGTTTAAAAAGTGGGCTGTTAGAAGCTGAGGGTGGTAGTGACTAGTGTATTACTGGCCAAGTACAATGCCAAAATATTACTGAACTTTTCGAGAGTGGCCAAAGATGTGATATATCTCTTTGGTGTTGCACTGGCGACATGACCTTCCTCCTCATCTTCATCTCCTTCTCTTCAGAAGAAGCTTTGGACTCTATACTCTGCTTTTCATGAAAGGTTAAACATGGCTGAAGATCATTTTTATGTGAAGTGCAGTACACAATGAGCATTGCAGCCTGCTCTAACAAACCTGGCATCAATGCCTCATGATTCTCCACCCTCTCACCAAAGCCTACCAGCCTGCCTTCAACTAAAATGACAACCCAATCCTGCCTGTCAAATCCAATAAATCCCAACTCCCATGCCACCAGGTCTGACAATCCCTTGACCCCTTACCTACCACAAGGAATCATTCACTTATTGGGAACCCTGGCACCTTACCTATCAGTTACCCTCCGCATCATACTGAGCTTACTCACATGGCATCCTCCCCACTTAGCACCTAACCACCTGGCACCCTATCTACCACATCCACCCCTCATCCCACTCACTTGACACCCATCTGGAACCTGACTCCTCTGGCACACTTCCCACCCCACCCACCAGAAACACTTTGATTCTCACCTATCAGAAACACTACCTACCTCAACCATCTTGCATATTGCCCTCCCATACCCAACTGTGACACTAATCCCTCAACTAAATGTCATATCAACTCCACACTTGCCTTACCCATTTACCTTTTCACAGGAGATGTTTCATGTGTCTGTCTGTTCTTCTGGATATTTAAATTTTAGAACACGTCACACTTGGTGTTGAAAATGGCAACAGGATTTACATGAAGATCTCATTTGCTGCTGGATTCAAGAGTTCCTCGACAATTCATAACAGGAGATCCCTGTCCAGGAATCTCTAGCACAGAAATAGGGTTTCCAATGCGGGTCGCAATACATGGGCCATTGTATTGTCCAAAGTAACTTTAAGTAATTTTATGAAGTTATTGAACTATTCATTGTTTTCCTATGTTAAAAGCAAGCCAACTTCCCTATTAAACCATTCCTTTTGTGGGGTACTTCCCTTAACTCAGATGTTTTGCTGTTCCCTGTTTTTTGCTTAAGACGATGAAACCTTTGGAGGTGAACCTGAAGACTTGTGGTTCCTGGGGTCTCATAGCAGCATCCTGATGCAAACTTTATTCAGCCCTTCTGCTTGCTTCTTGATATTTCATTGACAATGTAACTGGTGTTTAGCACTCAGTTCTCATGCGTCTATCCAACATGCCCCTCATAAGTCTTGAAGCTTGCATACTGGTGCATAGCAGTCCCCCTGCCTGGAAAGTTTCATGCAAATTCTAAGCTGATCTTGGTTAAGTTGGAAAGTGTTGAATTATTTATTTAAAGATTATATAAATATCAGTAACATTGTAATGTAGCATTAAAAAGCTCCCTGCCCTGAAGCCACAGTCAAACACTGACTGCTCCCCCATCCAAAATCATGTTCTATTGTCTTCCCACTTTTTGACAAATTATATTGATATAGCAAAGGTGATTAGTTTCCCTCTTTTGAATTTTTATGGTTTTCTGCATATGGTATTGATTTTTCTGACTTCCTGTACATGGAAGATAAATTGTAGAAGCTGATTTTATGTTATTTATTCACCAGCTGTGGGTATCATTAGCAACATCGACATTTATAGCTCATCTCCAACTGCTCTTTAGAAGGTCAGACATCACACGATACCAGGTGATAGTTTAACGGGTTTATTTGAAATCACAGGCTTTTGGAGCTTAGCCCTTTCATCAGGTGAAGTGAAAGAGAAGCACCCTGAACACAGAATTTATGGACAGAGAGATCAAGAGCAGAGAGATCAAAAGATCGTATAACTGGAGTGAGTGGAGAGTTGAACAATACGTCTCTGTGGATGATCAAAAGCATTAGATTTTGTGAGTAAAGTGTCATCAGCAGAATAGCAAACAAAGGAATGACCTATAATTCAAATAAATGAGGCAGTGGGATAATTGCAAAAATGGAAAATAATGTGGTTCTAGAGGCAAACCAAATGACTGGAATAACATGATAGGCATAAAAGTCACATGCTGAGGTTCTAACCAAAGTAATAGGCTATCCAAAACTGTACAAACTAATTAAGTTACAGAGATCTTAACAATTTATCAAGAGGATGATGTTGAAACAGGACAGTAAGAAAGATTTTACAGGTACCGAACAGCATGATAGGCTCACGTGTAGTGTGACATGAACCCAAGATCACGGTTGAGGCCACCTTCATGGGTACAGAACTTGGTTACCAGTCTCTGCTTGGTGATTCTGTGTTGTTGTGTATCTCGAAAGCTGCTTTGGAGGACGCTTACTTGGAAGATCAAAGGCTGAATGTCCTTGTCTGCTGAAGTGTTCCCCGAATGGGAGGGAACATCCCTGTCTAGCAATTATTGCATGGTGTCTATTCATCGGTTGACTCAGCGTCTGCATGGTTTCGCCATGCCTTGGGGCATCCTTGCCTGCAGTGTAAAGGATAGACAGCATTGGCCAAGTCACAAGAGTATCTGCTGTGCGTGTTGTGGGCAATCACTTTTTTTTTGTAATTATCTCTCTGTCTCATTTAATTGAATTATAGGTCATCCCTTCATTTGTTATTCAGCTGTTGACACTTTACTCACACTGCCTAACACTTTTGATCACCTGCCGAGACTTATTACTTGACACTCCACTCATACCATTTGTACGACCCTTTGATTTCTCTGCCCTTGATCTCTCTCCATAGATTCTGCGTTCTGTGTGCTGCTCTCTCACTTCACCCGACAAAGGGACTTCGCTCTGCAAGATTGTGGTTTCAAATAAACCTGTTGGACTATCACCTATTGTTGACTGACTTCTGAAATTATCCACACCAGTTCAACACCGACACCTCCACATCATCTTTAGAAGGTGGTTGTGAGTCACCTTTAAGCAGATTGTGTAGGCATGCACACAATGCTATTAGAAGGGAGTTCCAGGGTTTTGACCCAGCGATGATGTGGGAATGGCAACATATCTCCACATGAGGATGCAGTTTGATTGGGAGGGAATATTTTGGGTGGTGTTCTCATGCTCTTATCCTATTAGGTGGTAGAACTCACAGGATTATGAGATCCTTTTGAAGGAGACTTGATAAGCCACTGCAATGTATCTTATAGATGGTAGATACTGCAGCCTTGGTGATGAAGGGATTGAATGCTTAAGGTTTTGGAATACTTGTCAGCCAGGTAGGTTTCTATGTCTGGGATAGACTCGTGATTCTGGAAGGTTGCTTGCAAAATCACAAGCGGCAGAATTCTTATTTGGTCATAACTCCAGCTGTTCTGATTAGCAGGATTTGGCACAGGAATAACATTAAGAAGAAAATGATGGATGCTGAATACATTTCTAACAGCTCATGAATGAGAAACGTTGGGCTAAAAATTGATTAGCTCTGAATGCTGGATACTTGGATTGTGATTGGCAGGTTAGATATGGTAACATGCAGTTCTTGCTTCGCACCCATCCCACTTTATTTTCCAAACATCTTTCCCTTCAGAAGGGTACATTCTGCCTTCTCAACCAGGCATCAGGGAGGTGATGGCCGTGTGGCAATATCGCTGCGCTGCTAATCCAGAGACACAGGTAGTGACCTGGGGACCTGGTCTGAATCTTGCCATGGCAGATGGTGGAATTTGAACTCAACATAATTCAAGATTTTGCTTAAGAGTCTAATGATGACCATGGATCCATTATTGATTACTGTAAAAATCCATCTGATTCACTAATGTCCTTTAAAGAAGGAAATTGCCATCCTTACCTGGTCTGGTCTATGTGCAATACCAGACCCACAGCAATGTGGTTGACTATTAACAACTCTCTGGGCAATTAGGAATGGGCAATAAATGCTGACCTAACCAGCAATGGCCTTGTCCCCTGTGAATGAATAAAAAAGCCTGGGTAGAAAACAGTAGCAAATCGCTGATGAAGAAACCTTATTCAGAAACACTGTGCCATCAACCACCTCACATATTGCCATGTGCATTCCTTAGAAGTGAGTATAAATGAAAACAGAAGTTGCTGGAAAAGCTCAGCAGGTCTGGCAGCATCTGTGAAGAAAAAGCCAGAGCTAACATTTCAGGTCCAGTGGCCTTTGCTCAGTACTACTGAGAACTTAGTTCTGAAGAAACGTTGCCAGATCCGAAATGTTAACTCTGACCTTTTCTTCACAGATCTTTTCTTCACAGTACTGAAGATGCTGCCAGACTTGCTGAGCTTTTCCAGCAAATTGTGTTTTTGGTCCTGATTTATAGCATCCGCAGTTCTTTTGGTTTTTATCAAGCAAATATAAAGTTGGGATCAACACATGGTGAGTCATCAGGCATGAGTAGGCTGTAGCCAGACTAGGACTGGGGAATGATTTGCTTGCAAACTCACAGTAAGGTACAGTGGCAGGTGAATACTGCTGCAGAGGACTCAGATGGAAATGTTGATGAGATGATACGGATGACTGCACTAATGAGCACGCACACTGAGATGCTGGGTGAAGTGGGTAGTCTGCCAAAGAACCTCATGTCATTGTCAAAATCGTAAAAGTCATCACTTGCTGTCTGTGCAGACAGCTTTTTCTCCCAACCATGTTGCAGAACAAAAGCTACAGTTGTTTCTTCTCCCATAGCTATCGCAGGCCATTGCTGGAAAGTTGTGCTGAGGCAATGGCCCCCACTTTGGGTGAACAGTCTGTTTGAGCCTAACAATACTTTTTCAGGTGGTCTGAGAAGTATTGGACAACAATCAACCAAATATTGGGCTTGAGACAGGACCTTACACCACCAACAGGGAGGAATTCTATACTCCAAACTCTGCCAGCTCATGAACGAACAGGCACCTCTCTTATCTGAGCAGTGCCACCAGGATTAGTGGCCGCTGGACTGCAGGCATGTCACCTGAGATAGGCAGTGAACTTTGAGGAGGATGCTCCATTATCCTTCCAGTCTGACAGAACTGAAAGTTTTACTAAAGTTGAAGAAAGCCATGAGAATGTTTGTTGTTGCTCTTTGCATTTCCCTTGACTTTGTCATGCCATGAAGATCATTTCCAATACATTTCTTCACAGATGGAAACCCCATTCTGACTTATGGGGGCATTCTTCAGTCAATGGGAAAGGTGAATGGGGATGAGTTTTGCAATGATCCCCCTGTGACAGGCAGCGGAATGTACACTGAGGAGTTACCACATTTCAGCCTATCCCCTTTCCTGAAGATAGTTACCATTACAGATTAAGAGATCTGCTGACATGAAACCCTCAGACCTTCCCCTTCTCCTTCAGATGAAGGAAATAAGGTAATGTATTCATGACAAGAATGCTTCTCTGCCATATTTCAGTATTTCAGGTAGGGTTTCTGTCTGCACCTGCAGCCACAACGATGCTTAGCTCTGTAGTAGACTTTTCAACATCATGTCAGGCTAGAGCTGTGCTGAGATGGTGGCAGTTGGCATCCTGTGGTATGTCATCTAAGATTGACTCTTAGTTAAAGAGATCCTTGAAGGCCTTCTTGATGAGTGCCATGCCATTCTCAGCTCTCAGGTTCCTCGAGTGTTTGGGCTGTATCTGGTCCTGCTGATGCACATCATGGCTGTTGTTAAACTGCTGGATTTTCTGCACATCTTTAGATTATAAGCATTTTTGTTGGACTTCAGTGTTCATTTTCCGAAGACCTGGTTTATCTGGTGTGCAAGTGATATTGTTTCTAGTTCACAAAAGGCTTGCACTTGCATTTCATTGCTCCTCGATCTTTTGGTAAAACCATTCTGATGTTTTCTGGCAGAAAAACAAAACAAATCTCCCCGCAAGAACAATTTACGATGGATTTAAAGGCTGACCAGATGCTGGAGTCATTTTGTGGCACTTGCTTGGTGATCATCACCAGGTTGGTTGTGAGGCACTGACTGAACAGGCCTTTCTTCACAGGGTACTTGAACCCATCAACATTTAAGCTTCCTGTAGCAGGATTTCTGCTGCTGAAGTTTCTGAGTTAGGCTGATAGTGAAAGTAGACTGGATTAAGAAATTGCCCATTCTGCATTTATCAGCTCCTGTCATGGAGTACATGATGTGAACATCTTTGCCATCCTTTGCTTGGATAATGTAGTCAGGTAGATGTCCAGAGTAAAAATGTTGCCATGAGATAATGAGGCATTTAATGGTGAGTCCAAGAATATTGAAAACATTCAACATAAACTAAATAACTACTCAGCAAACTTACATTTTAAAGATTACTTGATGAAAATAGTATTCTAATCATGACTTCACTGTTAAACTAGCCTAAGATTCCAATATTAATTAGGAGTGTCATTTCTAAAGCAACTTTATGTTCCAAAACCTTTTTAGTTTTAGTTAAACAGATTTATTTTTATTTCAATTTAAATTAGAAAGTGGATTTAAACTACTGACTGTAATAAATAAGTAAATGAAAATACTGAAGGTGTAATAAAATATGTTTGTATATGAAGCCAAAGCATAAATATTCCACCATTTCTATCTCCAAAATGTAAACAGTGCCCATTGTTTAATGTGCACCTCCAGCATTGTAAAAAAGTATAATAAATTGCATTTAATTTCCTCTCCTAGATGTCACAGAGTGAGCTCTGTGTTAGTCTAATTCTATATTTGCATACCCATTTCTTCTCTCTAATATTCTACATTAAATAAAAAAGGCATGGTTTATATTTGTGAAACTGTGAAACGTCAGAAATGTATTAGGCACTGTACAGTGTTAAGATGCTTGGAAATGTACATTTAAGATGCCAATATTCTTCCTTATTTGTTATACATTTCACAGCAAGTGGCTTATGTGGGCAGAGAAGCCTGAAGTCAAATCATTTTAATTTACTGGAAACATCTATTAGCTTTGCCTCTCATGGGACAAAATAAAACCGTTCTTTAGCAGTTGAGGGCTTTTGTTCTCCTTAATATATAACAGAAATAATAAAAACAAGCCTTTCCATTAATAAGAAGTATGATCATTATTGGTCAGAACTTCTTTTAAGTTGTTTCCTCTTCACAAGGAAAAATCAATCACGACAATATAAGCAAAAACAGAAATGCTGGAAAAGGCGAACAGGCCTGGCAGCATCCGTGGAGAGAAAGCAGTTAACATTTCAGGTCCAGTGGCTCTTCTTCAGAATTGATTGTAGCTATCTAGCTATCAGGAGCTTTACATCAGATATCAGACAGATATTCCCATTTCCACTTTTGTCAGCCTTTCATGGGGACTGCTCACTCCAGGACACCCTTGTCCACTTCTCCTTCACTCCCAGCACATCCCCAGAGCCCCACTGCAACTTCCCCTTAAATCGCAGAAACGGTAACACCTGCCTGTTTATTTCCGCCTTCCTCAGTCATCAGGGGGATAAGCACACCTTCCAATGAAACTGCAACTTACATGCACTTTACTCAATCTAACAATATTGTCTGCTCACAATGTGGTTTACTCCACAGTGGGGAGATAAAGCACAGACTGGATGACCACTTTGCAGAACACCTATGCTGGGTCTACAAAAATGGCCCTGAGTTTCAGGTTGTCTGCCACTTTAGCACACCATCGTGTTCCCTGGCCAACATCTGCTTCAGGCTTGATCCAGCACTCCAGTGAAGTACTGTTCCAGGGAAGATCAGCATCTCACTCTCACTTGAGCACTCTTCAGCCTTTGGGACGCAATATCAAGTTCAATAATTTTACAGGCTGAGCACATTCTCCCATCTCCTTATCCCAACACCTACACACCAAACCTCGTCATCGCATGAGGTACCACCGTAATCATCCCAATGTCAGCTGCCAATGGTCCTCATTAGCAGCTATTGATACCCCAGGGTGATTTTATCCATTTCTTTGTCTGTCCAACTGTCACCTTTTCTCTCTGCATTTCATCTCTATCTATCATTTACCATTCCCCCCAACCCAACTTTAGCATTGGTACCAACCTTTTCCCACTTATAGTCAGTTCTGATGATGGGTCACTGCACCCAAAGTGTCCCAAAGTATTAATTCTGCTTTCTCTCCACAGATGCTGCCAGACCTGCTGAGTTTTTGCAGCGATTTCCGCATTTTTTTTTCTGGTGTCCAACATCGGCAGTTCTTGTTTTTTGGCAACAATATAAACACACTAAATAAGAACAGATTCCCTTTTCATGACCCAACATATCTGTATCAGAATTCAATAGGAGAATTCCAATGTTTGCAAGCACCTTTATTATCAACTAATTTATTTTATCAGTCAATATAAAGAGTGTATATTTTGTCAAATGAAGTAAGATTTTGTTAGTTTATCTTAGATATTTCTAATATCATGCAGATTGACAAACATAAAATTACTTGAGTATGTTGGAGAACATATTGAGAATAGCATGAACATAGAACATAGAACAGTACAGCACAGAACAGGCCCTTCAGCCCACGATTTTGTGCCGACCATTGCTCCTCATGTATGCACTCTCAAATCTCCGTGACCATATGCATGTCCAGCAGTCTCTTAAATGACCCCAATGACCTTGCTTCCACAACTGCTGCTGGCAACGTATTCCATGCTCTCACAACTCTCTGTGTAAAGAGCCCGCCTCTGACAGCCCCTCTATACTTTCCTCCAACCAGCATAAAACTATGGCCCCTCGTGCTAGCTATTTCTGCCCTGGGAAATAGTCTCTGGCTATCAACTCTATCTGTGCCTCTCATTATCTTGTATACCTCAATGAGGTCTCCTCTCCTCCTCCTTTTCTCCAATGAAAAAAGTCTAAGATCAGTCAACCTCTATTCATAAGATAAGCCCTCCAGTCTAGGCAGCATCCTGGTAAACCTCCTCTGAACCCTCTCCAAAGCATCCACATCTTTCCTATAATAGGGCAACCAGAACTGGACGCAGTATTCCAAGTGCGGTCTAACCAAAGTTTTATAGAGCTGCAACAAGATCTCACGACTCTTAAACTCAATGCCCCTGCTAATGAAAGCCAAAACACCATATGCTTTCTTAACAACCCTGTCCACTTGGGTGGCCATTTTAAGGGATCTATGTATCTGCACACCAAGATCCCTCTGTTCCTCCATACTGCCAAGAATCCTATCCTTAATCCTGTACTCAGCTTTCAAATTCGACCTTCCAAAATGCATCACCTCGCATTTATCCAGGTTGAACTCCATCTGCCACCTCTCAGCCCATCTCTGCATTTTGTCAATGTCCCACTGCAGCCTACAACAGCCCTCTATACTGTCAATTATACCTCCAACCTTCGTGTCATCTGCAAACTTGCTAACCCATCCTTCAATCCCCTCATCCAAGCCATTAATAAAAATTACAAACAGTAGAGGCACAAGGACAGAGCCCTGTGGAACACCACTCATCACTGACTTCCAGGCAGAATATTTTCCTCCTATTACCACTTGCTGTCTTCTGTTGGCCAGCCAATTCTGTATCCAGGCAGCTAAGGTCCCCTGTATCCCATTCCTCCTGACCTTCTGAATGAGCCTACCATGGGGAACCTTATCAAATGCCTTACTGAAGTCCATATACACCACATCCACAGCTCGACCCTCACCAACTTTTCTAGTCACATCCTCAAAGAACTCGATAAGGTTTGTGAGGCATGACTTGCCCCTCAAAAAGCCGTGTTGACTGCATTTAATCAAGCCATGCTCTTCCAGATGGTCATAAATCCTATCCCTCAGAAACCTTTCTGAAACATTGCAGACACCAGACGTGAGACTTACTGGTCTGTAATTGCCGGGGATTTCCCTATTTCCTTTCTTGAAGAGAGGAATTACATTTGCCTCTCTCCAGTCCTCAGGTACGACTCCAGTGGAGAGTGAGGATGCAAAGATCTTCGCAAGTGGCGAAGCAATTACATTTCTCGTTTCCCAAAGCAGCCGAGGACAAATCTGGTCTGGGCCTGGCGACTTGTCAATCTTAATGTTTGACAAAATTTTCAGTACATCAGCTTCCTCTATCTCTATCAATTCCAGCATGCACACCTGCTCTTCAAAGGTTTCATTCACTACAAAGTTCGTATCTTTCGTAAAGACAGAAGCAAAAAACTCATGTAGGGCTTCCCCTACCTCCTCAGTCTCCACACACAAGTTCCCCATGCTATCAATTGCTCCCAGTCCATGCTTCCTAACTAATGTCTAATTACATCACAGTTTCCTCTTCCCCAATTAAATATCCTCCCATTTTGCCTAATCCTCTCCTTATCCATAGCTATGTAGAATGTGAGGCAGTTATGGTCACTATCACCAAAATGCTCTCCCACCACAAGATCTGATACCTGCCCCGGCTCGTTTCCGAGCACCAAGTCTAGAATGGCCTCTCCCCTCGTCGGCCTGTCAACGTACTGCGTTAGGAAACCCTCCTGAACACACCTTACAAAAACAGCTCCATTCAAATCTTCTGCTCGAACTAGGTTCCAATCAACATTAGGAAAGTTAAAGTCACCCATTGCAACAACCCTACAACGTCCACACTTTTCCAAAATCTGCCGACCTATGCTTTCTTCAATCTCCCTGCTGCTATTGGGGGGCCTGTAGTAAACCCCTAATGAGGTGACTACTCCCTTGCTGTTCCTAATTTCCACCCTTACTGACTCGGTAGGCAGATCTTCCTCGACAATGGAAGCTTCTGTAGCTGTGATACCCTCTCTGATTAGTAGTGCTACACCCCCTCCTCTTTTCCCCCCCTCCCTGTTCTTTTTAAATGCTCTAAACCCTGGAACATCCAGCAACCATTCCTGCCCCCGAGAAACCCATGTCTCTGTTATGGCCACAACATCATAGCACCAGGTACTGATCCATGCTCTAAGTTCATCACTTTTATTCCTGATACTCCTTGCATTAAAGCAAACACACTTTAACTGATCCCTTGGTTCCTTCCCAGGAAAATCCTTCCCACTAGCTGGTCTACCGCTTGCTACTGCCTCACCTGCATCAACTCTCACCTCCGGTATACAGCTCAGGTTCCCACCCCGGTGCCATACTAGTTTAAACCCTCTCGAACTACTCGAGCAAACCTTCCACCCAGGACATTGGTCCCCTTCCAGTTCAGATGCAACCCATCCTTCTTGTACAGGTCCGGCCTTCCCCAGAAGGCATCCCAATTATCTACATATCTGAAGCCCTCCCTCCTACACCAGCTGCGCAGCCACATGTTAAGCTGCGCTCGCTCCCTGTTTCTTGCCTCACTATCTCGTGGCACCGGTGGTAAACTAGAGAACACTACTCTATTCGTCCTGCTTTGCAGCTTCCATCCTAACTCCCTGAAATCACTTTTTATATCCTCAATCCTTTTTCTGGCTATATCATTAGTGCCAATATGTAACATGATTTCTGGCTGTTCGCCCTCCCATTTTAGAACCTTATACACCCAATCGGAGACGTCCCGGATCCTGGCACCAGGGAGGCAACATACCTTCCGGGAATCCCGACCCCGACCACAAAATCTCCTGTCGATTCCCCTAACTATCGAGTCCCCTACCACGAGTACTTTTCTATTCTTCCCCCTTCCCTTCTTTGCCACAGTGTCAGGCTCAGTGCCAGAGAACTGACTACTATGGCTTTCCTCTGGTAGGTCATCCCCCCCAGCAGTATCCAAAACGGGATACTTATTGCTGAGGGGAATGCCCACAGGGGATCTCTGCACTGTCTGTCTGTCCCCTTTCCTCCCCCTAACTGTAACCCATCTATCCTCGTCCTGAGCCTTAGGAGTGACCAACTCCCGGTAACTCCTCTCAATTACCCCCTCTGCCTCCCGAATGATCCGTAGTTCATCCAGCTCCAGCTCCATTTTCCTAACACGGTTTTCAAGGAGCTGGAGATGGGTGCACTTCCCACAGATGTAGCCAGCGGAGACGTGTGCCACGTCTCCCACCTGCCACATTCTGCAGGAGGAGCAAGCAACTGCCCTAGCATCCATACCCCACTTACCTGAACACCCACTCAGTACTGAACTAGAAAGCTTACTTCAAGTTGCTATAAAATTAATAACAAACTTATATTCAATAGAGAAAGTTTAGAATGAACCTTACCTTATTAACTAGGTTAGAGGAGGAGGGTGGGTGGGAGACACTACAGTTGTAGAGTCTCTGGTTTAGCCGCCTTGCTGATATATCTGGTCACTGCTTTCCTTCCCGACTGCCCCTCTGGTCCTCGTCACTTCCTCCGCTGCTCCCGCTCCTTCTGTGAAAGAGAAAAACACCGCTGCCCCATACGAGTAAGTAATTTTAAAAAATGCCTTACCTTAGCTGCAGCCTTCCGGGTTCGTCTTACCTCGGCTGCTGCTTGCACTCAAAAATGAAGTTTCACTTTATAATGTTAGACTGCAAAGGGGTGCTTCCAAGCAAAAGCATATTATTTGTCACAGATTGACACATTCCTGTCTGACATTCTTGCATGTAAATAAAGCAAAAGGACACAGGATAAAAACATTTGTAAGATTTCTTACATTCTCACATACTCAAATGTCATTACAATTTATGTCGAATGTTGTTTGACAAATCCATTGTAAAAAAACGCCTATTGAAAGGCAGATCCATCTGTCAACAATGGAGATACAATCCAAGCATATTTTGAATCAATTGTTTACTGATTTTTGTACAGGAATATGTAATTAGGAGATGACATGAGTATCCTCATGATTAGCTCCATTGTACTAGATTCTTAGTATCTCTTGTTCCATGAAAATTCCAAAGAATTCAATGCCCTCTCAGAGATCCCATGTCCTTGTTTGATGGACTTCTACTCTCTAATATCACATATATCATAGCCAACTCAATGGTGTTGGCACCAAGTTGCTTAAGATGTCTATAATGTTTGAAAGGTGTTTTGCATGCTCTTTTGCATTTGATACATTAAAACATGACAATTTCATTTAATCATTACAAACGTAATTCGGGGGCAGGGAATTAAAACAGAAGTTGCTGGAAAAGCTCAGCAGGTCTGGCATCATCTGTGAAGAAAAAAAAAATCAGACTTATGTTTTGAGTCCAGTTCTAAGGAACAGTCACTGGACCTAAGATGTTAACTCTGATCTTTTCTTCAAGATGCTGCCAGACCTGCTGAGCTTTTCCAGCAACTTCTTTGTTCCTGGTTTACAGAATCCACAGTTCTTTCAGTTTTTATTTAAGCAGGAAATTAACATATTCTGAATTGGCTGATAATTCACAAACTAAAAAATTAGGTACACTAGCTCTTCATTGAAGAAAAAAGTGCAAACATACTGTTAAAGGCAGTAAAAACAGACAGTATGTTGGTACCTTTTCTCAGTTGCCCCTGAAATTGATGTTACTGTATTTGTAAATAAACAATCAATGTATGCATATTTCTTTTGAAATTATTTTCCTTCCCTTCTTAACGTTATAGTTCTACACATACTCAAATCAATTAAATATCTGTCTAGGCAGACTAGTTAACAAACTAGGCAAGAATTAGTGACATTACAGTTGAGTTTAATCTTAGCCTAATATGACACCCATTACTTTCCTTGCAAGAGTCAGTGCAAAATACATAGCAATATTTGCTGATCTTCCCTTCTTAGGAAAGTGCAATAAAACTAACCATAGCTCCTCAACTGATGGTCACCTTTAACATATCTAACTTAAAACAGTATTTGAAATGAATTGTGCTATTTTCTACATGGAAAGGTGGTTTGTGTGATGGACTGGGCTGTGTTCACAACTCTGTGTAGTTTCTTACGGTCCTGGGCAGAGCAGTTGCTGCATCAAGCCATGATGCATCCCAAACAGAATGTTTTCTATGGTGCATCTGTATAAGTTGGTGAGAGTCCTTAAAGAAACATATTGAATTTCCTTCACCTCATGAGGAAGAAGAGGCATTGGTGTGCCTTTTTGACTGCCACCTCAATATGGGTGGTCTGGGTCAGATTGTTGGTGATTGTCACTCCTAGGAGCTTGATGTTTTTGACCAACTCGACCTCAACTCTTTTGATGTAGATAGGGGTGTTCCCACCTTGCTTCCTGAGAATGATGATCAGCTCTTTAGTTTTGCTGACATTGAAGGAGATTGTTATTTTCACACTATGCCACCAAGCCCTGTATCTTTTCCCTGTATTCTGTCTCATCATTGATTGATATCTGGCCAACAACAGTGGTGTTTGTCAATGAACTTGTAGATGGAGTTTGGATAAAACTTGGCCACACAGTCATGAGTGTGCAGGGAGTAGAATAAAGGGCCATGTACGCATCCTTGTGGACCACCTGTGTTGAGGATTGTTATGGATGAGGTGTTGTTGCCTATCTTCACCGGTTACAATTTGTTGGTCAGGACATTGAGGATCCAGTTGCAGACAGCAGAGCAGAGACCTAGGTCACAGAATTTGGTCATTAGTTTGATTCTCCATCCAAGACTATGTGACATTGTCAGACAAATTGGAGACAAACGCAGTCTCTAATGTTATCCCTTCAAAACCGCTGCCTTATACAACAATCCTATTTCAAAGCTCTCCATATAACTTTTTTGCTCTATTTTTTAAACAAATCCAACTTTTACAGTCTCTCCATAAACCTGCAATTTCTCATCCTTAGTACCATTCTATTAAAGGTTTCTGTTCCATTTCTAAGACCTTAGTTTCAACATTCCTTCTAAATGTAAACCTGAAAGTCACTTCAACCCAACCCACTTAAACTGTATCACACGTCAGGCACAGGCATTTTATGGGATGTAAACTTACAAGCTATCATAAGCCAGTCAAGAAAAAAGATGTAGACAAAATGATGCTTGACATTTTCCTTAAAGTGTGATCCACAGAACTGGACACCTTACTGCTGCTGAGACTAGTTAATATTTACAAATTTTTACCCTGGCTTTCATACAATATGCCTTTATTAATAAAATCAAGAACTACATCTGCTTTTTAAACATCTTTTTCAACTTCTCCTGCCACTTTAAAAATTTGTGCACATTCATACTGTGGCATCTCTGAACTGTACTCCCACACATACTGTTTAGTTCATATTGTCTCTCATTCTTTGTACCAACATGTTATACTTCACTGTACCAAATTTCATCAACCATTTGCCTTTCCTATTTCACTATTCTGTCTGTATTCTTTTGAAGTCTGTTACTGTCCTTGTCATTGTTTACTACAATTTCAGGCTTTATATTATCCACAAACTTTTAAATTATACTCTGTAAACCCAAGTCCAAGATATAAACTAAATACAGCACTAGCCCTAATACCATAATATTGTAGGAATTGCTCACCATCCTATTGCACACTCTGCCTTAGCCAATCTGTGTTGCCACTGTCTCTTTAAGCCCACGGGCCTTACAGTTGCTCACAAATTGTTATAATAATTATATTGATGGATTACAGAAATTCAACTTCGATCATTTGATGTTAATACCTGGAACATTTATAGAATAAAGTGATTTGCTAATAGAGAAGAAATACTGAGGTAAAATTGTTGCTAAGATCACCTGATCAGATTGACTCATGTTCACAAAACCATCAGGAAAAAGAATTAGCCTCAGTCAAAATTAACTGCATTATAAAATGTAGGTATTGACACTCAGGTCTATATCTCCCAGTTAGTTCATATCTTTCTGGAAGTTAAACATTGGGTCACCTGCTGATCATCCAACTCAAAGTAAAACACTGATGCTAAACACCAGAATCAACAGATGAACTAGTTTTCAGGCATCAGTTTAAAAAGGTATGAAATCTGGAGAGAGTAATACAAACTGGTGCACATGTTTATGAATCATAATGCAGATGTAGTACATGCATACAGCGAATCGAAATGTAATTCCGATTATATTGTAAAGTGCATTTATCCCATAAATAGACAGATGAAGAAGTGGGAAGTTTTGACATTAGTAGAGAGAAATCTCTTTAATTCTGTGGTTATGTGGAATTCAAACAGAAAATAAATTGAGCAATATACAAAAGTCGTGAACTAAAAAGTGCCCTATATTTCTAAGCATTTCAGAACTTTAGATTTAAATTTAACAAATTGTCAAATATACTAAGTACAGGAATAGATAAGTACAGTTAAGAGTGCACAAAGTTGCCATTCACTGGTACCCGCTTGGTTACAAATCCAGAATTAAAAGATTTTAACAGAGCCAAAAGAGAAGCAAGAGAAATAGAAAAGTCCAGATCTTGGAGTACAAAGACTCATCTCCACAATGGTGCAGGCGCCACTCCGATCACTGGGACACCCAGGAGGGCCATTGCTGCTGCCATGCGAAAGGTCCCTTCTCGCTGCCAACTCCTGCCCCCTTACTGCCCACTCTCACTGCCGTCTCCTGCCCCCTTACGGCCCACTCTCACTGCCAGCTCCTGTCCCCTTACTGCCCACTCTCACTGCCGACTGCTGCCCCCTTACTGCCCACTCACACTGCCATCTGCTGCCCCCTTACTGCCCACTCACACTGTCGACTCCTTGCCCCCTTACGGCCCACTCTCACTGCCGACTGCTGCCCCCTTACTGCCCACTCACACTGCCATCTGCTGCCCCCTTACTGCCCACTCACACTGTTGACTCCTTGCCCCCTTACAGCCCACTCTCACTGCCGACTGCTGCCCCCTTACCGCCCACTCTCACTGCCAACTGCTGCCTCATTACCAGCCAACTCTCGCTCCTGCCTCGCCAGCTCGCTGTTGCTTCTGAACCGGCCCACTCTTGATCTGCCGCCATCACTCCAGCCCACACTCTATCCACTGTCGCTGCAGACATGACCTGCACTTTCAGCTCCCGCCGTATCGTTCCTGGACATGACCTGGCTCCTTATGTGGGTAATTAAAAAAGGGCAGGGTAATAGAATTATTGCAGAGAGGAGAGAGAAGAAAAAGATGAGAAGAAAGGAAAGTGAGTGCATGAGCAGAATGGAGCTCCAAATTGAGCAACTTACTCTGTCTCCAGCTTGCTGCTTGTAGACTTGAAACAAGTGATTGAATAAGAAGGCCTCAGGCTTGATCCCTTGCTGAATTTGTTGATCTCACCTTGGCAGTGAAGCATTGTACCTGCCTCAAAAAAAATTGACTAAGAGGGAAAAAAAAAAGCAGCTAGACTTAACAAACCTGAACGCAGTTTCGAAATCTTTATAGAAGTATGCATGTGTCGTTGTCAAATGAGATAGGACATGATTTTGCTGTGATGTTCCTTATTGTTAAATAGACTGCTAACACACATTACCTAAACTAACACATGAAATATGGTCACTCTGGTGAGATACTGGAATGAACTATTTGAATGTTAGCTTGTGACTTTGTGAGAGAACCGAAAACAATCGAGGCTTTGAGGTTAAGTGGGGGATAAAAGACAAAATACGAATTTATCTTATCTGAGGAAAGCTAGTCTTAGTCTTATTAGCAAGGAGATCAAAGTTCACGGGGAGAAAGTAGGAGAATGAGGTTGACAAACATATCAGCCATAATTTAATAACAGAGCAGACTCAATGGGCTGAATGGCCTAATTCTGGACCTAGATATTATGGATTTATTCCTTCGCTGTTTATAAAAACTAAAAAGTTCTCGCTGCTTCATGAATGCATAATGAACCTACTTCCACTCATGACTCACCTTCTGCTAACCATAATATCACTGCTACTTGGCAAGCAGTACTGTGTACATTCAGCTCAGAGTGACACACCACACACTAAGTACACACACCTGATTGATGCAATTAGGCAATGCCACTTTCATTTTAGTATACTTGACATCGTGCGGTACACCACAAATCTCCGGTACTCCTGCAATTTATTTCTCCTAGTGGATGAGTCACTCTCTACTTTTGAACTCATTGCATCCTTGTGCATTCTCAACAAAGTACATGTGGCTGTAGGTGGACAAATGATACTAAGGCCAGGCATCATTAATTATCATTCATCTTCTTTGTCTTTGCTACTGTTGTTTCAATTAGAATGGAGAAAGTTATGGTCTTCTACATGGAACAGTGTGTTGTAATTATATATCTGATGTACTGAAATTTGTGAAGATGAATTATTGGACGCACTAGACTGTCAGAATGAGTGGGCTCAGTAATCTGGGGACATTTGGACGTCAATGCAATGCCTTTATACTCTAACTCAGACATTAAATCAGCATGCGATTGCTGTGCTTCCCAACTAATTATATAAGAAGTGATACAAGATCTGGTATTTAACTGATTAAATGGAGTTTAAAATTGGGAGCCAGTGAAAATGTATTAAAGAGGATCCTGTATGATCTGAGGCTGTGCCTCCTCAGCACAATGACATTTGTCTAGATATGCTGCTGGGAACTGATAGCACCTAAAGAATATACAATTTCCTCATAAAAACTGAAAGAACTGTGTATGCTGTAAGTCAGGAACAAAAACAAAGTTGCTGGGAAAGCGCAGCAGGTCTGGCAGCATCTGTGAAGGAAAAAAATGGAGTTAATATTTATGGTCTGGTGAGCCTCCCTCAGAACAGGAAAAGGGATATGAAGAAGAGTCACCAGACTCGAAACGTTAGCTCTGTTTTTTTCCTTCACAGATGCTGCCAGACCTGCTTAGCTTTTCCAGCAACTTTGTTTTTGTACCATTTCCCTGTGGTGGAAAGAAGCAGCTTGCTGGGAACACTAAGACAACATGGTTGGAGGCATTAAAAGGGATAAACAGCATGCTCTAAGATAAAAAGAAGGTCAGGGCAATCATATGTTCACGTACTTTCTGCTGTGTCTTTCAGCTAAAATCCATCATCCTGTCCTCTAAAGTGTACTTCAACATGTCACTCCTAATATTAAACTATCTTATGTTTATGCATTAATTCCCTACATTCTTAAAATTGACAATTACCCTTACACAGTGCCATGCTTCTCCTTCATGGTCATCCTCAACACATGTTCTCCATCCATTCATTTAAATTATTCTATAACTCTTGCTGGAAGACCATGCTTGCCTGACTTAAAGGAGGAGAGCATTGAAATTGAAGGAGAGCCCGAGAACTAAATGTGATCCTCCTGTCTATTTTCAGCAAAAATGTGTAGAAGATGAAGCGCAGGAAATAAATGGATTGTAGCTGTGTCGCATCATTGGAGATGGGGAACTGGGGCCTCCCAGCTACATGATGGCAGAGTTAAATATTACACAGAAATATAACCACTAACATTCATCAGAGTAACATATTCATATTGGGGAGGAGAAGGTATGGTGGTGTTGCTACTGAACTAATATCCCAGAAGTCTAGGTAATGTTTTGATGGCCTGAGTTTGAATTGTTTAATAAGAGATGGTGGAATTTTACTTGACAAAAGTGAATCTCCGGTTAAAAATCTACTGATCGCCTTAAAACTATTTTTCAATTGTCGTTAAGAACACATCTGGTTCATTAATATTCTTCAGGGAAGGAAATCTGCTGTTCAAATCTGGTCTGGTCACCCTAAACTAGCCCCTCAAATGGCATAGCAAGCTATTCAGTTGTATCAAATCATTTCAAAAAGATCAAAATGGGAGAGGCCACCTGGTACCAAAAACAAGAACAGCAAATGCACCCAAGTTAACAGTAAAAAGTCCATGAGCCCGAACATCATAGATATAGGGGCAGAGTTAGGCTATTTGGGTCTAGTGAGTCTGCTCTGCCATTTGATCATGGCTGATGTGTTGGCCAACCCCATTCTCCTGTCTTCCCGCTGTAATTCTTGTTCCCCTTAATAATCAAGAGCCTACCTATCACTATCTTTAATACAGTCAGTGACTTGGCCTCCACAGACTTCTGCAGCTACAAATTCTATGAAATAACCATCCTCCTGGCTGAAGAAATTCCTCCTCATCTCTGTTCTGAAGTTATCTCTTCACTCAGAGGCTGGGCCTTCAGGTCCTAGTCTCTCTTACCAGTGAAAATATTTTCCTCACATCCACTCTATTTAGGCCTCTTAGTATTCTGTAAATTACAATCAAACTTTCCTTCTAAACTCCATGGAGTACAGACTCAGAGTCCTCAACTGCTTCTCATATGACAAGCCCTTCACCCCTGGGATATTTTTGTAAACTTCTTCTGGTCCTCCTCCAATGCCAGCACATCCATCCTTAGTTACAGGGCTCAAAGCTTCCTACAATAATCCAAATGTGGTCTGCCAAGACTCTTATACAGCCTCAGCAGTACATCTTTGCTCTTGTATTCTGGCCCTCTTGAAATGAATGCTAACATTGCATTTGCCTTCTGAACTGCCAAGTGATCCTGCATGTTAACCTTAAGAGAATCCTGAACTAGGACTCCTAAGTCACTTAGTGCTTTAGATTTCTGAAGCCTTTCCCCATTTAGAAATTAGCCTAGAACTTTATTCTTCTACCAAAATCCATAACCTCACACTTTCCCACATTGTTTCCTATCTGCCACTTCTTTGTCCATTCTCCAAGCCTGTCCAAGTCCTTCTGCAGCTGCCCTACTTCCTCAAAACTACCTACCCTTCACCTATCTTTCTGCCATCTGCAAACTTAGCAACAACTCATGTGTCCAGATCATTCATGAATAGAGTTAATAGTTGTGGTCCCAACACTGACACCAGGAGAATTTCATTAGTCATTAACTACCATCCTGAAAATACCACTTTATCTCCACTCTGTGTCACTGCCAGTCATCCAATCCTCTATCCATGCCAATACCTTTCCCCTAACATTATGGGATCTTATCTTATTTATCAGCCTCCTATGTGCCAACTTGTCAAAGGCCTTCTGGAAATCTAAATAGATCACATCCACAGGCTCTCTTTTGTCTAACTTACTTGTCAGGTGTGAATTTCCTTTGATGAAGGTGTGCTGACTCAATCCTGTTTTACCATGCACTTCCAAGTACACTGTAATCTCATCTTTAATAATGGACTCTAAGAATCTCACCAATGGCTGAGGTCGGGCTAAAAGGCCTATAGTTTCCTGTCTTCTGCCTCCCTCTTTCTTAAATTGGCGTGTTGCTTTAGCCATTTTAAGTCATCTGGGATCTTCCCTTGACTACAATAATTCCTCAAGGATCACTAATAAAGACTGTACAATCTCCTCAGCCATCTCTCCTTAAATTTCCTTGTTAAGGGGGCTAGTGCTAAAAGAGAAGGGCAGTTTTCACAAACTCGTCAACAACAACCTGACATATTCAAATTATAGAATTGTACCTTAAAATGACAGAGCTGTCTCACTGACAGAGAGTGTGGCACAGCAATATACTGTCAGGAGGAGTTGTGCTGGTAATTCCCAACAAGAATCCGGATACCACAAAGTCTCACAACACCAGGTCAAATATGGGCAAGACAATCTCCTCCCCCAACCCCCACATCCCACTACCTACCACCGCTCCACTTTGGTTAATGTATCAGTACTCCTTCATATTGAACATCACTTAATGGAAGCACTGAGGGTACCAAAGGTGCCTAACATACTCTAGGTAGGGACTTCAATGGTTTGTCAACAACAGTACTGACTAAACTGGTCAATTCTTAAAGGATTTACCTACTAAACGGGTCTGTGACAACTGCTTCATCCATCCTATTAATATCACACATAATCTGGTGTGGCCACAAGGAGCTAAACTCTAGCTTTTAGAGACAACAGATATGTCTGTATCAGCTCCCAAAGGCCCTAATAATTATTCCTGACCAAATGTAGTGATATATACAGCTATCTTGCAATAATCAATAGATGGGCCCAAGATGAAGCAAAGCTGACTGAGGGTTAGTGGTAGTCATCCATTTTGGTAGGAATAACAGCAAAATGGGCTATGTTTTAAATGGTAAAAAAATTGCAGCATGTTGCTGTGCAGAGGGACTTGAGTGTCCTTGTGCATGAATCGCTAAAAGTAGGATTGCTGGTGCTGCAGGTGATTAAAAAGGCAAATGGAATTTTGTCTGTCATTGAGAGAGGGATGGAGTTTAGCAACAACTCATGTGTCCAGATCATTCATGAATCCAGGCCACACCTGGAGTACTGTGTGCCGTTTTGGTCTCCTTACTTGAGGAGAGATATACTAGCACTGGAGGGGGTGCAGAGGAGATTCACATGTTTGTTTCCAGGGTTGAGAGGGTTGGATTATGAGGAGAGACTGAGTAGACTTGGATTATACTCATTGGGATTCAGAAGAATGAGGGGAGATCTTACAGAAACATATAAAATTATCAAGGGAGTAGATAAGGTGGACGCAGGGAGGTTGTTTCTGCTAGCAGGTGAAACTAGGAGTAGAGGGCATAGCCTCAAATTAAAGGGAAGCAGATGTAAGACTGAGGTCAGGAGGAACTTCTTCAGACAAAGGGCTGTGAATATGTGGAATTGGCTGCCCAGTGTAGCGATTGAAGCTACTTCACTGAATGTTTTTAAGGCAAGGCTACATAAAATTTTGAACAGTAAATAAATTAAGGGTTATGGCGAGTGGGCAGGTAAGTGGAGCTGAGTCACAAAAAGATCAGACATGATCTTATTAAATGGCGGGGCAGGCTCGAGGGGCCGGATGGTCTACTCCTGCTCCTAGTTCTTATGTAGGCCACCTCAAACAACCTTTATTCTGTATCACATGGTGGAAGGAGCGGCAAATATCACATGACAACAGGGGTTGTCATCTTGGAAATACTACAATAGGTAAAGGAAGAGTAATGCTATGGAACTTTCCCAAAGAGATGGAAATTAGTGAGTCACACTTGTTGGAACGTTAAATTTCCTGTAAAGATATGCTTCTTTAGAAATATCCTGCTTGTTGATAACTTTGGGGGTATAACTCCGCCATCACTTCAACTAAAAGGTTTGGCTTACAAAGCTTGTTTTTTTCTGAAACATGTAATTTTGTCTCACCCCTTTTTAGCACACTAAGGCAACAATTCCTTTGTCAAAGCATTTGGTATAGAAAAGGCACAAGTAGGCATTGATCAGTATTCATTGCACAATTCTTGTCAGCTGTCTCAGCATTGTTCGGAATGACAGACTTCCACCTGCACAAATCATCTGCTGAACTTCATTGAGCTCATTCTTATAGACATGGTGCTGCCGGATCTATCTGGTATTCATCTCTCAACTCTTTGCTCCTTCCAGACAACTCAGGTAAGAGGTTCCCAGAAAAAAATGCTTTCTTTTAACATTTAAAACAAGTTTCATTGTTGTATAAGGTGGCTTCTACACCACGGTTACTGAAGTTGATAAGCACATAGGGCAGATATTCAACTTGAACACATCAGAATTGAATCACCAAACTGTTTCTCATGGTTAATCTGAGAATTCAGTGCTAGTCCTCTCCAATTTCCTTAATCAGCTGCCTTGATTCTGCTAAGAGGGTGAAGTAAACATGAGAAAAGTTTCAACTAAGATCCAATGATAAATTCTGTCAGCTGGTCACGTTGTGATATTTAAAGTAGATCACTTCTTCATGGATTGATAGAAATGCCAATCTATACTGACAACAAAATGTATGCTGGTCCATTGCCAAGAGCTGCTTGATCAGCTACCACTGACATAAATGATGTATGAAATGGAAAGCCATTGCTCAGCTCTTGCAATCTATAAAGCTTTTCCAAACCCACCATCAGCTAATCCAATTTAGTTTCGACTACAACTGCTGCATTTCTGCTGATAGCTCATGTTTTTTTCAACAATTACTTCATGACTCCCCATGGCACTTCTTTATGGTCATCTTCCAGGAGAAAAAGGATGGTGCTTATAATGAAAAGAAAAAGAACTCTTTCATGGCCAGCAGACTTCTGAACATGCTTTAAGGCCAATGAAGCAATTATGAACAGTAGTGATCATGGTAATGTAAAACGTTGGGGAGCCAATTTACACAAAGTGAACTCTCAAAGACAGAATCATCCTAAATATCAGTTAAGCATTTTTTAAAAATGCTCCCTGAAGGATAAATATTGGATGGAGCATCAGGGATAACACCCTTCCTCTTCTTCAGAACAGCATGCTTTGTTTGATTTTTTACCACCTACTCAAGTAGGTCAATGCCCTCAAACTCTCAGAACACAGAGCATAGAATATAGAACAGTACAGCACAGTACAGGCCCTTCAGTGCACGATTTTGTGTCAAACTTTTACCCTAATCCAATGGTCTATCCAACCTCCACCCCTACCTTGTACTTGCATCCATATGCTTGCCTAATTGCTGCTTAAATACCCCTAATGAGGCCGAGTCCTCGACCCTCTCCAGCAATGCATTCCACACCTCGACCACTCTCTGAGTAAAGAACCTACCTCTGACATCTCCCCTATATTTACCCCCACTCATTTTAAAACTATGCCCCCATGTAATAGCTACCTCCATCTTAGGAAAAAGTCTCTGGCTGTCGACTCTATCGATACCTCTGATCATTTTGTACACCTCTATCAAGTCTCCTCTTATCGTATGTTGTTCTAAAGAGAAAAGCCGTAGCTCTCTCAACCTTTTTTCGTAAGGCCTTCCCACCATTCCAGGCAACATTCTGGTAAATCTCCTCTGCACCTTTTCCAACGCTTCCACATTTTTCCTGTAATGAAGCAACCAGAACTGGACACAATACTCCAGATGTGGCCAAACCAGGCTTTTGTATAGCTGGAGCATAACTTCACAGCTCTTGAACTCAATCCCTCTATTAATGAAAGCAAACACACCATGTGCCTTCTTAACAACTCTATCCACCTGGGTGGCAGCTTTCAGGGAAGTGTGGGCATGAACCCCAAGATCCCTCTGCTCCTTCACGCTGCCAAGAATCTTTCCATTAACTCTGTATTCTGCTTTCAAGTCTGTCCTTCCAAAATGAATCACCTCACACTTTTCAGGATTAAACTTCATCTGCCACTTCTCAGCCCATCTCTACATCCTATCAATATCCCTTTGTAAACTAGAACAGCCCTCCACACTATCCACAACTCAACCCACATTCATATCAATCCTTCCACTCCTTCATCCAAATCATTTATAAAAATCACAAATAGAAGAGGGCCCAGCACTGACCCTTGTGTTACACCACTCGTAACTGAGCACCATGTTGAACATTTTCCATCCACTATCACCCTTTGTCTTCAAAGGGTCAGCGAATCCTGAATCCATTCTGGCACATCTCCCTCTATCCCATGCTTCCTTACCTTCTGCCTGAGCCGACCATGGGGAAACTTATCAAATTCCTGACTTAAATCCATGTATACCACATTGACTGTTCTACCTTCATCCACACATTTGGTCACCTCTTCAAAGAATTCAGTAAGGTTTGTGAGGAATGATCTACCCCTCACAAAACCATGCTGACTGTCATGAATCAAACTGCCTTTCCAAGTGATCATAAATCCTATCTCTCAGAGCCCTTTCCAATAATTTGCCCACCACTGAAGTAAGACTAACTGGCCTGTAATTTCTGAGGTTATCCCTATTCCCTTTTTTGAACTAGGGAATGACGTTTGCCACTTTCCAATCTTCCGGCACTATACCCGTGGACAGTGAGGACACAAAGATCATTGCCAAAGGCCCTGTGATCTCTTCCCTCACTTCCCATAGAATCCTTGGATAAAACCCACCAGGCCCAGGGGGCTTATCTATCTTCAACTTCCTCAAAATTTCTAGCACAGCTTCCTTACTAACATCAACTTCCTCTAGCCTACCAGCCTGTTTCACACTTCCTCCTCGACAACAAGGACCCTGTCAGTTGTGAATATTGAGGAAGAGTATTCATTCAGGACCTCTCCTATCTCATTAGGCTCTCTGCACAAATTCCCTTTACAATCCTTGATCGGCCCTACCCTTTCTGTGGTCATTCTCTTATTCCTCACGTATGTGTAAAAAGCCTTGGTCCTATTTGCCAAGGTTTTCTCATGCCCCTTATAGCTCTCCTAAGCCTTTTCTTCAGCTCCTTCCTGAATAATTTGTATCCTTCTGGACCCTTTCCTGTTCCTTGTTTCCTAAACCTTACATAAGCATCCTTCTTCCTCTTAAACAGTCGTTCGACCTCTCTTGAGAACGAAGGCTCCCTCACTTGATCACATCTTCCCTGCCTGCGAGGGGCAAACATATCGAGCACATGCAGTATGCATTCCTTAAACAATCTGCACATTTCAATAGCTTCCCCGACAGCATCTGTTCCCATTTTATCTTACCCGGTTCTTGCCTAACAGAATTATAATTACCCTTTCCCCAATTATAAACCTTACCCTGCTGTATGTACTTAGCTTTTCCCACGGCTATTATTAAAGTGACAGATTTATGATCGTTACTGCCAAAATACTCTCTACCAACAGGTCTAACACTTGGCCCGGTTCATTGCTAAGCACCAAATCCAAACTGCCCTCTCCTCGTGATGGTCTATCGATGAACTGTGTCAGGAATCCTTCCTGAATGCACTGGACAAAATCCACTCCTTGTAAACTATTAGAACTAAAATGTTTCCAATCAATATTTGGAAAGTTGAAGTCACCCAAGGCTACAACCCTGAGACTTCTCTACCTTTCCAGTATCTGCCTCCCTATCCACTCCTCCACTTCTCTGTAACTATTAGGGGGTCTGTGAAAAAAAAACAACAAAGAGGCTGCTCGTTTCCTGTTCCGGACCTCAACCCAAACTGATTCTGTAGACATATCATTCTCAAACTGTCTTTCAGTAGATGCTATACTAGTCCTAACTAGCAATGCCACTCCCCATCTCTTTTTCCACCCTCCCTATTTCTTTTAAAGCATCTCAATCCCAGAACTTCCAACAACCATTCCTCTCCTTGAGTTACCCAAGTTTCTGTAATGGCCACAACATCATAGTTCCAAGTATTGACCCATGCTCTAGGTTCATCCGCCTTATTTCTGATACTTCTCGCATTGAAGTTTACACACCTCAAACCATTCCTGTGTCCACAATTATGCTCCATTGGCAGTATTTCTTTAAAAACAAGCTCACTCCTTATTGTGTCTGTTGGGAGGCTGAATACCTCATCCTCTGAATTATAAATCCCGTTTCCCACCCCCTGCCAATCTAGTTTAAACCATCCCATATAGCTCGAGTAAACCTCCCTCCCAGGATATTTGTGCCCTTCAGGTTCAGATGCAATACATCCTTACTGTATAGGTCCCACCTACACTGAAAGTGCTCCAATCATCCAAATAATGGAAGCCCCCCTGCCTCGACACCAGCCCTGTAGCCACGTGTTTAGCTGCCTCCCTCTCTATTTCTTACCACGTTCTCACATGGCACTGGTAGTAATCCAGAGATAACTACCCTGTTTGTCCTGGACTTCCAACCTGACTCCCTGTACACATTTTCACATTCTCTGTCCTTTTTCTATCTCTGTCATTGGTATTGATATGTACCATGACCTCCCACTTAAGGATCTTGAAGGCACGACCCAAGACATCATGGACCCTAGCACCCAGGAGGCAACTTACCAACTGTTCATCTCAATCACAAGCACAGAGCCGCCTGTCCATGCTTCTTACTATTGAATACCCCAGTACAATTGCTCTCTTATTCACCCCCCTTCCCTTCTGTGCCACAAGGTCAGGCTCAGTGCCAGTCCGCTGTGGCCTCCCCTCCTAGTTGTCCCCCCAACAGCATCCAAAATGGTTTACTTATTATTGAGGGGAATGTCTATAGGGGATCCCTGCACTGTCTACCTATTCCCTCTCCCCTTCCTGACAGTCACCATGCTACCTTTATCCTGTACCTTTGGCGTGACCTCCTCCCTATGTCTCATCTCTATCACCCCCTCAGCTTCCCGAATGATCCGAAGTTCATCCAGGTCCAGCGCGGTTTGTGAGGAGCTGGAGTTGGGTGTACTTCTCGCAGGTGAAGCCAGAGGGGACACCAGCAGTGACCCTTACCTCCCACATCCTGCAAAAGGAGCAGGCACCTGACCTAGCTTCCATTCCCTCTACTCTCGATTTCCATAAGAATTGAACAAAAAAGCCACATATTTCAACCCATCAGAGCAACGTGGGAAAAATACATTTGTTTTTTTGTGCTTAATTTGGATGTTAAAATGTAACATTATCATGTGGAAGACAAGCATGCCACTAACAAAATCACATCATTCACTGAAAAATAATAACAATGTTATCGTGCAAGCTGTCATAAAGGTTTCAAAGACATTCAAGGTAAATTTTAAAGAAAAACATAAAGCTTAACCTCTCGTTAAAGTCAAAAAAAGTTGACTTACAGATTTAACAAAGTGTGGAGCTGGATGAACACAGCAGGCCAAGCAGCATCTTCAGGAGCACAAAAGCTGATGTTTCGGGCCTAGACCCTTCATCAGAAAAGATCTAGGTCTGAAATGTCAGCTTTGGTGCTCCTAAGGTGCTGCTTGGCCTGCTGTGTTCATCCAGTTTCACACTTTGTTATCTCGGATTCTCCAGCATCTGCAATTCCCATTATCTCTTGACTTACAGAATTGACTGTTTACTCAAACCCACTGACCTTCATTGCTTGACATTATTTTATAATGCAGTATTTCAAATGTGGCCATTTTCATCACAATTTCACACAGGCTCCTTCAACATGATCACTACTTCACAGCAGCTCTATTGATCTTACAACAGTGGAAAACGAAAGGCCACAAAGTCAAATATTCAAATATTATTCTTTAATATAACGTTTACAAAGAATATACAAGTTTCAACTTGCAATTCTTCTTATTAAATGAAAGTGCTATTGGAATAAATGTTATTATTGTAATTGGAGGATATTAGAAGTATTTTATTTTGTTTTAAACTTCAAGGGGCTGCAAGTAATTCATGCCTGTTCTCATACCATTATGGGAAATCAGCCAGCCCTTGTTCCATTACACAGTGCTCAAAGATCAATTCTTGAAGGATGCTGTTTAAGAAAATGGATTGCACAACATTTGTTTTTCAGATGATAAACAAGTGGTGAAAAGTCTAAATGGAAAGTGACATGCACTTGATTATTCAGGATGTTCACCTCAAATTGGTGCTACTGCTTATGCAACCCAGGGTTCATAGCTTAATTCAGGTTCCTAAACGAAAATAGCTTCTAAAATACAAGGTCCACATATTTTCGGGCCAGCAGAATTTGCCAGCAAAGAAAGTGAGTGAAAAAACGGCTTTACTTGCCTGAACCATGGAGTCTGAATTCACATATCACATTGAAACCACGTAGGCCAGCAATCACTTACCCACTTCTAACTTATTCTGAATCCTCCTCAGGATTAGAGCACTACTCTTTGATGCTATCTATGGCATACTGCTCTCTTTCTAATGACGGCAGGAGGATTTTTTTTTGCAAAAGTAATAAGATTTGCTAACTTAAATACAATCCCACATAACTGGTTAGTTAAATAGAAGACTTCCTGGTCCATGAAAGATATCAGCAGTCTTTCACCTTTCATCTGAATGAATCTGCATTGCACTTCCTCTATTGCCTCAACATTTGACTAATTCCAAAAACGTACAATGACTTTTCTAGGCTTAGACCTACAGCAATCATTTTATTACCTGGTACCTATGGGATCAGGAATAAATTGTTTGATAATCAAGAGATGCACATAACCACAGCAAATGCTGGCCAAGCGAAGCTTCGAGACATCAGCATCCCTCAAAAAAAATCTATGTAAAAATGTCAACATGCCTCCTAAAATCAATGTAAAAACACACAGTAAGTAATAGAAACATAATGTAGGGGTAAACATTCATAATTGTACATTATTTACAATATAAATACTCGGACATTGTGGTAGATCTTGGTATTTGAGATGTATAATTATTGGTGGTTTATCAAGAGGGCAGATTGATAAGGTGCCGGTTAAAATGAAGTTTGCTGTAGTTTCACTATTATTTATTCTATACCTTATGCTAAAAAAAATCCTGTATTCATTTGCCTTGTGGCCTCATCCTGTTAGTTTATAATGTCTCCAGAACTCATAAGACCAGAACTTGTTGAAGCAGAGATGGGTTATTCAGCCCACAGGTCTACTCTGCCATTTAATGAGACCATGGCCGAAACAATACTGCTCAACTCCACTTTCCTGCCTTATCCCCAAAACATTTAATTCTGTTACTGATTAAAAGCCTTGAATGTGCTTAATGACCCAGCCTTGACAGACATTTATGGTTCAAAAGAATTGCACAGATTCACTACCCCCTGAGAGAATACATTCCTACTCAGAGATAGGAAGAACTGCAGATGCCAGAGAATCTGAGATAACAAGGTGGAGAGCTGGATGAACACAACAGGTTGAGCAGTATCAGAGTAGCAGGAAAGCTGACATTTTGGGCCTGGGCCCTTCTTCAGAAATGCATTGATATCTTTTTATCTCACTTTCCCCCTCAGCTCTGGGTTTAAATGTGTGACAAGTTATTCTGATATTATACCATCTAGTTCTAGTCTCTCCTATGAGGTGAAAACATCTTTGTTATGATAAAGAGTCACCAGGCTCAAAACATCAGCTTTACTTTCTCTCCATAGATTATGCCGCACCTGCTGATTTCTCCAGCAATTTCAGTTTTTGTTTCACATCTCCAGCAGCTATAGTTCTTGTTTTGTTTCTGCATCTATTCAGCCAAAACCCCTAGGAGTCTGTTTCAATAAGGCTGCCTCTCATTCTTCTAATTTCCAGTGAGTACAGGGCCAAACTCCTCAACCATCCCTCATGAAACAGGCCCTCCATATCTTGGATCAGCCTTGTGAGCCTTCTCTGAACTCCTTCAATGCCAGTACATTTTTCCCAAACCACTTAAAAACCCTATGTTCCCTGTCATCCAATACCCTTTTTGTCATAGTTGTTACTGCCTTTCACCAAAATGCAGAATATTACACAGACATTGAGTACATTCTACCTTTTAGTTATTCGTCCAGAAAACAGGGGCTTTGTTTGCTGGGCCAGAATTTATTTCCCATCCCTCTTTGCTCTTGAGAATCTTGTGGTGAACTGCTTACATGAACTGCTACAGTTCGTATGACATCCTTGAAGGTGTAAAGTGTACATCCTCAGCCAGTCAAAATGTCAAACATCTGATTGATGCTTCTCCAGTTCACAACCCTCAGACTGGTTGTAACTGATTTTCCTTGCACTTTTGCAACCCCTTTGATCTTGGCTTCCACTGTTCAATGTCAGTGATAGCTGTTTGCTGGTGTTTAATTTAGTTTGTCCAATGTTCTGTCAGGCCTGTGTGGCAATTTAGAATGTCCAATTTTGGGCCTGTGGCCATTTGACCACCATGGGCTTTTGTTATCCTCCTGGAATTTGGACATACAAGAGCTGATTGGACTGTTGTATATAAGATCCTGAATGATCTTTACAAGGTGGATGAGGAAAAGATGTCTTTTTTGTGAGTCAGTCCAAACCTTCGTGACACTAATCTAAAATTAGAGGAACTCTCTGTCTCTGAAGGCATTGGAGGCAAAGTTAGCAAATATTCTTTAAGGCAGAAATTAGGCTAGTTGGAAATACAAATGTAAAAGCATGAAAGCTAAGAGCAAAAACAGATCCTTTGGATACTCACATTTCCTCCATCATTTTATAGCATGGAAACAGACCCTTTAGTCCATGAAGACCTAACATCCCAATCTGATCTAGTGCCATTGACCAGCATTTGTCCCATATCTCTTAAACCCATCTTATTCATATATCCATCCAGATATCTTTTAAATGTTGTAATTGTACCCAACTCCACATCTTTCTCTGGCATGGTGGCTCAGTGGTTAGCACTGCAACCTCACAGCCCAGTGACCCAGGTTCGATTCCTGCCTTGGGCAACTGTCTGTGTGGAGTTTGCATATTCTCCCCGGGTCTGCGTGGGTTTCCTCCGGGTGCTCCAGTTTCCTCCCACAGTCCAAAGATGTGCAGGCTAGGTGGATTGGACATGCTAAATTGCCCATACTATTCAGGGGTATGTGGTTACGGGGACATGGGTCTGGGTGGGATGCCTCAAGGGGCGGTGTAGACTTGTTGGGCCGAAGGGCCTTTTCCCACACTGTAGGGAATCTAATAAAAAAAATGTTCCATATATGTGCTGTCCTCTGTGTGAAAAAGTCACCCCTTGGATCCTTTTTAATCTTTTCCCTCTCACTACAAATCTGTGCTCTCTAGTTTTAGACTCTCCACCCTAGGAAAAAGACCTTGGCTGTTGACTCTATCCATGTTCTCATGATTTAATTAAGCTGTATAAGGTTACCCTCAGCCCCCATTGCTCCAGGGAAAGAAATACCCCAGCTTATTCAGTATCACACTCTCGTCCCAGCAAACATCCTTGTAAATCTTTTCTGCATCCTTTCAAGTTTAATAACGTCCGTCCTATAGAAAAGCAACCAGAATTGTATGCAGTATTCTAAGAGAGGGCTCACCAATGTCCTGAATAGCTGCAACATGACGTATCAACTTCTGTACTCAATGTTTTGACAAATGAAAGCAAGAAAGCTAAATGCTTTCTTCACCGCCCTGCCTACCTGCAACTCCACTTTGAAAGAACTATGCACCTGCAACTCTAGGTCTCTTTGTTCGGCAACACTCCCAGTGCTCGACCATTAACTATACAAGTCCTTACCAAAATGCAACACCTCGTATTTTATCTGAATGAAACTCTATCTACCACTCCTCAGCTCATTGGCCCATTTGATCAAGGTCCCATTGGACTCTGAGATAATCTTGTTACCACACAACCTGCCACGACACACCCGCTATTGTCAGTCATTAATAGTCCCCATTAACAACTATTCACCCCTCCAGCCTGATCGTTAGCAACTCCTTTGTCCGTCCAGCTGTATTTCTCTCTCTTTGAGCTCTAGCCTATCACTTCCTCCCTACCCCACCCACCTCCCTATTTTCTGCATTTAAACTAACGTTTTCCCAGCCACTATCAGTTCTGAGGAAGAATCACTGAACCTGAAACATTAATTCTGTTTTCACCTCCACAGAAGAATTGCCGACCTTTTCCAGCAACTTTGTCTTTTTTTCCTGATTTACAGCATCCGCAGTTCTTTTAGTTTTTAATCTTTTTCACTGTTCACTGCATCACTAATTTTAGTGTCTTCTGCAAACTTACTAACCATGCCTCGTATTTTGACATCCAAACCATTTGTGTAAATGACAAAAAAAAACAGTGGACCCAGCTCCAAACCTTGTGGCACACCACTGGGCAGAGTCCTCCAGTCTGAAAAGCAATCCTTTCCCACCACCCTCTGTTGCCTACCTTCTAGCTAATTTTGTATCTAGTTGGCTAGCTCTGCCAGATCCCATGTGATATAACCTTACTAATCAGTGAAACCTTGTGGAGCATTTCACTGAACCCCACATAGACAACACCTACTGCTCTGTCTTCATCCATTTTGTTCTCAGTTCTTCAAAAACCTCAATCAAATTGGTGAGATGTGATTTCCCACACATTAGCCATGTTGATTATCCTTAATCAGTCCTTGCTTTCTCAAGTGCATGAAAATCCTGTCTCTCAGAATCTCGTCCAACAATCTACTCACCACTGACATAAGACTCACTGGTCTATTGTTTCCTGCCTTTTCCTTAATACTTTTCTTAAATAGTGGCACCACATCAGCCACCCTCTAGTCTTCTGGCACCTCAGCCATGGCTGTTGATGATACATGTCAGCAAGGGACCAAAAAATATCTTCCCTAACTTACCACAAAATTCTGGGAAACACCTGATCAGGTCTCAGAGATTTACCTACCTTCATGCATTTTAAAGACTTTCTACACCTTCTCTTCCATAATATAAATTCTTTTCAAGACACCACTATTTGTTTCCCTAACCTCCATGTCCTTCTGAACAGTTAATACTGATGTAAAATATTCATTTAGTATCTCATCCATCTGCTATGGTTCCACATGTAGACTGCCACATTGATGTCTAATGAACCCAATTTCCTTCCTGGTTACTCATTTGCCTTATGTTCGTATGTTTTCAATGTTCTCTTTCAAATTTGCTTTACACCTCAAATTATCAATTACCTGTGTTATTTTGGTTTTGTCTGTGAATTTGGATACCTCTCACCTCTTGTTTTACTTGTTTTATGTCCAAATCATAAATATGTACAATGATCAGAAATGGATCCTGGCAGGACTATTGGGATGACAATATTCTAAGAAACTGCTCCTAATTTCAACTCTCTAGTTGCTTCCAGCTGGTGTAGGAGGGAGGGCTTCAGATATGTAGATAATTGGGATGCCTTCTGGGGAAGGTGGGACCTGTACAAGAAGGACGGGTTACATCTGAACTGGAAGGGGACCAATGTCCTGGGTGGAAGGTTTGCTCGAGTAGTTCGAGAGGGTTTAAACTAGTATGGCACCGGGGTGGGAACCTGAGCTGTATACCGGAGGTGAGAGTTGATGCAGGTGAGGCAGTAGCAAGAGGTAGGCCAGCTAGTGGGAAGGAGTTTCCTGGGAAGGAACCAAGGGATCGGTTAAAATGTGTTTGCTTTGATGCAAGGAGTATCAGGAATAAAAGTGATGAACTTAGAGCATGGATCAGTACCTGGTGCTATGATGTTGTGGCCATAACAGAGACATGGGTTTCTCATGGGCAGGGATGGTTGCTGGATGTTCCAGGGTTTAGAACATTTAAAAAGAATAGGGAGGGGGGAAAAAGAGGAGGGGGTGTAGCACTACTAATTAGAGAGGGTATCACAGCTACAGAAGCTTCCATTGTCGAGGAAGATCTGCCTACCGAGTCAGTATGGGTGGAAATTTGGAACAGCAAGGGAGTAGTCACCTCATTAGGGGTTTACTACAGGCCCCCCAATAGCAGCAGGGAGATTGAAGAAAGCATAGGTCGGCAGATTTTGGAAAAGTGTGGACGTTGTAGGGTTGTTGTAATGGGTGACTTTAACTTTCCCAATATTGATTGGAACCTAGTTCGAGCAGAAGATTTGAATGGAGCTGTTTTTGTAAGGTGTGTTCAGGAGGGTTTCCTAACGCAGTATGTTGACAGGCCGACGAGGGGAGAGGCCATTCTAGACTTGGTGCTCGGAAACGAGCCGGGGCAGATATCAGATCTTGTGGTGGGAGAGCGTTTTGGTGATAGTGACCATAACTGCCTCACATTCTACATAGCTATGGATAAGGAGAGGATTAGGCAAAATGGGAGGATATTTAATTGGGGAAGAGGAAACTATGACGCGATTAGACATGAGTTAGAAAGCATGGACTGGGAGCAATTGTTCCTTGGTAAGGGAACTATAGACATGTGGAGACTGTTTAAGGAACAGTTGTTGCAAGTGATGAGTAAAGATGTCCCTCTGGGACAGGCAAGAAGGGGTAAGATAAAGGAACCTTGGATGACGAGAGCGGTGGAGCTTCTTGTGAAAAGGAAGAAGGTAGCTTACATAAGGTGGAGGAAGCTAAGGTCAAGTTCAGCTAGAGAGGATTACACGCAGGCAAGGAAGGAGCTCAAAAATGGTCTGAGGAGAGCCAGGAGGGGGCACGAGAAAGGCTTGGCAGAACGAATTAGGGAAAACACAAAGGCATTTTACACTTATGTGAGGAATAAGAGAATGGTCAAAGAAAGAGTAGGGCCGATCAGGGATAGTATAGGGAACTTGTGTGTGGAGTCTGAGGAGGTAGGGGAAGCCCTACATGAGTTTTTTGCTTCTGTCTTTACGAAAGAAACAAACTTTGTAGTGAATGAAACCTTTGAAGAGCAGGTGTACATGCTGGAATTGATAGAGATAGAGGAAGCTGATGTGCTGAAAATTTTGTCAAACATTAAGATTGACAAGTCGCCAGGCCTGGACCAGATTTGTCCTCGACTGCTTTGGGAAGTGAGAAATGCAATTGCTTCGCCACTTGCGAAGATCTTTGCATCCTCACTCTCCACTGGAGTCGTACCTGAGGACTGGAGAGAGGCAAATGTAACTCCTCTCTTCAAGAAAGGAAATAGGGAAATCCCCGGCAATTACAGACCAGTAAGTCTCACGTCTGTCGTCTGCAAGGTGTTAGAAAGGATTCTGAGGGATCGGATTTATGACTAGCTAGAAGAGCATGGCTTGATCAAATGCAGTCAACACGGCTTTGTGAGGGGCAGGTCATGCCTCACAAACCTTATTGAGTTCTTTGAGGATGTGACTAGAAAAATTGATGAGGGTCGAGCTGTGGATGTGGTGTATATGGACTTCAGTAAGGCATTTGATAAGGTTCCCCATGGAAGGCTCATTCAGAAGGTCAGGAGGAATGGGATACAGGGGACCTTAGCTGCCCGGATACAGAATTGGCTGGCCAACAGAAGACAGCGAGTGGTAGTAGAAGGAAAATATTCTGCCTGGAAGTCAGTGGTGAGTGGGGTTCCACAGGGCTCTGTCCTTGGGCCTCTATTGTTTGTAATTTTTATTAATGACTTGGATCAGGGGATTGAAGGATGGGTCAGCAAGTTTGCAGATGACACAAAGGTTGGAGGGGTCGTTGACAGTATAGAGGGCTGTTGTAGGCTGCAGCGGTACATTGACAGGATGCAAAGATGGGCTGAGAGGTGGCAGATGGAGTTCAACCTGGATAAATGCGAGGTGATGCATTTTGGAAGGTCGAATTTGAAAGTTGAGTACAGGATTAAGGAAAGGATTCTTGGCAGTGTGGAGGAACAGAGGGATTTTGGTGTGCAGATACATAGATCCCTTAAAATGGCCACCCAAGTGGACAGGGTTGTTAAGAAAGCATATGGTGTTTTGGCTTTCATTAGCAGGGGGATTGAGTTTAAGAGTCGTGAGATCTTGTTGCAGCTCTATAAAACTTTGGTTAGACTGCACTTGGAACACTGCGTCCAGTTCTGGTCGCCCTATTATAGGAAAGATGTGGATGCTTTGGAGAGTGTTCAGAGGAGGTTTACCAGGATGCTGCCTGGACTGGAGGGCTTATCTTATGAAGAGAGGTTGACTGAGCTAGGTCTCTTTTCATTGGAGAAAAGGAGGAGGAGAGGGGACCTAATTGAGGTAAACAAGATAATGAGAGGCATAGATAGAGTTGATAGCCAGAGACTATTTCCCAGGGCGGAAATGGCTAACACGAGGGGCCATAGTTTTAAGCTGGTTGGAGGAAAGTATAGAGGGGATGTCAGAGGCGGGTTCTTTACACAGAGAGTTGTGAGAGCATGGAATGCGTTGCCAGCAGCAGTTGTGGAAGCAAGGTCATTGGGGTCATTTAAGAGACTGTTGGACATGCATATGGTCACAGAAATTTGAGGGTGCATACATGAGGATCAATGGTCGGCACAACATCGTGGGCTGAAGGGCCTGTTCTGTGCTGTACTGTTGTATGTTCTATGTTTATATTTAAGGAGCACCTCATTAGCTGCAAAGAACTTTAGAATGCCCTAAAATCTGAAAATCACAATAGAAATATGAGATACTTTCTTCTCTTTAACCATCTTTTAGCCCAAATTCTTACCTCCTCTAATTCCTTCACCCATAATTTTTTCTAATATTTTCTGATGTGTTACCTTGAGAACATTTTTGTGAAATTCCATTCATTGCATTTCCCCCAATCATCATATCAGTCAATTCCTCATAGAGCTATTTTAGATTTGGCAAGGAACACCTTGCTCTTGCTATTATGTCTTGGACCTCACACCCAGTGTTTTGCAGTGAGGCTCTAATAGCAGTGCACCTGACCCTCTCATGAATTGGAGGCTGAGAAGATAGCTTTCACTTGCAAACTGCAAGGTGATGTTAACATCCTAGAGTATTATTTGATTATCTCAGAGGGAAAATTCAAAACCCTAAATAGTTAAGCTGATTTGTTAAGTTCCAAGAAAAGGAAACCAGTTGGAGAGGTTTCTGGATGCTAGAACAATGAGGATGACAGAACAGACTTTTTTTGAGTAGATCATTGTATATAAGGTTTCTAAACTTATAAAACTGGTGCATCATATCTGCATAACTCTGAGATGTGGAATATAAAGCAAACCGTGTTTATTTTCTATATAAATACAGAAGTTGCTGGAACAGCTCAACAGTTCTGACAGCATCTGTGAAGAGAAATCAGAATTAACATTTCGGATCTGGTGACCCTTCCTCAGAACTGAGAAAGGAAAATGTTGGTTCTTATGCAGAAGACAAGGAGGAGGGAGGGGGCAAGTAGTAAATGGCCGGTGGGGATATAACTTAAAGAAAGAGAAGAACAGTTTCACAGACCAAAGGAATGGATAACAATCTGGCTAGGAGGGTGAATAGCTGTTAATGGAGACTGTTAGTGGCTAACAATGAGTTATGTGTAATATGGGACAATGAGGTTACAAGGCCTGGTGGGTGGTGGTGGGTTCTAGGACATAGGGGATTTCAAGTTCTAAAGTTATTGAGCTTGATATTGAAGTGAAAAGATTGCAGGGTCCCCAAGTGGAAAGTGAGGTATTGTTCTTGTGGCATAAGCTGAGCTTTGCTGGAGCACTGCAATAAGCCAGAGTCAGAGATATTGGTCAGGGAACAAAGTGGTATGTTGAAGTGGCAGGCAACTGGAAGCTCAGGGTCAGTTTTGTGAGCAGAATGTTGATGTTCTGCAAAACAGTCACCAAGTCTATGTTTTGTTTCCCTAATGTAGAGGAGACCACATTGTGAGCAGCAAATGCAGTTGACTAGATTGTGTGAAGTGCAGTTGAAGTGTTGCTTCACTTAGAAGGTATGTTTGGGCCTTCAGAAACTGAGGAGGGAGGAAGCGAATGGGCAGGTGGCAGTTGCAGGGCCTAGTGCCATGGGGCGGTGGGGTGTGTTGGGTGTGAAGAAAGAGTGGACCATGGTGTTGCAGAGGGGATGAAATCTTATAGAAGGCAGACAAAGGAGAGGATTATGCACCTGTTGGTGGCATCTAGCTGGAGGTGGCAGAAATGGCAGCTAATGATCTTCTGGATGTGGATGCTGGTGGGATGGTATGGAAGGACAAGGGAAACCCGATTGCTGGGGTGGGAGGGAAGAGAAGGGTGAGAGACAAAGTGCAGGAGTTAGGTCAAACTTGCTTGAAGGCCCTGCCAAGAATGGTGCTGAGGAGTGCTCAGATGAGGAAGAAGGTACACATTTCAGAGGCTCTTTAGTTGAAGTTGGCATCATTGGAACACACGCGATGCAGATGTAGGAAATGGGAGAATGGAATGTAGTCTTTACAGGAGGCAGGGTGAGAGGATGTAAAGTCCAGGTAACTTTGGGAGTTAGTGGGTTTATAATTGATGATAGTGGCCTGTTTATTCCCAGAAATAGAAACAGATATGTTAAGGAAGGGAAAGAAGAAGTCACAGATAGACCAAGTTGAAGTGAGGGCAGGGTGGAAATTGAAAGCAAAATTGATAAACCTTTCCAATTCTGGACAAGAGAGGGAAACAACACTGATGATATCATCAATATATCAGAGAAAGAGTTGTGGGTGTCAGCCAGAACAGGATTGGAATAAGGTGTGTTCCACGTATCCTACAAAGAAGCAGGCATAGCTATGGCCCATGCAGGTACCCATGGCCACTCCCCTAAGTGGGTGAAGAAAATGACAGGAGTTAAAAGAGAAGTTATTTAGATTGAGGACAAGCTCAATCTGGCATAGGAGAGTGGTGGTGGATGAGGATAGTTTATGCCTTTTCTCCAGGAAGAAGTAGAGAGCTCTGAGACCAGCTGGTGGGGGATGAATATGCAAAGGGATTGTATGTACATGGTAAAGAGGAGGTAGGTGGGGCCTACAAATTGGAAATTCTGAAACTGGCATAAAGCATCAGAGGAATCATGGGGCAGCTTTCTGGACTCAATATCAAGTTCAATAACTTTAGGACTTGAACTCTACTATGTCCTAGACCCCATTCCCACGCACAAGGTCTTGTGATCACATAGCCTGCTATTGCTTACAACCCATTGTTAGCCATTAACAGTCTCCATTAACAGCTGTTCACCTCCCTAGCCAGGTTATTATCCACTCCTTTGTCTGTGCCACTGTCCTTCTCTATCCTTATGCTCAATCCCGAACTAATATTCAGTCCTTAGCCCCCCTTTCCCCAACCTATCTTCAGCATATAAACCAACATTTTCCGGCTACCATTAGTTCTGAGGGAGGGTCACCAGACCGAAATGTTAACTCTGATTTCTCTTCACAGATGCTGCCAGACCTGCATAGCTTTTATTTTTAACTGATTTCTGTTTTTGATTCTGATTTACAGCATTCACAGCTCTTTCAGTTTCCATTTAGAATTTATTTTTTGCTTTTCTTTTAATCAGCTTTGCCAAAAAAATCTATTTTAAAGAAAGAAAAATAAATTAATGAAAGAAGGCAAGCTAGAAATGAAAACAAATGAAAATAAGAAGATGAGTGAGAACAGACTAGTGGTTAACATACAAGCAAATCTAATGGTCTCCTGTAGACCATTAAATCGTGTATCTGATTGGGGACCAAAACTGTCATGAGAATGTAAAAGAGGGCATCATTAAGGTATTAAAATAATACTTTCACTTGTCTTTGTTTCAGAATAAGATATTGCCAAAATCATAGTAGTGGAAAAGCATTTAGAACTGTTAATCAGGGAGAAAATTATTTGGAATGGATCATTTACAAAAATAAACGTTTAACTTGATTGATATTTTTGTGAGCGAACAGAAAGACATGATGAAGTTAATAAAGTTGAGGCTGAGTGCATGGACTTCCAAAAGGCATTTGATAAAATGTCAAATGATAGATTTGCTGGCAAAATTGAAAGCTAGGGAAGGAAAACGACAGTGGTAGCCTGGATATAACACTGCTTCGGTCTGAGGAAACAGACCGTAGTGACAAGGTTAGATTTATTTTCTTACAAAAGATAAGCTAAGAAGAGACTAAATAGAGATTTACAAAAGCATGTAAGATCTGGACAGAGTAGACAGGGAGAAACTTCTAATCAGGGTATTTGTAGAAAGAAAGGAAACTTATTTAAATTGTTTGGAAAAGGAAGCAATATTGGCTTGTGGAAAACAATTTTCTTAAGCAGCAAGTGCTTAGAGCATTCAATGCACAGTCTGAGAATGTGGTGAAAGCAGATTCAGTTGTTGGTTTGGAAAGGCAATTGCATTTGAATGAAACAAAGTCCCTAGGTTGCCCGGAAACTAACTGGTATGATTTTGCAGAGAAACATCACAAACATAGTGGGCTGCATGACTTCTTCTGTGCCATAACCAGTCTATGAATTTAAATTGCAAATGCTGGAAATGTAAAAGAAAAACACTTATCCAACATTTGGATCTATCAACATCAATAAAATGTGTCGATTGTTTTAAATTCTAGGATTAGATCATTAATGTGTTGTTGAATCTACACACAAATGATTGATTTATCTTTTCTCTCAATTTCCCTCCTGACTCTTACTGTTCTATCAGGTACAGTGTACTTCACAATAGATGTGAGGATGACTCTCATTGCCACCCCAATAGTGATGCCAACAGAGACTGTGTAGCATAATTTTGTGTAAAACCCAGTCCAGGGAATAATTCTTACTTCCACCTCTTCAGAAAATGTTGGAATAGTGTACCCAGCTCAAAAAATTTTGGAAATTGGGATCAAGGTCCTATTGTTTGACATGTATGAGTTTGCTTTTACTTAAAATTGGTTATCTCCTTCGCTAAAGTAACAGACGGAATAATTACACACAAAATGTGTTAAGTGTTCATATGCTAATACTCACAGTGTAATTTCAAGGTCTGTCTATGAAAAAGTCTGGAATATAAATGTAATTTACAATTTCGCTTGTGTAAGTTGTGGGATACGATTTGGTGCACAGTAGATTTTGTTGCCAGTTATACCTCACTTTGAATGTATTTCACTATTACATGAGGAAAGCATATCCCCAAGTGTATAAACTGAAAACTTTGGCATTATAAGAGCTTGTTTACAACATGTGTTTTCAGAACCTTTGTTAGACATTCGTGAACATTATGATACCATATTGTGCAACTTTCTTCCATTAAATCATTAATTAACACAGAAGTTGCTGGAAAAGCTCAGCAGATCTGGCATCATCTGTGAACAAAAAATATCAGAGTTAATGTTTTGGGCCAGGTAACCCTTCTTCAGAGCTGGTAGCTTGGAAAACATTAGTTAGTAAGCAGAAAATAGGGAGTGGGATAGGGTAGGGAGTAAATGATGGGATAAATGATAGGAGAGAGAGAAGGACAGTTGGATAGACAATGGAGTTGATAACGGTCTGTCTAGAAGGGTGACTAGTTGTTAATGAGACGGTAAGTGACTAACAATAGGTAACATGTAATGTCAGACTATATGACAACAAGGCCTGGTGTGTGGGATAGGGGGCTAGGAAATGGGAGAGTTTAGGCCCTAAAATTACTCAACTCGATACTGTGTCTGGAGGGCCGCAGTTTCCCCAAGCGGAAAATGAAGTGTTGTTCTTCCAGCTTGCATTGAGCTTTGCCAGAACACTGCAGCAAGCCAGAGACAGAGATGTCGGCCGGGGAACAGGGTGGTGGGGTTGAAGTGGCAGGCAACAGGTAGTTCAGGGTCTTTTTTACAAGAAGAACGTAGATGTTCAGCAAAGCGATCACCCAGCCTACACTTCGATTCCCCAGTGTAGAGGAGACCACATTGTAAGCAGCAAATGCAGTAGACTAGATTCTGGGAAGTGCAGGTGAAGTGTTGCTGGAAGGTATGTTTGGGCCCTTGGATATTGGGAGGGAGGAGGCAAATGGGCCAGGTGTTGTACCTTTACAGTTTGCAGGGGAAGGTGTTGGGAGTTGTTGAGTGTAAAGGAAAAGTGGACCAGGTTGTCCAACCTTCTGAGGAAAGGCCACCAGATCCAAAACGTTAACTCTGATATTTTTCTTCACAGATTCTGCCAGAACTACTGAGCTTTTTCAGCAACTTCTGTTTTTTTTCTAAACTGATTTACAGCATCCACAGTTCTTTCGGTTTTTATTTAAATCGTCAATTAATTCAGTGGTTTAAACTTTCTGCTTATATGTCAGACTATTGTAATATTTTAAAAACTTTGTGCTTATTAACCAAAAAAAAGACTTCTTCAAAATTAAATACACACATCATTGTGAAAGAATCAAACTTATGTGTCCCTTATGGGTCCCTCTTCCGCACCTGCACAGGCCCCAAACCCCACCTCCTCCTCCGCTACATTGATGACTGTATCGGCGCCGCCTCTTGCTCCCCAGCGGGGCTCGAACAGTTCATCCACTTCACCAACACCTTCCACCCCAACCTTCAGTTCACCTGGGCCATCTCCAACACACCCCACACCTTCCTGGACCTCTCAGTCTCCATCTCAGGCAACCAGCTTGTAACTGATGTCCATTTCAAGCCCACCAACTCCCACAGCTACCTAAATACACCTCCTCCAACCCACCTTCCTGCAAAAATTCTATCCCCTATTCCCAATTCCTCCCGCCTCCGCCGCATCTGCTCCCACAATAAGACATTCCACTCCCACACATCCCAGATGCCCAAGTTCTTCAAAGACCGCAACTTTCCCCCACAGTGATCGAGAACGCCCTTGACCGCGTCTCCCGTATTTCCCGCAACACATCCCTCACACCCCGCCCCCGCCACAACCGCCCAAAGAATATCCCCCTCGTTCTCACACACCACCCCACCAACCTCCGGATACAACGCATCATCCTCTGACACTTCCGCCATCTACAATCTGACCCCACCACCCAAGACATTTTTCCATCCCCACCCCTGTCTGCTTTCCGGAGAGACCACTCTCTCCGTGACTCCCTTGTTCGCTCCACACTGCCCTCCAACCCCACCACACCCGGCACCTTCCCCTGCAACCGCAGGAAATGCTACACTTGCCCCCACACCTCCTCCCTCACCCCTATCCCAGGCCCCAAGATGACATTCCACATTAAGCAGAGGTTCACCTGCACATCTGCCAATGTGGTATACTGCATCCACTGTACCCAGTGTGGCTTCCTCTACATTGGGGAAACCAAGCGGAGGCTTGGGGACCGCTTTGCAGAACACCTCCACTCGGTTCGCAACAAACAACTGCACCTCCCAGTCGCAAACCATTTCCACTCCCCCTCCCATTCTTTAGATGACATGTCCATCATGGGCCTCCTGCAGTGCCACAATGATGCCACCCGAAGGTTGCAGGAACAGCAACTCATATTCTGCTTGGGAACCCTGCAGCCTAATGGTATCAATGTGTACTTCACCAGCTTCAAAATCTCCCCTTCCCCCACCGCATCCCAAAACCAGCCCAGTTCGTCCCCTCCCCCCACTGCACCACACAACCAGCCCAGCTCTTCCCCTCCACCCACTGCATCCCAAAACCAGTCCAACCTGTCTCTGCCTCCCTAACCTGTTCTTCCTCTCACCCATCCCTTCCTCCCACCACAAGCCGCACCCCCATCTCCTACCTACTAACCTCATCTCACCTCCTTGACCTGTCCGTCTTCCCTGGACTGACCTATCCCCTCCCTACCTCCCCACCTATACTATCTCCACCTATCTTCTTTTCTCTCCATCTTCGATCCGCCTCCCCCTCTCTCCCTATTTATTCCAGAGCCCTCACCCCATCCCCCTCTCTGATGAAGGGTGTAGGCCCGAAACGTCAGCTTTTGTGCTCCTGAGATGCTGCTGGGCCTGCTGTGTTCATCCAGCCTCACATTTTATTATCTTGGATTCTCCAGCATCTGCAGTTCCCATTATCTCTAAACTTATGTGTATGTTGATGTAATCAATATTTTTATGAACTAAGTATCTAAGCATTGAATGAATGTGATCCTTCCACGGAGAAGTGGAAAGCAATTTTTAAAAAAACTTCTATGTCTTGGCCACAAGTGCCAGTCACAGCCATCATTATTGAATCAAAGTCAAAAATGTTGCTAAGTTGAAAATGCTTGCATTTGATTTGACGATGATATCTAATTATGAGAAATTCAAAGCCATCTGTGATCACTTAAACTCATTGCAGTGTACTCACAATTATCCATGGCATATGCTGAGCAAAAAATCAAAACCAAAAGCGTTAAACCGTAGTTTAATGAATAGAAGAGAATCAGATTTTAACTTATAATACACTCAACCTTTTTGATGACTTACAGAGATTAAGAATTCATGTCAATCCTCAAATCATTCTAGTGCTTGGAGAGCTATATGATGAATAGCATGGCAAGAACGGCTCAATCATTAGTATTTCGAAGCCAAGTGGCTAATTCTGAAAATGAGCCATCCACCATTACTAAATAAACACTCTGGCTAAGACATAGCACCACGTCCTTGGTAACTGTGATATCCTATTCTTTTCCATCCACTAAAACCTGCCACTAAAACAACAGTTCTGTCTGCATTTTTGCAGCCAGCCAGTTAACCAGTCTTGACACAATAAAGAAAACATTTGAAGTTTACAATACATTTTTAATGGACATCAAATAAACACTGTTAATGTAATAAACATGAAAAATAGGATAATTCTGGATTGCTCCATGAAATAAATGATCTTGACATCTCCACAAGGTAGCAAACATTGTGCATATTGCAGCTGAATTATGTAGGTGAAGTAATTTGCTTTCAACATAGTATCATTAATAATCATGAGAACAATAAATAACAACAATGGAATTTCTTCCAAAGAGATATATGACTGCAAATTGCAGCAACAAATCATAGAATGTACATACAACAGTCATTACTCTAGCGTGTACAGTACTGATTTAACACCATTCTGCGACAGTCTTCTTAGGGCAGATCACCCTAATTAACTTTATTCATACCTTAGGGATCATCAGTATAAAATTTGACATTGTGAAGTGTGACTCACATAATATAGGTTAGTAATGTATGAGATTATTCACAAACTGTGTGCAACTGTGAAATGTAGATGTCAGCAGATATATTGTTATTGAGTAATTTAGTCCAACACAATAAAACATCAATAAAATTCCAATATGTCCATTGACTACATTTGAAAACTTGCAATGAAGTCAATAACATGTATTAAATGTTGATAACTTAGGTCATGAACATTCTTGAAAAGAAGTACCTTATGAAAAAAAAATTGAGTATTAAGCATTATTTTCCTTCGCTTGCAATTTAGTGCAATATAGCTATTAGCTGTATCTTTTGCTCTGGGGTCATTGTTGTTATCATCTGGTATCATTATCATTGATCAGAAGAAAAATCTGTTTATATTCTTTAACCCTGAACCCACTTGAGTTCCATGCTTGGATGTAAGTGGTGTTGTATTATCATCTTTTAGTATGATGTCCCTTTAAGAGTGCAAGACTAGTGAAGCCCCTAAATGTTGCCACAGGATCTCAGCCACACACTCTCTGATTTGCAGCAGTGGAGACTGTTTCTGGAGTGTGTTCTACACTATATATATTAGTTTAGTTGTAGCTAATTCCACCAGAGATCTTCAACTGCAGAAAACATGTACCATATACAATTTGTTTTCTTTAAAAAAAGAACAGCCTTACATGCATGAATTCCATGGAGAGCAGCAGCAAACAAAATATAACAACAATCTAGAAGTTCACACTGTGCAGAAAACAAAAGAAAGTTAGATTTCTTCCAAATTGTGAATATCTCTGAGTTAGCGAGGTTTGTACAGGCTGCCAGCTGATTCAAATCTGAACTACCTAAAGGTTATTTCAAATTTCAATATCCCTGGGGAATTAGCTCCATACTGAACCAGCACAAAAGTTACAGAATACCTAAATTCAAACAATGAGAATAAAGTGGGTTGCATTCAGGAACAGTGTAGAACCAAATGAGCCATCCCTGAAGCAAGTTTAAAGACAAAACTTAGAGAAGAAACATCATGTTCAGTGCAGAACAGAACGATAGATTGGAAAGTTAGTGATCTACTATCCAAATTCAAATCTTTCAAATAAAAGATTCAACTAAATTTCATAGATGATGAAACTGCAGAACTGGTTAAGCGAGCTGTGAAATTACTCATAGTGGTTGGTCATGAAGAGTGACACAGAATCAATACCACAAGCTGTTCTGAAGAGGAGCAGAAATACCCCACAAAAACATAGAAAGTGCAAGAAGATCGGCTGCATGTTAGCGTCAACTTTAGAATTTATCTCTTTGAATTGATGACTACGAGCAAAGCCACAGGAATCAATAGATCAATTTGTCAGCAGATACTATAACAAAGGCAAAACACTCAAATTTTAAGATGCTGAACTTCAAAGTAGATAATAGAGTTAGTTATGACCTCAAAGTCTATCAAATCATTCTAAAAGGACCTCTTGGGGGAAAAAAATAAGTTTGTTACATTGATTCACTGCTGACAGATGGCATGAAATATGATGCACTTGTAGGTGCACAGTAGCACCTGCAAGTATTAGATGTAGCAAGCAGCATTGACACTAGTCAGCTCACAAAAAAGCAAGCAAGCTGTTTGGCCAGTTCAGTCGTATTGCTAATGTTTCCCGAAGTTGTAGCCTAGGTGGTTACCAGTGGTTTGTGTCAAATTATTTCCAAATGGTTTGTGATCACTTCCAGGTGGTGTTCAAAATCAATCTATTACACATCGATCAACAATCAGAAATGGTTAATGGCCCTCAACGGAAGGCACTGTTGAAACTAACATGAAAGGCTAGCCTGACTGGATAAAAGAAGTTATAGAAACTTTAAGATATTTTGATCTTACAGAAGTGAAGTTGGAATCCCAAGAGGCTTTATCTTCAAAGGAAAATAGTACTCACGCCTTAAACTCTCCACTGGGATGTATTGTCACAACTTTATCAAGGGCATATTGGTAGAGAGCAGTTAAGATGACCAGCATATGATATGATCTATTGGCCAGGGGTTAATAGAGATGTCAAAAAGTTAGGATATGGAACTGACTGCAATATAGAGGTTTTTGCACTTGCACGAGATTCTGTCAGTTACTTAGTCTAAAGTCACATTGCTCTATTTAACATGCATGGGACTGTCTATCTTAGCCACCAATTATTTCTTCAAATCTTCAATTAGCTGACAGGTAACAAACAAATCAAGCACATTTATAACAGACTCATTCAGAGCCATATTCAGTCTGTTCAGTATACCTGAAGAAATCATTTCTTACAATGGGCTACAGTAAGTGGGCAGGCTTTTCAGAGAAATGCATGATAAGTGGGCGTGAACCATGTGACATCTTCACGACATTACACCAGCTCAAATTCTCTTGCTGAGCAAATTGTTCATGACATTGTATCTCTCATCTTGAACTGTCACTCAATGAAACAAAATTTTTGGGTTGGCATATTAAACCTCTGAGCTACATCACTAGATCTTGGAATCTGATAAAGACCAAAGCACTTGATTGAAAGGCAAGTGAGAACAATCTTACCAAAACACTACATAGCCGAATTCTCTGAGATTTAGGAGGCACTTCTCAATAAATAAAGAGTATGAAGATGGTGCATGACATGCATGCGGGTGCAGAACTACCTCAACTTCATGTGGAACAAAAGGTCACACTCCTCAAGGGGATGCGGCTACCTGCAAAGATTCCCAAAGTGCACAGTGAGCCCAGGTCTTATGAAGTCACAGCAACTCACTGATCAATGTGGGTCAAAGGGAAGTCAGTTGAGGGAAGTGCACAGTCAATCATTTGTCAACCAAGAACAAGAAAAAAAAACTTCAATGACAGCAGTGCAAAAGAACACCAAATAACATTCAACATATTGATGGGCCAACAACAGCCAAGGGCAAAATCCACAGCTCCAGAAGGTCACATCATGACAAGATTTGGAGAAGTTGTTAAATTGCTAAAATGATATATGGACCCTTAAAAAGCTTACTTGTAAATTTTACAGTCCATACCTCCATATTACTCAACGTTCATGTGCCATTGCTTGTAACATATGAGAGCTATTTTCGGGAATACAGGGGATGTGTGTTATCACCTTTGGAGTGATGTCTCTTTAAGAGATCAACATGTACATAAGCCAAGTGCCCAGATGTCAGCACATGATCACAGGCTACAGGCTTTCTGCTCTGCAGGATTTGGTACACAGGTTGTGGTTGGAGATAACCCTGCAATGTATATTTTTTTTAGCTGTAATAAAACCAGCAAACAAAATACTTGTACCATATTTGTGCTATGCTTTGATAATATAAGTCTAAATAAAGAATAAAAATGTGAGGCAAGAAACTGGAGGAAGCACCTTGTTAAAGTTTTATGATTTAGTTATATTTATTTTACATTACATTTAATTTAATACATATTAAACATCTGTGTGAACACTGGGGAGGAAAGTTATGTATTCCGTGTTTCAATTCAATAATAAAATCTCTTTCATTAACATAATTTGAACAAATACCTGTTCAGCAATAGACATTTTGGATGGCTCGTGTGAATAGTGCTGCAAGTTTATGTGATTAAGTTCTTAAAACTTTGTCAAAAAGTAATATGGAAAACTGTCCCTGATTCCTCCAAATGTTTTATGCTAATAATTTTTCTTGCTTGAAGGAAACTATATAGTGTAGAATGAATTTACAGCAGATTCCATTTTGTGAAAATGCTCATCAGTCAACCTATCTCCATTATGTGCTTAAAAAACACAGATAGAATTTTTCCATTTGTAGTGAGTTATACTGTTTTGTTAAATGAGATTCATGGCACTCAGCTTGTTGTGACTCAGAGACTTTTCACACACAATCGTTTCTGCTTCACCTTATTAATCATGTAACAGGGCTCTTTGGTACCTTTCTCAGAGAAGTCACAAGCAGGAGAGATGAAACCTTCAGGCTTTCACACCACTAGTGCCATATTTAAAGCCCAGATGCATGCTGTTTCAGATTTGCAAGGCAGGAACTGCATCTCACACTGAGGGGCTCAAGCCTGTGTGCTAAGGATCAGTGATCTGGAGCTTTTCTGTGGTGGAGATGAGGCAGATTCTTTTTCTAACTGATCATTGGAGTAGGCCACAGGTAGCTTGGGCACAGATTGCATCTCAGCTGAGTACAGTGTCCCAGGTAAAATGCAATGCCTCAGCAGTGCAGAAATGAACTTCTGTGCTCTTGCCAGAGTGTCACTTACTACCTCACACCAACAGACCCATCACTCACATAACACTACCATGGCATAACCAACCCACCAAGGCTCATTAACCACAGATCTCACTTCTGCGTGCAGTATATCCACTCAACAGCTTCACTCACCACATCCTTCAAAAATAGTGACCCTGTGCATTTCCCACTCACCATTACTCCTGCTTCTGTCTCACAAACTGCTCTTAAATCAACTTACATCATGTGTGGAGGGAGAAAGGTGGTGCAATACTGGTATTATTATCCCTTTGACTGTTTGAATGCTCCATATTGTGACTAGCTGCCTGCCCCTTTCCCTGGTTTTAAAATAATGTAAGCGATTAGAGAGAGTCATTGGAATTCTGTCCCTGAAAAGGTGGCGGAAGCAAAGCCTTTGAGCATTTTTCAGACAGAGATTTAGATTCTCGCTATGTAAGGGGTGAAAGATTATTAGAGGTAGACAGTAATGCCTATTTGGAATTATAATCGGGGGAGCTGACTTGCAGAACTGAATGGCTGAATTGTTTGTGTAAGACCATAAGACGAAAAGATGTCGGTACAAAAGTAGCCCACTCAGCCTGTCGCATGTGTTCCGCCATTTAATGAAATCATGGCTCATCTGGTAATCCTCAACTGCACTTTCCTGCCTGATACTCCATAATGGTATATTTCCTTACTGATTAAAAATCTGTCTATCTCATCTGGAAACATTCTTAACGAATCAACTTCTACAGTGCTATAATGTAGAGCATTCCCCTGAAAGAAAAAACTCCTTATCCTGAGATTATGCTCACTGGTCCTAGACTCTCCCACCAGGGAAACAATTTTCTTGTGACTACCCTGTCTTGTGTGTTGCAAAAAGGTTGCCTCTCATTCTTCTAAATTCCAATGACTACAGTCCGAACCTACTCAAACTCTACTCATAACACAGTCCTTCCATATCTGGGAACAATTAATGTGCTCAGTTGAAGAGAATGCAGGTGATAGTGGAGCAGACTGTTGCATAACGTAATGATCTGAAAGGGTTTAATTGAATGAGGCTCTACCTAATCTGCTGATGCGACCCAGTCCTGGGTAGACAATCAGTTCTAGATCTCACTGGAGTCAGACATATCATCTCTGGCTCCTGATGGTCTTTGTAATTATGCCTGATCTGCCAATATAATTTATATCTATCAATATCATGCAATAAATTGTATCCTGCTGTTAAAACTTTTGCCTCTTCTTGTAAAGACACACAAATGGTTTATTCTCTGAATAGCATTATCTCTATTCTCTGAATAGACCTAGTTCAAAATCAAGGACTAATGGCTGCATTCACAGAGACTTTGAGAGTCATAGGGTCATTAAACACAAAAGAGGCTTTCCAGCATGTGGCCCATAGCTTTTAATGTTATGACATTTCAAGTGCTCATCCACATATAGAACGTAGAACATAGAACATTACAGCACAGTACAGGCCCTTAGGCCCTCGATGTTGTGCCGACCTGTCATACCGATCTCAAGCCCATCTAACCTACACTATTCCATGTACATCCATATGCTTGTCCAATGACGACTTAAATGTACCTAAAGTTGGCGAATCTACTACCGTTGCAGGCAAAGTGTTCCATTCCCTTACTACTCTCTGAGTAAAGAAACTACCTCTGACATCTGTCCTATATCTTTCACCCCTCAATTTAAAGCTATGCCCTCTCGTGCTCGCTGTCACCATCCTAAGAAAAAGGGTCTCCCTATCCACCCTATCTAACCCTCTGATTATTTTATATGTTTCAATTAAGTCACCTCTCAACCTTCTTCTCACTAATGAAAACAGCCTCAAGTCCCTCAGCCTTTCCTCGTAAGACCTTCCCTCCATACCAGGCAACATCCTAGTAAATCTCCTCTGCACCCTTTCCAAAGCTTCCATATCCTTCTTATAATGCAGTGACCAGAACTGTACACAATACTCCAAGTTTTGTACAGCTTCACCATAACCTCTTGGTTCTGGAACTCGATCCCTCTATTAATAAAAACTAAAACACTGTATGCCTTCTTAACAGCCCTGTCAACCTGGGTGGCAACTTTCAAGGATCTGTGTACATGGACACCAAGATCTCTCTGCTCATCTACACTACTAAGAATCTTACCATTAGCCCTGTACTTTGCCTTCTGGTTACTCCTACCAAAGTGCATCACCTCACACTTGTCTGCATTAAACTCCATTTGCCACCTCTCAGCCCAGCTCTGCAGCTTATCTATGTCTCTCTGCAACCTACAGCATCCTTTGTCACTATCCACAACTCCACCGACCTTAGTGTCGTCTGCAAATTTACTAACCCATCCTTCTACGTCCTCATCCAGGTCACTTATAAAAATGACAAACAGCAGTGGACCTAACACCGACCCTTGCGGTACACCACTAGTAACTGGTCTCCAGGATGAACATTTCCAATCAACTACCACCCTCTGTCTTCTTTCAGCAAGCCAATTTCCCACCCAAACTGCTATATCTCCCACAATTCCATTCCTCCGCATTTTGTACAATAGCCTATTGTGGGGAACCTTATTGAACGCCTTGCTGAAATCCATATACACCAAATCAACCGGTTTACGCTCATCTACCTGTTTGGTCACCTTCTCAGAGAACTCAATAAGGTTTGTGAGGCACGACCTTCCCTTCAGAAAACCATGCTGACTATCCCTAATCAATTTATCCTTTTCTAGATGATTATAAATCCTATCTCTTATAACCTTTTCCAACACTTTACCAACAACTGAGGTAAGGCTTACTGGTCTATAATTACCAGGGTTGTCTCTACTCCCCTTCTTGAACAGGGGAACCACATTTGCTATCCTCCAGTCATCTGGCACTATTCCTGTAGACAATGACGAGTTAGAGATCAATGCCAAAGGCTCAGCAATCTCCTCCCTGGCTTCCCAGAGAATCTGAGGATAAATCCCATCTGGCCCAGGGGACTTATCTATCTTCACCTTCTGAAGGATTTCTAATACGTCTTCCTTCTGAACCTCAATCCCACCTAGTCTAGTAGCCTGTATCTCAGTATTCTCCTCGACAACATTGTCGTTTTCTAGAGTTTTAACATTGTGGAGGTTTCCACCTCTGCTACTCTCTAAGGCAGTGCACTCCAAATACCCACCTCTCCCTGAGTGACAAAACTTATCTTCAAATCTCCTGTAAACTTCCTGCCTTTCAACCTAAAATCGTATCCCTTTGTTATTGATCTTTTAACTAAGGGGAAAAACTATTCTCTGTCCACCCTGCCCATGCCCTCATAATCTTATACACGTCTACCGGGTCGGCGTTTTCTGCTCTAAAGAAAACAACCTGAGCTTATCCAGCCTCTTCTGATAGTTAAACTGCTCCATCCCAAGCAACATCCTGGTGAATCTCCCCTGCACGTCCTCCAGTGCATTCCTATCCTTCCTGTAGTGTGGTGATAGAACTGCGCACACTACTTCAGCTGTGGCCTAAACAAAATTTTGCACAGCTCCAACATAACTTTCCTTCTCTTATAATCCATATGTCCACTGAAGAAGGCAAGTGTTCCATATGCTTTCTGAACCACACTATTGCCTACCTGCTAACTTCATGAATTGTGGACAATTATCCCCAAAATGCTCCTGTTCCTGTGAGCAACTTAATGCTTTGTTTCTTCTTCCAAAGTGCATCGCATTATGCTTTTCAAGGTTGAGCTCCATCTACCATTAATTTGCCCATCGGACCATCCATACCCTCCAGTAACCTCAGGCCTTCCTCTCCACTATTAAAAAAGGAAAGGTGGCAACCTAGAGGCATTCTTGCTGGACTATTAATCCAGCTCTAATGTTCTGGTGACATAGTTTTGAACCCTGCCATGGCGTCTGGTGGAATTTGAATTCAATAAAAATCTGGAATTAAGAGCCTAATGGTGACCGTTGTCGATTGTCAGAAAAAAACATTTGATTCACAAAAGTCCTTTTGGGAAGGAAGCTGCCAGCCTTACATGGTGTGGTCTACATGTGACTCCAGGCCCATAGTAACATGTTTGACTCTTAACTGTCATTTGGGCAATTAGGGACAGACAATAAATGCTGGCCTAGGCAGTGATGTCCTCATCCTGTGAATGAATTAACTATCTATCCAATCTGCATGTCGTCATCGAACTTCCTTATCATCTACCCCACATTTTCTTCAATATCATCATTTGTATATATATGTCACCAACAAAAGGGCTTAGGGCTGATTCCTGCGGTACATCACCAGACACCAGCCTCCAGACACACGTTCCCCAGCCCCTGTCTTTTACCACTAAGTCAATTTTGGATCCATAAAACTAAAACAAAGAACTGAAAATATTGGATGTCTGAAACAAAAACAGAAATTTCTGGAGCAAGTCAGAAAGACTGGCAGTATCTGTGGAGAGAAAACAGAATTAAAATTTTGAGCCCCGTGCCCCTTCTTCAGAACTGCAGAAGTTCTGCAGGAATTCTGAAAAGGAAATCATACTGAACTTGAAATGTTAAATCCGCTTTCTCTTTACAGATGCTGTCAGATCTGCTGGGTGTCTCCAGCAATTTCTGTTTTTTTTTTCAATTTTGAATCCACCTTGCCAAATTGTCCTTATCAGTGTCCAATGTGGGAACTTGTCCAAAGCTTCACTGAAATCCATATAAAATAGATCAACTTGAAAGGGCTCAGAGAAGATTTAGGATGTTGCCAGGGATGAAGGGTTTGACCTACAGGTAGAGACCAAGTAGGCTGGAGCTATTTTCCCTTTAGCATCAGAGGCTGAGGGGTGACCTTATGGAGATTTATAAAATTAATGAGGGGTATGGATAGGGTGAATAGTCAAGGTCTTTTCCTTGGGGTGGGTAAGTCCAAAAATAGGAAGAATAGTTTTAAGGTGAAGGTGGAAAGATTTAAAAGGGAACTAAGGGGCAACTTTTTTCGCACAGAGGGTGGTGCACATATGGAATGAACTGCCAGAGGAGGTGGTGGAGACTGGAACAAGTACAACATTTATAAGGCATTGGGATGGGTATAGAATTTGTATGGGAAGGATTTAGAGGAATATGGTCCAAATGCTGGCAAATGGGATTAAATTAATTTAGGATATCTGGTCAGCATGGACAAGTTAGACTAGAGGGTCTTTTCCATGCCATACATTCCTAAAACTCAATGACTCTCTAACTACACTACCCTCATTTACACATCTAAACACCTCCTGAAAGATTTGTTACACATGACCTTGAACAAATCCATGCTGTCCATTCCCGATCAAACTTTGCTCTCTAAATCTCTTATAAGGGGAGGCGATGGCTTCGTGGTATTAGTGGTATTATAGCTGGACTGTTAATCCAGAGACTGAGATAACATCTTGGGACCAAGGTTTGAATCCTGCCATGGCAGATGGTGGAATTTGAATTCAATGAATTATTAATTGGAATTAAGAATCTAATGATGACCATGAATCCATTGTCGATTGTCATAAAAAACCCATCTATTTCAGCAACATCCTTTAGGGAAAGAAATTACCATCCCTACCTGGTCTGGCTTACATGTGACTCCAGACCCACAGCAATGTAGTTGACTTTGAACTGCCCTCTAGGCAATTAGGGATGGGCAATAAATGCTAATGCCCTCATCGCATGAACGAATGAAGTAAAAAAGAGGAGATTACTTCTCTCCTTCAGAATTTTCTCCGTAGGTTTCCCTACCACTGATGTGAAAACTCTGCCCTAATTACAAGCTGCAACTGGAAGGCTTACATGGATATGCACCTGGAACATCTAGATAACACAATCTCAAAGAAACAGAGAAGCATAGAAGATAGGAGCAGGAGTAGGTCATTCAATACCTCCAGCCTGGCCTACCTTTCAATATGATTATGTCTGATTATCAAGCTCAAAACCCTCATCCCACCCTCCCACCGTATCCTTTGATACCTTCATCAACAAGGGCTCTGTCTATCTTCTTCTTGACAGTACACAATGTTATGGCCTTAAACACTTGCTGTGTTAGTGAGATCTACAGATTCTCCACTCTCTGGGTGAAAAATTTCTTCTCATTTCAATCCTAAAAGGTTTATCCCCATATCCTTAAATTGTGACCTATGATTCTGAATTCTCCAACCATTGAGAACACTTTGCTGCATCCAAACTGTCTAAAAATCAAAAGAACTGCGGATGCTGTAAATCAGGGACAAAACAGAAATTGCTGGAAAAGCTCAACAGGTCTGGCAGCATCTGTGAAGAAAAAGTCAGAGTTAATGTTTCGGGTCCTGTGACTCTTCCTCAGTCCAGTTAGAATTTAACAGGTTTCTATGAGATCCTTCCTCATTTTTCTAAAGTCTGGTGAACACAATCTTAACTGACTCAATCTCTCTTTGATGTCAGTACTGCCATCCCAGGAATCAGTTTGGCAAACTTTCACTTCACTCTTCTACAGCATGAACATCCTTTTTTAGCCCAAGGGACTAAAACTGCATATAATATTCCAGGGGTTTCCTCACCAATCCCTAGTTTAATTGCAGCAAGACACCTTTGTTCCTGTACTCGTAATCGTCTCCCGATGAAGGCCAACATACAGTCTGCTTTCTTTCCTGCCTGCTGCACCTGTGCACATGCTTTCAGCTACTGGTGCACTGCTTTTCAAGTTTTATTGAATATTCCCCTGTCTCAATTTGCAGCCATTCAAATAATAATCTGCCTTTCAATATTTTGCTACAAAAATAGATAACCTCACATTTATCCATATTATACTGCATCTGCCATACATTTGCTCACTCAGCTTGTCCGAATCATACTGCAACCCCTCGACATCCTCCTCACTGCTCACCCTTTCACAAAGTTTTTGTGTCATCTGTGTATTTTGTGATTTTACTTTTAGTTCCCACATCTAAATGATAGGCTTGTATCATGATTAGCTGGGGTCTAAGTACTGATCCATAGTGTATCCTACTATACACTGCCTGCCATTCAGAGTGAAGACCCATTTGTTCTTACTTTTTGTTTCCTGTCTCCTAATGAATTTTCAGTCCATTCAATGCACTACCCCAGTCCCATACACTTTAATTTTACATACTTATCTCTTATGAGCTGTTTTGTTGAACACCTTCTGAAAGGCTAAATAAACTGCATACACTGGCTCCCACTTATCAATTATATTCATTATATTCTCAAAGAATTCCAAGAGATTTGTCCAGCATGATTTCAGACTCCATTATTTCAGTTGGGCCTGAAGTTGCCTGGGCTGTCTTATTGACAGGTATCAACCAAGTCACTAACAGCATGCCAATTTGGGAGCAGGAACACTATCAACTAGAGAAAAATATATCTTGTTCATCTTCCATGAAGCTGCTGATACTCTCCTGGGCAGAGTTCCAACAGTCTTACTGATCTATTTGGAAACAGATTGGTGAACTGCTGTGATGCTCTGGAAGAATCTTCAAACGGTGATACCCAGCGAACTGATAGTTCCTGTCTGAGATTCTATTACAGTAAGGAGACCTTTGATGGAAGTTGTTTGTAATGCATTGGAAGCTGTGACATTAACCATCAAATGTTGCATTATGATAGTTTCCACTGGGGTATTGATGAAGGTAGCCATACATTTGATGTTGGAAAGGATGGATTTATATGCGCTGCACTAAATTGGTGCCAGACTCCAGGATGTTCTTCAGCAATGACTGCTGGCTGTTGGACAGTTTCCAATGCACCAAATATTGGTAAGTGTACAGTCCCAGCAGCTAGCAATGCAATTGGTAAGCAGTAATGAGATAAATGTTCAGATCATTTGTTTTTACTGATGGGTTTTAATTGATGAGTATTGGTCCGGACAGCAGAAGAGCCAGCTGCTTTTCATTGATCACTGCCATTGGATCTTTTACATGCAGCCGAGAGGGCAAATGGGACTTCAGTTTAACACCTCATTGAAATGATGATGAAAATGCAAGTAAATATCTTGGATGCAGACCCTTCCTTAGAACTGAAAGATAAGCAAATTCTTTCATAGATTTTAAGAGGAAAAAAGTGCAAGAATGGGGAAGGAAGATGGATGATAGATGATCCAATTGTCAAAAGGAATTTATATGGAAAGTCTGAGTGTAGTCTGCTCAATTCCCTGGGGATTTGGTGTTCTGAATCTTCAGTAATTTTAGAGGAAGAGCTGGTTTCTGCTGCTGCTGTGCTGATTGTGGGCTAATTTTCTTATATGATGTAAGGGTCATCAGCATGTAGCAATTGCTCAGCAGTGACATGTTCCCTCTGGGCTCTGCCACAGCCATCCACATCCTGATTTTGTTACTGACAGGTATCAACAAAGTCACTGACAGCATATCAATATGGGAGCAGGAACACCACTATATCGAGAAAGTGTAGCTGGTTCATATTCCATGAAGCTGCTGATAAGACCAAGATCTGGGTCAAAAATTGGCAAAAGAGCTGACCTCTAAATGTGAGGTGAGAGTGACTGGGTGCAGTACCAATAACACTCAAGAAGTTTGACACCATCTCGGATAAAGCAGCTTATTTGACTGGTACATCATCTAACACCTTCACCATTCATTCCTTTCACCAGCAATAGACATTGGAGGTTGTGTGTACCATCTACAAGGTGTACAGCAGTGACTCAACACGGGTCTCTGATAGCACCTTTCAAATCTGTAACCTGTAACACCGAGGTAGCAGATGCTTTGGAACATCACTACCTGTAAGTTCCCTTCCAAGTCCTACACCATCCTGGCTTGGAACTACATTTATGTTGATTCAGTGCTCAAAATCCTAGAGCTCTGCCCCTAACAGCACTTTAGATGCAACTTCACCACATGGCCTGAAGCTATTCGAGAAGGCAGCTCACCAACACCTTCTCAAGGATAATTAGGGTGGCCAATAATTCACAACCTTTTCATAAGCAATGAAGGGAGTGCATTCATGAATTCCACGAATGAATGGAAATAACCAGGGACTTGTACTCAATTTTCTTCTATAGTGCAGTAATGTTTTCACATATATTCCTGCTGCTACACTGGAAAGTTTCACTCCTGCTCAGGAGAATAATAAATTCCTGTTTTGTTGTTGATTGATTTTTCAAATTTACCTTCGAATGGGGGCGGGGGGTGGCAAGAGAACAGGGCGAGTGGTGTTTTGATTAGGAATAACAATATGGCTGTACTCATGGAGGATATTCCTGGGAGTAAGTCCAGGGAAGTTATTTGGGGGGAACTGAGAAATAAGAGAGGGTTGATTGCCTTATTGGGATTGTACTATAAACTCCGCAATAGTCTGCAGGAAATTGAGAAACAGATTTATGAGGACATCTCAGATATCTGTAATAATAAAAGGGTGGTTGTGGTAGGGGATTTTAACTTTCCAAACAGAGAATGGGGTAGCCATATTGTTAAGGGCTTGGATGGAGATAAATTTGTTGAGTATGTGCAAGAAAATTTTCAGATTCAGTATGTGAAAGTATCTACCAGAAAAAGTGCAAAACTTGACGTACTGTTGGGAAATAAAGCAGGCGAGTGACTGAGATGTCAGTGGAGAAACACTTTGGGGCCAGTGATTCTAATTCTATTAGGTTAAAAAGTGATGACAAAAAGTTAAAGTTCCAAATTGGAGGAAGGCCAGCTTTGATGGTATTAGGCAAGAACATCAAAAAGTTGATTTGGGGTAGATGCTTGCAGGTAAAGGGACAGCTGGAAAATGGGAAGCGTTCAAAAATGAGATAACAAGTGCCCGTAGACAGTATGTTCCTGGTAGGGTAAAGGCAAGGCTATTGAGTGTAGGGAAGGCTGGGTGATTAGAGAAATTGAGGTTTTTGTCAACAATGAGAAGGAAGCAGGGAGTAGAGGGAGATCTAGCCATATGGATACAGAACTAGCTCAACGATAGAAGGCAATGGATAATGGTGGAGGCCTGTGGCCAGTTGTGTGCCACAATGATCGGTGCTGGGTCAACTGCTTTTTGTCATTTATATAAATGGCTTAGAAATGAACATGGGATGTATAGTTAGTAAGTTTGCAGATGACACCAAACAAAGAGGTGTGGTGGACAATGAACAAGGTTACCTCAGGATACAACGGGATCTTGATCGGATGGGCCAATGGGCCGAGGTGTGGCAGATGGAGTTTAACTGAGGCTGCATTTTGGAAAGGCTAATCAGGGTAATACTTAATGATAAGGTCCTGGGGAGTATTGCTGAACAAAGAAACCTTGGAGTGCAAGTTCATAGTTCCTTGAAAGTGGAGTCTGATATAGACAGGATAGTGAAGAAAGTGTTTGGTATCCTTGCCCTTATTGAACAGTGCATGGATAGGGTGACTGTATAGGGTGACTGGGCAAGGTCTTTTCCCCAGGGTGGGGGAGTCCAAAACTTGAGGCTACAGGAGTAAGGTGAGAAGGCAAATGTTCATTTGGGAACTAATGAGCAACTTTTTTCACGCAGAGGCTAGTGCGAGTACAGAATGATCTGCCAAAGAAAATAGTGGAGACTAGTACAATTAAAAGGCATCTGGGAGGGTATATGAACAGGAAGGGTTTAGTGGGATATTGGCCAAATGCTGGCATATGGGACTAGATTTATTTTGGATATATTGTCAGAAAGTTGGACTGAATGTTCTGTTTCCATGCTGTACAGCTCTATGACTCTATGTAAAAATGTAAATAAAGTCAGCTGGGTCATTTTCAAGCTGTAACATTGATTTTTCATTCAGTGCTATCTCTCTGAAACATTTTTAAGCCACAAAGAATACCATTTGCTCCCAAGGTTCACTGCTTAATTACAAATTAACCTACACAGAATTGATCACTTTTTAAATTATAGATTTACTATAGTTATTTAGGGCAGTGTAAATGACCCTTTTTGTGTTGCCAGTGGTCGGAGACATGACAATACGTGTGGAGTTCCTAATGACAAAATATGGTCAATGCCGTCCCGATCTTCCTCAGTCAGCACTTTTGAACAGCCCTGTAAAAGGATGTGAGCACGCGCATTGCCCTTGACTTGTCCCCATCCGTGCAAAATGCCAAGTAGTTCAATGGGTTACAACAGCTGGTGTGTGCTCACTGCACACACCTTACAGCTCCACACTGAGTAGTATATATAGATTTGTCAACCAACCAAGTGAGGAGTCAATTAACACCATCCCTCACATGTCAGGAGTTCAAACTACATTCATGCCAGGTGGCCGGCAACAAGCCAGTGTTGAGTATTGTCTGATCGGTTAGAGACTGACTTATGACTGACTGAGATTATGATGGTTACATTGTGCCTTCAAAATAATCAGTTGATGTTTCTCAGCTCCCTTTAAATCAATGGCGATGGTTTAAGAATCAGTAAATGCTAAAGAAAGCATCTGATTAAGGTGGCTGAACATGATAAATATAATCTAAAGAACATTTCAAATTCATTTGCAATATATTGCATAACATGACCTAAGTGCTTAATAGAGAAAAGAGAATACAAAAATTTTGGAAAAGAAATGAAGAGCTAATTTAGCACAAAATCAAAATACAGTAGATGATGTAAACTACTTGCAGTGACTGGTATCTATTTCTGGCACTTAATCCATGCAAAATGACTAATTTATTTTGATTTTCACATATTTACAAATTATATTGATACTTCTTCAAATTATAATACAGTGTAGAATTATTGTAAAGTAGTTAAATGAAAAGAAAATTGCTGCAGTAGTCTGCCATTAATCTATGCAATGACTGAATAATTAAAATATAGTTATACTGCAGGAAAAGCTGAGCTTTTGTGGTGAATCCCAACAAAAGAATTAAATATCATCTTTCTTTCAGCTGATGGCCAAACTGGGGTAAATATCTGACACTTTCTGCTGTTGCTTTAAATTTTTCCTAAATTTTGCCAACACTTGAACTAGTCATTTCTCGGTGTCTTTATTCACTATTCTTCTGGATCATCACCTGTTCTTCAGCAATAGAAAAGAAAGATGAAATGCATGACCACGGAGCAGCACGTCCTCACAATGTGCCTAAAAGGAATGACATCATTGAAAAAGGGATCACATTCCTCTAAGTTATTGATTCTGTTATTAGAACAGACTATGGTTTCAGTTACATCACCTATCTTGGCAGCATAAATCTGTACTTTGGTTTTCTGTTGCTTGGCTTCATTTTTCTTTTATTAATTTTGCATGTACTTGCACTAATAGCAAGGATAGCAGAGCATTCGAGGGGACATGTTACTGTGTGTGCTGGATAATATCAGCCTCAAAGCACCAAGTTTGCATTTGAAACATATTTTAGTTAGTGTTCAGGCATGCACTTGGATACATCGAATTTATTAGCAATAGGCACAAGTTAGTATTGTTTTGGCGCTGTGCCTAAAACTTTAAGCAAAACAATTTTCATTACAAAGAGCAGATACATGTCCTTAATTTTGCTGCAAGCCAATAAGTAGGAATTTTATTTTGAGAAATAATTTATTAATGTCTTTATCTATCTGAAAAAAAAATTGCCACGTATGTCTCTGTCTCTGTGAGACATAAATAATGCAAAATCTTTCTTCTGCACCTCGCCTACAAGTACTTTTCTTAAAGGCAATATCTTAAAGGGCCTGAACATTGTGAGCGAAGGTGTAAAATGTGACAGAATCACACAAGAGGCCTACAAAGCTTATCACAATGCTAGAGCAACTCATTGCATCTGTTGACTAAGCTCTGGTTGTCAAGGTAAAATTCATACTGGTCAGAGGTGAGTTACGTATTAAGGGTGATTATTGCTTGTTCATGAACTTATTAACTGGACATCTCACCTCATTAATATGTAGCTTCCCATTCTACTATCCACCAGGAGCAAACTAGATGCTGAGAATTCTTGACATGGAAGTCAGAATGAGTACTTAATGATTTCTGTTTACCGCTTATTTCAAAGGACCTACATGTTGGACACCAGACACCAATACCTCAGGGCATGCCTCAATGGCATCAGTCATATATACTCTGCTCCATGCTCGTGACATCTGACATTTGCTAACCTCTAAGAGGTTGAATGACATATTTCCAATCTACTTACAGTCAGCTTCTGTACTTCAATGTAGCTGCTTGGGCTATACGAGCAACTGTCATTGTAATGCTGCAGTAAGGACATTTTGTGCTCAGTTACCTGCATCCGACTCATGCACTGGGACCAGGTTACATTTCCAGCCTGTTTGCTTGCTCTCTTATTGCTTACTCACTTTAAGCTTACTGGATGCCCATAGCATCCCTGCCTTGACATGACCTCCCTTGCCTTTTTGCATCTCCCACAAGTTGACAGTACTTTTGTCTTGCTTTTCCATCTAGTATTGACATTAAGCCAGGAAGCTGGTCATGTTTGTCAGCAGTTTTCAATCAAGGCAAGTGAGACAGCCTTCAGATAGGGGTTCCCAGCACAGTAAATCAAGGGCAGCCTCCAATTCCAGTCCAGGGTCTTGGTCATAGTGGGCTGCACTCCTCCTGAAATCAAGGAGAAGCAGATATTAAGTAAAATGAATGTGGGTAGAATAAGTTAATTTTGGTGAAGGTTGGGAGGTATTCCAAAATGAACAAGAACGCATCTCAAAGGGCATGAGGGATTCATGGCGTCCAGGGTTGGACTGAGTGACCATGATGGATAGTGTTGCAGGCAACAGTGGGTGTGGGAGGGCATGCCTAATGGTGGGAGTTGGGTACAGTAGCAGAGATAGAGTGAGTCTGAGATCTCACAGAAAAGATAGTGGGGCTTAGTCTGGCAGAGGGGCTGATGAACTTGACCTTCTTCCTATGGTGCTGGGAATTCCATCAAATGGTTAAGGCCACGCTGACCTGGATGGCAACCTTGGATCAGGCTGTCATGGACTGGTGTCATGGTCTCCACTGATGCTCTTGGGGGTAATGGACGTCTCGCCTCTGCACTACTCTATCAATCAAAATCTCTAGGTCCTTGCCCACCAGTTGGAGTGTCCATATTCCCTTCTCTGCCATATCTGCGCCAAATGCTGAGAACCATTCAAGGCAGCTGTGATAGTACTTGTCCAGGTGCACAACAGCCTTTTAAAGATGGTGCCAATGCAAGGGATGTTGATCCATTCTGGGCCATCCCAGAAAATAGTCAGTGATAGAAATAGGCAAGAGGAGCACCGTAGGTGCTGGAAGAGGTAGTTAAAATAGCAAGTTTTGTAAGATACTCATTAGCAAGAAATCTCTGTAGGCCTTAGAAAGAGAGCTGTCCATGAAACTTGACAAAATTGACATAACCAAAAAAAAAAGATAGACTCCTAAATATTTAAGCATTCATGCCTGCTGGTTGAATGACTGCTTAATGATGAAGATTTTAGGGAGTCCTTTGAATGATTAGAAATAATCATTGATTGTGAAATATTTTGGGTATTGTGAATAACATCATATCAATATAGGTGACATTTGGATCCATGCTGTTGCTTTTCATTAGATTTAAAAATATAAACAAATAAAGTCTAATTTCAAATGAATTTGAATTTTATTTCCAATTGTTTATTTATTGAGATAGAACTGACAAAAGGGACAAGAACTTAACATAACCTTTTCAAGATACATTTAAATATTCTTGATATTGGGTCAATGCAGTGTCACAATCAGTAATCATTGAGGTGCCTAAAGTTACTGCTATCTTTTTCACAAGAAACTGGATTTCATGTTTTCTGGTTACAAAAGAGTGGCAATAGAATAGTGCTCAAAGATGATCATCTATTTTACTGCATTTTTATTTAACAAATGCAAATCCTTGAAGTCAAGCAATAGCCTCTACAGTGTTGAGCTTAAGGTGAATAGTCTGGCATTTATTTTGTTGAAACATACAAAGATTTTGAGGTATCTTGGCCAAGCAGCTGTGGAGATGATGGACAAAATTTTCCCATGTTGTTGAGATGCCTGTGTTGGTCTGGCACTTCACCTGACGAAGGAGCAGTGTTTCAAAAGCTTGTGATTTTAACTAGACCTGGTGTTGTATGACTTCAAACTTTGCCCAGACTTTGAACAATATAGGCAATGGTTGAGTCAGTTAGGAAAATATAGCAAGTTTGGAAAATTAAGATTCTCAATGTTGCGAAAAGGAAGTCTGATTTTGCCCATAATGTTAAAATGGCAAAACATGAATCTTGCAAGTGAGTGATGAGGAGCCCATTTGCATGTGTTAACATCGTTTTGCACTCTTGTGAGTTACCATAACTTCAAGGGTTTTGCATAAGTCCTGACTGCAACAACTAACTCCTATAACTTGGTCTGAATTCTAACAGCAAAATAATATCCAACTGCCTTTGATTGGGTCTCCAATTGTACAATGTCTGGGTATTTCAGTTGCTTTTTCTATATTGTCTCTAAAAGTCAGTGCCATTAACATGGAGTCTGCCTCATCGCCGTTTCTCAACTCAATGTGACCTCATCAGTGAACCTTCATCTGTCTGGAGTGATCTGTACAAATCACTTTTGCTGGCTGAATTGAATGTTGCCACCTATCAACTCTCAAACTGAGTGTGTGCTACATGTTACATTTCAAAGAGAATGCTCTTTCCTGGTACAATTGGGCAAACAGGAATTGTACTTCATCACACTATCTACTCCGTCTTGACTCTGATAGTTTTAAACAATTCAATCAAATTTTCTCCCAATCTCCTCTATTCTAACAACTTATCGTATCTATTCTGAATTGATGTCCCTCATCGCTCAGACCATTTCAGCAACTTTAATCTGCAGGTAAGGCTTTCTAAAAGGCAGTTCAGAATTGAGTACTTCATTTGTGACTGAACTGGTATATTGTTGAGTTTTGTCCTAATTTCCATGTTTTTATATTCTATACCTTTATTTGTAAAGTCCAAGATTGATATGCTTTTTAAATTGCTTTCAAAACCTGTCATCACCTTCAACAACTGTGCATGAACACCCCCTCAGTTTGCCTGTCCTTGAATTCCCTTTAGCATCATATTTCATATCTTCTAGTCTGATTCTGTGCATCAAAATGTATCACTTCACATTTTGCTGCAAATAAGTTTCAGCTGCAATTTGTCCACCCATTTCACCAGCCTGTCTATGTACTGTTCATGTCTAACACCATCCTTTACATTGCAAGTGTTATGCCATCTGCCCTGCACATCAAAGCACTTGATCAAAAAAGAACCACTTAGGAACAGCATGTGTACTTTCCTCCAGCATAATAAATTACCTGTGACTCAATTACTCATCCATTCTGCCAGTGCCCCTTTTATTTTATGGGTTTCAAATTTCTCTGTCATTAGGTTGTTAAACATGATTTGTCTTAGCCAATTCAGTGCTGGCTTCCTTCACTGAATCCACATTTTCCAAGAGATTTGTAACTTTGTCCTAATATCTTCCTTGCCACTCGGATTTAATTAGTTAACCTACAATTGTTGGATTCATCCTAATACCACATTTTCAAACAAAGTTGTATATTTGCAATTTGCCAGCTCTCTGGCTCCACTCCCACATATAAAGTAGTCTGGAAGATTCAGATGTCTGTTTTTTTTCCCATCCTTTTTTCTTTCAGGAATGAAGGATGCATTCCATCTGAACCTGGTGATTTAATTACTTTAATCATTGCCAATCTTGCCAGTACCTCCTTTTTTTAAATAAATTTTCAGTATCAGTAAATTTATTATCACAACCTTTCTTTTACTATGATTGGGTAAAGACAGATGAAGAGCATTGATTTCATATTATAGTTGGCTCCATGGGTAGGCCTCCTTTCGCACCCTTAGTCAGCCATACCATGGTTCACCCCATTCTATTTCCTCTCTACAATTTAAATGTGGAAAGAAGTTATTTTTGGATTTCCTTTGATGTTAGTTACAAATCTATTATTGTATTTTCTATTTGGCCTTCTTACCTCCCTTTTCACTCCTCCTCTGAACTTCTTTTACTCAGATTGCTATTCACATGTATTATCAACTTAAGGTCTATCATATGCATCCTTTTCTCTGCTTCATCCTCTTTACCTCTTTGAACTTTGAGGATGCTCTAGTTTTGTGGGTTCTCTTGGGAATTTAACTTAACTGTACCCAAAACCACTTCCTTTTTAAAGGCTGACTGTAGATCGATTATAATTTGGCCTGATAATCTTTCATTCCAATTTATAGCCTGATTTGTTTTCAAGTCAGTGAAAGTGGCCATCCTTCAATTAAATATTTGGTCTTTAAATTGCCTCTCGGCTTTTGTCCTAGCTATTCATGAACACGCAATTTAGATATGGAGATAGACCTCATACACGTTGAACCTACTTCTCCATTCAATAAGATTGTGACATCAGCTCCACATTTCCCCCAATAACCTTTCTTGCCCTTGCTTAACAAGACTCTATCCACCTTTGACTTAAAAGTATTCAGATTTTGCTTATACTGTCATTTGAGAAAGACAGCTACAAAAGACTTATGCCTTTCTGAGGGAAAAAAAAATTCTGCCTCATTTCCATCTTAAATGGGCAAACCCTTCTTTTTAAATGGTGACCCCACTGCAACAAGAAGCAATATACTTTTTATATGTAACTCATAAAGGCTCCTCAGGATTTCATAAGTTTTAATCAAGTCAACACTTACTCTTCTGAACTCCAAAGGATATAATCCTAGACTGTGCAACCTTTCCTCTTAAGGTAAAGCCATCATAGTCCAACCATATGATAGACTGGTTCTCTCATTGGAGAGAGATGATTGATGGAGGTTGATCCTAAGGGTCACCGTGTCTCAGGTAAGGGGAGGGTTCAAGGAGGAGAGCCCTGTGTGGTAACTTCAGCCGATGTGGGAATTAAATTTGCACTGTTGGCATCACACCGCATCACAAACCAGCCATCCAACTAACTGAATTAACTGACTGATGACCTGTCCATTGTAGTATTTGTCGAGTAAACTTTATCTGAACTGCCTCCACTGCATTTACATCCATCCTTAAATAAAACAAATACAATTTGAGGTCTTTGATAATATAGTGGTTAGTATCCCTGCCTTTCACATAGGAGACCAGGGCTCAATTCCCCACCGGGGAAGGTCCAAACATAATGGGGCAGTACAGTGGCTCAGTGGTTAGCACTGTTGCCTCACAGCACCAGGGGCCTAGGTTTGATTCCACCCTTGGGAAACTGTCCATGTGGAGTTTGCACATTCTCCCTGTGTCTGTGTGGGTTTCCTCTGGGTGCTCCAGTTTCCTCCCACAGTCCAAAGATGTGCAGGCTAGGTGGATTTGCCATGCTATATTGTCCAGAGTGTTCAGAATGGGTCGGGTTGGGGTTCTCTAAATGCCACTGTGAACTTGTTGGGCTGAAGGGCCAGTTTCCACTCAATAGGGATTCTATGAATATGATACACAGTACACAAAATAGTACCCGAAGTAACTGAAGCATGGCCTCCTTACTTTTGTATTCAAATCTCCTCACAATAAACAATGAAATGCTATTTGCTTTCATTATTATTTGTTGAAACTACATATTAACCTTTTGTGAATGATGCATTAGAAGACCAAGATCCCACTGCATCTCATAGCCTTACAGTCTTTCACTGCTGAGGTCAATTTTTAAAATTTTTCCAATCAAAATAAATAATTTATATTTTCCTACATTTTACTCCATTTGTCAGATATTTGCCTGCTCAAATAATCAAGTTATGTCCCATTATAACTGCCTTCTGTCTTCTTCACAAGTTACTTTCCTGTATATTTGAGCCATCAGCAAATTTAGCAATCATATCTTCATCCAAGTTATTTATATAATTTGCAAAAAGCTGATGGCCAACATTGTTCCAGCTGCACACTGTTCATTATATCTTGCCAATCAGAAATGACTTATTTTTGCCAATTCTCTCTTTCCTGTCATTCTAGTCAATCTTCTTTTCACACCAATATGCCACCTCCTAAACAATGAACTCTTATTTTCTATTTTTGATGTGGCAACTTATCAAATGCATTCTCTAAATCACTCAGCCTTTCTCTTTCATTCACAGCGCATGTTAAAGAAAATGTCAAGTAAATCCAATAATTTGGTTAAACTTAAAACCATATTGATTCTGCCAGATTACCTTGAATTTTCTTAAATGCCCTGCTGAAACACTTTTAATAATTACTGTAACATCTTTCCTGTGACAGACACTAACATAACTAGGCCAAAGTTTCTTGTTGATGCAATTTTTTCCAACCTGAAGGAGTTTTCAAAATTAAAACCAATGCACCAACTATTTCACTAGCCACTTCTTTTACAACCTGAGGATGAAGCCCGTCAGGAACTGTGAATTTGTCAGCCCACAGGTTTGCCAATTTGCTCAATGCCACTTCCTTTGTGATTGTAATTTCTTTGAGTTACTCCCTTTATTTCCTGTTTTACGGTTATTTCTGGGATGTTTCTTGTATTCTCCACAATGACAGCCAATATAGAACAATGATGCTGTTCACTTGTCATTTCCTTATTTTCTGCTATTAATGCTCTAGGGTTTTATCTATAGGACAAACGTTGTCAACTGAAACAAGTTAACCTCTAAGGCACAATGGTGTCTTCTTTAAATGTTGTCCTAATTACACTTATCCACTTGATTTACCATGTTTACTCATTCCCCATGTTAGGTCAGAAATGCACAGGTTAAAATAACCCCCCTGGACAGGCATAAACTCTTTGGCCTCTCTGCCCTTTACACTATTACTGTTATGATCTAAAATGGGATAAGTGATAATCTTCAGTACTGTATTGGCATTTCATCTCACTGTAACTTCTGTGTAAATTTGCTCCTCCAAATCCTTCCCACTAGTTGATGTCTTACAGAATACACTCCATAGTCTAAAGGCACCCCAATTATGTCTTAATTCTAATCAAATAGATAGTGTCCTTGAGCCCATGCAGCACTCTAATTTTCTTTTCAATCAACACTGCTGATTTCCCAATCTTCTTCTCTCTCTCCTTTCCTATTTTGAACTCCTTGAATCCAGGAGTATTTAATACCCAATCCTGTTTTATTTCTAGAGCCAGATCTCTCCAGTTGTAGCTCACGCAGCTTCATTGGTATGAAGCTTGAACCTGAATATAACAGGTACCTTAGGCCTCAGTACAAGGCACAAGGGTTAGACCTTTATGTGGTGAAAATGAATATTTTAACCATTGATTAAGCAATGTGGAGCTGGAGGAACACAGCAGGCCAGGCAGCATCAGAGGAGCAGGAAAGATGACTTCCCGCTCCTCTCATGCTGCCTGGCCTGCTGTGTTCTTCCAGCTTCACACTGTGTAATCCCTGACTCCAGCAGCAGCAGTTTTTACTATCTCTTTTAACTGCTGATTACTGTGGGTAGTTAAAAAAAAGCTAAATTTTCATTCTAGCAGTATTGTGATTACTTATGATAATGAATTAGATGGACCGGTCATTTTTATCCATTTGGCAATTCCGCCACTTAATGTTCCTAATACTTTAACTCGTATGAAAAACAATAGAATTTATTTTATTGAATAAAAATTGCAGGGCCAGATACTATTTTCTTGATTTGATGCATTTTTCATGCACAGCCTCATGACTGTCAGCCTGGAGAACAGAACGCATAAATGGTATAGTAAATTTTACTCCGAGCTATTTGTATAAATTGTCTTAGTCTGTAAAATATGTAGGCATTATATTCTCTGATTTCTTTAGCTTTTCTGTACAATAAAGAAAAATGATCTGATACTGGCGGGATTTGATTGAGTGAAGCAAAATTGGATTGTGGTCTCCCTTTTAAGACAGAGTGAGGAGAATTAATTTCTCTCAAAGCACCATTAGAGTGTGGAATTCTCTTTCTCAGAAGGAGAGGCTGGGTCTTGCAATTTATTCAGGGCTTAGTCCGATAGATTTTTGATGGACAAGAGAGCCAGGAGTTAATAGGCGCCGACAGGAAAGTGCATCTGAGACTACAGCTGGATGAAACACACCTTCCTACACTCGGATTTGTAGAAGCCAGAATTACAAAGGTATGACATGAACTGAATAACCAGCACAACAGGATTCTTCCAATGATTCAAAACCATCGTGCTGAATTAACTACAATCTGGGAGAAGGGTTATACTTGGTAATCACAAATTACTGTTGCAAAATTTTGTTACACAGGACCTCGTTCTGCAAGAACCTAAATCTTCCCACAGAATCATGAAATCACAGAAATGTCACAGGGCAGAAGGAGGCTGTATAGCCCATTGAGTCTGCACTGGTTTGTCACATGAGGATTCGGACTTAGTTCCATTCTCCGGTCTTTTCCCTTTGCACACTATTTCAAATAATCATCTAATTCCCTCTTGGTGCCACAATAAATTCTCCCTTCACCACACATACTTGCAGCCATGACATTGGAGAACTGAACGACTCATTGTATGGAAAAATGTTTTCTGACATCTCATTTTCTGCATTTCCAAACCACTTTATTCTGTACCCACTTGCACTCAATCCTATAACTTGTTCTTTTCTGCTGTTTTCAGACATCTCATGATTTTGTAAATAATGGAAGAAGCCAGTACGTCAGTGCAAAAGATAAAGCTGAGCATTCCAACAATTTTTAGTCAGAAGTGCAAAATGGATGGAGTCTCAGCCTCTTCCAAAGGTCCTCAGCATTACTGATGCCAGCCTCAACCAATCCAATTTACTCTCCATGAAATCAAAAAAATGGTTGGAGGCATTGGGTAAATGTTATTTGTCCTGACAACATTCCCAGAATAGTACTGAAAACTTGTGCTCCAGACCTTGCTGCATCCCCGGCTAAGCTGTTCCAGTACAGTTGCAACACTGGCAACTACACAACTATGTGGCAAATTGCCCAGGTATGTCCTGCACACAACAAGCAAGACAAATCCAACCTGGCCAATTACTGCCACATCACTCTACATTGGATTGTCAGTAAAGTTGTGGAAGTATCAACAGTGCTATCAAAGGGCACCTGTTCACTGTTTGGGTTCTGACAGGGCCACTCATCTCCTGATCTCATTCCAGCCTTGTTTCAAACAGAGATAAAATACCTGAATTCGAGACCTGAGGTGAGAGTGATAGCCCTTGATATCAAAGCTGTGTTTGTTTGAACGTGGCATTGGGGAGTTTTAGCAAAGCTGATATCAGTAAGAATCAGGTGAAAAGCTCATTGCTAGTTGAAGTCACATCTAGCACATAGGAAGATGGCTATGGTTATTGGAAGTCAGTCATCTCAGCTCCAGTAAGAATCTTCTGGAGTTCCACAGGGTAGCATCTGAGGCACAAACATCTCAGCTATTTCAACAATGACCTTCTTTCCATCAGAAGAAGGAACGTTTTCCAATGATTGCACAATGTTCAGCACCATTTGTGATTTCTCAGATACAGAACACTTTGTGTTCAAATACGGCAGGACATGGACAATATCCAGGCTTGGGCTAAAAAATGGCAAGTAAGATTTATACCACACAGACAAAAAACAAAGAATGATGGATGCTGGAAATCTGAAACAAAAACAAAAACAGAAGTTTGGGGAAACTCAGCAGGTCCAGCAGAATCTACGGAGAGAAAGCAGAGTTTTCTTGACATTGACATTCAATGATCTGACCATCACTGAAATACCACTAACAACCTTCAGGGGTTTGCCATTAACTATAAATTCAGTTGGACACCCCATATAAATACAATAGCTACGACAGCAAGTTAGAGGCGAGGAAACCTGCAAAAGGGCAACTCACCTCCTGACTCTCCAAAGCCTGTCCACCAACAACAAGGTAGAAATCAGGATTGAGATGGAATACTCCCTACTTACGTGGAAGGGTGCAATTCAAGCAATTCTTGTCAAGCTTGAAACCATTCAGGAAAAAGCAACCCATTTGATTGGCATCACATCAACAAACATCCATTCCCTCCACCTGTCCAAGAGAAGCAGGGTGTACCATATACAAGTTGCAGTGCAGTAATTCACCATGGCTCCTGAGACAGCACCTTCTAAATCCATGACCACTATCATTTGGAAGGACAATGGTAGCAGATAATGGGAACACTATTACTACCTGAAAATTCCTCTTCAAGCCACTCACCATTGGAAATATGTCGCCATTCCTTCAGTGGCACTGGGTCAAAATCCTAGATCTCTCCCTAACAGCATTGTTGATCCAACGATAGCAAATGGACTGCAGTGAAGGTATCTCACTGCCACGTCACAAGGGCACCTATGGATGAGCAAGCCTCAACCAGCAACACTCACATCCCATGTTTTTTTTTTAAACCCCTCTTTCCACCTGTCCTGCCACCTTCAATGATCACTGCACATACACTCCAGGTCTCTCTGCTCTTACGCTACCTCCTTGAGAATTGTACCCTTATTTTATGTTGTCTGTCGATGTCTTTCCTACCAAACGGCATCACCTTATACTTCTCCAAATGCAATTTCATCTGCCAGCAATCTGCCCACTCCACTGACTTGCCTATGTTCTGATGGAGTTCTGCACTGCCCTCCTCATAGTTTGTACCGCTTCCATAAATATACCATAGCTTTATACTGTAGGCTTGTTATGGGACAATGATATAAACAAAAATATGGACTAGTGCGTTGAGCACAGTTTTGAGCTCAGCTCCACTTGCTTGCCTTGTTCACATTTGCTGCTGTTAGCCAGTGTGACTGCTTCTTTGCTTATCAGGCTTGTGGGTCTGATTGGGCTTCACCTCTAACGCTATAAGCATTTATCAATGAACCAGATGATATATGACTCAGATATTTCATGAGCTGATCAAATGGAAAGGTTCCAAATTCTAACAATTTAAGCATTCACAAAAAAAGTGACTTTTTTTCTGATAGAATCAAGTTAATGAAGACATTTGTACTCAACAGAGCTTAGAGGAAGTCTATCCAGCCATATAGTCGGGCTTGTGAACAGAAGTTCTTCTCATTTTTAGTTAATAAAATTGCGCATTTGAATGTAATTCTAGTGACCTGGCGTGCTAAGGAGTCGCCATGATGTGCTAGCTAATTAAAACCTTCCTGGTAATTTATAATAAGGAATTCCAAGCTGCCTGAAAAGTTCTGTGAACTTATTAACGAATACTTAACCAGCTAATGGGCAAAGGAAACTTTGCCTTCCCTGGCTGGCGTGCTAAATTCTTTGAGCAGGGCAGTAAATTCCATCCCCTATGCAAATGCAGTTGATGCACAGTCAACAATCATTATTGGCAGGAAGCAGGTTCAGCTTTAGAAAGTGGTTTAATTATTTTGCCATTGTTCATTCGCAAACAGCAATTGCATGCTTGCTAACAACTGCTGTGACAATGTGGTGTCCTCCCTGTCTGCAATGACGTGCCAATCTAGATTAAACATTCAAATCATAGACTGCGGTTTGAACCATACAGGCTTCCAATGGTAAATAGAAATAGTATCATGAAGCCAAAATCTTCATAAAATCAATGTAAAATCATGTACTATTCTTCTCTCTGCCTTGTTTGATAATGTCAAATGCAGCATGGATCATTGTTGCCACTATATCTTTTCTTGAGATATTTCTAACAATAATTGAGGATATTTGGACAAATGTTTGTCAGTGTAGTAATCCCCCACATCAGTTTTTCTCTAGTTGACTGTGCAAATTGTATAATCTCCTTACAACATAATGGATTGCCAAAGGGCAGTCAGGAGTCCTTCAAAAAAAGCTTTAGATAAAGCAAATTTTAAGGGGCATTATTTTCAATTAGCGAATTTCTGAACCCTTTATCTGTTCATACTTTGCATATTTTTAAGCAGCTTTGGAACCATTTATGCAAGTGAAAGAAATTTCATGTTCTATCACCCCTCCCCCCAATAATGTTTCTCCACATGGGAGATTCAGAAAGTGAAGAAACATAAATAATCAAATATAGAATTAAAAAAAACTACAAAGTCTGAAAATCTGAACCATAATAGAAATTGCTGGAAACATAAGTCAGTCAACATTTTCGATTGAACAGGGTTAAGAACTAATTACCAATAAACTACAGGGCAGTTATAGAATCAGAGAGCTTTACAGCATGGAAAAAAAACTCTTCAGTCCACACATCCGTGCCAACCAGGCATCCCAATCTGATGTGGTCCCATTTGTCTGCATTTTACCTATATCGCTCAAAACCCTTCCTATTCATATACTCATCCAGATGCCTTTTAAATGGAGCAATTGCATGCATCAGGTCCCTTTTAAATCTTTCTCCTCTCACCTTAAACCTACACCCTCTAGTTTTGGACTCCACTAGCCTAGGGAAAAAGACCTTGGCTACTCACCCAATAAATGCCCCTCATGATTTATAGAGTTTCTCTGTTAGAGAGCTAAGACACTATAAACATTTAAAAGAGCCACTTCATGTCAAGGCACAGGATGAGGCAAGGAGAAAATCTCCACAAACCACAGTTGGGACAGAAATTGAACACACACCATTATCATCATTCTGTACAACAATCTAGCTAATTATCTATTCAAAAACACAAAAAGGGCTAACATGGGGGGTTAACTGCAAACCTTCTTCAGAATTGAAAGCACGAAAGACATTCTGTAGAACAGAAAACCAGACAAGATCCCTGTTAGTGTGCTTGAACACATTAGCTCTTTACCATGACCCATTCGAGATTGGCTACTCATACCTCGGAACGTACATATATTCTGCTTAAGGAGGTTGAATCAACTCATGATGATAAGGAGTGAGTGATGGGACAAACTAAGGGACCTAGTGAAGTAGTATCATTTCAGCCTCTGCTGCAGAGCCAAGATTTACTCATCCTCCAGGGCCTGGTTTTAATGGGAGATTCTGACTTGAGAAAGATTGGCTGCACTTAAGAAAATGGGGAATATTTTGTAGCTAGGTTTGGTTAACAGTATTAAGAGTTCATGAACCAGATGTACAAGATTATGAATAAATGGCTCAAATGATATAAACTGCCATGAAAATGAAGGAACATTTACAGTAGTATATCGCAAGGATCTTAGAGTGCTGTTAAAAAAGACAATGGTTCTATTTTAACAAAAAAGGAGTCTGTGATCTGTCTTCAGTATAGTACATAATTAGGTAATGAGGATCCTAGACAAGGATCCAGTAATCTTGGAACAGTTGGAATAACCATGAATCAAGACAAGTTCTCAATAATGGTCACGGGACCTGAAACGTTAACTCTGATTTCTCTTCACAGATGCTGCTAGGCCTGCTGAGCTTTTATAGCAACTTCTGTTTTTGTTTTTGATTTTCAGCATCTGCAATTCTGTCAGCTTTTATAAATAAGACTTTTTTTAGGACAATGCCATCTCTATCCTAGGAGTATTCTTTTGCAAGTGTACATGTGTCAGAGTTGGCAGAATCAGCCAAGTTGCAACAGGAATGGATCATATTGGCTGATTGACTGATTGATTGATTTTTTTTGTCATGTGAACCAAAATACAGTGGAAAGCTTTGTTTATGAGTGATACAAGCAGATCACAGCAAGCAAAGAATATACAGATCAAAAAGAATTAGAGGTATAAATGTTAAATTGCCGGTTACATCATTTGAGGCTATAGTCCATTCAAAAGTCTGATCACAGCTGGAAAGAAGCTGTTTCTGAACCTGCTTGTTCTCGTCTTCAGGCTTCTGTGTCTTCTGCTTGATGGAAGAGGTTGTAGGAGGCCATTACCATGGTGCAAGAGTCTCTGATGATGTTGTCAGCAGGCTGTGTAAATGGAGTCCATGGATGGGAGGTCCGTTTCCGTGTTGGTTTGGGATGTGCTCACCACCTTCTGTAGTTTCTTACAGTCCTGGGCAAAGCAGTTGCCATTCTAGGCCAAAATGCACCTGAACAATATGCTTTCAATGGTGCATCTGTAGAAGTCGGTGAAAGACCTTATGGACATGTCTAATTTACTGAACTGCCTGAGAAAGAAGAGGTGTTGTTGTGCCTGCTGTTGCATCTATGTGGGAAGCCCAGGACAGGTTGTTGGTTATTTTCACTCTGAGGAGCTTGATACTCTTCGCTCCCTCAAACTCAGTTCCATTGATGTAGATGGAGGTTTGTTCTCGTTCTTTCTTTCTGAAGTCGATCATTGGTTCTTTAGTTTTGCTGACATTGAGAGACAGATTGTTTTCATTGCATCATGTCACCAAGCCGTCGGTCTCCCTTCTGTATTTTGACTCATCATTGTTAGATATCCATCCCACCGTGCTGGTGTTGTCAGCCACCTTGTAGATGGCATTCATTTGGAATTTAGCAACACAGTCGTAGGTGTATAGCGGGGAGCTGAGGACACATCCCTGGAGGGGCTCCAGTGTTGAGTGTTATTGTGGATGAGGAGCAGTTACTTATCCTCACTGATTGCGGTCTGTCGGTCAGAAAGCTAACAATACAGTTAGGGTGGACGGAACCAAGACCAAGGCCATGCAGTTTTGAGCTTAGTCTGGAGGGGATATTGGTGTCGAAGACAGAGCTGTAGTCAATGAGCAGGAGTCTGACATAGGTGTCTTTGTTATCCAGATGTTCCAAGAATGAATGCAGGGCTAGGTTTATGGCATCCTCTCTGGACCTGTTACATCAGTAGGCAAATTGTAGAGGACCGAGGCAGGTTAGGAGACAGAAGTTGATGTGGGCTATGTCCAGCCTTTCAAAACACTTCATGTTTATTGAAGTCAGAACTATAGGGCGGTAGTCATTAAGGCACATTGCATGTATTTTCTTGGGTACGGGGATGATGGTGGTCTTCTTGAAGTAGGTGGGGATTTCAGTTTGTAAGAGGGAGAGGTTGAAGGTGTCGGTGTATATCTCTGCCAGTTGGTCTGCACAGGATCTGAGTGTTCAGCCAGTTTACACTGGTCGGGCCTATCGCTTTCCTCGGGTCGACTCTCAGGGAGACTGATGCGATTTCTGAAGCATTGACTGAGGGAACAGATGTGTCTGGGTCTGTCGGAGCAGGTATGGCCGTGCCGGTGGCACTCTGCTCAAACCCAGAACATGTCAGGGAGAGATGTGTCTTTGTCCGCGATCTTACACTGTTTCGTTATGCACCCTGTAATGAAGTTTAGGCCGTGCCAATGACAGCAGTGGTCTGTTGGTAGGTCTGGTCATCTAATTTGGTCTGGTACTGCCTTTTGCACTCCCTGACAGCTTTGAGGAGGCTATAGCTGAATTTTCTGCATAGGTCTGGATCACCAGAGTTGAATGCTGCACATCTGGTCTTCAGTAAGGAGTGGATTTCCTGGTTCATCCAAGGTTTATGGTTGGGGAAAACTTGGATTGACTTCTTTGGTACACAGTCCTCCATGTATTTGCTAATAAAGCCAGTGACAGTGGTGGCATACTCATCAAGATTTTCCACTGAACACTTGAGCACGGTCAGGCTCACTGGGTCCGAGCAGTCCCAGCCCAACACTGTACACCTTTCGTGAAGGATTCTCCTGTTTCAGCTTCTGCTTGTAAGTTGGGAGGAGGAACCGAGTGCTGTGGTCAGATTTTCCGAAGTGTGGCTGGGGGATTGAATGGTATGCATGTTTGATGGTTGTGTGGCAATGGTCCAGAATGTTGGGCTTTCTGGTGGGGCAGGAGATGTGCTGGTGGTATTTTAGCATCAGCTTGGTTTGCTTGGTTGAAGTCACCAGTCATAATGAGCAGGGACTCGGGGAATTTACTAAGCTGTGCAAGAAAACACATATGATGATCTATCATTGAAATCCTATGGTCTGCCAACAAGCTTACTCATTCCACAGAAAATTGTTGAGAAGGATTCAGAGTTTCAGGTAATAAGTAGTGCCCACAATACTCAGGGAAAATTGGATGAGAAAATACAGTAACATTACAGTCAAAGTAAGCTAAAAAGTTACTTGCACTATATTTGGATATGGTCCACAGATTTTGTTTAGAATAAGGTAGAAAAGCTAGACAAGGTGTAAATTGCAGCTGAGGAAGTGTAACTTAGTGTTTCCGCAAGTGCTTTAGGCTAGTTTTCTTTATGGGCACCTCAAGAATTTAATGAGAAGTATCTTGGATGAGTGACTGGTGCACCAGATTCGTGGCTGAGTTAATGCTTTAAAAATATATCTGATGACAGTGTTGGCTCTCCAATCTGGATTTGATCTTTTCGTCTTATGATCTAGCTTGGTCTTCTGTTTGACTTTACCAACTCTTCACATTGAAAAGTTATGCAGCACACATAATCAAATGGGAATGGAGGGGTGGGATGGCATGGGGCGGGGTTGGTGAAATGATCAAATCTATGAAACAAATGTTTCATTTGTTTCACCAGCAGCCCCAGTAATGATTGGCAAAGTAGCATTCCTATTCTGTTTGTGCTAACGGCTGCTCCAGGAATATTAATAGCCACTAGTAAAGTGGATTGTCTTACTATCTGAGAAATCATATCTCCAACTTACCTTTTCATTCAAATAAACATAACATAGATGATTCAATGTAACATAAAGACAACATGAATGTTGTCCGTCCCAAGAAAGGAAACATTGACCCACTTGAGACCTTAATAGTAATCACAGACATTAACATGGTAAAATTGTAGAATGATACAGAACAGAAGTTTTTTTCAGTTCACCAAGACAATACTGGTATTTCTGTCCTCATGGGTCACCTGCATAATCCCACTGTCTTGATTATTCCTCAAGCCTTCTCCTTTCTATTCCTCTCTTCAACAAGAGTTCTGCTCTCACAGTAGTTATAGGTTCCATAAATCACATTCCACTTTTCAATTATTCTTGATGTGAATGGGACAAAATTCGTACACACAGAGTTGCTTCACAGTACCCTGCAGCACAACAGAAATGAATCAGAATCTCCTGAGAGGGCAAAGTCAGACCCCTCCATGCTTTTTGACAGTAACAGGCTAGGCAATGCACTCAGTGTCTTATGGTGCACTATATGCATCAGGTCTATTCTGTAAACAACCTCACTGGGGTCCTCATCTGAGTCTTCTGCAACATTCCTTGAGTGTGGCCTTCTTGTCCAGTGATTTGGCTAAGGAATCATATTTCCCCTCTGTTCTGGTGTGATTTGGCTGTCTGGATTCAGAATTGGTTGGCTGACAGGAGGCAGAGAGTGGTTGTAGATGGTAAGTATTCTGCCTGGAGGTCAGTGCTGAGTGGTATCCTGCAGGGCTCTGTTCTTGGGCCTCTGCCCTTTGTAGTTTTTATAAATGACTTGGATGAGGAGGTTGAGGGGTGGGTTAGTATGTTTGCTGATGACACAAAGGTTAGAGGTGCTGTTGATAGTATCGGGGGCTGTTGCAGGCTTCAGCGAGACATTAACAGTATGCAGAGCTGGGTTGAGAAATGGCAGATGTAGTTCAACCTGGATAAATGCGAGGTGATGCATTTTGGAAGGTTGAACTTAAATGCTGAATATAGGATTAAAGGCAGAATTCTCGGCAGTGAGGAAGAACAGTGGGATCTTGGTGTTCAAGTGCATAGCTCCCTCAAAGTTGCCACCCAAGTGGATAAGGTTGTTAAGAAAGCATATGGTGTTTTGGCTTTGATTAACAGGAGGATCGAGTTTAAGGGCCGCGAGGTTATGCTGCAGCCCATCAAAACCCTAGTGAGACCACACTTGGAATGTTGTGTCCAGTTCTGGTCACCCTATTATAGGAAAGATGTGGAGGCTTTGGAGAGGGTGCAAAGGAGGTTTACCAGGATGCTGCCTGCACTGGAGGGCTTGTCTTACAAGGAGAAGTTGACTGAGCTCGGACTTTTCTCTCTGGATGGAAGGAGGAAGAGAGGTGACCTGATCGAGGTGTACAAGGTAATGAGAGGGATGGATAGCGTCGATAGCCAGAGACTTTTCTCCGGGGGAAGGAGGAAGAGAGGTGACCTGATCGAGGTGTACAAGGTAATGAGAGGGATGGATAGCGTCGATAGCCAGAGACTTTTCTCCGGGGCAGGATTGACTGCCACGAGGGGTCATGGTTTTAAGGTGTTAGGAGGAAGGTATAGAGGAGATGTCAGAGGGAGGTTCTTCACCCAGAGAGTTGTGAACGCATGGAATACTTTGCCAGTGGTAGTCATGGAAGCGGGGTCATTAGTGGCAATTCAGTGACTGCTGGACATGCACATGGACTGCAGTGAATTGAGGGGAATGTAGGTTAGGTTATTTTATTTTTGTATTAGGATTATTCCACTGCACAACATCGTGGGCTGAAGAGCCTGTACTGTGCTGTACTTTTCTATGTTCTATGATCTATGTTCTATGTTCTATGCCTGGTGACTCAGCGTATGTTGAACATGACTCCATACTAGCTTAAAAGGAGTACAATGGCAATATCTGAAATAATGGCGTGTCTTTATTAAAACCATGTTGTTGGCTTTTTTTTTCTCCCCCTGTGCCCATGCTGGCTGAGCAGGTAGCAGCTTTTGACCATAAACAGTAATCCAGAAAGAGTAAGTTGGTAGGAAGAAAGTGGGTTGGAGTAGGAACAGTAAATTCATGGTGCACTGTAATCAGCTTCTTCATATCCAGATAGCAGGAAATTGGTGAACTGGGAACAGAGAAGGGGATACAAAAGAAACATAGTATCATTTGCAGTGACATGAGATGCTACAGGCCAGCTGGTACCAAAATATAGACAACAAGTCCCTTCACCTGTCTGCCAGCCTTTCCCACAATGGAAGGAATTTTCGTCTTTGTGTGTCACTGCATTTGGTTGATGTTTTTGCAGTAGTTGAACAATTGGAGGCAAATGAGGGTAATGAGGCTAGGTGTGAGGCTGACAGCATTAGTAGGTTACTTGAAGATTAGGCATGAATCCTGGATGCTGGAAATTGATGTTGAGTGAGTGATGTGGCTGTGATGCATTAACAACCATGTGAGATTGATAGCTACAGGAGATATAGAAGAAGCATTCATTGACATAAACCATGCAATATGTTTATGAGACCTCTTGGAGCACTGATGTGAAGTCCTCAGATCCAGCCTGTAGGAGATATGGCATTCCTCATCACCAGCTTCTACCCCTTTCTGAAGGTGTTTCTTGAGATATCCTGGCTATTCCTGCTGCCAATATTCTTTCTCTCCAGCCCAACTGTAGTACTAATGTCACCAGTGTTACATCCATCACTCGCAGCTGGAATAGCATGGGCCAAGTCTTACAGTTTGTGGATTGTCAGAATCAGATGGGCAGCTGAAGATAAGCATTGGGATTTATGGAAGTTCTAGTGCATGGACTGAAGTGGGAATTACCTGGCAAGCTTAAACTTCTGTTGGACAATTATCCTTCTTCCTGTGACCTTCCGTAAACATCGCCAAGTGTGGAGTACAATCCAGGGCTTTCGCCAACTTTAAGTACATTTAAGTGGTCATTGGACAAGCATATGGATGTACATGGAATAGTGTAGGTTAGATGGGCTACAGATTGGTATGACAGGTCGGCACAACATCGAGGGCCGAAGGGGCCTGTACTTTGCTGTAATGTTCTATCCTCTATGTTCTATGAAATGTTAGGTATTTGACAATGTTAAAATCTACTCCAGTGCTTGAATAATGACACAAAATCCTTACCCATAATCTCTCTAACACACAACTACATTCTTAACCACCTAAATATCTCTCTCACTCCTCAACTAGCAACCCAGCTGCTCCCAATCCCTCGATTGCCACTGACCTTCCCTACCAACTCCTCACAGCCCTGTGTACCCCACAGTTGTATTACTATGCCTCAGTTCCCCATACTGAAAACACCATAGCTCAACTACGTACCAACCAAATATCCTACATCCTAAAAAAACCCATCGGACCACTAACCTGAATACTGACCGTTCCCTGGTCAACTGACTACCCATAAGACCTCTGACCTGATCCAACTACAACTGACCTGACTAGCCCTGACCCCCTAATTACCCCCTGACTTGACCTGTCTACCCACCTGACCCCACTAAACCTCCTCAAACTCCCAACCAAATCTCGGTATGACAATCTACTTAGCTCTCTGCTCAATTACTTACCATATCTCCTTGACATTTTTACTCAGTCATCCATTTACTCATTTAATGTATCTGTTCACTAACATTTATACTGGACCTTACAACCTACTAGATGGCAGCCAGAGCTATAAAAGGGTGATATATACTGCCATCACTTGATTCTACTCGGCTCCACTGGAGTTTGCTGGGAAAAAAACATGTCACTGTAATGATCCCAGTTGATGGTACTACTGGACAAGTCAGTTTTCAGAATGAAACCTGGTTTGTTAGATTATATTTTTAATATGTCAAGCAGTAAGATAATGGTCAGTTCCTGTGTCAAGTTTTACACAAGGCTGCATATTTTCTTTAACAAGAGAAAAGAAGTTCACATTGCAAAAGAAGAAAATTTAAAAAAAACTAAATGTAGAAAATATGTGGGAATGCCCTAAACACCCAACAAAATGAAAAGTTTTAAACTTACTTCCTAACACCCACAATTTACAGAGATTCCACTCATTACTTCAGCAGATCAGATCATTAAGTTCCAATGAAATGATTCTTCTCAGGTTTTTTCCTGTGCACTGTGGTGTCTTCTTACCTGAATATTCACAGAAGTGAGGGCATAATATTTCATAGCTTCTGATAACATGCAAATTTCTAACCAATCTCTTATGGTTTGAAGTTATGTAAATATAACTTCTGTTGAAGCGTCTTATTCCCTGAACTGCTCTTAGAAACTCCTTTCTCTGCTCCCAGTCAGGTCTCCAACTGTCCTAAAATGATCAATCTCTGGGTTTTCTAACCTAAAATCAATCCTCCATTCTTTTAACTGAAAACAATCTAATGGCTTTCTATGTTCACTCTCCCTGTTATAGACCTCAGTACAAGCATCTTATTTCATTAACATTCCAAAGTGCCATAATAACCTGATCTCTAGATTAAGCCAATGTTCTACAAAGATTTTCTGACATTATTTTGTTTAAGAAAACCTTCGCAGAAGTAATCAACATCCATATGCTACGATTTTGAAATCCAACTTCTAAAAATTATACAGATTGCATGACTTTCATCACATTGTGCTATGTGTTTCTCTGATAAATGGGATCAGCAATGTATACGTGGGTCTGAAATTATTAATAGTAATGACAGTGGTGTCATATAGACTAGTGGTTAGAACAACTTCAGCTCCCAGAGGAATAATTTTTAAATCTGGTCCTTTTCAAAGTCTTTGTAACAATGTCACCTGTAAATAATTGTTCCATGCAATAAATCAAACCATGTAAACTACAAGAAACTATTCTGTTTGGGCTAGGAAGTGGTTTTCCATTGGACCAACCCACACCTGCACTTGAAGGGTAGCAACTCATACTGCACTGTAAACTGGCATACTCAGACAATGTGAGAGACTGTGGGGCTAACTAGGATTGACTGCTCATACAATACATAGTGAGTAGTGATGTGACATATTCAGAGATACTTCAGTCATCTGTTCATACGAAACAGTTGGCAGCAGAGAACAGCTGAAGATTTAAGAAATCTTAAGATTTAAGTAGAAATCCTTGTTAAAATCCTCAATGAGAAAGAATATTCCTGTGAATGGAAAAAGTATTCAGATTTCGTAACACGCTGAGAAAGGATAGATAGCAACTCCTTGGTGATGGAGAATTACTTAAGCCCAAAGCAGATACAGGTTGCATTGTGATCCAGTGACTTGAGAGAGTTGTCCTGAGGCAGGTTTTAACAATGATTGAACAGATATCAGAGAGTGTGAGTAAAGCTTAAAGCATCTGATGGGTCAGAGAAAACTTTTTTTTAAAAAAAGCATGTTAATCCAGACAGGGAAAAGAGAAAGCTGTAAAAAAATTCTTACAGCTCAGATTAAGCATCACCAATATTGTGAGAGGCCACCATGAGGTATGACTACAGAAATAGAAGTATAGGTCTATAAAATAGATATTAATTTAGCATTGTGTACTTGAGGACATCACAAAGCCAAGCAATATCATTTAGGATTGATAGCCTAAGCAAACATTGTCTAAAGGGGAAAATGAAGTTTAGGAGGCTTCATTGAGGGCACAAAAAAGGGAGAAGACCAGTCATAAGATCCACAGTGGAGGTGGGAATTATTTATTTAAGCTACAAGGAGTGGGAATCATTCAAGAAAACTACTATTAATATAGGATTTGCATATTAAAGCTGCAGACCACAGGCTTCGTACGATGAAGCCACAAATAAACACAATTTATTTTAACTGCGATGAATAGAAATTCTTCATTTCAGCTATGAAACATGCAAACATCGTCCATCTGCAAATAGTCACCGATTGTATAAATTTGAAATAAAAGCATTTTAAGCAAGCAAGATATACGATCACAACAGGAAGATTTAGCATCAGAAATAATATTGCCAGGAAGACTTACTTTCAGAGAAGGGTCAGAAGGAATACAGAACTGGACATCTTGAAAAAGCCAATTTTTGAGACACTGGGTCACTTCCAAATTAGATATTAAATCAAAGCTGTATAAGTAAATTCATTTCTGTGCACAATTGGAATTATATCACTGACATTAAAGCAAAACTAAGGGTAAAATTTGGAGAAGTATTTAAAGACTTTGACAGTTACTTCAATCTCGGAACTAATGCAATTTATGAAAGATCAACGTTAGTGGGTGAATTCAGCATCTAGAGGACCTTATAGATGATTTTATTAATACATTCTACAGAGTTGAATAGATTATCAATAAAAGCAAACCAACTCGTAGCCGCGTGATAGCCTGGTGATATTAATGCCAGACTGTCAATTTAGAGACCCATGCAAAATTCTGGGGACCCAGGTTTCAATCCTGAATGGCAGATGGTGAAATATGAATTCAATAAAAATTCAGAAGTAAGATTCTAATGACCATGAGTTAATTGTCGATTATTGGAGAAACCGATCTAGATTCACTCATGCCCTTCAGGGAAGGAAGCTGCCATCTTTACCAGATCTGGCCTACATGTGATGCCAGACCCAGAACAACATGGTTGACTTTTAACTGTCTCTGGACAGGTAAGGGTGGGCTACAAATGCTGGTCTGGACAGCAACACCCTTATCCCACAAATAATTTTTAAAAATTCAGGTGAATTTCCTACACAAATTTTATACACTTTCTGCTTTAATTTACAGGGTGCAGGGGCATCACCGAAGTTTGTCCAGAAGCCCAAGATATTGGTGCAAATAATTTTGTTAATTAAAGCCTTTTTATGGCATATTGATAAAACAAGGCTACCTCCTGCTAACGAGGGCCACTGTGTAATTTTTTTTTAGCCCATCACCATTTATACTATTTTAAGAAAGCCAGCTATTTAATGGAATTGGACTAATCGGCATGTTGCCAGTGCTGGTAATGGGACAGAAGGTCAGACTTTGGCACTCCCAAATAAAACATCAGCCACATGTTTGTTGAACTTATGAACAGTATATTGGCTGTCACTTCAGATGTTCCCAGTGCTGAATGGAAGGAGCTAAAATCATGACAAATGAGGACTCTGGTCACCTTGACAACCAGAGACAATGCTATTCCTATGATTCACGTTGTCTGCAGGTCTTCCTGAAGCAGATGGTACAGCTCTGTAACCATGCTCTGCTAAACCTGTGCATCTAAGATATTCTGTTCAGTCATTGCCAGGTAGCTAGATCTGAGTATGATACTGGCAGGTCTAATATAATGTTGGTGCCAACAGAACATGCTTGTGCTCCTCAAAAGGCAAGATCAAATCCAGTGATAACAGGCCACAAGTAGCAAACCCTTTGCAATAAACTTACTGTCAGCTCAAAATCACCAAACTCTAGCAATTTAACCCTGAATGTCAATACATGAACAAAGTGCAATATATGAAAAATGATATTTTATAGGCACCATCTTAATAACAATATAAGCAATAATTTCAGAAATAATGAAACTACATGACCCAAGTACAGTATAGGTAGCACAATGCATTGTTTGTTGAGTGTTACAATAACAAATGGAATTCTGTAAAATAACTGAAACACTAGGTTGCTGGCCAATAATACTCAATTAGTGTCACTGTGAGCCTTCATGGTGGCAGTAAGTTTTCAGATCAACATTTCCTTTATTTCTCACCTTTTCCAACATCACCTTGGGAAAAAATAGCCTTTCAAGGAGGAGCAACTGCGAGCACAATCAGTATTTGTGCGAACAAAAATCCCACAAATATTAATTACATTTCCCATGTTGTAAATTCTATCCAAGTTTAATTCAGTCCTTAGATGATGTATAGGGCAGTAATTTGATGTCACTATACATTTTGATCTTGGTCTTTTTTTATATTTCATGACTTGTGATAGATTATTCTCTTCCTTTGTCTGGCTGCAATGGACCACCTGCAGGTAAAGAATAAATAAACTTGTACATTCATTCAGAACCTTCTGATTTTTCATTCCAATGGGCTTGCATTCTTGCCCATTATATCTCTGCCTGCTCTACACATAAGATTCAATGCACAGAAATAGAAATATTTGCTCCCTCTGTTTTTCTTTTTCCTTAATGGAATGTGGGTGTCACTCAATCCTTAACTGCTCCTGAATGGATTGGTTTGCCGGGACATTCCAGACGGCACACTGTATTCTGCATCAGTGTACAGTTTTTTTCAGGCTTCCACGGTAAGGTGGCCATTATTATTTAAACGCTCATAACTAACAAGATGTTCACAGTGGTGTTTTTTGAGCTTTTTTTTAGGGTAGATCATTCTAAGCCCAAGCTCCCATCTTAATTGAACATAAGAATGTTCTTTAGCAGAAATACCCTTTGAGCAGCTTACTCAAAGTGAACATACCTAGACCTGAAGATCATGATGATATAACTTTTAAGATCACAGAAAACCTATTAAAGGAAAGGATGCATGTCGAAACAATCACAAAACAAATTTCCCATACAGCTTTCTTAATTCACCATGCCCAAAAAGAAATTTCAGACACTTCTCTTTCTCCTGACATATTTTCCACTACATGCAGTGATAGGCACATGACATCAAATACAAAAACAGATATTGCTGGCAAATTTCAGCAGGTCTAGTAGCATCTGTGGGAAGAAAGCTGAGTTAACATTTCTAGTCCAGTGACTTCTTTAGAATGGGTCATAGTTAGGAAAAGGTGACATTTAATGTGAAGACAAAGTTGGGACCTAAAGGTGAGTGCATAGTGGGAGATGGGACCCAGAGATGGAAAGATATAAAAGGGATAGGTAAAGAAGGAGACTACAGATAGCAGATTAGGACAGAAGAAAAGCTGAATAAGTGGTAATAAGACCTAAGAATAAGACAGAACAGGTGAGGCATACTGAAAGCAACCCATATAATGTGATAACAACGTGTGGGGCTGGATGAACACAGCAGGCCAAGCAATATCTTCGGACCACAAAAGCTGATGTTTTGGGAAGGGTCTAGGCCCGAAACCTCAGCTTTTGTGCTCCTGAGATGCTGCTTGGCCTGCTGTGTTCATCCAGCCCCACACTTTGTTGTCTTGGAATCTCCAGCATCTGCAGTTCCCATTACCTCTATCCATATAATGTGATAATAGATCTAGGGTTAGGTGGGAAATTACAGTTAATGTTTAGGGTCTGGCGACCTTTCCTCAAAATGTCCCTTCCGAGGAAGAGCTACTGGTCCAGAAACATTAACTCTGTTTTCTCTTCACAGATGCTACCAAATGTGCTGAGATTTTCTAGCAGCTCCTGTTTTTGTTTCTAATTTATACCAACCACAGTTCTTTTGGTTTTTATTTAGGATTAGGTGAGAATGGGTGACTGTGCTAAAGGCAGTCCATACCTTAATACGCCAAGCATGAGGTGGGTAAAAAAGAAATGGAAGGATAGAATCAGGCAGTAAATTTACTGACTTCGATGTTGAGTGCTAGAAGCTGCAGGGTTCCTAAGCAGAAAATAAGATGCTGTTTAGATTAGACTAGATTCCCTACAGTGTGGAAACAGGCCCTTCGGCCCAACAAGTCCATGCCACTCCTTGAAGCATCCCACCCAGACCCATCCCCCTATAACTCACACACCCCTGAACACTATGGGCAATTTAGCAAGGCCAATCCACCTAACCTGCACATCTTTAGACTGTGGGAGAACACTGGAGCACCTGGAGGAAGCCCACTCAGACACGGGGAGAATGTGCAAACTCCACACAGACAGTCTTCCGAGGCTGGAATTGAACCCGTGTCCCTGATGCTGTGAGGCTGCAGTGCTAACCACTGAGCTACCGTGCCGCTCTGTTCTTTGAGTTGTTGGGGCTGACTGAACTATTGCAGAAATGCTGGCTTGGGGCTACAGTGGTGTGTGGAAGTGGCAGGCAGCTGGACGTTTAGAGTCATTTTTGTGCTCAGAGCATAGGTGTTCTGCAAAGCAGCCACTGAGTCCACGTTTCATTTGCCTAGTGTAGGAGACACCATGCTGTGAACAGTGAATATGGTAGATCAGATTAAGTGAAGGTAAATTGCTGCTTGACCTGGAAGGCATATCTGGGACCTTGAATGGTAAGAAGGGAAGAGATAAATAGGTAGGTATTACACTGAAATTGTATGGGAAGGTGCTGCAGGGTGTGAAGAGCTGTTGGGAGTGGAGGAATGGTGGACCAGAGTGGCCTGGAGTGAACAGTCCCTGCAGAAAGTTGACAAGACGGGAGAGAGGAATCTGTAACAAAAGTAGGCCAGAGTAGGACTGGAACAAAGAATGTTCCACATACCCCACAAAAAGACAGGCAGCACTGGCATCCATGCAGATACCCACGGCCAACCCATTGCTATGCAGAAAGTAAGAGGAATTAAAGAAGATGTTGTTCAAACTGACGGCAAGCTCAGCCAGAGGAGGGTGGTGGTGGATGGTGGGTCAGGCATTCTTTCCAGGGAAGAAGTGAAGAGCCTGAGAACATCCTAATGTTGTATTATATACATAGAATTTTTTGTCTTTACTCATTTACAGGATGAGGACATCATTGGCTACGCAGCATTTATTGTCCATTCTTAATTGCCTGGGGGCAGTTCAGAGCCAACTACTTTGATGTGGGTCTGGAGTTACATGTAGGCCAGACCAGGTAAGAATGACAGTTTTCTTCCCTAAAGGACATTAGTGAACCAGGTGGGTTTTTTCTGACAACCAACATCGGATTCTTGGTTATCATTAGATTCTTAATTCCAGATATTTTATTGAGTCCAAATTCCACCATCTACCATGGTGGGCTTCGAACCGGGGTCCCTAGAATGCTACCTGGGTCTCTGGATTAGCAGTCCAGCGATAACACCACTAAGCCGTTGCATTCCCCTCAAAATACTTTCAAAGTTGCAGTAAATATTTTGATGCTCCTACGGCTGTTTGATTTTTGTGTATTTTCCTTTCTTTCATACCTTGTTGCCAGTAACAATAAAACAATTAACTATATTTTTTCCCAGTCACTTTCATGTCCTATGTTGCTCCAAAGCACTTTGCATCTAAGTTGCAGAAATAGCGGTAACAAAACTGCTTTAATTTTGTTTATTGAGAGATAAATTTTGGCCACAAAACTGAAGACAACTCTTCTGCTCTGGATGAAATAATGATACAAGATTTCATATGTCTATCTAAGAAGGAAAATGGGGCTATCATATAAAGCGGTTACCCAATGTTTCACAATGACCCCAAAGTCATCTCAGGCATCCTACTCTCAGGACAGAAAACCCAAGTAAGGGTATCATTCAATAAGTATTAAGTGCACTTTACAGCATCAGTAATTGAGATGAAAAATTATGAGGGTTACTTTAAAAACGGTGATGAATCTGTGTAGTGATCGGAACGAGCTGGATCTTTTTGACGATGAAGTCCTTGATTGGGGTTGTTAATCTGGGCCAATCAGGAAAGCCCTGGCTGACCAATGTAACAAGAGATTTCCCCTTTGAACTCCACTTTGATTTGATCCCTACTCTTCCCCCTCACTTTTCTTTCACGAAAAGATATTTTAAAAAATAAATCAGGAGATTGGAATCTCCCCAGTTCTGGGGACTGACTCCAAGCTGGCTGGCCACAGCCAGTGTACTGTGCGTAAGTAAATAAAGGGTGGCTTGGTGATGGGTTACCAGCCTCCGTGCAGTTATTTCAGAGGCATCGGGAGAAAAACACGACATGCCTGAAGAACATTTGTTTGCAACTGTCATCCTAGAGTTAGGATAAGCATTTCTAACACTGTTTGGGAAGCTTGACTTATTTGGTCCCACTGTGGAAGATTGGGCCCAGTATGCAGAAAGAATGCATTATGTTTTTTCAGGTAGCTAACACTGGGACAGATGAAAAGCAACTAGCAATCTTTCTGAATCTTGCGGACCTGCAGCATTTTCGGTAATTGGACGCTTAACTTTCCCAGAGGCACCAGACACTTAAAACTTCCAAGAGCTGACAGCGTTGTTCGAGGAATATTATGACTCTAAACCTCCTCTAATTCTGAGATGCTGTCATTTTTATTCAGCTGTGACGGAACTGGGGGAGTCTTTTGAGTTGTTGAGACAACTGGTAGAGGCATGCGATTTTAGGTTAACACTGAATGAAATGCAGAGAGGCTGTTTGCTATGTGGGATTAATGACATAACCATGCAGCAGTGCCTACTAGTTGAAGCCCAACTGGACTTCAAACAGGCACTACAACTGGCTTTGTCTTTAGAAAATGCAGCAAGTGGATTTTGGGAGCTACAGGGCATCCGGTGGAAATGGTCACCCTCACCTCCACATCCGAGCTTGGGAAACACCACTAGAGTGTAGGCGCTCTCAAAGCCTCATGCAGGGCATATCCTGAGCAGAGGGACTCTAGAATGGCTCACAGCACAACCCCACAACAAAGCTGAGCCTTGGCCAAGTAGCCAAAAAGTTCTTCAGGATCTGGTCTGGCAAGTCATTGTAGTGTTGCCGGTACGCAGACTTGAGACAGCATAGGAGTCCTACAAAGCCTGACTTGAGTAAGAAAACTCATAGGCTTGTACCCAGGATAGTACATATCTTTGAAAGTCCCCCTATAACTAGATTGGAACAATTAAATGGCTTAATAACATCCAAATCGGAACTAATTAAAATTAATGCTTGGCTAAATGGTCACCCAGTTCCTATGGAGGTCTGTACCAACACAGCTGTATCTGTGATTGCAGAGTATGTCTTTAACAAGATTCATTTAGGACTCCAACACTCTAACTTACATAAGACCTCAGCCAGACGAAGGACAAACATTGGGGAACCATTGCAGATGAAGGGTACAACTTCAGTTCCGGTTTCCCATGAGAAGCAGTTGGTGAATGGTAACAGCATTCAGATGTAGTCTAATGGCATTTAACACAAAAGGGTAGCTCCATAACATCCATCTTCCAATGGTCTAATGGAAAGAACAGTTCAAGCATTGAAAGCAAGCTTAAAGAAGCAACCTACATCATCACTTGATACCAAATTGTCCCAGTTCCTGTTTGATTATAGGACAACCCCATACACACCAGGGGTAGCTTTAGCAGAGTTGCCAATGGGAAAAAGACTTCGTACAAGGTTAAACCTGATATTCCCAGACACCGGGCGGGAGCAGGGTAAAATGGCAGCAGGGACACCAATGCCGCCTCTATGTGAGAGAGACAATTTAATTCAGGGAATGAAGTTTGGTGCCGGCACCATGGAAATGTCCCTGTCTGGGTATAAGGTGAGGTTGATGTGAGGTCAGATCCGATGACTTACAAAGTTCGGATAGGTGAGATAATCCTGAACAAACACGTGGATCACCTGAAAGCTTTTATCTCGCAAATTGGACTGGAGCAAAACATACCCGGCCCCTCAGAACAGCCAGACTGCCTGTCAGAAACCGTAGGTTCTCCCCTTCCATCTAGTGTTGAGCAAACTTCAGATTCCGAGAGAGGATGAGACTCTTCTGTGATGCTCTGGACGCAAGAGGCAGACTACGATCCGGTACACACCATTTGTGTCAGAGTCTGAATCAGAGGTACCGGACTGGGGGCGAAGGTATCACAGGTAAAGCTACAAACCAAAGAATAGGCCTACCTACCAGGACTTGGAGGGGAGGATTGGATCTAGCTGGATCTTGTCAACTACCAGGTCCTTGATTGGTCCAGGTTATCATCTCCAATCAGGAAAACCCTGGCTGATTAATATAACCAGGAGACTAAAGTCTCCTCAATTCTGGAGACGGACTCCGAGCTGGCTGGCTACAGCCAGTGTACTGTGCACAAGTAAATAAAGGGTGACTTGGTGACAGGATACTGGCCTCTGTGCAGTTATTTCAGTTTGGGAAATATATAAGTGGACTGAAAGTATCGGCTTAATCCCAGTTGATTCCAGACAAGGCCTGGGGATTTTTTGTGTAAAATTCATGTACAGCATTAGAGCTGGGCCTGTATTTATTACCCAAATGGCAGTTCAGAATCAACCACATTGCTGTGGGTCTGGAGTCACATAGGCCATATCAAGTAAGGATGGCAGTTTTCCTTCCCAAAAGGGCAATAGTGAACCAATTGGGTTTTTCCCAACAACGGATTTGTGGTCATCATTCGAGTTTTAATTTTAGATTTTAAGTGAATTCAAATTCAACATCTGCCATGGTGGGATTCAAACCCAGGTCTGCAGAGCATTATCTGGGTCTCTGGATTAACAGTCCAACAAAAATACCACTAGGCTGTCACCTCCCCATATAATGAAGAATGGCAATGTCCCACTCTTGAAGGTCCCCCTTAATGTACTCTGCCAGGTCTTCACTGGCCAGCTCTGACCTTTTTTTTTCGACCTGGTGGCGTCAACTTATTCACTTTGGTGGCCTGTATATTCAAGAAGTGAAATGTTCTGCCGGCCCCTGTCACATATTTGCCATGATGTCGTGTAAATTCCCCTGGCCTAGCCTTTCTAATTCCTGAATGGTGATGTTATCTCTCCATAGCATTCTCAGAATCTTACAATGGTAATACTGGTGGAAAACTCAAATAATTCTGATAATGCTGGGAATCATTAATGAAAAGATAAAATTCTGTAGAAACTCAGCAGGATTAGCAGCACCTGTGGAGAGATAAAACAGTTAGTGTTCAGAGTCCACTATGACTGTGAAAAGCTTTCAACTTAAGAGGCACTGTTGTTCTATTTTGCTGTATCTCATTGGCATATCTTGTAATTGGGTGAAGATGCTGAGTTGTATCACTCAGGGATTTATGCTAGATAACAAAGTGTGGAGCTGGACGAACACACCAGGCCAAGCAGCATCTTAGGAGCACAAAAGCTGAGTTTTCGGGCCTAGATCGTTTTGTTAATTCTAGTCTGGGAATTGATCAGTAAACCATTCATCTGGGAGATATTGTTTCCTAGATGGGGGAATTGACTTATGATCTGGTGTCCATTTGTGATGGGGGTTCTCATTGATGTTTAATTATCATTGTTTAGGAATGAAACAGGGACAAGAAAACACTTCATTGTTATTTTTTTAAATTTACTGACCTGTTTGAAATTGATAGCAGAAGTGTTTCTACTAGCATTATGTATTTGAGCCAAGGCTTTACATCGCATTTCAGGTCTTGACTTTATGTGTAGTGAAAGGAGCTAATGCAATCAATGCATCAAGCAAATGAGACAGAATGTTGATGTGTTGGCCCATAACAGCCAATACATCCATGGCCTTAAAATTCTCCTATGCAAATATCTTACTCAAAATATTATAACTTCACTATGTTGTTCATTCAAACTTTCTTGACATCCATCATCCACAATGCACTTGGCTGAAAATGAAAGAAAAAAATCATTGAAGATTGGTTGCAGGAGGAACATCAAAGCAACAGGTCAAAAGAAATTGCCATTCACAATTAAAAGTGCAGATTTTAGATTAATAGAATTATGTAACAGGGGGCTACAATTTCCCAGTCCCCTCATACAAGTCAAAGAAAGAAAGTATTTTGGCTCTTAGAAGAAAGTATGCAACTCGGATTTCTGTTATAAATCTTGGCACTTCTGCCATGTCATAAACCTAAGCTACATACTTCTGTATCAATTGAGAAGTGCCATTTAAAGTACTGAACAATCAATGCCTCCCTGTTACTCACTCTTCCGTTGTGTCTAAATTCCATGGTAAATCTGAAATGAATTTGCTGAGACATCCAGTCTAGCATGCTCGTCTGCTGGTCGGGAATTTCTCAGTGCAGGAATGAAGGCAACAGAAAATGTTTTAAGAAATATTCAGCTGATGTCTCTATCCCATCAAATAATACAAGAAGGATGGCATATTGTACACTGAAGTCATCATGGCTATTTCTTTGGTAATGTTTTGATGATCAAAAACCATCAAAATGGTAAATTGATTACAAAGCTTCTGTTCATGGAGGCTTTGAGGCTGCAATGAAGATCATTGATCCCCATAGGAGTGAAATGTGTGATGCCTTGCCTGTGAAGTAAGACCGTCTCCCAGGCAAAGCTTTATATCCAGCTGTTATCTTCTCTTCATAGAGGAGATAAAGGTGCTGCCCTCCTAAACATGGTGTTTGTTATTGGTTTGATAAATTCATTCACTACAGGTGACCTGATGTAACAAATATCCACTGCATAACTTAGACAGTTCAAGTAGATGAAAGCTTCATGCTGTTAGAATCTTCAGTTCTACAGGAAGAGGTGTCCCTGATCTAACACTTGTGCAATGTGAACAGAACAACTCATGGCTGCTGCTATACAAACAGCTGCTTTAAATATACTATGGCCACTAAATATGCTAGTCCCCATGAATCACTGCAGATGATGACCTTCGCCAGAGGCAATCCCTCATGGTTGAGCATGATCTTTTTTCAACTAATATTGAGGTTTCGGGTGACTGGAGAGACCAATGCCTGACTGACAGTCTTTCCTACATATGGGGCATATAGTGGTTGGGAGTGTGGGAGGGTGAGCTGCCTGGATCACTCCACACTCATTTCTTTGCAGATGCTTGGCGTCAAGCTTGCTCTCTGCGATGAGAATCAAAGTGCACAGATTCTGGCAAAATGCTTTGCCTCCTCTTCAGGGACGCTTGAGGCAATGTTTTCCAGATGCTGACTGGAAATATTGCCTTTTTTTTCAAAGGGTGCTTTGGTAATGACCTTGCAATAGTTCTCCTGCCCTATTAGGGTTTGCTTCCTTTGTGGAGGCTCTGAGTAAACTGCTTATTTGACAGCCATTGTGTCAGGCAGCAGATTATGTAAACTGACGAGCAGAGTTTATCGAGTGTGGTCAGTGCTTCAATGCTGCGGATGTAGATCTGAGCAAAACACAGATGTTCGTGCTCTTCTCCTGTCAATGAAGGAAGCACTGATGGCATCTCACCAGGCTTTTGAGATATATCTGTGAACCATATGTGGGTGAGGGTGATATGATCACTGCTTTGTAGACCATGTGTGTGGCGTTGGGTCTGAGATCCTGGTCTTCAAACTTCCTCTTTCTCAGGTACACTGAAAGCTGTGCTGAATCCTGTATTGATGTCTGCCCTTTATCAACAGTAGACTGACAATGTATGGAACAGTGCTTTGCATTGTCTAAGGCCTCATTATGGGTTTTGATCGCTAAAGTTATGGTTTGGACTTTGTGGTGTGATGGGGGCAGATTGGTAGAGGGCATTTTGCCATACAAATGCTTGATGTACGGTGATTGAGGGGGATTCTTGTGATAGATCTCCCTATGCCTTACAGGAGGCAATTCCATCTGCAGTTACCGGATTCAGAATTGTTACCATTCTTGAAGGTGCCATGAATACAACATCTTAGATGATCTCCTTCTTCCAGGCAAGGCAACCTGATGTCATACATCATGCTAATTATTGCTTTAGTGTTTTAGTGGAGATTCCATCTGCTACTGATGCCTTGTTGTTCTTTAGTTATCGAGTGGACTTGTATTCATGCTCTCTCTTTCTCTTAATGTTCCCTATGTGATTAGAATTCTAGTTTTCTCAATTCCATCTTCATTCTTTTTCAATTCCATCTCCCTTTCATGTTCCTTTAATTTTTCCAATTTTACATTTTTAATAATATTCAAACTGCTTTCACTTTAATTCAATCTGAACTGAGTCTGTTGTTTCACTACTTGGAGTGCCAACTGGGTCTCACTTGTATTTTTAGCAACACAAATGCTGTGTTGGTCCTTCAATTATCATTACTTTCCTAACTGGCAGGCATCTCCATTTCTAATTGACTTGCCAATTCAATCAATCTAGCCTTTGTGATCTCCTTTTAAGTTTGTCAAGGACAGCTTTTCCACCTGCAGGAACACATTAGCACCTTCTACTAAGTTTTTTTTGTTTCAAAACCTGGTGTTTATCCTTTTATCCTTTATCACTTACACCAACAACATACCCAACCTTACAGTGTCTTTGTCTTTGTTCCAAAATCCTGGCCCCCTAAATTTTGTAGTGGCCTAATTGGGGAAGTGCTGTAGAAATCATGCCTTACTATTCCTGGAGTAATTAAAAATGTGAGTAATTTTGAGTAACTTTGAGTAAAGTACTGAATTGTCCAATTTTATCTACTATCTAGTTCAGGTTTCTCTCCATAATGCTGCTCAACCTGCTACACTTTCAGTATTTTTGTCTCTTATTTTAGTGCTCAATATGTAAATTGTTATGTTTGTGTTTTACAGAACTAAACTCCCTTGTTTTAGAATAACATGACACTTTCTGGATACATTTCTACTCAGCAATTTAATGTAGTCATGTTATGGCAAAAAATAGAATTCTGTCAACCTTTACCATAATTTCATGTTGTTTTGTGTATAAATAGCTGGTGAGCAGCCTTCTTAAGAGAACAAAGATCTTTACGTCTAAACTCACTGTCAAAATTCTAACCTGCCTTTGAAATTACCATACAGAAAATTGAGAATAACTATTGTGTACTGAGTGAAATATGATGACAAAACAAAATTTGCATCGTGTTTGCTCTGCCAAGGTTTACTGGATGGCACATCAGAAGAGGCAACAATTTTTTAAAATTAATCTTGAATAGCCAAAAGATTCAGGAATGCTTTGTGGGGCAGCCAATGAATAATCTTTTCACCTCATACATCCGTTCATGTTGCCTTAGGTCACTGAGGGATTGCTGTATTGGCAAAGATTCTACCTTTCAATAACCCTTTAAACCAGGCCCCCCTCTGCCCTTTCTGGTGAATACAACAGATTCATTGGCCCTGTTTTGAAGAAAACCACTGGAGTTAATCCTGGTTCCCCAACCAATATTTATTCCTCAACAAACATTGCTAAAAAGGGATGATCTGTTTGTGATCACATTGCTGTTTGCAGGAGCTTGCCATGCACAAATTGTCCATTGTATTTCCTATCTTACAATAAATACTACATTTCAAAATACATTTCATTGGCAGCAAATTGCTTGGGGGCATACTGAGGTCATGGCAAGTACTAAATGAATGCAAGTTTGTTTTTTCTTTCATTTCCTTGGGGTCTTTGATCTGATCTATATTTTACTTTGGCCCAGACCCAGTCAGCTGAACCACCTGCCCGGCAATGAAACCTGGTCTTTGAAAGGATCAACTTTCCAGTGGCAGGATTGTACACTATATTTAATAGTTAAAATCAACACCACTCTTTCTTTCTGCCACTGTTCCAGCATAGCACTTTTCTCTCACTCAACTTGAAGTGAATACTCTTTCCCTAGGCTCCAGTTCTCAGGCCCACTCTGTCTGAATGGGGGACTTATCTATTGGTTCTACTTCTCGTTCCATTCAAGGAATTAACTCCATGCGGTCAATTTTCTCCGGCACCAAGATGCAGGTAAAGTCTCAAAATGGGGCTGGTGCAATTTTAATGCTGGGCTTTGTTGTCATGAGCCAGATTTGTGACCTGTAGACTCTATTGAGAGCATATACTTTTTTTTGTGGGATGTTGGTGTTGATGGCAAGACCAGTATTTGTTGGTTCTACTCTTTAATTGCACAAGAATAAATGGCTCAAAGCTTCAGCAGTAGTTAAGAATCAATCACATTTCTTGGGTATGGAGCCAGAACAGGTAATGATAATTTTCTTCCCAATAGGGGCATTAATAAACCAGATGGTGAACGAGATTGGTCTTGAACATTGTGCGAACTCCAGTGAATGTTCCCACCTCTGACCATATGATGGGTAGATATGTCATTGACAGAACATGTGAAGGTGGCAGGACCTAACAGATCACCCTGAGGAACTCTTGCAGTGCGGTTTTGGAGATGAGATCATTGCTATCCACCAACTGCAGCTATCTTATTTTGTGGTAGATATGCTTACGTAAGGATGAGTGGTTGGGTTCTTCAAATGCCCCCTTCAGGAGAAGGGGCCTTTGCTGAATATCTCCTCCAAAAGGAGGTACTTAAAGCCTAAAATGTAAACCTTGATTTTAGTGTTAACTCAACTTCATTCAGGGGCAAATAATTTACCAACTGAGCTACAGCTCAGACAAATGTATCAGTTAGGAGCAAGAGACCATGTACTGCCATATCGCCTCAAAACCCCGCCTTAGCTGATCAATCAGTGCTCCTCCATTTTGAATATCACTTGGAGGAAACACTAGTGACAAAAATGCAGAATGTACTCTAGGTAGGTAAGTTCAATGCCCACGAACAAGAATGGATCAGTCGTCGTACAACTTGGTCTAGTCCCAAAGGACATAGCTGTCAATCCAGCCCAGCAACAGGTTATGAAGGAACCAACAAAGGGAATAAAACAGACTTGAACTTGCCATCACCTATCTGCCTGGTGCATGTGCATCTGACCATGACAGTATTGATTAAAGTGACCACTGCACAGTCCTTGTGGAGATAAAGTCCTAACTTCAAACTGAGATCACCTTCCAACATGCTGGAACTTCAAGCAATTTAATCAGATTTTTGATCATGTTATTAGCTTTAATATAACCTGCCTTTTCCTGTATACATTAGGCTAAAAAATCTGAAGCCTCTTGGTTCTGCGGGTTTCTTTTGCCACATCTCTCCTTCCCTAACCAAATCTCTTTCATGCTTTCATAGAAATTGCTGCACATTTTAAAAAAAAAGGTTTGTTACTTCTGAGACCAATCCATATTTTCCTGTCTTGCGATCTCCCTTAATTCTTTTGGGCTTTAAGCATTTTCCCATCTCTACTACCATACGTCCTATATTCACATCCAAAATCATTCATGTAATTAGTTGGGGTTTGGGGTTAATGGAGTTGTGGACTGGCATTCTAGAAAGAGACTATGTCTGGGTAAAGTGTCAGTTTCAGTTACACATCAGACAAGGGGACTTGGAAAGGTAGGGAGGCAAGTGCAGGAATTGTCAAACTGGCAGTTTATAGGCTGGAATGTCATGTTTTTTCAAAAAGCAGAATACATTGGATATTTGTCATTAGATGATATTTTGATTGTGTAAGTGTCAAAAATATCAAAGGATTAAACCTGCCACCCAACCTGGGTCCAGTCTTCTCACTGGTAGTCAGGCCACATGGGCTCATTGTTGAACAGGACAAGAGGCAGTTCTTCTGTTCCTTTGTGTTACACTGTTTGACCTTAATTTGAAGAAACAAATTTAAACAAAATCACCTTATAAGGTCTTGCGACCAATATCATCGAACTGTTTGGTAAGCTCTTGTGAAGTTTTTTATCCGAACTTTTGGAAAGAGAATATAAGAAATTGAAAGAGGTGTAGGCCATAAGTCTCATCCAATCTGCTCCACCATTTAATAAGATCATGATTGAATTCCTGTATCCCACGTTATGTACAAGTACCTTGATTCAATTAGTGCTCAATGATATATTGACATTGAACATGCTCATCAAATGACCATCCAATCCATTCTGGGATTGCAAATTCCTAAACATCTACATCTCGCTGAGTAAAGAAATTAAGCTTTATTTCAGGCCTAAATGATTCTTCCTGGTTCCTAGATTTCAATCCTGGGGCTGAATTTTAATGCAAGTTGGCTAAACATCAATTTCATGGAGGATTATGGGGAATTTCCTTTGTGAACTCTAGTGACTTTTATCAGGCCATCGTCTTCAGCTCACCTCCTTGAGTATGTATTGTGCCTCTATGACAACACTTGTGCTATTGAATGCTCACCAATGGCAGAAATACTTACCACAACTGGCGCCTTACAGGATTCTGGGTGCCAGACTTTAATACCAGCTGTGCACAAGTCAAGCACTGTCAGTCATAAGATGCCTTTCACAGGTCCTGTGACTGAAGAATTGACCCAGACCTGCCCAATAGAGGCAGATTGGCACCCACTTCATTAACAGGGACCTGGAAGTTCTGCAATACACGTTATTAGAAAGGTGGGTGATGTTCCTTCCACAAGCCTGTCAAAGGAGACCACAGCACCAGACCCTGTCAACTTGGTCTGAAGTGGCCATCCAAGTCTGTGCAGTATCTTTAGTGGGAGAAGATCCTAACCACTCTATGTCCTGGCAACGAACTAAGATTCATTATCAAGTGCATTGTTGCTGTCCCCCAATGGCGACTGTGAATGTATTCTTAACACGACAGAATATTTATTCTTATTTTACAACTCACTATCTCTCATCAGTAGCAGGTATCAGTGACATCTTTCCCTCTGGAGATCATCTTCCCTTGGAAATCTGAGGAACAAGTTATAGAACCTTTAGACAAAACACCAGCAAGACCTGCTCCTACAGCCTCCACCAACTCAGACGCTCACAGCCTCACAGGCCACTTTACAGTCAGGATCACATTCTGGTGAATATGTTACTGCCACTTCTTTGCAGACAGATGAGAAAGGAACACTCCAGGTGCTGGCACAGGCTCAGTCCCAGGCAGGAGAGGACCTCATGATCTCAGTCATTCATAACTTCAGCCAACTGCACAAATGAACCAGAAAGATTTACTGGAGACACTCAAGAGACTGACTCAAAGATTAGAGGAATCCCCCAAGCTATACTGCATCTGACATGTGAGCATCTGCTTGTGCCCATGGACAAGTTGGGGAACTAGGTCCAGCACAGTTAATTTCTATGGACAATGGTTCAGACTTTAATTCCATTGTTCTAGCCATTGATGTTCAGCACTGCTGGCAAGGTGACAGGGAGACGTAGGCAATAGATCACACTCGAAGTGCCCCTGTTCATGAAGAGGGAAGGTGGTGCCAATTAGTACCAAGCAGGCAGAGGAACTTCAAGCATGTCCCAGAGAAGTCACCTCTCAGAATACTCTACAAGGTCCGAAGTCCTCCACCTCCAACTTGCCTGTCCCCCTCAACCCTGTGGCGGTTCGTGCTGAGGAGGATGAGCGTGCATCTGGGCAGCATGTATTCGGCATGCCTCCAACCCCTGGGGTCACCCACCCACAAATCTAAGGCCAACAGGCTCCACTGTAGGGCAAGCTCCTCCCCACCCACCCCCACTCCCCCACCAAGCAGCAGATACTGGAACTAAGCCAAGATATAGTAGGGGAGGAAAGGATAAAGAAAACATTTTGAGGTCTTATTGGTGGCATGAGTGACAACTTCACAGGAAATAGATGACATTTGTGAACACGCTCACTCTTCACCATCCGGCTAATTTTTGCTTTTGCTGCATCTACAAGAATGAAGGTACAGAGGCTAACCATCCTTCATGTCACACAATGTTCTAACACTGTCTGAGGATAGCTATGTTTTCCATTGCACTTGTCGAAAATGAAAATTTGTCAGGATTGGATGAGAGGGCATCAGATGTTGTCAAGGTTTCCATCCATTGGTACCTTGAAAGTACCTAACTGGCATGAGTTAACCAAAATGTAAGAATAGATTTGCATTTTTTCCCACGACTGATGCTAACTGATTTATAGTTTCCAATTTCACTGGCCCTCCTTTCTTGTATATCTGGATTTCAATTACTACATTCTAATCCACATAGATTGCTCCAGAACCTAAAAAAGATCGAGAAAACCGCAATTTATGCACTGGCATTCTTTAAACTCTAGGATGTAGGCCATTAGGCCCATGGGATTTGTCAGCCTTTACTCCTATTAATTTCTTCAGTACGTTTTCTTCATGAACATTAATTACTTTATGTTCCTCAGTCTCATTAGCTCCTGGTTTCACATAATCTCTGGCACTTTCTTTGTGTCTTCTGCTATGAAGGCAGAGACAAAATATTTGTTTAACATCTCTGCCATTTCGTTACTTCCAATTATAATCTCTCCTGCCTTTGCCTCCAAGGGATCCATGTTTACTTTTGCTGAACATTTTTTTTGTTTTTCCATGCTTCTAAATACTGTTTCTATCTGTATTTGTATTTCTTTTCCAGTTTACACTCATCCATTTCAGCCTCTTTATTAATTTCTTAATAAATATATAAATGTATCACCCCTTGAATCACAGTAGGTCAATAAATCAAGGAATATTGCAGAAATTCTTAAGATAAAAATGTAAATCTCTTAAAACTGCATTTGAGGAAATAAAATATGCTTGAAGAGTATTTCCCAAAAATACAATTAAGAATATAAAGCATAAGCAATGTTTATAAAGCTATTTGGTACTCCTTCATTTCATGAAATAGTTAACACATTACGTTAGAAAAAATGTTTTGAAGCTGATGTACGTATCAAGCATCTGCAGGAAAAGCACTGATTACTGAAGTATAAGGGTGCCAAATTCTCTTCTGCTATAAATATTAGTATATTTCATTCATTGTGGATATGGAAGGTAGCAAAAGTAGTTGGAGATGATTTGAGGAAATGGAAATTCTTAAGAATTCTTGATCACAGCTAGCATCTTTTGCAATCCCAGTGATTTCCTTTGATACTTCAGAGGCACTGGTAAGGCTCACATTTATCCTGTTGGCTCAATATCTCTTTAAGAATGTAAATACTTAGATTGGTATTGAGGGGCCTTGCAGTGCAGTCCATACAAAGAGCTGCAGCCGTCCAGACTGGACTTAACTGACACCCAGTTCCAGTTGATAAATGTGAAATGGTGTATTTTGGAAAGGCAAATCAGTGCAGGACTTATACACTTAATGGTAAGGTCTTGAGGAGTATTGGAGAACAAAGAGACATTGAAGTGCAGGTTAATAGTTCCTTGAAAGTAGAGCCACAAGAAACAGGATAGTGAAGAAGGTGTTTGGTATGCTTTATTTGTCAGTGCAATGAGTATAGGAGTTGGGAGGCCATGTTGTTGCTGCACAGGGCATTGATAGGCCATTTTGGAATATTGTATTCAATTGGGATCTCCCTGCTATGGGAATGATGTTGTGAAACTTGAAAGTGTTCAGAAAATATTTTAAAGGATGTTGCCAGGATTGGAGGGTTTGAGCTATAGGGAGAGGCCAAATAAGTTGAGACTGTTTTCCCTAGAGTGTGATAGGCTGAGAGGTGACCTTATGCAAGTTTACAAAATCATGAGGGGCATGGATAGGGTGAATAGCCAAGGTTTTTCCCCAGTGTAGTAGAGTCCAAATCTAGATGGTACAGGCTTAAGGTGATAGGGGAGAAATTTAAAAGGGACACAAGGAGCAACTTCTTCATGCAGTGGGTGGTGTGTGTATGGAATGAGCTGCAAGAGGAAGTGGTGGAGGCTGGTTCAATTCCAACATTTAAAAGGCACCTGGATGGGCGTAGGAATAAGAAGGTTTAGAGGGATATAGGCTAAATGCTGGCAAGTGAGACAAAATTATATTAGGAAATCTGGTCAGCATGGAGGGCTTGAATAGAACGGTCTACTTTTGTGCTGTACAACTCTATGACTATAAAATGAGAGCTGGGTCCAGTGATCATTTATAGACTATAAGTTTGTTGTTGTTCGAATGCAAGCAACTTGTTTATTATCAAAAGGAGCAGAAGGAAGCATAGCCTTTTCTGTTGGATATTTCTTTACCTTTGCTATTATTCAATTAAAAAAAATATTTTCAACCTTTTGAAACCTTTCCAGTATGCAATGGCTCTATATCGAACATTTTAAGAAGGTATAATGCCACAACAGGCATAATGGAAAGAGCAGCGCTCCCTTAAGCAAGGTTGTAAGAAGGTATGTTGCTAAGTGATAGTAGCCTGAGTAGGCTGCAGTTACTACAAGTTGATCAGATGATGGTTTTAAATAACAATGCTTTTAGAAAAGAGAACTTGCATTTGCAATGAAGTGTCACCTTTGCCATCTGTGTATATTCAGAAGTATTTTGCTTTTCATTCCCCTCCAACAATGAAGGGCAGTTCCTGCCTGGCAGCACTTAATCTCATAAACAGCTGGACTTTAAATAGGGTGCCCGGTGCTAGGAATCCCATAAGGACCCATACTGGAGTGTGCTTCTGTCAATGCTGAGTGCACAATAGCGAAATAGTGCATATACAAAAAGGTGAACAGCCAGAGTATTGCATAAAATAACTTACTAGAGTTCACTGAGAGAAAACCTCCATGGAACACCCAGAAATTAACACTCGATTGATTATTAGTGAAATTCAGTCCCACAATGTTGGCAGCAAGATAAGTGTAAAGGTGTACAAATGTAAACACATCAGTGAAGTTCTAAGTCAATGATGTGAATTAAAAATTTTAGAAGATGACTAACCTTGTCATATTGTTAACCTCCTTCATTATGGCAATGGTATAAGGTGGCCAGAAGCTTGTGAAAGCATGCAACCATTTATCATGCGCCCTGAAAAAGCAGGCAAAGGCATTAAAGCGAAAATTGAGGTGGAACTTAGCGTCAACATTTATCAAGAGGCACCTTTAAAGAATTGTACTTCAGCAAATGGAGCTCCATAGTCAGTCTACAAGAGACTACTGCTTAGCATATGATGGATCACCAACTCCATGTATATCAGAATCACACTGCAGTACCAAAATAGAAGTTCATCTTGGCTTCCTAAAATCTTCTGTCTCGTAAATACACATGATCCAGCAATGGCAGAGCTGCCAGTATGCACAAATCTCAGTATAGCCCCAATTCATACTCACCCACTGTGGTGCAACACAGATGCAACTGAATCAGTCAACATTCTCAAATTAGCAATTTTTAAAGGCGATGTGGGATTGCACCTTGAGGATAATGTAGCCCATTTGTTGATCCTCTAAGGAAATGTCACGTGCGTGTTCAGGAGAAGCAATGAGAAGAACTGTGCAATGTTCTTCACAGAGATAAGTATAACTCGTTACATCCATTTGGAAGAAAGATGGCATTGCAAGAATGTACATAATCCAAGGCACCTCAATGCTTCACATAAAAGGTATCTATGCAAAATATTGATGCTGGAAATATAAAATCCTAAATTTTCTTGTACAATATTCTTTTTGTAAATCACATATGATGCATTGATAATAGTCTCTCCATTCAGCCAAAGAACCAGTTGAGGCCAAAATATTGACTATTTTCAAAATGACTTAGATATAGTTCTTCCGGCTAAATGGATCAAAAGGAATGAGAGAAAGCAGGAGCAAGATACTGAGTTGGATGATGAGTCATGATCAAATTGAATAGTGTGTCAGTGTCAAAGGGCCTTATTATCTATTCCTGACCCTATTTTCTATGTTTATATGAATCCTGAGAATTTATAGTATATTGGATGCCATTTGGATGGCTATAATTCAAATGATTAAAGTTTGGGCTATTATTTAGCCAAGACATATTCAAGCTGCACGTGAATAGGATTACTGAAAGTGTACCTGGTTGTATACATGTTGCTGACTATATTGTGGTCATTGGGAAGAAAAAGGCTGAGATGACTGCCAACTTCATTTACTGATGTCAGTAGCACAATGACAAGAATTGATGTTTAACAGTAATTTTCCACATTCTTCAAGTCTTCATTATTATTGTGAGAGTATTGTCTGTGCCCCTACCCTTTTGAAGTGTCAAATGTATTCAGATATTTCTTGCCATCACATTGAATGAGACTGGTTTGAGGAATGGCATTTGTGATGCTGGGGACCTTTGCTGGAGGTTGTGATGGTTCATGTATTTATCACTTCTGTTTCAGATTGCTGTGAATGCTTTGGCCTTATCATTTACACTGATGGGCTGAACACACCAATCATCGAGTATGGGGACAGTTGTGGAGCTGCGTCCTCCAGTGAGTTGTTTAATTATCCACCAACTTGGTGTGACAAGGCTGCAGTGCTTCAATGTGATTTGTTTGCTGCAGAATTGCTTAACTCAGTCTATCATTTACTGCTTATTATGTCAGACATGCAAATATTTTTCTTTGGTAGCCTCTGGGTCTGTATGGACTTCAGGAGGATGAGGGATGGATCTCATGGTTGAGATGTTTATGGTTGTCAGAGGTGAGTCATCTCAGCTCCAGGACATCAGTGCATGAGTTCCTCAGGGTACTGTCTGAGGCCCAACCATCTTCAGCTACATCATTAATGACCCTCCATTAATCATAAGGTTGGAAGTATGTATATTTGCCAATACTTGCACAATATTTAGCACCGTTCACAACTCCTCAGAAATTGAAGCAGTCCGTATTCAACTGCATCAGGACTTACAGCCATAGAGTACAGCACAGAAACACTCCTTCTATCCAGCTTGGTCAATGCCAACCAGGTATCCCAAATTTATCTAGTTTCATTTGCCTGCATTTAGCCCATATCCCTCTAAATCTTTCCTATTCAAGTACCCACCCAGACACCTTTTAAATGTTGTAATCGTACGCACCTCCACCACTTCCTCATTCCAAACAGGTACCACCCTCTGTATGAAAAAGTTACTCCTTTCAGTCCTAAAAGGGTGGCACGGTGGCTCAGTGGTTAGCACTGCAGCCTCACAGGACCAGGGACCCAGGTTCAATTCCAGCCTTGGGTGACTGTCTGTGTGGAGCTTGTACATTTTCCCCATGTCTGTGTGGGTTTCCTCTGGGTGCCCCAGTCTCCTCCCACAATCCAAAGATGTGCAGGCTAGGTGGATCGGCCAGGTTAAATTGCCTGTAGTGTTCAAGTGTGTGTGTGTGTGTGTGTGTGTGTGTGTTATAGGGGGACTGGTCTGGGTGGAATGCTTCAAGGGGCAGTGTGGACTTGTTGGGCCAAAGGGCCTATTTCTACACTGTAGGGAATCTAATCTTTTAAATTTTCCCCCTCTCGCCTTAAACTAATGCCCTCTAGTTTTGGACTCTACTACTCTGGGGGATAAAAAAACCTTGGCTAGTCACCCTATCTATGTCCCTCATGATTTTATAAACTTCCTTAAGGCCACCCCTCAGCCTCCAATGCTTCAGGAAAAATAGCCCCACCCTGTTCAGCCTCCCCCGATGGCTGAAACGCTCCAACCTTGGCAACATCGTTGTAAACCTTTCCTGAACCCTCCCAACTCCTATATTCCATACAGTGACCAATAAAGGCAAACATACCAAATGCCATCTTCACTATCCTGGCAACTGATGACTCAAGGAACTATAAACCTGCACCCGAAGGTCTCTTTGTTCAACAACACTCCCCACGTCATCACCATTAAGTATATAAGTCCTGCCCTGATTTGCCTTTACAAAATGCAGCACCTCACAATTAAATTAAACTCCAACTGCCTCTCCTCAGCCATTGGCTCTTCTGAGCAAGATCCAGTTGTACAATGAAGTAGCCCTCTTTTCTGTCCACTATACATCCAATTTTGGTGTCATCTGCAAACTTACTAACTGTACCTCCTGTGTTCATATCTAAATCATTTAAATGAATTCTGAAAAGCAGTGGACCCAGCACCAATCCCTTGGTACAACGCTGGTCCCAGACCTCCAGTCCGAAAAACAGCCCTGCACCAACACCCTCTGTCTTCTGCCTTTGAGTCAGTTTTATATCCAAATGGCTAGTTCTCCCAGTATTCCACGTGATTTAACCTTGCTAACCAGTCTACCATGTTGAATCTTGTTGAACGCCTCACTAAAGTCCATACAGATCACATCCGCTGCTCTGCCCTCCATCAATCCTCTTCTTACTTCTTCAAAAATTTCAGTCAAGTTAGTGATACACGATTTCTCACTCACAAAACCAGGTTGGCAATCCCTAAGCAGCCTTTGCCTTTCTAAATACATGTAAATTCTGTCTCTCAGGATTCCCTCCAACAACTAGCCCACCACCAATGTCAGGCTCACTGGTCTATAGTTTCCTGCCTGTTCCTTACCACCTTTCAAACAGTGGCACCACATTATCCAGTCTCCAGTCTTCCAGTATCTCACCTGCGGCTATCGATGATACAAATTCCTCAGCAAGAGGCCCAGCAATCACTCGCTAGCTTCCCACAAGAGCTCTAAGATGGACTTGATCAGGTCCCCATGATTTACCCACCATTATATGTTTTAAGCCATCCAGCGCCACATTCCGTGTAATGTGAATATTTTTCAAGATTTTGCTATTTGTTTCTCCTCATTGTTCCGTATTATTCTCTACAGTAAACAATTATGCAAAATACTCACTTATTAGCTCTTTCACCTTCTGCAACTTCACACATAGTTGGTCTTGCTGATCTTTAAGTGGTCCTATTCTCTCCTTAGTTACCCTTTTTTCCTTAATGTATTTGTAGAAATTCTCTGGATTCTCCTTTACCCTATTTGAGAAAGCTATCTCATAGACCCTTTTTGCCCTGTGATTTCCCTGTTAAATATTGCCTTTCTTGCTTTATACTCAACCAAGGATTCACTTGATCTTTGCTGTCTATACCTGACATATGGTTCCTTCTTCTGCTTGACCAAAACCTCTATTTCTCTTGTCATCCAGCATTCCCTACATCTACCAGCCTAACAGGAACACAGTGTCTCTGGACTCTCATTATCTCATCTTTGAAGGCTTCCTATTTTCTAGCCATCCCTTTACCTGCGAACATTCTCCTCAAATAAACTTCTTTGAAAGTTTTTTGTCTAATACCATCAAAACTGGCCTTCTTCCAATTTAGAACTCTAACTTTTAGATCTGGTCTATCTTTTTCCATCACTATTTTAAGATTAAAAGAATTATGTTCACTGGCCCCACAGTGCTCCCCCAATGACACCTCAGTCACCTGCCATGCCTTATTTCCCAAGAGTAGGTCAAGTTTTTCACCTTCTCTAACAGGTACATCCACATAATGAATCAGAACAATTTATTGCACAATCTTAACAAAGGCCTCTCCATCCAAGCTCTTAACACAATGGCAGTCCCAGTCTATGACAATTTCCAGCTTTGGGCTGACAAATAACATTCGGGCACAAATGGCAGACATTGACCATCTCAATAAGAGACAATCTAACCACCACTCCTTGGCATTTAATGGTGTTACCATCATTGAATGCCTCACTGGCAACATCGTTCATCATTCTTCATCACCTCTGCAATGTTAACCATGAAGCAAGTCCTTATATAGTTATACGTAACACATAGAAAATGGTTTTCAGTTCATCCAGCTTGTAGCACATAATTGTCATATCTTGAATATCACAATATCTACACACTTCACCCCATCCAAAACCACATGACCTCTTGAGAGAAGCAAAAGATTGGTTTAAAACATCTGGGACATTTTGAGTCCCAGTTACTTTGCCCTAAATTGATGTCTAAGATTAAAACTGGATATTAGGAAATTGGCCCACCTCTGTATTCTTTCTAAAGCCTTAATATTGCCCACCATATAAGGTGAACAAAACAGGACAGAGCATTGTAACTGGGGCATGATCAAGATCTCGTACAAAGGCAAAATGCAATGCTTTGCCTTCCCATTAATTGTCTTATGAATGCACATTTTAAAATGTTCTTTTTTGTCTGTACATACAATAAGATAACTTAAGACTACTTAAAAATCATACAAAGTGATATTATAATTCAAGTGGTGACTCTAGAGTAGAGTGGTATGAAATTAGTTTAGGGAGAATGTTTTACAAGAATCTCAAGCCTAGCTAGAAGGACAACTTAGTAAAATGAATTTAAATGTCTTGAGAAAGCGAACACACCTACTCACTCAAACAAATTATTGAAAATTTATCGGCCAGATCAGTGAACCTTTGCTTATACATTTACAGAACTTACCTCTGGTCAAAGAACTAGTCTTTTAGTTGAGCACAATTTGTTGTGAATGGTGAAATATCAATTTACAGTTTTAACGTATGATCCTGAATTGATTCCAATAGATAGAAAGACAATTAAGAGATTAGCATGTATATGTTGAAATTGAGAAAGCACTGCCAAATAGAAATATCACCAGAAAAGGGGATAACAAAGGAAGTCGTTTGACTCATCGCAATCATTCAAATTTTTAGGAGGAGGAAATCAAAATGAAATTAATTCACCTGCACACCTCATCGCATTATATTTTTCTGCGCTTTACCCATTTATCAAATTTTTGTTTAAAAGACTTAAATAAATATTTCCTGGCCTTTTTCCTCACTCCCTCATTATCAATTTTAAATTGATGATTAAACAATTCCCTGGTCAATTCGTTAAAATACTTCATAATTTAAATATCATTATCTCCTCTTAGAATTTTCTGCTCCAATAGAAAAAAATGACTTTCATTTGTATATTGTCCTTCATAACCTCAGATGCTTTACAACCAATTAATTACATTTACAGTATAGCCATCATTATGACGCAGAAAATGCAACCCATAGCAAGTTGTTAAAATCAGAAAAAGTACACGTTACCAGATAATCTGTTTGAGTAATGTTGATTCAAGAATAATCACTGGCATTATAATTCTTCATGCTTACCTGAGAAAGCAGAAAATTCAGTTCAACATTGCATTTAAAATTTGGAAATATTTAATAAGAAAAATTAAAGTTGTACTGTCTTGCTTATGTTGAGGAAAAAAAAGGACACATTCTATTGATGCATTTCATCTTCCACTTAGCAGGATAATTCACAAGAAATGCCAAAGTTCAGGGAAATCAACATTTTCACTGTGTGAGAGGGTTTGCAGATTAGTTAGCAAGTGAACTCTGATTGATAGATGTTGCCATGGAGAATAGGCCAGTTAATGGTAGCTAACAATGAACTGCTAAGCTTTGTTTAAACTTCAAACTAGGTAATTTGAATGATTTGTATTACCCTGAGAAATGAATAAGGAAATGGCTGTTAACCATTTTGTTGAGTTGAAATAGACACAGTGTGAGTACGTGTTGCTTCTGTCTGCGAACAATAAAACCCTATTATTAACATATATAGTTTCCAATAGAAAACATACAACTATTTAATTCTAATTTGGTTGTCAGCATAGTTGCTTTGCCCATTCCGGATTAATTAGCAAATCTTGTCCAATCATAGAATCACATTTAATATGGACACTATGTTGTGAGTTTTGCTTTTGCTTGCTGTTTGCTGTTTGATGGTTATTTGACAAACTTTGGGATGTATGGTCTACATAGCTGGTATCACAGAAACACTGAAATTCATATACCATATTACTCATTTGTGTGATTTGTAGAATGTGTGACAGCAGCATTCTGTTCATGGCAAACGTTACTCCTGTTCCTGCTACACAGTGACACCTTAAAACAGTTACTTTTATCTGTTAAAACTTCTGAGATGTCTTATACTTACAAGATAATTTAATGAAAACTGGACATTTTCCAAAAAAAAATAACATGCTTTAACGGCTGTTCATGAGTTTGTGCAATCTACATTTGATGCTTATGTATTCCCAAATGACAATTAGTAAGTTTCAGTAGTAAATTCACGTTTATCAAAGCACCTTAATAAATAATAACAATTAGATCTATAATACTGAAAAATTCTGTTCGCAAAGATAATCGTTTTTGGTACAGAATTGTGCATAAAATGAAATAATCTATAAACATAAAATATTGGATGCTACGCATGACAAATAAATTACATATAAATAAACTAATTATTTTGGGTTCTAATAAAAGTGGCATTGTATTAATTTTCTTGCAACTCATTCCTCTATTAGAATTAACAGATTAAGATATAATACAGAATTTGATAGAACATTATTTCTGCTAAAAAAAAGTGTTTTAGTTTACAATTTCTCCTGTTTCTTCACCAATCTTTCAACAGTACGATCAAGATAAAGGAGTTCCTGGAAGGGAGAAAGTATGTTCAGAGTGGGAGGTCTTAAACATCTGCCTGACAATGTTGAATATTGTCTGGATATGTCACTAATAGGAAATCAGATCAACTTAAGACAATTGTTAACTTATCAGTGCTATACAAATCATCAGAAAATGAGTCAACTGTAGAATTTGCAAGCAACAACTACTGATACAGAATTGGTCTTTAATTTAACAACACAATTTCTGACCTGAATACTGCCTTGATTCAGACATGGACACAAAATGTGAATAATAGTTGAGTCGTGAAAATAGTTTCTGACTAATCAGAACAAAAGCAAGTCGAAGGGTCAAATAAGTATCAGAGATAATGGGAACTGCAGATGCTGGAGAATTCCAAGATAATAAAATGTGAGGCTGGATGAACACAGCAGGCCAAGCAGCATCTCAGGAGCACAAAAGCTGACGTTTCGGGCCTAGACCCTAAGCTATGCCTGCCTCTTTGTAGGTTATGTGGAACAGTCCCTCTTCCGCACCTACACAGGCCCCAAACCCCACCTCTTCCTCCGGTACATTGATGACTGTATCGGCGCCGCCTCTTCCTCCCCAGAGGAGCTCGAACAGTTCATCCACTTCACCAACACCTTCCACCCCAACCTTCAGTTCACCTGGGCCATCTCCAGCACATCCCTCAACTTCCTGGACCTCTCAGTCTCCATCTCAGGCAACCAGCTTGTAACTGATGTCCATTTCAAGCCCACCGACTCCCACAGCTACCTAGAATACACCTCCTCCCACCCACCCTCCTGCAAAAATTCCATCCCCTATTCCCAATTCCTCCGCCTCCGCCGCATCTGCTCCCACGATAAGACATTCCACTCCCGCACATCCCAGATGTCCAAGTTCTTTAAGGACCGCAACTTTCCCCCCACAGTGATCGAGAACGCCCTTGACTGCGTCTCCCGTATTTCCCGCAACACATCCCTCACACCCTGCCCCCGCCACAACTGCCCCAAGAGGATCCACCTCGTTCTCACACACCACCCTACCAACCTCCGGATACAACGCATTATCCTCCGACACTTCCGCCATTTACAATCCGACCCCACCACCGAAGACATTTTTCCATCCCCTCCCCTGTCAGCTTTCCGGAGAGACCACTCTCTCCGTGACTCCCTTGTTCGCTCCACACTGCCCTCCAACCCCACCACACCCAGCACCTTCCCCTGCAACCGCAGGAAATGCTACACTTGACCCCACACCTCCTCCCTCACCCCCATCCCAGGCCCCAAGATGACATTCCACATTAAGCAGAGGTTCACCTGCACATCTGCCAATGTGGTATACTGCATCCACTGTACCCGGTGTGGCTTCCTCTACATTGGGGAAACCAAGCGGAGGCTTCGGGACCGCTTTGCAGAACACCTCCGCTCAGTTCGCAACAAACAACTGCACCTCCCAGTCGCAAACCATTTCCACTCCCCCTCCCATATTTTAGATGACATGTCCATCATGGGCCTCCTGCAGTGCCACAATGATGCCACCCGAAGGTTGCAGGAACAGCAACTCATATTCCGCCTGGGAACCCTGCAGCCCAATGGTATCAATGTGGACTTCACCAGCTTCAAAATCTCCCCTTCCCCAACTGCATCCCTAAACCAGCCCAGTTCATCCCCTCCCCCCACTGCACCACACAACCAGCCCAGCTCTTCCCCCCCACCCACTGCATCCCAAAACCAGTCCAACCTGTCTCTGCCTCCCTAACCGGTTCTTCCTCTCACCCATCCCTTCCTCCCACCCCAAGCCACACCCCCATCCACCTACTAACCTCATCCCACCTCCTTGACCTGTCCGTCTTCCCTGGACTGACCTATCCCCTCCCTACCTCCCCACCTACACTCTCTCCACCTATCTTCTTTACTCTCCATCTTCGGTCCACCTCCCCCTCTCTCCCTATTTATTCCAGTTCCCTCCCCCCATCCCCCTCTCTGATGAAGGGTCTAGGCCCGAAACGTCAGCTTTTGTGCTCCTGAGATGCTGCTTGGCCTGCTGTGTTCATCCAGCCTCACATTTCATTATCTTAGAAGGGTCAAATAAAATGTGTTCCAGTGGCTGAAGCCATCCTGAATGCAAAAACAAATCTTATTATTGTTGGAGTTATTACAGTGTCTGAACATCACTCCAGGAGTTCCCTTGGAGAGCATCCTGAACTATCTTCAGCTGCTTCATTAATGACATTTATGCATGATTGGGCCTTTTTGCTGACAATTCCTTAATTTTCAATTTCAGTTATAGCTTCTCAGAAAATGAAACAGCTCATGTCAGACTATAATATCACAAGGATAAGACCTAGGCTGACGTGGATAAATATTAGCAACATTCATCATTGACCGTCTCGAACAATAGCTCATTTATCTTCCTGTAACGATCAGCACCGCCCCCATCACCGGGTTTCTCACTAACAATTCCTGGGGATCAACATGTTTGGAGGTGAAAATGGACCAGATATCTCAACACAAAAATAAGGATCTTGATTGGATATGCCATGATAAGTGGCTCATCTCCTGAGGCTTGGCAGCTTCTTTCCCACCTAAAAAGCTGAAAATATGAGTTTTGTAACAGTCATAATCCACTTCGATGAATACCACTCTAACGGCCTTCAAGAAATTTAATGCCATCCAGGACAGGGTGGCAAACCCCATCCTTACAATTAATCTGTATCTTCAGCTCCAACACTATCGATACTTTGTGGCTGAAATATTTATGAGCTACAAGATGAACAGCAGCAACACCCGAACTACTTCAGCAGGACCTTCTTTCCCACAACCATAAACCCAAGCACCAAGAACAAAAGCAACATTGATGAATTGATGTCACGTTCCCTCTGAACTTGGCCATACATCACCATTCATTCAATGTTACTGGACCAATAAGCTAGAATTTCTTACTATCACCATGAACATAGCAGTAGTTCAAGATCCTAAGAGATTGGTGGCAAATATGATCTTCTTTGAATTGCACACAACCAAAAACCAAAACACTTTTTGAGGAGGAGTTGAGGGTAGGTTGACAGAGCTGAGGGAGGGGAATGCAGCAAATGGAGCAAGGTCACTGAGGAAATAGTCATTGCTGATGTAAAGAAAGGACTCTGGTACCAGGGATTGGTCGGCTTGGAAACTAAAACTTGTGTGCGGGAACACAGTGATGGTGGAAATTGTAGATGCGTAAGGTAATGGGGATAGTTGAAAATGAGGAGGAGAATTGTGAATTTTCAGGTCCATGATTAAATATAAATCTTGAATTAAAAATAACTTTCTGCAAGAATAAAATCAGGTGCAGCCCAGACAACAAAAAAAAGCCTATCAAAAATTTTAACTCATCTACTGTCTTTCCAAATGCAATCAAATTCACTACAAAATTTTGTGTTTTATGCTTTTATTTCTAAGTAAGATTTGCACTTATCCAGGATATTTAGCATCACAAAACATGGAAGTGCTAAACAAAAGTAAAAAAAAACCTTGCATCTTGCAAAAACAATATTTCTACAGTAATTTAATTGTTAAAAGAATTCACTGCTGCATCTCTAGTTAAAACTCAGAGTAAGTGTGAAAGATTTCATGGCAGGATTATCTAGCTTGTGTACTGTATTGCATTTTAGACAAAGGATGACCCATTGGGAATTTTGAATAGTATTTGAGTTTCTGAGCTGTTCAAAGTCATTTTTTTTTCCAGCCTATATATGTCTCAACCTGAAAATGATTTCTTCCGTTAGTGACTATGACAGAAATAGGCTGCGGATGTAGGAACGTGCCCGATCGGTAGCAATATGCATAGTATTATGAGGCACAGTACATGTAATGAAGTTCCCAGTGTGCAGCCTGGAAGGGTATCCTCCAGTGTGCAGCTTGATTTATTTCTGCTGTCGAAAGGCAGGACAGCAAGGACTTGTCCTTCCCAGAGCTGCTACAGAAACTTTGCCATCCAAATGTCAGTGCAAAGCAGCAGTTTTACCTCTTTGCTGAATGGTTCAGATTGAGATATACTCTAGCTTTTAAAGCAAACATAAATTAGACAGCTGCTTTTCAGAAGAGGTGTTCTTTGAAAATGTTTTTTTGAACAGAAACAGTGACTTGCCAACGTCGAGTTCAATGACCTACTTATTGTTGAAATACAGAAGATTATTCATTTTCCCCAATCAGAGCATATATTATGACTTCCCTTGTGCATGACATTTCCTTCTGCGCCCTCCATTTCATTACCATTTACATTTTATTTCTTATACAAGGCTTTTGTAACTTACTTCAATAAATTGTCATTTGTAATTCTCTTCAAGCAGTTCAAGTCAGTTTGAATAATGCAGCTCAGTTTAGATCTACCATTGATATTCCCAGGCATAAAGGTTGGGATGTTACAGTTCTAAATTGAATGGCAATAGGGGTGGACAGGATGGCATTAGATTGGACTTCTGCCCATCATCACACTGATGCCTCATTTTATCATTGGCAGACAGAATTCGTTCATTTATTGGCAGTCCCTTGCAGAATAGGATGACTCTCTCCTACTCTCAGGGTGAGCTCGGAGGTGGTTGTACAGGCCAAAGCAACTACCACAAGTTCTATTACACTCGGGGCAGCAGGTAGTCACAGGATGGGGTGTGTGGGGCATTGGTTTGGCAGCATGCTCCTTACGCTGTATTCACCTGGCTGCCGCTTTTTCCAACAGCACATCTCGAGGAACTTGGTCCTTCCTGGATGCTCGTGCTCCATTTTGGATGGTTTTGGACCAGTGGTTCCCAGGTGCCTGTGGGAAGGCCGCACATCATCAGTGAGGCCTTGAGGGTTACACTGAAGTGCTTTTTCTGCCCACCTGGGGCTAACTTGCCATTTCGGAACAGGATACTGCATTGGAACAGCCTTCTCTTTTTCAAAACACATAATACAGAGGTAATTAACATATTAAAGGATCAAACAATCTTATGTGCCCCACAATGTTTAATGCCGGTTACATGAGAGACATAGGGTGTTAAAGCCTCAGCTGTTTTTAAACAGCAGCAATGGGCAGAGGTCATCGCTGCCTTTGGCAACCTTGAGGTGAGGTATTTTTCACTTGAAAGTATTTTCAAGGAGATGTGACATGTCCACTATGTGCCAATGGAAGAGATACAGTTGGGAAGCTATTTATGCGGGATGTGGCCCCCAGCTTCATGCCATTGAATTCCTGGCAGAAGGATCAGATGAGAGAGACTCAGCTGGGGTGGGGCTGAGGTGCAACAGAAGGTGCTGGCAGCACTGAAGCAGTGTGACCCTTTAGAATATCAGTGTCTAAGAGCCAGAAGCATAATTCTATGAGGGGATTTGCTCTACAGCAAGGTGGAATATCAGAGGAAGTGAAAGAGAGAACAAATATGCCAATACAAAAAGAAAAAGGAAAGTGAATAAAAACTGAAAGAATTGCAGATGCTGTAAATCAAGAACAGAAACAGAAGTTGCTGGAAAAGCTCAGCAGGTCTGGCAGCACCTGTGAAGAAAAATTCAGAGTTAACATTTTGTGTCCAGTGACCCTTCCTCAGAACTGATGGTAGCTAGAAAAACATTGGTTTATATATGAAGCAAGTAGAGAGGTGGAGAGGGTAGATAGTAAACAATAGGTGGAGATAGACCCAAAGATAGAGAAGTGCAGTTGGATAGACAAAAGGAGTTGATAACCATCTGGCGAGGAGAGTGAGTAGCTGCTCTTCTTTCTCTTTGGGTTCTATCCCCACCTATCATTTATGCCCCACCCCCTCCCTGTCTTCTGCATATAAACCAACATTTTCCTAGCTACCAATAATTCTGAGGAAGGATCACCTGGCCCAAAAAGTTAATTTTGATTTTGTTTTCTTCACAGATGTTGCCAGACCAGCTGAGCTTATCCAGCAACTTCTGTTTCTGTTACGTTTAAGTAAAGTCAATGTTAGTCTTCCAGAGAATGATAATGGGGACTTATTAGTAAAATTTTAAAATATGCTCCTGGGATGCAGACACCCTGACAGGGTCAGCATTTGTGGTCCATTCCTAAGTAGCTAGATGACAGTTAAGATTTACCCACATTGCAAGAGGTCTTGAATCATATTTAGACCAGAGCAGATGAAGAGCCGACTTCCTTCCCTAAAGGATGTTAAAGAGCCAGATTTTGATTTTGATTTTATTGTTATGTGCACCAAAATATAGTATAAAGCTTTGTTCATGAGTAGATCACAGCAAGGAAATGTTATACAAATCAACAAGATTAAGGGGCTTTCAGGTTACATTATTTGAGGCTAAAGTCCATTCAACAGTCAGATAATGGTCAGAAAGAAGCTGTTCCTGAACTTGGTTCTGTGTGTGTTCAGGCTTCTGTATCTTCTGCCTGATGGAAGAGGTTGTAGGAGACCATTACCAGGGTGCGATGGGTCTTTGATGTTGTATGCCTTTCCACAGCAGTGGGCTGTGAAAGTAGAGTCCATGGATGAAAGGTTGGCTTCTGCGATGGTCTGGGCCATGCACACTACCTTCTGTAGCTTCTTATGGCCCTGGACAGAACAGTTGCCATACCAGGCTGTTATACCGGGCGAAGTGCTTTCAATGGTGCATCTGATAAAGTTGGTGAGGGTCTTTATGGACATGCCTAATTTCATGAGTCGCCTGAGGAAGAAAGGGCATTGTTGTGCTTTCTTGACTGTCGCCTTTACATGGGAAGTTCAGGACAGACCATGTGTTAGCAACATTGTTTATTCAACAATAAATTATAGCTTCCTGGTAATCTCTAGGCTAATTTTTAATTCCAGATGTAATTTTATTGAATTCAAATCTCGTCATATACCATGGTGGGATTCAAACCCATGTTCCCATGATGTTAGCCCAAGGTTCTGGATTACTCGCCCACTGACTTTGCAAGCTAGTTCTGCTTCCATCATAATAAAATAGAAAATGAAGATAAAATGGCCAAATACTTTGCTTCTCTCTTACATTTTTGGTTACATATAAGTTGTAGTGTGTTTTTGAAAAAAAATCTTGCTGGGCTACCCAAAGAGATTTCTTGCTGTATCTTACCAAATGCTTTATTAACTATCTACCCCAATCCCAAAGCATTTTTCACTTCTGATTCTAGCCCCATCTTTCAATATTTCATTCCTGGAATAACTCATTACTCAATCAATACCCATCAGAAGACCAGCACACCTTGCACTCATTCCATCTTTACAGTCATGCAGCACAGAAAGAGACGGTCCAACTCATCCATGTCGACAAGTTTCCTAAACTGAACTAGCCCTTTTTGCATGCATTTGGCTACACATCCCTCTAAATCTTTCCCATCCATGTACCTGTACGAATGTTTTTAAAATGTTGTAACTATACTTGCCTCTACCACTTCAGCTGGCAGCTTGTTCACCTTGTGTGAAATGTTGCCCCTCAGGTCTATTTTACATCTTTCCCCTCTCACTTAAAACCTATGTCCTTTAATTTAATATTTCCTTATCCTAGTAAAAAGAACTTCGCTGTTCACCTTATCTGTACCCCTTATGATTTTATAAAGTCATCGCTCAACCTCCTAAAATTCAGGGAGATAAGTTCCAGCCTATCCAACCTCTTCGTATAACTCAAACCTTCCAGTCTTGGTAAAATTCTTGCCATTATTTTTTGCCACATTTTCCATCTAATAATATCCTTCCTGTATCAGGGCAACCAATATTGTACACAGTACGCAAATGTGGCTTTACAAATGTCTTGAGCAGCTGTAACATGATGTCCCATCTCTTGTAATCAATGCTCTGACCAAAGAAGACCAAAGGCTTCAGCATCACCCTGTCTACCTGTGACACCACTTTCAAGAAACTATATACTTACACCCCTAGATGTCTGTGTTTGACAACACTCCCCAGGGGCCTATCACTAACTTTAAGTCTTTAAAAGCTCATCTTGTGCCTGGACAAGCACTGTTAGTCTGAAGCTACCCTGCACAGTTCCTGGCATTTGCCCAGGGCATGACAAATAGGGGGAAGTTGTTGACCCACTTCGGCAGGGATCTAGAGGTCTTGCTAGACAGAATACACCTGCTTTCCTCAAAACAGCAGTCAAGGCCAGAATGCCATGTCAGTCTCATCCAAGTCAATATAGTGTGGAGCTGAAGGAGCAAAGCAGATCAGGCAGCATCAGAGGAGCAGCAGAGTTAACGTTTCATGTTTACACAGTTCATCAGGACTGGGGAGGGGGAAGGAAGAAGAGGGAAGGGGGTGGGACTGGGGTAAAGTAGGTGGGATGGTGATAGGTGGATGCAGATAGGGCATTGTGGGAATAGTGAGGCAGATAGGTGAGAAAGAAGATAATAAAATGTGAGTCTGGATGAACACAGCAGGCCCAGCAGCATCTCAGGAGCACAAAAGCTGACGTTTCGGGCCTACACCCTTCATCAGAGAGGGGGATGGGGTGAGGGTTCTGGAATAAATAGGGAGAGAGGGGGAGGCGGACCGAAGATGGAGAGAAAAGAAGATAGGTGGAGAGGAGAGTATAGGTGGGGAGGTAGGGAGGGGATAGGTCAGTCCAGGGAAGACGGACAGGTCAAGGAGGTGGGATGAGGTTAGTAGGTAGGAGATGGAGGTGCGGCTTGGGGTGGGAGGAAGGGATGGGTGAGAGGAAGAACAGGTTAGGGAGGCAGAGACAGGTTGGACTGGTTTTGGGATGCAGTGGGTGGAGGGGAAGAGCTGGGCTGGTTGTGTGGTGCAGTGGGGGTTGGGGACGAACTGGGCTGGTTTAGGGATGCGGTGGGGGAAGGGGAGATTTTGAAGCTGGTGAAGTCCACATTGATACCATTGGGCTGCAGGGTTCCCAAGCGCAATATGAGTTGCTGTTCCTGCAACCTTCGGGTGGCATCATTGTGGCACTGCAGGAGGCCCATGATGGACATGTCATCTAAAGAATGGGAGGGGGAGTGGAAATGGTTTGCGACTGGGAGGTGCAGTTGTTTATTGCGAACTGAGCGGAGGTGTTCTGCAAAGCGGTCCCCAAGCCTCCGCTTGGTTTCCCCAATGTACAGTGGATGCAGTATACCACATTGGCAGATGTGCAGGTGAACCTCTGCTAAATGTGGAAAGTCATCTTGGGGCCTGGGATAGGGGTGAGGGAGGAGGTGTGGGCGCAAGTGTAGCATTTCCTGCGGTTGTAGGGGAAGGTGCCGGGCGTGGTGGGGTTGGAGGGCAGTGTGAAGCGAACAAGGGAGTCACGGAGAGAGTGGTCTCTCCGGAAAGCAGACAGGGGTGGGGATGGAAAAATGTCTTGGGTGGTGGGGTCGGATTGTAGATGGCAGAAGTGTCGGAGGATGATGCGTTGTATCCAGAGGTTGGTGGGGTGGTGTGTGAGAACGAGGGGATCCTCTTTGGGCGGTTGTGGCGGGGGCGGGGTGTGAGGGATGTGTTGCGGGAAATGCGGGAGACGCGGTCAAGGGTGTTCTCGACCACTGTAGGGGGAAAGTTGCGGTCCTTGAAGGACTTGGACATCTGGGATGTGCGGGAGTGGAATGCCTCATCGTGGGAGCAGATGCGGCGGAGGCGGAGGAATTGCGAATAGGGGATGGAATTTTTGCAGGAGGGTGGGTGGGAGGAGGTGTATTCTAGGTAGCTGTGGGAGTCGGTGGGCTTGAAATGGACATCAGTTACAAGCTGGTTGCCTGAGATGGAGACTGAGAGATCCAGGAAGGTGAGGGATGTGCTGGAGATGGCCCAGGTGAACTGAAGGTTGGGGTGGAAGGTGTTGGTGAAGTGGATAAACTGTTCGAGCTCCTCTGGGGAGCAAGAGGCGGCGCCGATACAGTCATCAATGTAATGGAGGAAGAGGTGGGGTTTGGGGCCTGTGTAGGTGCGGAAGAGGGACTGTTCCACGTAACCTACAAAGAGGCAGGCATGCCCAATTCCTCCGCCTCCGCCGCATCTGCTCTCACGATGAGGCATTTCACTCCCGCACATCCCAGATGTCCAAGTTCTTCAAGGACCGCAACTTCTCCCCACAGTGGTCGAGAACGCCCTTGACCGCGTCTCCCTCATTTCCCGCAACACATCCCTCACACCCCGCCCATGCAACATTCGCCCAAAGAGGATCCCCCTCGTTTTCACACACCACCCCACCAACCTCCAGATACAACGCATCATCATCTGACACTTCCGCCATCTACAATCTGACCCCACCACCCAAGACATTTTTCCATCCCCACCCTGTCTGCTTTCCGGAGAGACCACTCTCTCTGTGACTCCCTTGTTCGCTCCACACTGCCCTCCAACCCCACCACACCCGGCACCTTCCCCTGCAACCGCAAGAAATGCTACACTTGCGCCCACACCTCCTCCCTCACCCCTATCCCAGGCCCCAAGATGACTTTCCACAGTAAGCAGAGGTTCACCTGCACATCTGCCAATGTGGTATACTGCATCCACTGTACCCGGTGCGGCTTCCTCTACATTGGGGAAACCAAGCGGAGGCTTGGGGACCGCTTTGCAGAACACCTCCGTTCAGTTTGCAATAAACAACTGCACCTCCCAGTCGCAAACCATTTCCACTCTCCCTCCCATTCTTTAGATAACATGTCCCTCATGGGCCTCCTGCAGTGCCACAATGATGCCACCCGAAGGTTGCAGGAACAGCAACTCATATTGCGCTTGGGAACCCTGCAGCCCAATGGTATCAAGGAGGACTTCACCAGCTTCAAAATCTCCCCTTCTCCCACCGCATCCCTAAACCAGCCCAGTACGTCTCCTCCCCCCACTGCACCACACAACCAGCCCAGCTCTTCCCCTCCACCCACTGCATCCCAAAACCAGTCTAGCCTGTCTCTGCCTCCCTAACCTGTTCTTCCTCTCACCCATCCCTTCCTCCCACCCCAAGCCGCACCTCCATCTCCTACCTACTAACCTCATCCCACCTCCTTGACCTGTCCGTCTTCCCTGGACTGACCTATCCCCTCCCTTCCTCCCCACCTATACTCTCCTCTCCACCTATCTTCTTTTCTCTCCATCTTCGGTCCGCCTCCCCCTCTCTCCCTATTTATTCCAGAACCCTCACCGCATCCCCCTCTCTGATGAAGGGTCTAGGCCTGAAACGTCAGCCTTTGTGCTCCTGAGATGCTGCTGGGCCTGCTGTGTTCATCCAGCCTCACATTTTATTATCTTGGATTCTCCAGCATCTGCAGTTCCCATTATCACTGATACAATTAGGTGAGAAAGAAGATGGACAGGGTGTGTCAGGCCAAGGAGGCGAGGATGAGAGGAAGGGTTGGGCTGGGAATGGGGAGATTTTGAAACTGGTGAGTTCTATGATCAGGCCATTGGGCAGTAAGCTCCTGAGGCAGAATATGAGGTGTTATTCCTCTAGTTTATGTGTTGTATCATTGTGACACTGGAGGAGGCTCAGGATGTCATCCAGGGAGTGGGACTTGGAGTTAAAATGGTTGGGAATTGGAAGGTTTTGTTAAGTATAGTGTACGGAGCACAGATGCTCCATGAATCGGCCACCGAGACTGCACTTTGTCTCACCGATGTAGAAGAGACCACATCAGGAGCAATGCATACAGTTGACCAGGTTGGAAGATATATGGGTGAATCCCTGTCGGATAGTGAATGATTGTTTGGACCTTGGATGAAGGTGAGAGTGGAGGTGTAGAACAGGTGTAGGACATCCTGCTCTTGCAGGGAAAGTTGCCAGGTGTGGTGGGATTCATGGGGTCTCTGGAGTGGATGAGGGAGTCACAGAGTGAGCAGTCCCTACAGAAGGCAGATAGGGGTGTGGCTGGATTGCAGGTGATGGAAGTGGCAGAGGATGATGTGCTGGATGCTGAGGTTGGTGGGGTGGTATGTGAGGACCAAGGGACTCTGTCTTTATTTTTGTTGTGGGGAGGCTGTTTGAGGGTAGAAGTGTGAGAAATGCAAGAGATGCAGTGGAGGGCATTGTGAATCACCGAGGAGGGGTTGTTGCAGCCTTTGAAGTAGGAGGATACCTGGGGTGCCCAGGCGTGGAATGCTCCATTTTGGGAACAAACGCAGTGGAGGTGGGGGAGTTGAGAGTGAGGGATTGCATTCTTGCAGGAGGATGGGTGAAAGGAGTCATAGTCAAGGTAGCTATGGGAGTTGGTGAGTTTGCAGTGCTGGGACACCAGTCCTGATGAAGGGTGTAAACCACAAACATTGATTTTCGTCCCCCTCTGCTGTTGCCTGACCTGCTGCGCTCCTCCAGCTCCAAACAGTATTTACTCTGACTCCAGCATCTGCACTTCTTGCTATCTCTCAGTCGTATCAAGATTACCAAGTGGGTCAGTGCAGTTTCAACAATTTCAAGGAATGCCCAGCACTGCCGGAACAAGGTTCAATTCATTCTGCCAACATAACTAATACTATCTCCTCTCTGATACCTCACACTCACGCCATCTCTTCTCCTGCGGCCACCTCCCACAAGGATCATGCTCTTCCACACTCACTATTTCCTGTAACATCTTCCGTCTGTTGGTCTCACTCCTCCAGCCTTTGACACCACGCACACCCAACTTTGCATAGGCTGGAAACTGCTTATTAGTTTTCTCAGGGCACCTCCCCATCTGTACCAACCAAGGACACCTGTCTCATTGTTCAAGTTCAGTAAGTCCTTTAAACATGGTGGCATCACTTCTTGCTGTGTCAACACAGTTGTCTTCACAATCCTCCCCTGCGGCTATTGAAGAGTTAGCCAGCCTGTATATGGACTGCTCATTGGTATATTAGCCCAAGATTTTACTGGAAACACCCGTTGTAATGGGAGGACTGTTGCCACCTGCTTCCATTTCTGTCCTTCCCTTCTCATCTAGTTAAACAAAACATTGGCTAAAGTTTCAGAGCTGTTTCTATTCACCTTTCTTTTCATTTACAAAAAAGGTGTTTAATTATGTATCTATTGTAAATTGTTCCAAGTGTTGATCAAGCACACTAATTAGTCATACAGAAGTGTTCCTGCTATTTTTAAACCAGTTAAGTTACAATATCATCAGTGATAGCAGTCATTAGTGACATCTCTAATAGGCTCCACTTTCATATTTTTAGATGTGTGATGCATTTCTGGGTCTAATTTTGCTGACACTATACCTTTTAGCTGAGAAATATAGCTTTTTCAATTTTAGATGTAAATCATATGCAAAATTAGTTTTGTTACAAAGCAAGTGAAAATTACCATTTGCAGATAATTGTTTGGGAATGGTGGTAAAAATAAATTAGGAATCCAGCCCTATCCATTTAAATTAACATTTCTTTACCTGAAAGAATCCTTTTTGTTATTGTGCCTCAGTTCCAGAGCAGCCTATCAGTCCTCTTAAGTGACCATTTTTTATATATGCTATTTGACATTGAGTTGTTGATGAACGAGTAGTATAGTGTACTTGAGTTTAATCACTCTGCATCTCTGTGAATAGTGTTTTCACTAAGAGGTACTAGAAAGCAGTGGGGAAAGGTCACCTTGGTAGATTAACCTGATTCCACACATTTTATAGTATAGGGAATGGTCTTCCACCTGTTCACCCACCTTGCCATGACCCTCAATCACTTATTCATAATGACTTCCTAGCAGAATTCCCCTGCTGCATCCGATGAATAAGAAATTTTATCACTTGGTCATTGAGATTTTGAATTAGGTTTTGGTGGCAATCTACCTTGAAGCAGATAAGTGAGTTGGGTCTCTGGCCGTCTCCTAGGCACTATGACTCTAGCTCTACTGCTTTGATTAATGTGATATTCACAGAAACTGGTCTGGATGTGAGCACCAAGAAGGGAGGGGCCAGTGGTTGTCTCAAGGGGAAGGGCCAGGAGTAAGTGGGAAGTCCAAGTTAATTTAGGAAAATTAGATGGAAGTAGGCTCTTCATTCAATTTTTGTTTGTTTCTTCACCATTGTTTTTGATTGAGAATGAATCTACCCCTCAAGTGAACATTTTCTTCAATCGTAATTGCAGCTACCATTGTTCACAGTAATTAATCCTGGGCTCTATTACTTCATGCCTACTGCTACAATAAATTAGGGAAACTTATTTGCAATGGAAAACTAGAATTGGAATTTAAGTCAAAAGAGCCAAATGTGCTGCAATAAATTCACCCTTTCTATTCCTGCAACTTGCTATTACAAGCAGTACCTTTGAATGTTACAAAGGCATCAGAATCTATTTTGTAAAGCACAACATGAAAAATCTTGAAGGATCAAAGCAGAAATCAGAAGAGAATTAAAATATGCAGAACCGAAAGGAATCAGGTGTCGTGAATAATCAGTGCATATGCAGGAAGTCATGGAGAAGCAGAAGCAATGGAAGTTGTCTCAGAAGTAGACCATTTATGTTTGTCTCAATAAGTACAGTCAGAATGCCTAAGGAATTGATAGCCAGCTACAATGAAATTGCAGTTAAATTTGACATTACAACATTGGGTATAACTGTGTCAAATTGAAGCTTTGATTTTTGATAGTCTGAGATTTGTTCAGTTAAATACTTTACAGTTAATTATTTTTGAACACAAAAAGCAGTTATAATAAAACTCTAAAGAAACCATATGGCAACCTTGAAAAGGTGTGTAACTACCTCATTAAACAAGAAGAGCTAAAGGAAAATAAGACACACCATACTGATGTGGATGTACATCGCTGTTCCTTTATCATTGCTGAATCAATATCCTGTGTTTCTTACCTACCAGTATTACAGGAATCATAGTGAATTGAGGCCAAAGTTCATCACCATGCTTTCAGGACAACACAACATATAATAAATGTGATAATAAAATGTGAGGCTGGATGAACACAGCAGGCCAAGCAGCATCTCAGGAGCACAAAAGCTGACGTTTCGGGCCTAGACCCTTCATCAGAGAGGGGGATGGGGGGAGGGAACTGGAATAAATAGGGAGAGAGGGGGAGGCGGACCGAAGATGGAGAGCAAAGAAGATAGGTGGAGAGGGTGTAGGTGGGGAGGTAGGGAGGGGATAGGTCAGTCCAGGGAAGACGGACAGGTCAAGGAGGTGGGATGAGGTTAGTAGGTAGCTGGGGGTGCGGCTGGGGGTGGGAGGAAGGGATGGGTGAGAGGAAGAACCGGTTAGGGAGGCAGAGACAGGTTGGACTGGTTTTGGGATGCAGTGGGTGGGGGGGAAGAGCTGGGCTGGTTGTGTGGTGCAGTGGGGGGAGGGGATGAACTGGGCTGGTTTAGGGATGCAGTGGGGGAAGGGGAGATTTTGAAACTGGTGAAGTCCACATTGATACCATATGGCTGCAGGGTTCCCAGGCGGAATATGAGTTGCTGTTCCTGCAACCTTCGGGTGGCATCATTGTGGCAGTGCAGGAGGCCCATGATGGACATGTCATCAAGAGAATGGGAGGGGGAGTGGAAATGGTTTGCGACTGGGAGGTGCAGTTGTTTGTTGCGAACTGAGCGGAGGTGTTCTGCAAAGCGGTCCCCAAGCCTTGGGGACCGCTTTGCAGAACACCTCCGCTCAGTTCGCAACAAACAACTGCACCTCCCAGTCGCAAACCATTTCCACTCCCCCTCCCATTCTCTTGATGACATGTCCATCATGGGCCTCCTGCACTGCCACATGATGCCACCCGAAGGTTGCAGGAACAGCAACTCATATTCCGCCTGGGAACCCTGCAGCCATATGGTATCAATGTGGACTTCACCAGTTTCAAAATCTCCCCTTCCCCCACTGCATCCCTAAACCAGCCCAGTTCATCCCCTCCCCCCACTGCACCACACAACCAGCCCAGCTCTTCCCCCCCACCCACTGCATCCCAAAACCAGTCCAACCTGTCTCTGCCTCCCTAACCGGTTCTTCCTCTCACCCATCCCTTCCTCCCACCCCCAGCCGCACCCCCAGCTACCTACTAACCTCATCCCACCTCCTTGACCTGTCCGTCTTCCCTGGACTGACCTATCCCCTCCCTACCTCCCCACCTACACCCTCTCCACCTATCTTCTTTGCTCTCCATCTTCGGTCCGCCTCCCCCTCTCTCCCTATTTATTCCAGTTCCCTCCCCCCATCCCCCTCTCTGATGAAGGGTCTAGGCCCGAAACGTCAGCTTTTGTGCTCCTGAGATGCTGCTTGGCCTGCTGTGTTCATCCAGCCTCACATTTTATTATCTTGGAATCTCCAGCATCTGCAGTTCCCATTATCTCTGATATAATAAATGTGGTCTACTTTATCCACATACTGAGAACATAAAAAGACAGTGGGTTGTTAAATAGCCTGAGATATCTGATAATTCCCAAAATGGCAACTTTATTTTATTTTAAAGTATTCTACAAAAGCTTGAGTTAGTATTCAATTGTGATGTTTTATTGTTTTCATTTTGAAGAAGTAGCTGGAATGGTTTCCTGTAAATATCTTGGCCCAGAATTCCCAACTGCATTGAAAAGGTGGATGGAATCTTCAGGGCTTCCTCAGAACTTTTAGAAGAGCAGATGGGCTAACAGCGGGGAAGAACCTATTTGGATGGGAGGGGGAGAATTCAATTTTAATTCAATTTGGTGATGGTTTATAGTTCAAGTATTGAGTGACCAAAACTTTTTCAAGTGTATCACTATGCAAACTGTCATGGCCAAGAACATCTTTTACATTTGTTACTACGTCATAAAAACTCAAAACTTCAGCCTCTTGAAATTACATTCAAAGTTGCAAATTTGTTAGGAAAAGAACTGGAAACGTGTATTTTAGTCAATACAGGCTTCTTTTGTAACTTGAATCTTTGCTAAACAAGCTGTTACTTTGTGCAAATATGTGTAAGGGATGAAGCTTGCCCGGTTCAACCAGTTAGGTGAACCAACAATGTGCATTGAAAGGCTGTAGTAGGGATACTTTGCAAACAGGGACAGATACCCAGCTTGCGCAATGGACTGCATGGCATCTCAGGACTGTCCATTTGCTCTCAGTGCTTACTCACTTAACATCCAGTGCAGCCACAAAAACAGGCAGCTTGCCTTGCTGTTGACAGTTTTCAGACTAGTGAATGCACATCTTGGAGAATGGCAAGGTGCTAGTTCAATCTCGTAGCTGCACCAAAAACAATACATGTGCACCAAGCAGGCAGCCATGTTCAAATACACAGGGGACTGGTCTTCACTGAAATCCCTGAAGGCACCCATCAGCCAAGGGTCCATGTACAGTAGATTAACAGCAGCCTCCCATACCAGCCTAGGGAATTGGTCATGATCAGGTGTGCGGAAGGGGTTTTACCATCCCTGGGTCTCTATGCCTCTGCAATCCAAACAGTGGGTCATGGTCAGTTCGTTGGCTCTCTACTGGAAGTCTGGTGGGGCTAAGGCTAGTTCTATTAGGGAGATACATAGGTATCAATCAGGGGTCTGAGCACTCATTCACAGAATAGTGGCATTGCTTGCTAGGCTAACATTTATTGCCCATCCCTAATTGCCCAGAGGACAGTTAAAAATCAACCACATTGCTGTCAGTCTGAAGTCACATTGCTTAATGGTGTTATGTTAGGTCATGTTAGCCAAGGTGCCACTATTAGTCTCTTGGGTTCCTCCACAGAAACTAAAGGATGGGGTGGGGTAAGTATAGTCATTGCTGTGAGGTGGAGCCCCAGCAGGTAGTTGTTGGGGACTAGAGACTGTAGGCCCTCGGCAAAGGCACAGTACAATTGTGAATGGGGTAGTGCAACTGTGTCTGCAAAGTTATGATAAGGAAAAGCATGACTGGGAAGGGTATAATACAGAAAGGGGAGGAATGACCCATAGCCTGGAGCATGCTGTCTTCAGGTGGGGAGGCAGTGAACCAGGAATGGTTATCTTAATGGAACGTGAGCGGGTATTTCAATGGGTTGAGCAGATTCATGGGGATTTATGAAGGTGTGGGTTAACAGGATAGGATACTCAGAAGGGGATGTGGTGTCTGGGAGACTCACCGTTATGTTCAAGGCTGAGGCGAGATGGCGCTCTCAGAGAAGCACTTACATCAGGACCCTGTCATCATGCTGGAAATCAAGAGTGCACAATAAGGAAGAAAATAGCTTCAAGGATACTGAGAATAGACGGGGTATGTGGTACAATCTGTGAGGGAAGGGGCCGAAGTTCATACTGATCATAAGGCTTTCAACAGAAAGAACACTGATCACATGCCCATGCAATATCCAAACATACATGCTGCCCATTTCCTGGTCATCCTACAGTGTTGATCCTCTCTTTATGTTGCACCTCCATCGCTGGGCATGCAGTTGATATCTATGTCTCTGCCCACAGAGGGAGCCATTCCTTAGGGGAGTTGAAGGATGGGGGACAAAGATGTTACCATGTCCCAATGAAATGGTATGCGTAGTTCCCCCAGCTGCCTGATGGTACAGAAGGCCGTCAGCACATACTTCTATTACTAGAGGCTCATCTGTGGCCATAAAGCTCTTCCAGATGATGTTAAAATATGCTTCATGCGTACACAGAGGCTGACAATCGCATGAAAGTTAAGATTAGGAACTTTTATGAATAAACTGAGAGTGATGTACAAGCCTTTCTCACCACTGTCACCAAAGTGTCCTCAATATGTTTTCCACTTCTTTCTTCAACAATATCTCAGTTCACTCCCTGGTTCTGCTGCAGGTGTAGAGGGAGCTGGCTCGGCTCTTGACTCCATTGACCCTATAATTTTGGTGGGACAACCATGGGGGTGTTTGTGTCTGCGTAGACCTGCCACGCTGAGAGTCTTCTTGCCAGAAAAGTCATCTCCGAGAGTCGGAGTAGTACAGGGTAGAGTCAAAGGAGCTGGCTAACTCCGTAGAGTCATGTGGGCTAAGTACCAAGCAGCCTGCATGTGGCTCCACCTCTGGCTGGGTGCCTGCTGGCATCCCCCTGTCTCCTTGTGAGGAAGGTTCAGCAGGACAGAGGTCAAGTCTCCCCGTCCCCCTGCCAACATGCCTTCGATATTAGAGACTAGTGGGTGGGCCGATGGCGACCAAGTAGATATGTGTCACTGGGTGCCCCTGAAGGTGTGGGAACTGGCTTTCCATGGCAGCTGCCGATCTGTCAATGGTCACGTTACTCGCAGTACTAGTTCTGGAGTAATGCAAGCCATTGCATCCTGTACATTGGTCAGCTGCTGCTGCTCCGCTGACCAGTGAATTTGGATGAAGTCCAGGGGTTGCTGACACCACAGCATCTTCTCCAGCCTGGAGTTAAACTGTTGCCTGATCTTCAATAGTCCTCAATGCCAGCTGCTGTGAGCTATTTGCTCCTCAGCCAGCAGCAGAGCTGTCGCTGTGAGGTGCTCACTGGATTGTCTATCAACACTCTGTCTGCCTATGGTTCCCTGAGAATTGAGTGTCTGGGTGGCTGAGAGCTGCAAACAACAGCCTCGCTGATGATTCCTCTCATGGCTTAGTGCTCACTTTCTTAGAGGTCCAGAGATCTACATTTGGCAGAGACGAGAATTCATCTGGAGAGAATGTAGGGAGGTTAAACCTGCAAGCTAAAAAGAGAAAGGTGATTACAGTATGGAGCTGGAGGAACACAGCAGGCCAGGCAACATCAGAGGAGCAGGTAAGTTGACGTTTCGGGTCGGGACCCTTCTTCAGAAATTTCTCAAAACATCAGCTTTCCTGCTCCTCTGATACTGCCTGGCCTGCAGTGTTCCTCCAGCTCCACACTGTTGTCTCTGACTCGAGCATCTGCAATTTTTACTTTAGGGTAAAATATTTCAGGTGTCACATCCAACACTGATAAGTTTGGACTACGTGTCCTGATTTCACTAAAACAGCAACAAATGTAAAGACATATAAATCAGATGAATCTAATGGATTTAATTTTCTCTTGGAAAAACCATTGGATAGAAAACAAAAAGTTGCTGGTAAAGCTCATCAGGTCTGGTAGCATCTGTGAAGAAAAAAACAGAGTTCATGTTTTGGATCCGGTAATCCTTCGTCAGAACTGGACCTGAAACGTTAACTGTTTTATCCTTCGAAGATGCTGCCAGACCTGCTGAGCTTTTCGAGCAATTTTGTTTTTGTTCCTAATTTACAGCATCCACAGTTCTTTCTTTTTTATTAACTATTGGGTAGATGCTGGGCATTGAATGGCTCTGGTTGCTTGAATAGTCTTGTTTGAATGGAATTGGTGAGCTCTGCAGGTTTAATGAACTGGTATCTGACTGATTGCACAGGGCAGGAAAATTGACAATCCCACTGAAGAGCGAATCTGGGATCCAGTGTTTAAAAAAGATGGAAGGTAGTGGAATGTTTTCATGACCTCTCAAATCAGTGTCAAAGCTTTTCCTATTCATACCTATAAGTTGCTTCAAGGTCATAAAACTGATGTAGAACCACAATTAAATATCTAGGGCAGGAACACTTATAGTTCATTTAAAAGCTCACTTGAAAACCTGGTTAACAAAGCGTGGAGCTGGATGAACACAGCAGGCCAAGCAGCATCTTACGAGCACAAAAGCTGACATTTTGAGCCTAGATCCTCTCTGATGAAGGGTCTAGGCCTGAAACATTAGCTTTTGTGCTCCTGAGATGCTGCTTGGCCTGCTGTGTTCATCCAGCTCCACACTTTGTTATCTCGGATTCTCCAGCATCTGCAGTTCCCATCATCTTTGAAAACCAGGTTAGTTGGGCCTTAGGCAACCAGTGAGTGTTAAAAGTTTAAAAAAAAAGTCAATTTGTCAGCAAAAACAGGACACTGGGAAATTGAAAATGCGTTCCTCTCCCACCTTCCATATTTTTTCATATCAGAGGCTTGAGAATATTGTGGATAAGATTAACTTTTAAAGGTTTACATATAACCTGGTTATTCAGAATTCTGGCTGAATTGACACTATCTGTTTCACCCTTTGCTTCTGCTTGTCCTTGCCATTCCTTTGTGTACTGCCTCTATTACACCGAAATTTAGCCGACTGATAATATCGTGTCAATGATAGCAGCTTCAGTGTACTGGCTCATTCTCTGAAATCTATATGACAAAGAGAACAGTTTTAACAAATACTTCTCCAGTTTAATTATTTTTCTCCTTTAAAAAATCATTTTCACAGGTTTTCACTAATGAATAAGCTATACAAATTGCATTTTGAATAACTTTTTTACATTTTGTCTGTTAATCTCTCATTTAACATTTAGAACAACACAAATAATTAGAATAAGTTTGGCGTCATACATGTTCTATGAGTGATACAATTACGACAGGATAAAGTTATCCCTGCTATTACAGATGTTTGGTACCACTGAATTACCTTATTGAGTATCATGGGAAGTAAAAGTGCTCAATAAACAATATATATAAATCACAT